>NW_027021291.1:0-600000 GCF_036884655.1 Musa acuminata AAA Group | reverse complement strand
AAATAAAACCCTTCTCTTCGCGGCCTAAGCAACAGGAAGAAGAAAGGTTGTCGATAGCGAACGCGACAATATATTTCCTTTTTTCGTTTTCATCCCCCTCGATCTCGAATCGGACGGACGAGTTCTCACTTCGCGATCCAGATGTCTGCGGCGGCTATCGCCTGCAGTAGAGGCGCCGCCACGTTCGGGTTTCGTTGCTGGTCGCTGATGCGGCTGCCGGCGGCGCAAGTCGGGTACCCTCGGTCCAATTTATCGCTGCTGCAGCGCTTCACTTCGGACGAGAGCAACGGGAGTAGGGCTTGCCTTATCGACACGCTCGCTCTGGTACTGCGCTACCTTATCGGTGTTCGACTGATGGGAGGGGGTCTTGGTTGCGCTACAGGTGTTTGTGTTTTTGCTTGTGTAGGTCAAGAAGTTGGAGAAGGAAGGGGTCCCGTCGAAGCAAGCGGAGGCCATAACGAAGGTTTTGAACGAGATCGCCCACTCCCTTGGGTCCAAGCCCGAGATACAGAGGGTTTGATCTCTTTTTATGTTTCTTGAGACCTTTTTCATATCAGTTTAAGTAATTGAATGCTCACTATATATTAGTTATTTCTATTGTGAATTGACAAACTGAGCATGAGTTTTCGGTACATCCACTGTGAGAATAGTTTAAAATGAGTCTAGAAACTTCAATCTATGTTTAAGTTATTGATTTAGTTTGGATAGATTTGATCACAAGTCTGTGTGGTAGCATCAACAAGCATCTTTTTTGTTAGTATAGCTAATATTGCATGCACAAGTGTTTCTAGCTATGTTTTTGTTATGCTGCAATTTTATGAAGTGACGCATAATGCATGAAAATTTATGGCAGACTTCCAGAACTGATACTTTTCTAGCTTGAAAAAATTGAACAATTAGTGTGTATTTTTTCCACTGCCATTTCCACCAATGTCAGTAGCTTTGCTACTACCGATATTTGTTAAGAAGTTGTTTTACTAAACACCTATTTGATCAGATAATCACTTCGAAGTTAACAGACCTTTTATGATTAGACATATCGCAAGCATTTGCAATCATTTCCATAAATATTCTTCCCAAAGGAACGTTTCAGAAATTTTTGATGAAGACACCCTAAAGTACTTGTGAACATGTTGAACTTTATCATGCCATATTTGAAATTAGCAGTTTCAACAAGCTTGGACATCAAAGCATGGAATTAATATCATTCAGTAAAGGTACATCTCAATTGGATTGTGAACATGTTAGTCAGTCTTGTGATGTATCAACTGATAGCTGATTTATCTATTATAATACTACATGAGGGTAACAAGTTTGTCGATTTACAGTTCATTAGGCACTCTGTTCAGATTCTACTCTATATACTCTTTTTTTTTTAAACTTATGTCATATGATTGCAGGATCAACACTATCCAATGCTGCAACGAGAGACTGAAGAAAATCTTCGAGTTGATATCGTGAAAATGCGTAGTGAACTTAGGTCTGGTTTGCATTGAAGTATATAACAGATTAGTAAGCCAATTATATCCAGATTAATACTTCTTTCTTTAATTTAAACTCACTGTCTTAAACAGATATGAAATCGACAAGGTTATTGCTGGGCAGCGCTTGGATCTAATCCTCGAGAGACGGTAAGGGATGTTAATGTCTATTTGATAATGGAATATGTGGTGATATCTCAGGCTGAATTATTGTCCATATTTGTTACAGAAAATACACCTTTTTAATTTAACAACTAGGTTAACCATGCTAGTTCAGATGAAGAGTTCATGTTGTAGGTAACAAAAAACAAGAGTTCATGTTGATTTGAATTCTGATTTATCATCAAGACGTTCTGGTCTGAGTGTTGCTAGATCACTGTGCTAATGTTGATCCAATGTTTCATTTGACTTTGTTCATTTTTTATCACCTTTGTTATGCCTGGAGCAAACAAATAGGACTACCATCAGTAGCATCGATCAATGATTATGTATGTGCTTATTGCAAGTAGCTTTTCATTTTTAATGTGCTGTACCGGATGAATGTAGTAGCTTTAATTTTAACTTCTTTTTTCTAATTGTTTAGGCGCATACGTCACAAGTTACGTGACAAGTTAGCCAAACAAAGTGCAGAAACCACAGAACTTATTACCAAAATCGAGAGGGTAAGTTTCCTAGATCAAGGAGAAAAAAAATTACTGATAATTCTGTCCGTAGTTTTTGGTTTAGTATGTCTAAATTTGGTTTATCTTTGTAAATTTTTCAGGAAATCCTTGCATTAAGGGCACAGCTAGACGCAGCAAAATATGATGCCACAAAGTTTTGCATCGCTACGGTTGTTTCTATATGTGCTGTTGCTTGTCAGATTGCGGCTCTCACGTTCAGTCCCTCGCGTGTAGAAGCGGCTGAGGAGATCCCCAAGGACAAATGATTGATTTACCAATTCTAACCCTACATACTATGATCTACATGTACCTGACAAAATGAAAGCAAATGAGAAACTTAAAAGGCTTCAGCGAAGAAAAGAAAATTGATTACTTTGGTAAATCAATAAAAATCTGCTACGGGAACGGGTGGAGAAAGTTCGTTAGCATCCATGGGAACGGTCTTCGTCATCATAGCAACCGCCCAACCGCCCAAGGGGGCCAAGAAGCCAAATAAAACCCTTCTCTTCGCGGCCTAAGCAACAGGAAGAAGAAAGGTTGTCGATAGCGAACGCGACAATATATTTCCTTTTTTCGTTTTCATCCCCCTCGATCTCGAATCGGACGGACGAGTTCTCACTTCGCGATCCAGATGTCTGCGGCGGCTATCGCCTGCAGTAGAGGCGCCGCCGCGTTCGGGTTTCGTTGCTGGTCGCTGATGCGGCTGCTGGCGGCGCAAGTCGGGTGCCCTCGGTCCAATTTATCGCTGCTGCAGCGCTTCACTTCGGACGAGAGCAACGGGAGTAGGGCTTGCCTTATCGACACGCTCGCTCTGGTACTGCGCTACCTTATCAGTGTTCGATTGATGGGACAACTACCTTAGGGCTTCCCCCAACCTGCAGTTTGCTGTGGTGAGTGGTTGACAGCCTCGTGCGCCATCATAAGTACACACCCTGGAAAGGCAGGCGAAGGCAAGTGAAGCCCATCGACTCCGACAGCTCATTAGGTGAGAAGGAAGGAGATATAATACTCCATTGGGACAGAGAGACGCCCCTATTCTTTCTTCTCTGGTCCCATTAAAGTCAGCAGCGCCACTTCCATCATGGGGCGTCTGAACCCAGGCAAGCTTCATGGGGCCTGATGAGGGAAATAATGGCAACAAGACTGGCTGACGTCACCTGTCCCATCACGCCTCAGCACCTGGTCAAACTGGTCAACACGTTGATCGAGGCACCATTAATACCAGTCTATCTCCTGTCAAAAGTCAAGTCTAACACGCTGACCGAGACACATTAATGTCGACCTGCCCCCTGCAAGTGGGCAGCTTAGGAAGCAGATTGCTTCCCTATAAATACCCTCTCGCTCATTAGAAGAAAAAGGGACGGACAGAGAAACACTCCCTCTTCAACCACCCTCTAGTTCATGGGGGACTCGGAAGACATTTGAGAACACTTCTGCTTCTCTTCCTCCAAAACCCTCTCCACATCATCGCTAACTTGATCGTCGGAGGGGTCGGGCCGAGCCTCCGACCCGACCTGTGTGCAGGAACGAAGGCGAGGTGGCCTCTTCTCGGTGCTGCTGCGGAGTTGCCGACCCGATCTACCGCCCCGAACCACAGTGCTCGGCCTCCAGGAAACCCCGAGGGACGTCTCCCGAGATCCTCGACATCCGGACCCTAGAACCGAGCCGCGTCGGCCCCGAGGCCACGGCTTAAAAAGTTACCTACCGTAACATTTTGGCGCTAGAAGGAGGGCCCGGAATGACAGTACGTTAGCCTTCTCTTGGGTTGCTCCACTGCAGCCGACCTGCACCAGCAGCAGCGACTTCTGGGGCTCCACCGCGACCAGCCCGCGCGCCTCGGCTTCTCGGCCCCACGCGCGCGGCCAGACCGCGCGCCTCGGCCCCTCGGCCCCACCCGCCTGGACCCCTCAGTCCCACGCGAACAGCCCGCCCGCGTCGGCCCCACGCACGCGAACAGCCCGCCCGCGTCGGCAATCCGCACGCGAACAACCCGCCCGCGTCGGCACCACGCGCGCGAACAACCCACCTGTTAGGATCGAGAGCACTAAGAGGGGGGGGTGAATTAGTGCAGCGGAAATCTTACAGCGATTAAAAACCAAAAGCTGCGTTCGTTCAATAAAAACTATTATGATGCAAAAGCTAATTCTCAGTTTGTATCTAAGTGCAGTTTGCGTCTAAGCGCAGTTTGCGTCTAAACACAGTTTGCGTCTAAGCGCAGTTTGCGTCTAAGCGCAGTTTACGTCTAAACACAGTTTGCGTCTAAGCGCAGTTTTGCGTCTAAGCGCAGTTTACGTCTAAACTCAGATTTACGTCTAAACGCAGTTTTACGTCTAAACGCAGATTTACGTCTAAACGCAGTTTTATGTCTAAACGCAGATTTACGTCTAAACTCAGATTTACGTCTAAACGCTGTTTTACGTCTAGACGCAGATTTACGTCTAAACTTTGAAACTCGTTTGTATACTCGCAGAAGGCAGTATGCAGTTGAAATCAAGACGTAAACGTGAACTGAGAACTGATGATTGTGAGAGGAAAGCCGATTTACGTCTAAATGCAGTTTTACGTCTAAATGTTGAAACTCGTTCGTAAAATTGTAGAGGACAGTTTGCAGTTATCAATAGGATCAAAATGTAAGTGTAAACTGCAAAGAAACTCTTTCGTAAAAGCACGGAAGACAGTTCTGCAGAATCAAACGTAAACGTAAACTGTAATGTACGAAAATACGAATTTACGTCTGAATGCAGATTCGGAAGAACAACACTTAGAACTTGTTCGTGAAAGCGCAGAGAGCAGTAGTAATGAAGGAGGTTTGTAGTAATGATAAAATGCTCAAAAATAAACGCAAACCAGAGATTTAGAGTGGTTCGGTCAGCCTTGACCTACTCCACTTTTGGCTTCCTCCATCGACGAGGTTGCCGACGTCAACTAGGGGCCTTCCTTCAATAGGCGAAGGCCAACTACCCTCTTACAGATTCACTCCTTTTGACGGGCTTAGGAGACAACCCTTTCAGATGTTTTCTCTCCTCTCTTTACAACTCAAACTTGAAGAACAGAAGGAGGAGGAAAACTAGCAGTTTTGAGCTCTAAGAACCACTGAAAATATCAAGATTTCGGGTAAGTTCTTACTCTTTTCAGTGCTGAATGGGTGGGGTATTTATAGGCCCCAACCCAATTCAAATTTCGAGCTCAAAACGATCAAATCCCGGAATTCCGGGATCAGGCGGTTGCACCTCTTGACTGGAGAGGTTGCACCGCCTGGCAGAGCTCGAAGACCGAGCTCAGGCGGTGCCACCTCTCTGTCAGGGAGGTTGCACCTCTCTGCCAGAGCTCGAAGACCGAGCTCAGGCGGTGCATCTCCTGGCCAGAGAGGTTGCACCTCTCTTCCAGAGCTCGATGACCGAGCTCGGTGATTGCATTGCCTGGCAGAGCTCGAAACTTGAGCTCTGGCGGTGCTACCTCTTGACAGAGGAGGTTGCACCGCCCAGTCTCGCTTGGAGACTGAGCCTTGGGCGGTTGCACCGCCTGGCTGGAGCGGTTGCACCTCCCAGTCTCGCTGGAAGACATAGCCTGGGCGGTGCTACCTCCAACCCTGGCGGTGGCACCTCTTTCACTATTCCAGCTCACTTGGTTTGGCTCCAAACTTGGTCCAAACCAGTCCGAACTTGGGCCTAATTGGCCCCTACTTGGGTTATAGGATTAACACCTAATCCTAACCCTAATTAACGTGCTAACTATGAATTTAAAGACATTTTCTAAGCTATTACAAAGTCCGCAAGTCAAGACTTCTTTTGGCGAGCTTCCGGCAAACTTCCGGCGGTCTTCCGATGAACTCTCGGAAACCATTCTGCGGACTCCCGGCAAGCTCCTAGACTTCACGATTTGTTCTTAGCGAGTTCCAACGAGCTTCTTCGGCAAGCTCCGATCTTTCTCGGCGAGCTCCGCGAACTCCCAACGAATCTTCGGACTTCCGTCGAACTCTCGAACTCGCAACAAATCCTTCGCGCTTGACTCCGACACTTTGTTTCGCTTTATGTCTTCATCGTTATCATAGTTAATCCTGCACAATTAAAACAAAACTTCGATCGAGACAATTAATCCTAAGCAATTAACCAAGTTGTCCGGTATGTCATTGGTCCCTCGACGCTTCGTCTGATTCTTCGGCGCATCGTCCTCTCCTGCGGCCTATTGCCCAATCGGCCAGTTGACTCCGCAACTCCGATATCCTTGGCACAATACCCGCTCTTCTTGGCCCGATGCCCGAGTCCACGGCCCGAAGCCTTCTGTCGATACGTCGACCGATCCACCGGCCCGACGTCCAATCTTCTGACATGTTCCTCCGGCACAACATGATTTTCCTGCTTTAATTGTCTCATCCTGATCAAAGCATCCTGCGTCACTCAAAACGCAGATTAAATCATAAACATATATCAAGTAGTTTCATCATCAAAATACGAGATTCAACACCACCCACGTCGGCACCCCACGCGCGAACAGCCCACCCGCGTCGGCGCCCCGCGCACGAACAGCCAGCGCAGCTTGCTGCCTCGGCCCCTCAGCACCGTGCGCAGCCAACGCTGCCTCGACCCCTCGGTCGCACGCGCGCGGCGAGCCCGACCGCGTCTGTCACGCCCCTCCAAAATATCGACAATATTTAAAATTTTCATCACAACAAACCCAGGATCCAAACACACATTTGAGGTCACTAAGAAAACATTCAGATCAAAATTTCACCTCTATAGTCTATAAATTCATAACCCTGTGCAATTCATAAACATATCACACATCACTCGATAATTCATACAATCTGAACTCGACTCATCAAAATAATAACCACAACATAAATTCACAAGTGGGGAAGTCTATACAGTCACCAAACCAACGATTACCATAAGATCATATCATTATATGAATTTAACTTAACATTCCAAAATCCTATACATGAGGGATCCTTTATCTTACACAAAATCCACAGGTTTAGATTCATCGTCACATTTCATAAGATGCAGAGTATCTTATACAACAAATACACATATGCTAACAAAGATCTGCCCAAAATCTTCTAAACTTTCCACCGCCTCAGCCCAATCTTAACATTTAAGCAAGCAATACGCTATCCTGAAAAATTTATCAACAAACGAGGTGAGCATAAAGAGCTCAGCAAGTGACTAACATATCCATATCAAAATAGTACAATTTCCAAAGAGATACAGTTTCAAAATACAAGGCAGAATATACGATTTCGTAGACATAATATCATTAAGAGCAGAAACACAATGGTCCTTTCAATCTTACATATTTGGTTCCTGACAGATGGGGCATAGAGTAATTGGAGCATATCAGTAACAAAGGAAACATATCGGAGCTTATCAATGGCATATAAAATGTTCCGAAGCATATCAACGGCATGTGGAACATTTCGAAGCAAAATCATCAGTGAATGAAGCATTTCAGAGCATATCCAAAATCAAATATCGTACAGAAGCTCAAACGTCGTCCTTGACGTTGCAATCATATCATTCTTATCCAGAGCATGAACAGAAACAACTCACCAAAACTCTGGATGTCATATCAAACATATAGAAGGTGTAGTGGGATCTCAGTCAGAATGTGATTCATCCATTTCTGAATGACCACCTGACAAAAGTCTCCCACGTCTGGGAGCTCCATCCACCCACGTCTAGGTGAAGTCAGAGGGGGCCGGCAGAGCATCGCAGGCTCTAAGCACATACCCTTTACCATTTCTGGCAAAGGTCCAGAATATCCCACAGAGCGGGACCCCACATAGCAGGTAATAAGCGCATACCCTTTACCATTTCTGGCAAAGGTCCAGACAATCCCACACACCAGAGTACAAGAGGGCAGTTTTAACAATAAGTAGTGTTAATGTAAACACCTTTTTCTTAGCCGTGACCCGGGGGGGGCGTCTCGGCTCGTTCGGGGGTCCGAATGGCGGGAATCTCCCTGGGGCGTTGCTCGGCTCCACTAAGGAGGTCGGGTGCGGCCTCGGACTCGGGGCGTCGCTGCGACTCCTCCCGGGCGGGGACTTCTCGCCTGCACGTCCGGACGGGGGGCCCGGGCTTTGTACCTGCACAAAGGTCGGGTCGGGGTGCTCGACCCGACCCCTCCGACGATCACTGTTAGAGAATGATGTGGGGGCCTTTTTTGGTGCAGGGAGAGTTTCTCTTTTCTTTCTCCCCCCTTCCCCTTTCGCTCGGGGACGTTTATAGGGGGGGCTCGGCCTTACCGGGCGTGCCATCGCGTCGGTCGGGGCCGTACCTCTGATGGCGTCCGACATCGTCGAGGATGTTGCGTGGGGGAGCGGGGATCGCAGGGTATGGGCAAGCTTCAACCGTTACCTGCTTCTGTCCCGTCCGATTGTGCTGGGTCAACCGAGGGGCTGTGGGCTCAATGAGGCTGACGTCCGGACGCGGGTCGTCACCCTCGTTGCTTCCCCTTGGGCGCCGCGCTTGTCCACGTGCGGGGGATGTTGCCGGGAGTGGGGTCTGCCATTTTTTGTCATATCATATTCCCCCCCCAAAGGAAGCCATGGCTCGGCATCGGATGGAGGGGATTCGAGGCGTGGCTTTGATCGGTAGGCGGTGGTTCTCTTCGCGGTTCATGATTGAGACATATGTCCGGGGCGGAAAAGCCGCGCTGCGGAGGCGCTTTGGGTGACGTGCGGCCGAGGAACACGTCTCGGGCGGGCTGGCCGCGCCGAGGAGGTGGTCTCGGGGACATGCGGCCGAGGAGCATGTCTCGGGCGGGCTGGCCACGCCGAGGAGGTGGTCTCGGGGTCATGCGGCCGAGGAGCACGTCTCGGGCGGGCTGGCCGCGGCCGAGGAGCACGTCTCGGGCGGGCTGGCCGCGCCGAGGAGGTGGTCTCGGGGTCATGCGGCCGAGGAGCACGTCTTGGGCGGGCTGGCCGCGGCCGAGGAGCACGTCTCGGGCGGGCTGGCCACGCCGAGGAGGTGGTCTCGGGGTCATGCGGCCGAGGAACACGTCTCGGGCGGGCTGGCCGCGCCGAGGAGGTGGTCTCGGGGTCATGCGGCCGAGGAGCACGTCTCGGGCGGGCTGGCCGCGGCCGAGGAGGTGGTCTCGGGGACATGCGGCCGAGGAGCACATCTCGGGCGGGCTGGCCGCGCCGAGGAGGTGGTCTCGGGGTCATGCGACCGAGGAACACGTCTCGGGCGGGTTGGCCGCGCCGAGGAGGTGGTCTCGGGGTCATGCGGCCGAGGAGCACGTCTCGGGCGGGCTAGCCGCGCCGAGGAGGTGGTCTCGGGGTCATGCGGCCGAGGAACACGTCTCGGGCGGGCTGGCCGCGCCGAGGAGGTGGTCTCGGGGTCATGCAGCCGAGGAGCACGTCTCGGGCGGGCTGGCCGCGCCGAGGAGGTGGTCTCGGGGTCATGCGGCCGAGGAACACGTCTCGGGCGGGCTGGCCGCGCCGAGGAGGTGGTCTCGGGGTCATGCGCCCGAGGAGCACGTCTCGGGCGGGCTGGCCGCGCCGAGGAGGTGGTCTCGGGGTCATGCGGCCGAGGAACACATCTCGGGCGGGCTGGCCGCGCCGAGGAGGTGGTCTCGGGGTCATGCGGCCGAGGAGCACATCTCGGGCGGGCTGGCCGCGCCGAGGACGTGGTCTCGGGGACATGCGGCCGAGGGGCCCGTTGGCCCTCCCTTGCAGTAACCTTGGGTCCGCATTTATGATAGGATGTTCGTTGGACTTCCCTGACGCGACGAGTGAGGGTGCGGATGAGCTGTCGGCCGCTATGGGGAGACGAAGGGACGTCTCTCTTGGCGGGATTTTTCCTATATAAATGGCGCATTCGGCCCGTCTCATGAGTTTTGCTGCTGAGCCTCGGCCCTCGTCGTCCTTTCTGTCATCGCACCTTCTCCTCTCCTGTGCCGTCATTCCCCAGTCGCTCCCTCGTCGTCCCTCTTGTTCGTTTCAAAGCCGGTAAGGATGCCCCTCTCGCCCGTCTCTTCACCTTTGTCCCCCGACAGAGCCCGGGAGAGCACGCCTCCGCCCTCCCCAGACGAGGAGGCGGCGCGAGCCCTTGAGGCTCTAATGTGGCCGCACGACCTTGACTCGGTGGTGAGTGGGTCGTCGCTGGAGAAGCTCCGGGATCGTTATCACATCCCGGAGGAGTTTGTCCTAGTTGCGCCTGATCCGGGGTAGCGGTCATACGACCCGATCCCCCGAGGTTTCGCGCTGACTCAAGATGCCCTAGAGGCTGGGTTGCGCCTCCCCCTTCACCCTATCATTGTCTCCTGTCTTTCTTTGTGGCGAGTTTCACCTTCCCAGGTGGCGCCTAACTCATGGCGTTACCTAGTAGCGTTCTTAGGGGAATGTCATTATGCTAACATCACCCCTACCCGAAACCTCTTTCTCTCCTGTTTCCGCCTTCTCAAGGGGCCGGGGGGCTATTTTGTGTCAGCCCGGGCTGGCTTTCGTGTCGGGGGAGCCCCTTCGAACAACAAAGGGTGGAAGGGGCGGTTTTTCTATGTTAGCTGGTCGAAGGATTGGGGCTTCGGAGTTCGGTGGGCAGTGAGGGTGATAGATAACACAGTCCCGGATTTGAACGACGAGGAGCGTCGGGACCTGAAGAGGCTTCGGTCAATCCTTCCCGGTTCTCAGGCCATCCGAGCTATGACCGAGGAGTGGCTGGCCGAGGCGGGTCTTAGCCCGGCTTTCGGGGGTATGTTTATAGCGGGTGTTCCCCGTGTTTTGTTTGTTTCCGTAGTTTGTGATGGTTTGCTTGTTTCCTTTGTAGGAATGAAGCTTCTGTCACTCCGCGGTGGTCGGTCATCGTCGGCTCCTTCCCCACGCCCGTCCGCTGCTTCCTCTCCGCGCTCCTCAGGCGACCCATTACCCGGCTCGGCGGGTGCTCCATTAGAGATTCCGGAGGGGCGCTCGTCAAAGAAGGCGAAGACGGCTGGTCCCGGGAAAGTCAAGGCGGGGGCCACCTCTTCGACAACCGTGGGCGCAAAGCGGACCGCTCGGGACGAAGGGCCCTCCCGAGTTGATGGGCCTAGCCAAGGGGCGACCGGGAAGAGGTCGAGCCTGCCTACGGTGGATGACCTGTGCGGGCTACGTCCGGGGGCCGACGAGCCCCTGTGGTCGTTGGTGATGGGCAAGCTTCCACCGGGGGAGGCTTCCGACCCGCTAGTCGCCCGCTGGAAGGGGCTGTCCCGAGGGGAGAAGGTGTGGGCCGGGGGAGATCCCTCGGCTGCTTTTCTTCGGGGCGTGCTCCACCCCGATCTGGCTCGGGACCTATATACCCTGCCCTCGGAGGCCATGCTCAACAAGGCGGGGAGGTTTCTGACACTGGTGAGGGTTTTGCTAACTTCGGGCGTCCCTGTAACTGCGCGCTGACCCTCCTTTTTCTGTGGCAGGGCCTCCACTACTCGACGGCGCTGATGGACCGAGTGCGTAACGCTGGCCAGGTAATCTGGACCCTCAGCGAGCAAAACTTCGAGTTGTGCCGCCAGCTAAAGGAAGTTCGGGCCGGTTCGGGCCCAGAGGCGGTAGCGGCCGCGGAAAAGCGCGCGACTGAATCCGAGGAGGAGGTGGCGCGTCTGGAGGCAGAGCTCGAGCAGTCGGGCAACTCAGTCAAGGAACTCCAAGAGTTTCTTCGTTTGGATCGGGCCGAGCTTCGCCTACTGAAGTTGGAGGCACTTGGCCTCACCAAGAGGGCGGAGAAGGCCGAAGCTGAGGCCCGCGCTGCTTCCGATGCGCTAGCCGAGGAGGTTCGCCTTCGCCCGTCAAAAGATAAAGAGGCGGTCGAAGCTTATAAGAAGTCCGAGAACTTTGAGCTCGGACTGACCCGAATGGGGCGAGTATCTTACGAGTATGGATATAGAATCGCCCTAGGTCGCTTTGGCTCATGCCCTCCTGGCTCCGAGGTGGAAAGGGACCCGTTTGCCTCTCATCCCGTGGACCTGGAGGTGGACATGCCGGAGGACGTGCCTTTCGACGATCGCCCAGAGACTCCAGGAGAGTGATGAGTTTGGTTTTTGTATGTCGGAGTCGGGGTCGAGGGTGTGAGGGGTCTGTCTGTTCCTTACCGTTACGCTTCTGTACCCCCTTTTAAAATAAAATGCTCTTTTCTTCCGGTTTCTGTGTTTGCGTAGTGTCTGCATTCTTCAGATGAAGTATTTCCTAAGGTTCTGTATGTTCCAAGTCCTGGGTATGGGGTCGCCATCCATTGTTGCGAGTCGGGACACTCCGATGACTCGATAGGGTCCTTCCCACTTCGGGGCCAGTTTCCCCCTTACTCGGGTCGGGTGGCTGACCTCGATTTTGCGCAGGACCAGGTCTTCTAGCTTTATCGATCGGGGTCGTACCCTCCGGTTGTAGACCCTTGCTACGGCTCTTTTGTAAGAAAGGGTTTTCCGGTGCGCGTCGGCCCGTCTTTCTTCGAGCAAATCCAGGTTGGATCGGAGCCCTTCGCCCGAGGCCTCTTCGCCGTAGCCTGCTGCCCGCGGAGTCGGGACAACCACTTCGGATGGTAATACGGCCTCGGTCCCGAACGTGAGGCTGTAGGGAGACTCCCCCGTTGGGGTCTTAGGGGTAGTGCGCAGCGCCCATAGGACGCTCGGGAGCTCGTCGATCCAGGCCGATCGGGCAGCGGACACTCTTTTCTTGAGACCGTCGATGATGGACCGGTTGGTTACTTCAGCTAATCCGTTCGCCTGGGGGTAAGCCACCGAGCTGAACCTCAGCTGAATCTTGTGCTTGGCGCAAAACTCTTGGAACCTCCTGCCGGCGAATTGAGGTCCATTGTCGGTGACGATGGACCGGGGCAGACCAAACCGAGTTACGAGGTTTCTCCACACAAACCTTTGCACTTGTGACACCGTGATGGTTGCTAGGGGCTCGGCTTCGACCCACCTGGTAAAGTAGTCCACTCCTACGATGATGTATTTCCGCTGCCCGGAAGCGGGTGGGAGAGGTCCGAGTATGTCCAGTCCCCACTGCGCGAATGGCCAAGCACAGTCGACGGGGGTGAACAAGACCGCCGGCCGTCGGGCGGTGCGGGCGTGCTCCTGGCATGAGTTGCATCGCCGCACGAAAGCTTTCGCGTCCTGGCGCATGGTCGGCCAGTAGTATCCCTGTCGGAGTATCTTGTGCGCCAGGGCTCGTTCGCCTATGTGTTCCCCGCATGCCCCTTCATGCATGTCGGACAGAACTGTCCGGGCTTTGTTCGACTCTAGGCAGCGTAACAAGGGGCGCGAGAAAGACCGCTTGTACAGCCGTCCTCCTTCTTCAGAGTACCACGCCTGCGTCCGACGCAAGCGTCGAGCCGTAGTTTCATTGTCGGGTAGGGTTCCGTCCCGCTTGAAGCGTAGCATCTCCTGTACCCAAGTGGCCGGCGCGCCGCCCGTGACTGTGGCGACGATCTCTATGGCTCAGTGAGGGAGCTCTTCGGTCTCGGGTCGAGCCCAGGGTGCCGAGCCGGACGCCAGTCTTGCCAGAGTGTCGGCTCGTTGGTTCTCGCTCCTGGGAACATTCGATAATTCAAACTGGGCGAACTTGGTGGCAAGGCTTTTTACCTGTACCAGATATTTCGCCATGGTCGGGTCCCGGGCTTCGTATTCGCCGTCGAGCTGCCTAGCCACCAGCTGTGAGTCGGTGATGACGCGTATGTCGGTCACCCGCATTTCCAGTGCCAATTGGAGCCCTGCTAGGAGAGCTTCGTATTCTGCTTCATTGTTGGTGGCCCTGAACCCGAAGCGGAAGGAGCGCTCAATCGAGCGGCCGTCAGATGTCACCAGCACCAGCCCTGCTCCGGCGCCCTTTGCGTTGGACGACCCATCTACGTGGAGAGTCCACGTGTCACGTGGTGGCTCGAGTTCTCTGCCTGTGCTCGGGGTCAGCTCCGCGATAAAGTCTGCCACGGACTGGGCTTTAATGGCGGCCCGAGGTACGTACTGTATGTCGTGCTCGCCAAGCTCTACTGCCCATTTGAGGAGACGCCCTGCAACGTCGAATTTAGACAAAACAAGCCGAAGCGGCCGGTCAGTTATTACCTCTATCGGGTGGGCCTGGAAATAAGGGCGGAGCTTTCGTGCTGACAGGTCGAGCGCCAGCGCCAGCTTTTCAATTGGCGGGTAGCGTTCCTCTGGCCCGCTCAGCATGTGGCTGACATAGTAGACCGGCAGTTGGTCGCCGGAGTTTTCCTTGAACAGAACCGAACTGACCGCATGCTGGGAGGCGGCGAGGTAGAGACTCAATTTCTCCCCCAGGGAAACTGAAGCGAGTCGGGGGAGGTTGGCCAGGTGTTGCTTCATCTGCTCGAAGGCCCTCTCACATTCCGTCGTCCATCGGAAGTTCTTCGGATCCTTCAAGGCCTTGAAGAAGGGGAGGCAGCGATCTCCCGATCGGGAAAGGAATCGTGATAGGGAGACTAGCCTCCCGTTAAGGTGCTGTAGGTCTCTGATCGTCTGAGGGGGCTGCATGTCAATGATAGCCTAGACCTTTTCCGGGTTGGCGTCGATCCCCCTCTCGTGTATGATGAATCCGAGGAATTTTCCCGAGGTTACGCCAAAGGCGCACTTGGCGGGGTTGAGGCGCAGGCTGAACCTCCGCAGGGTGTCGAATGTTTCAGCCAGGTCGGAAGAATGAGCTTCCGCTGTTCGGCTCTTCACGATCATGTCGTCGACATATATCTCCATGTTTCGTCCAATCTGGCGGGCGAACATCCTGTTCACCGTCCTCTGGTAGGTGGCCCCGGCATTTTTCAACCCGAACGACATGACTTTGTAAAAATATACCCCTTGTTCGGTGAGGAAGGCTGTGTGTTCTTGGTCTTCGGGTGCCATCCTGATTTGGTTGTACCCGGAGAAAGCATCCATAAACGAGAGACGGGTGTGGCCGGCCGTGGCGTCGACTAGCTGGTCGATCTTCGGCAGGGGGTAGCAATCTTTTGGGCAAGCATTGTTGAGACTGGTATAGTCAATGCACATCCGACAGCTTCCATTAGGCTTTTTGACAAGGACTACATTGGAGAGCCATTGTGGGTACCTGGCCTCTTCTATGAAACCGGCCGCCAGAAGTCGGTTTACCTCTTCTCGGATGGCCAGCTGCCGATCTGGGGCCTGCCGCCTGGGCCTCTGTTTCACCGGACGAGCGTCGGACGAGATGTTTAGGTGGTGCAGCGCGACTTCCGGGTGGACTCCTACTAGGTCAGATGGCGTCCAAGCGAAGATGTCGGCGTTGGCTTGCAGAAGGTCGACGAGCTGCCGTTGCTCCTGTTCGGGCAGTCCCGACCCGATTTTGACTGTTTGGTCGGGGCTGCCTTTGATCAGCGGCACGTCGATGGTGAATTCCTTCGGCTCGGGGCGGGGAGTCAGCTTTTTTTCCCTCCCGGGGGTCTTCTAGCGGGGATTGGACCCTCGCTCTCTTGTTTAGCGACCCGACAATCAAGTAGCAGCGCCCGGATTCCCAGGAGTTCCCTGCTACCTCCCCGACCCCATCGTGGGTCGGGAATTTGATGGTTCGGTAGTAAGTTGAGATGACGGCTCGGATCTTGTTGAGGGTTGGCCGTCCGAGGATGGCGTTGTATGCCGTGGGGAGGTCGACCACCAGAAAGGAGGTCATCACTGTTTTTGTCTTCGGGAAAACTCCCAAAGTTAGGGGCAGGGTGATAACCCCAAGTGACGAGATTGAGGCGCCGGTGAACCCCGTGAGCGTCGAGCATACCGGCTTCATGTAATCCTTGACCAGGCCGAGCTTTTGGAAGGCGTCCCAATAAAGTATATCGGCCGAGCTTCCGATGTCGACCATGATCCTTCTCACTTGCGCGTTGGCGATCCTGGCTGATATCACCAATGCGTCATCATGTTCGGCTAGCCCAGGTTCCCCGGTCGGGAAGGTGACTTCGGGTCCTTTTGCATGTTTGGAAGCTTCAGCTCGGGAGGCCCTGGCGCGTGCCTTTCCGCCCGCCATAGAGTTTCCTCCGGACGCGGGCCCGCCGGTTATGACATCTATGTGCCGCTCGATGGGACCCTCCGGGCGTGGTGAAAGCTCCTTAACTGGCCGGAGGTAGGGGCCGAGGTGCCCTCGGCGGATGAGCTCCTCGATTTGCCTTTTTAATTCTCGACATTCCTCGGTGTCGTGACCGGGCTGTCGGTGGAAACGGCAGTATTTAGAGCGGTCCGCGAGCTCGCGCGGGCTCCTCATCGAGTGGGGGTCTTTGAGAAGGCCTTTCTCCTTAATGTGGAGAAATATTTCGGTCCGAGAGGAGTTCAGGCCCGGGGGGGGGGACCTAGGTACCGCATCGTTGGGGCCGCTGGCCCTACGCCGGGAGGTAGCGGGCTGTTGTTGCCGGGACTGCTCCGGCTTGAGCCTCTTGCGCTCGTCGCGCTTGCCGACCATCCATGCTTCAGCCGCGATGAACTGGTTCGCACGCTGGAGCATTTCAGGTACCGAAGTGGGGGGTCGCTCTACCAGAGACCAAAAGAATCGGGTAGGCCGCAGGCCCATCATGAATGCCTGCATCATCAAAGAAGGGTGAGCATCAGACAGCCCGCGAATTTGCGTGGTGAAGCGGTTCACAAAGTGAGAAAGGGGCTCGTCTTCCCTCTGGTTGAGCCCGAGAAGCATTGCCACCGATGGCTTCGGCCGGGCGTGAGCCAGGAAGTTAAGCTCGAAGTCTTTGGCCAACTGGTCGAAAGAGGCGATGGTCGCGGTCTTGAGATTGCTGTACCACACTCGGGCTGGGCCTCGCAAGGTTGTCGGGAATGCCCTGCACATCAGGGCGTCGGACGTCCCGTATAGCGCCATCTGGGCGCGGAAAGCAGCTACGTGGTCCGCCGGGTCAGTGGCTCCGTCGTAGGCATCCAATGAAGGGAGCCGAAAATGCGGTGGGATCGCTTGCTCTTGAATCTCGGGGGTGAAAGGGGACCCCTGGCGTTGCTCGGCCCCCGTGTCTCCCCTGGCCTGGCGAACCTCACGCTGCACCTCGTCCAGTCGGTGGCCTACGAGGCGCAGCTGGGCCCATAGGCCCTCCGCTGAGTTTGAAATTGGGGCCACGGGCGTCGGGCGCGCCGCTGGATCCTCCGCTCCTCGACTCCCGGGTCGGGTCGATTGTCCCGGAGGTGAGGCGGGAGACTCGGGAAGCGGTGCGGGGGTCTGAGCGGCGGGCCGTTGCCGTGGTGGAGGTAGGGTTGAGTGCGAAGACGTCGGATGAGAGACTAGTGGGACGATGGTTTGCATCACCCCCATAAGAGCCCGGACCTGGTGAGTGAGGTCGTAGAAGGCTTCGGGTGGCACGGGTGACGGGCCGCCGGGATTGGCGATGGGTGGCGATAGACCCGGGTCGTTGAACAATCGCCAATAGCGCTCCGAGATCGCAGCGGGGCGCTCGTCCCGAACTCCCTCCTGTCGGGGATGTTCTTCCGTTGCGTCGGCCGTGTGCGACCTGACGGCTGGGGGTTCGTCGGAGTGAGCCTGTTGATCGCCTGACATTCGGAGGTTCATGCCCTCCTTCTAGCGCCAATATGTTAATGTAAACACCTTTTTCTTAGCCGTGACCCGAGGGGGCGTCTCGGGTCGTTCGGGGGTCCGAATGGCGGGAATCTCCCTGGGGCGTTGCTCGGCTCCACTAAGGAGGTCGGGTGCGGCCTCGAACTCGGGGCGTCGCTGCGACTCCTCCCGGGTGAGGACTTCTCGCCTGCGCGTCCGGACGGGGGGCCCGGGCTTTGTACCTGCACAAAGGTCGGGTCAGGGTGCTCGACCCGACCCCTCCGACGATCACTGTTAGAGAATGATGTGGGGGCCGTTTTTGGTGCAGGGAGAGTTTCTCTTTTCTTTCTCCCCCCTTCCCCTTTTGCTCGGGGACGTTTATAGGGGGGGCTCGGCCTTACCGGGCGTGCCATCGCGTCGGTCGGGGCCGTACCTCTGATGGCGTCCGACATCGCCGAGGATGTTGCGTGGGGGAGCGGGGATCGCAGGGTATGGGCGAGCTTCAACCGTTACCTGCTTCTGTCCCGTCCGACTGTGCTGGGTCAACCGAGGGGCTGAGGGCTCAGTGAGGCTGACGTCCGGACGCGGGTCGTCACCCTCGTTGCTTCCCCTTGGGCGCCGCGCCTGTCCACGTGCGGGGGATGTTGCCGGGAGTGGGGTCTGCCATTTTTTGTCATATCAAGTAGCATATATCGGAAGCACACGCGGAGCAACAAAACGTGCATGTGCCTTTTCGAGACAATACGAAACAAAGAACAAATCTCTCACAAATGTATTCAGATTTGGAATGAAATGAAAACAAGAGTGTACAGGGATTCCAAGCAATCATATTTAGCTCAATTCCAATAAGAAGGTTAGACAAATTCAAATATCCAAAGGAACGGAACAGAATACGCGAAATCGACCAAAGCTCGATTTCGGACAGAATTCCAGTGGCACATCAAACAAATACTTCAGAATATCAATTATGCTCCAATACCCATAAAAAGGCTATGGTCGAACCATATATCAATCTATATTCTAATGGAATAAATTTCATATGAAACAGGGTTCCCAACACGGAGTTACCTTTGATTTGGTAACACAAGGTCATAAACACAATCACTGTTTTGCAGAATTTATAGGGTCGGATTCAACAGATAATAGGGTAGGCAATTGAATTCCAAAATTTTCAAACTATATGTCAAAAGAAAGATTTACAAGTCTAGTTTCAAATAAAATCAGTTTGGTACAAATCAGAATTTTCAACAGGGAGTTATAGGCATTTTAGTATCGACAGGTCAGAAATCTTGAACCCTGTTTTACAGCGTCTATAGGCTCATTTGAAACAGATGTTTGGGTAAGTATTCGGTGTCCAAAATCTACAAAATCAGTGTCAAAAGGAAGATATAAGAGTCTAATTTCAAACAAAATAGTTCCTGTCCGAATTCACATTTTGTACTAAAACTTATAGCTGAAACAGTGTATAGGGATCAGTTTACCGAAAAAACTTCAGAATCCATGGTTCTATGTCCAAAGAGAGACATATCAGTTTCTAAATAGAAATCCTTCAATTTATTTTGAATCAATATAAAAACAGAGACTAAAAATTCTGTAGGATGGGGTTAGAACACTTGCCTTTGGGAATTTTGACCCTAAGTGAAAGGATTTGGGCAAGACCCTTAAAGCCCCAAATTTTTTTTTTCTTCTTCTTCTTCTTCTTCTTCTTCTTCTTCTTCTTCTTCTTTCTTTCTTTCTTTCTTTCTTTCCCTGATCACCCACGAGCTGCCTTCTCTGCTTCCTTAAGAACGAAGGCAGAGAGGCTTAAACGGTGGAATTTGTCATTTTGTGCGTTTTGCAGTTTAATTCTTGTTTTTATCATATTCACGATTAGGTCCTTAGGATTTACATATAGGTCCTCAGATTCTTTCTTTTTTTTTTTTTTTTTTTTTGAACAGATCTCCCAAATCTTACAAATAAGTTACCTCTGATTCATACTCTATTTCTTTTGTAAATTTATACGAAAATTCGGAAATGAGGGGTGTTACAGCGTCGGCACCCCACGCGTGACCAGCCAGCGCAGCTTCCTGCCTCGGCCCCATGCGCGGCCGACCGGTCAGCGCCGGCCCCACGCGCGCGACCAGCCCGCGCGCCTCGGCCCCACGCGCACGATCCCTCGGTCGCACGCGCGCGGTCAGCCCGACCACGTCGGCACCCCGCGCGCGACCAGCCAGCGCAGCTTGCTGCCTCGGCCCCGTGCGCAGCCAACACGCTGCCTCGGCCCCATGCTGGCCGCCCGCCTCAGTTGCTCGGCCGACAGCATAGTATGCTGCCTCGGCCCCATGCGTGGCCAGCCCGCGTCAGCTCCTCGGCTGACGGCGCAACCTGCTGCCTCGACTCCTCGGCCCCGTGCGCAGCCAACACGCTGCCTCGACCCCTCGGGCCCATGCCCAGCTTCTCGGCTGACGGCGCAACTTGCTGCCTCGGCCCCATGCGCGGCCGTCCGCCTCAACTGCTCGGCTGACGGTGCAGCTTGCTGCCTCGGCCCCGTGCGCGGCCAGCCCGCGTCGGCACCATGGCTGACAGCGCAGCTTGCTGCCGCGACCAGCCCGCGCGCCTCGGTTGACGGCACAACCTGCTGCCTCGGCGACCCCATGCGCGGCCATCCTGCGTCGTGCTCCTCGGCCACACACTGCCGAGATCTACCTCGGTGCAGCCAGCCCGCGCCTCGGCCCCGCGCGCGCCTCGACCCCTCGGTCCCACGCGCGCCTCGGCCCCTCGGGCCCATGCTCAGCTCCTCGGCTGACGGCGCAAACCTGCCGCCTCGGCCCCATGCTGGCCGCCCGCCTCAGTTGCTCGGCCGACAGCACAGTTTGCTGCCTCGGCCCCATGCGCGGCCAGCCCGCGTCAGCTCCTCGGCTGACGGCGCAGCCTGCTGCCTCAGCCCCATGTTCCCGAGACACACCGGCTCGGTCGGCCCTTCTGCGCCGAACCCCTCGGCCACACTCTCCCGAGCTCCCTCAGAGCGGCCTGCCCCTCTGAGCGGTGTCACTCGGCCGCAACCTACCTGCGCCGGGCTTCTCAGCCCTTCATCGTCGAGTTCACCTCCGCGCGGCCTGCCCGTTTGAGTTGTCTCTCGGCCCGAGCCTACCTCCTCGGCCTGCGTCGTGCTACTCGGCCGCATGGCCCTCGTGACCACGCCTGCGCGATCAGCCCAACGCATTGTCACGGACTTAGCTGGTTTTGCCTAAGTCGTGCGGCACCCTTGCGTGTCCGTCCGCAAAGGTCAGCCTCCCCGAAGCCTCCCATGGTCCCTTAGGTCCCACAAAAGAGAGAACAGGACAGAGAAAAGGCCTCACTCGGGATCCACAAGCAAACATCTCCGAAAAACACTTTATAGACAATGCAAATTACAAACAGACCGTACAAGCTCTGAACAGTTGCACACAAAGGGTAAAATGGTCCATTACAGACCGAAAAGCTCTCGCGCGTGTCCACATGACACAACCTTTATTTACAAGCCTAAAGAGGCCACAAACTTAACTCAAATGGGACTTTGAACCCTTCGGCCGCCCCTTTACATTCTGTACAAGGCATGAACATGCCAAAAGACACGGACACACATAAGCATTACATCCAACATCTTGTTTAGAAGTTTGTCCGTGACACCATGGAACAACATGATCCTACTCTTGCCTCTGCAAGAGTTCATGTCCTTGACCTCTGTCTAGGGAAAGCACTATGCCTCTGCTCCATGTTCCAACTTCTCTGCTGGCTCCCTTCATGCGGCTTGGGTACTTCACCAAGTTACACCCAAGTTGCTCCGCTCCTCGTTTTTGCATTGAGTCGATGGTGGCCCACGCGCCCACCATTCCACGGGTCAGCCCTCCCTTGAGTCCGATCTCCATATCGACTCTAATTGTGACTTCATTTAAGTTGCTTCAGGTCGCTCCCCCACTTGATCTCGCAATGCATCCACCAATCCATTCTCTCGAGCGAGATCATGCAACGACTCCTCGCCGCTTGCTCAGTCCATCGAGCTTCGTGGAGTTGTTGTTTGTTGAGACACTCCTCTTCAACATGTGAGGTCCATCTCCCATGATTCTCCCTCTGGAGAGCCGAGACTTATCCCTCCTGGATAACTGTCCCGTTGGAGCAACATCTCTCTTCGTTTTGGAGACCACCATCCCCTTGGACTACTCCGATCTACTGAACAAAGTGTGCATTGTTCTGCCTCTTGCAAACGTACTTGCTAGATTGCGCCTCCACATCAATACAGCCACCGCTGCACCCCTCAAGGCCTAGCAACATGCTGAACTCGTTGCACACTTCAGCCTCCTACGGACGTATCCTTCGCATGCCGAAGAGAAAGTTTTAATGCTCCATTGGCACCGAGTCTCGGCCGCCTTGGGATGGCCACGAACATTCCATCGTCCGCATACAAGCCCATGCATGAGTACCGAATTCTTCGAGTTGGCAATTCCCCTCACCTCTGTGTGCTTTGCACAACTCTTTAGGTCGCTGAGCAACTCATTTCACTTTGCATGGTCTCGTCCTTTGCCAAGCGCCTCGCTTGCCTTGAGCACCATCAAGTAAAGTTGTCAACGTTGAGCCGTAGCTCAAACTCAGCCATCCCAACCTTTGTGCGCTCCGCATTCTTCCAAGCTTGCCTGTTCTCTTGGTGCCTCTTGCGCGAAGGGTTGGCCATTCCTCTGAATGCCAATGTTAGATGCCCGCTCCTCTGAGCGACTCTTTTCCCTACATCTCCATGCTCATTTTTCCTCAAACGGTCGTGCGTTGCTGACTGCCCTCAACGCAGCCCCGCTAGGTCCCCCACATTTGCATGTCAAGTGTTTCTATGAGTGCTTGTCCCGCTCTGATACCATCTGTCACGGACTTAGCTGGTTTTGCCTAAGTCGTGCGGCACCCTTGCGTGTCCGTCCGCAAATGTCAGCCTCCCCGAAGCCTCCCATGGTCCCTCAAGTCCCACAAAAGAGAGAACAGGACAGAGAAAAGGCCTCACTCGGGATCCACAAGAAAACATCTCCGAAAAATACTTTATAGACAATGCAAATTACAAACAGACTTTACAAGCTCTGAACAGTTGCATAACAAAGGGTAAAATGGTCCATTACAGACCGAAAAGCTCTCGCGCGTGTCCACATGACACATCCTTTATTTACAAGCCTAAAGAGGCCACTAACTTAACTCAAATGGGACTTTGAAGCCTTCGGCCGCCCCTTTACATTCTGTACAAGACATGAACATGCCAAAAGACACGGACACACATAAGCATTACATCCAACATCTTGTTTAGAAGTTTGTCCGTGACAGCACGTCGTGCTACTCGGCCGCATGGCCCTCGCGAACACGCCTGCGCGGCCTGCCCGCCTGCGTCGTGCTCCTCGGCTCTTCGGCTTTACGCCACCCGAGATCACACCTGCGCGGGCCCAGCCCGCCTGCGCCGTGTTCCTTGGCCCCATGTTCCCGAGACAGACCTGCGCGGCCTGCCCACCTACGTCGTGTTCCTTGGCCCCATGTTCCCGAGACACACTGGCACGGTCGGCCCTTCTGCGCCGAACCCCTTGGCCACACTCTCCCGAGCTCCCTTAGAGTGGCCTGCCCCTATGAGCGGTGTCACTCGGCCGCAGCCTGCCTGCGCCGGGCTTCTCGGCCCTTCATCGTCGAGTTCACCTCTGTGCGGCCAACCCGCCTGCGTTGTGCTCCTCGGCTCTCGGCTTTACGCCAACCGAGACCATGCCTGTGCGGCCAGCCTGCCTACGTTGTGTTCCTCGGCTCTTCGGCTTTACGCCACCCGAGACCACACATGCGCGGCCAGCCTACCTGCGTCGTGCTCCTCGGCTCTTCGGCTTTACGCCACCCAAGACATACTTGGCCGCCCCATGTCTTGGCCGCCCCTCGGCTCTTCGACTTTACGCCCCCCAAGACATACTTGGCCGCTCCTCGGCTCTTCGGCTTTACGCCACCCAAGACATACTTGGCCGCTCCTCGGCTCTGCGCCACCCAGGACACGCCTACGCGGCTAGCCCGCCTGTATCGTGCTCCTCGCCCTCGCGGCTCCGATCTCCCCGAAACTGCGTCCGCACGGCCAGCCTGCCTGGAGACAGAAGCCATGCATCGGACTCCCCCTGCATGACAACCGACGCATAGCTCCTCTCGGGGGGGGGGGGGGGGGGGGGGGGGGGAATATGATGAGGGAAATAATGGCAACAAGACTGGCTGACGTCACCTGTCCCATCACGCCTCAGCACCTGGTCAAACTGGCCAACACGCTGACCGAGGCGCCATTAATACCAGCCTGCCCCCTGCCAAAAGTCAAGTCTAACACGCTAACCGAGGCACATTAATGCCGACCTGCCCCCTGCAAGTGGGCAGCTTAGGAAGCAGATTGCTTCCCTATAAATACCCTCTCGCTCATTAGAAGAAAAAGGGACGGACAGAGAAACACTCCCTCTTCAACCACCCTCTAGTTCATGGGGGACTCGGAAGACATTTGAGAACACTTCTGCTTCTCTTCCTCCAAAACCCTCTCCACATCATCGCTAACTTGATCGTCGGAGGGGTCGGGCCGAGCCTCCGACCCGACCTGTGTGCAGGAACGAAGGCGAGGTGGCCTCTTCCCGGTGCTGCTGCGGAGTTGCCGACCCGATCTACCACCCCAAACCACAGTGCTCGGCCGCCAGGAGACCCCGAGGGACGTCTCCCGAGATCCCCGACATCCGGACCCCAGAACCGAGCCGCGTCGGCCTCGAGGCCACGGCTTAAAAAGTTACCTACCGTAATAGGGCCTCACCCCAGTTTCCTTGGAGACCGTTCATGACTGCAGCAGTAGACTCCATTTCCACGCCTAATTTGCTGCTGCATCTCCACATTTCTACCGACCTGAGAGCCCATTAAAGAAAGTAGAAACTGCGAGGAAATGGTCTCTTAAGAGACCCTCTACTGCCACTTTCATGGCAGTAACGAATGCTTTTTGACTCTAGTTTGATTCACCGCCTTTATATTGTACAAGTTCTTTGACTGGGGAGAACATCTGTCGACCCTCGTCGATTCTTTCACGTAAGAGATGGATAACATGCAGCCGCTGTGCCTCGTCTTCCTCTTCCTCTGCTCCACCCTGTTGCTGCAGTGGTCGCAGGGATGTCACCCCTGATAGGGACAAAAATGGCAGCGTGCCACGTCAGCACGCCAGGTGAACACACTGCCCGAGGAGGCAAGCATTGACGCCGACTCGACGTACGCCGACGTCACCAGCCCTCAGCCAACCACCTCAGCTTTGACTCCGTGCGCTCGACCGAGGCAAAGGAGCACGTTGACCGAGGCTCGCCCATACCCTGCGGCAGCTCGGTCTCCCACGCAGCCCCAGTGGCAATGTCAGACGCCACCAAAGGTGCAGTCCTGCCCTACAGACAGCTACGTCTGGTAACATCAAACCTCCTCTATAAATACCCCTGAGTCATAAGCAAAAGGGGGGATCACACACTCAACACACGGGGGTTTTCTCCTCCTCCTAAACCCCCTCCACATCTTTCTCTAACTTGATCGTCGGAGGGGTCGGGCCGAGCCTCCGACCCGACCTGTGTGCAGGAACGAAGGCGAGGTGGTCTCTTCCCGGTGCTACTGCGGAGCTGCCGACCCGATCTACCGCCCCGAACCACAGCGCTCGACCGCCAGAAGACCCCGAGGGATGTCTCCCGAGATCCTCGACATCCGGACCCAGAACCGAGCCGCGTCGGCCCCGAGGCCACGGCTTAAAAAGTTACTCACCGTAACAGATTGGCGCTAGAAGGAGGGCCCGGAATGACGGTACGTTAGACTTCTCTTGGGTTGCTCCACTGCAGCCGACCTGCACCAGTAGCAGCGACTTCTGGGGCTGGTCTCGGCTCCTCGGCCACGCGCGCGACCACAGCGCGCGCCTCGGCCCCACGCGCCTGGACCCACCGTGCCTGCTTTGGGGAGAGCTTCTTCTGAGTTTGGAAATAGCTCAGGGCGATGTTGTCTGTCCTCAGCACAAATCGCGACCCGAGGAGGTAGTGTCGCCAAACTCGCAAACAGTGGATCACTGCTGTCATCTCCTTCTCATGCACTGGATACCGCCTCTCGGTCTCGTTGAGTTTGCGGCTCTCGTAGGCCACCGGATGACCTTCCTGCATGAGTACTCCCCCAATAGTGAAGTCCGAAGCATCTGTATGGACTTCAAAGGGCTCTCCATAGTTTGGCAATTTGAGCACTGGTTCTTCTAGAACAGCAGCCTTCAGATCTTGGAATGCTCTCTCACATTTGTCAGACCACTTCCAAGGCTGCTCCTTCTTCAGCAACTCCGTCAGTGGGGTTGCCCGCTTCGAATATCCCGCAATGAAGCATCGATAGTAGTTGACGAAACCAAGGAAGGATCTCAACTCTGGCACCTTCTTTGGAGTTCGCCATTCCGCAACTGCTTGCACCTTCGACTTATCCATCCGAATGGAGCCATCACCGATTCGATGCCCCAAGAATAGGATCTCAGTCTGAGCAACGTAGCATTTCTCCCTTTTTACGAATAGAGTGTTCTCCCTGAGAACCTTGAAAATCGTCCGAAGGTGCTTGACGTGCTCCTCGAGCGTTTGGCTGTAGACGACGATATCGTCCAAGTAGACGACCACGAACTTATCCAAATACTCCTTGAATAGTTGGTTCATGAGATTACAGAATGTGGCCGGAGCATTGGTCAAGCCGAAAGGCATCACCAAGAACTCAAACGCTCCATACCTGGTCACACAGGTAGTCTTTGCTTAGTCGCCTTCAGCAATGCGCACCTGCTAATACCCCGACCGAAGGTCGAGTTTTGAGAAATACTTTGCCTTGCCCAATTGATCGAACAAGTCTGCAATGAGCGGGATGGGATACTTGTTCTTCACTGTTACTTTGTTGAGGGCTCGGTAGTCGACGCATAATCGGAGGCTCCCATCTTGTTTCTTCTGGAAGAGAACTGGAGCTCCGAAAGGTGCTTTAGAGCTGCGGATGAGACCACCGCTTAGCAGTTCACCCAACTACTTTCTGAGTTCTGCCAACTCTGGTGGAGGCATGCGGTAGGGTGGTCTTGCTGGAGGCTTTACTCCTGGCTCCAGCTCGATACTGTGATCCACGCCTCTGCGTGGTGGAAGAGTCTTCGGCAACTCGGGTGGCATGACGTCTTTGAACTCTTTCAGGATGTTCACCACCACAGCAGGTTCTTGAATGGCCTCCTCGTTGAGTGGCTCTAGCTTCATAGCAGCCACGAATGTCAACTCGCCTTTTCGCACCCCTTTCTTCAATTGTAACGCCGAAATGTGTTGGAGCTCCTTAGTTCCTCTCCGAGAGACGGGAACCACGCAGGGGTCATCGCCTCCCATCATACATAGGGAGTTCAGGAACGGCATCGGCACCAACTTTGCCGCGTGCATAAACTCCATTCCAAGAATCACTTGGAAGTCGTCCAGTGGCACGGCCATCATGTTGGTGTTCCCGCTCCAAGTCCCGATTTTGATGGGAACTCCCTTCGCCAACCCGGAGATTCGCTTGGCCTCCGAGTTCACTGCTTTCATTCGGCTTGGGCTCTTCTCCAAGATCAACCCAAGTCGCTGTGCTTCACGATCGGCTATGAAGTTGTGGGTAGCGCCCGTATCCACCATTGCACGGGTCGTTTGGCCGTTCAGCTTGATGTCTACATACATCAACTCACTACCCCCTACTTTCTGTTGCTTTGTCTTGTTGTTCTCCCCCACTTGACCCCGCATAGCATTCAACAAACGCATTGCTCCCATTCGGGGTCCTTGCGACTCCTCATCGTCGCTGCTGGATTCTGAACTGCTCGAACTAAGAGCAACAGTTTTGCCCTTGTCCGATCGGGGAGGGTGGATGGAAGCCGTCAAAGCGTTGAGTGCCTGTTTCTGTGGGCACTCCCTTACCATGTGCGGTCCTCCGCACAAAAAGCATCCTCCAGGTTTTGAGGCCTTGCCTTTCGAGTTCGGCCCTTTTTGGGAGCTCCTCTTCTTCTGTTCGCCCCCGAGCTCCTTCCCTCGAGAATGTTTTTGAGGGCGATTGCTTGAAGATTGTTTCCTTCTCGCTGGGTCTTCAGAGGAAACAAAGTCGGTGAGCCTTTCTGCAGCTGCAATTGCCCCGTCCACATCGGTAATATTCCTTCGATTCAGCTCCTGTTGAGCCCATGGTTTCAAACCATCAAGGAAGCTGAACAACTTGTCCTTCTCTGACATGTCCTGTATGTCCAGCATTAGTGCAGAAAACTGCTTCATATAGTCTCGGATGGTGGTACTTTGGCGGAGTTGTCTCAACTTCCTTCTTGCGACGAACTCTGTGTTCTCCGGTAGGAACTGAGTTCTCAACTCCCGCTTCAAGTCCGCCCATGTGTCGACTCGACACCGACCTTGTTGGATCTCCTCCCAACGAGTTCGCCACCAAAGTTTCGCATCTCCGTTCAGATACATTGTTGCTATAGAAACTTTGGTATCTTCAGAATCGGGCCTCGTAGCTCGGAAGTATTGCTCCATGTCGAACAGAAAGTTCTCGAGCTCCTTGGCATCTCTGGCCCCTCCATATCCATGAGGCTCAGGTGCCCTCAAATTTTGTGGCGGTGCCGCGCGGGTGTTGCCTCCTCCTGCATTCAGTGTTCTTGTAAGCATGGCCACATTTGCAGTGAGTTCCGCCACAACATCTTGTAAGTGTTGCACGGAGTCTTTGGTGTCGTCAGACAGTCGATCGACTAGGGCCTCGACCTTGTCGATCCTAGACTCCGCTTCCTCTTGCGAGCTCTCTACCCCAACAAGTCTTTGTTGGTCATGGTAAAGTTCCTCCAAGCTCGCTTCCAGAACATCCAGGCGGGTCTCCGCCGTCGTGAGTCTCTCCTTATGACTCTTCTTCCCAGTTAGCGCACCAGATTGTGCTTCCTCCGCTCGCGGAGAGTTGCCAACTTCTCGCTCGTCCTGTTCGCTGCCGCGCTCCTCTTGAGCGGCTCCAACAGCATGCGAGCAAGTGTGCACATGCAGCCCACCTGCGGCTGCTTGGGGCAAGGGTCCGGTTTGCCCCGTCTTGCTTGATTCGCCACGATGCTTTGCCATGGCGAAGTTGCGAAGTTCGTTCGCTGTTCGATCGAAGAGCTTGCCCGCTCTGATACCACAATGTCACGACCTTAGCTGGAATTGCCTAAGGCGTGAGGCACCCTTGCGGCCAAAGACGCGAACTTAGCTTGCGTTGCCTAACTCGCGAGTCACCCTTGTGGCAAAGACGCGAACTTAGCTTGCGTTGCCTAAGTCACGCTTCGCCCTTGCGATCTTGCTCCGCAAGGATCAGCCACTTTGTAACCTCTCGCAGGTCCCGAAGGACCTGTAAAAGAGAAAGAAAGTTAGATCGAAAGAACGAGCAACGGACAAGTCCCGAAGTCTCGCGAAAAGGGAAGCTTTACAAGCAATTCGTCGAACACCTTGTGTGCACAAGAGAAAAGAGGGGGAAGGAGAAAACAAGGCTTTCAAGGATGAACGAACAGTTGCAAGCCCACAAACAGCCGCTCACCTGGTCCCGGGCGCGAAGACAAGTTCCCGTAAGGGTCACGTGCGAACTTGCGAAAGAGAGTTCAATGCCCGGTATATAACCGAAGCCCCATCCAGCCATGTGCCACCCGGGGGGTTCCTGGGGGCTGAGATGGCTGACGTTTTGGTGAGCGGAGGCAGTTCTCCGCTCACCTCCCGCGGCACGCGAAAACGGGCCGTTTTGGGCTGTTTTGGGGTTGTTTTGCTCGGTTCGGTGAGCGATCGCTTTGCAACACTGCAGCTTGTTCGAACTTACATATTTACAAGCAAAATGACCCAAAACTAAGACAAAACGTGCTGTCAAGCAGCTGTACATGCAGGGGTGAGCGACGAACGGTTCGTTGAACGGAGTTGTTGCGGTTGCGCGACGACCGTTCGTGACATTCTCCCCCACTTAAACTATTGACGCCCTCGTCGACGCTTGTTGGTAGTTGTTGATGACTTCCTCTTCATGTCGCAGGGCATCTTCAGGCTCCCAACTGGCTTCAGTTCGGGGTAGCTTTCGCCACTTCACCAAGTACTCTGTTTGCTCCGCTCCGTTGGGTAGCTTCATCTTGCGATCCGCCAAAATGGTTTCCACTCGCTTCTCGTAGGAGGTCGTGATGGGAGGTAGCCGAGTGGGAACACTTCTGGAAGCATCTTGCGGATCCGAGTGGTAGGCTTTTAGGTTGCTGGCGTGAAGAACGTTGTGAATTTTGAACCACGCCGGCAGCTGCAACTTGTAAGACACATTGCCTACCCTGCTGATAATAGGGAAGGGCCCTTCATACTTATGCACCAATCCTTTGTGGACTCTCTTCCTGAAGAATTGGAGTGATGCTGGTTGGAGCTTTACCAACACCAAATCGCCAACTTTGAACTCCTGTGGTCGCCTTCCCAAGTCTGCCCACTTCTTCATCCGTTTTGCCGCCTTCTCCAAGTAAGCCTGCACAATATCTGAATTTCGATGCCACTCCTTTGCGAAATGATAGGCTGATGGACTGCTCCCAGTATACCCAATTGTCATAGAGTGCGGAGTCGACGGTTGTTGTCCTGTGATAATCTCGAAGGGGCTCTTGTTGGATGCAGAGCTCCGCTGCAAGTTGTAGGAGAATTGGGCAATGTCCAACAGCTTCACCCAATCTCGTTGATTGGCACTCACGTAGTGCCGAAGATATTGCTCCAAGAGCGAATTTATTCTTTCAGTCTGGCCATCCGTCTGGGGGTGGAGGCTTGTAGAGAAGTATAACTTTGACCCCAACAATTTGAAGAGCTCGGTCCAGAATCGTCCCAGGAACCGAGCGTCTCGATCACTAATGATATTGTGCGGGACTCCCCAATACTTCACTACATTCTTCATCATCAGTCTGGCCGCCTCTTCTGCTGAACAGTGTAGGGGAGCAGCAATGAAAGTTGCATACTTTGAAAATCGATGGACCACCACGAGTATCGATCCAAGTCCCCCTACAGGTGGCAAGCTTGATATAAAGTCCAAGGAAATGCTCTCCCACGGCCTTTCTGGTACGGGCAACGGCTCCAAAAGTCCCACCGGCTTCCGTTGCTCCACCTTGTCTTGTTGGCAAGTAAGGCATGTTCGAACGTATTCCTCCACATCAATCCCCATCTTCGGCCAGTAGAAGGCCCTCTCCACGAGAGCCAACGTTCTGTGAATGCCCGGGTGTCCAGCCCAAAGGGAATCGTGACACTCTTTTAAGAGTTCACGCCTTAAATTGTCCACTCTGGGAACATAGACCCTATTCCCTTTCGTGTAAACAAGTCCCTCCTGGACCCAAAATCGTCGTGCCTTGCCTTCTTTGATGAGCTGCATCAGGATAACTGCCTGGGGATCACTATACAGTCCATTCTTGATCCGGGAGAGGAAGTTGGAGTGCAATTGACTTGCTTGGCCTCTGCCCTCCAGTTGTGCAGCATTCACGCATTCCACCTTCCGACTCAGCGCATCGGCCACGACATTCGCCTTCCCAGGCTTGTACTCCATCGCCATATCAAATTCAGCCAGGAAGTCCTGCCACCGTGCCTGCTTTGGGGAGAGCTTCTTCTGAGTTTGGAAATAGCTCAGGGCGATGTTGTCTGTCCTCAGCACAAATCGCGACCCGAGGAGGTAGTGTCGCCAAACTCGCAGACCGTGGATCACTGCTGTCATCTCCTTCTCATGCACTGGATACCGCCTCTCGGTCTCGTTGAGTTTGCGGCTCTCGTAGGCCACCAGATGACCTTCCTGCATGAGTACTCCCCCAATAGTGAAGTCCGAAGCATCTGTTAGGATCGAGAGCACTAAGAGGGGGGGGGTGAATTAGTGCAGCGGAAATCTTACAGCGATTAAAAATCAAAAGCTGCGTTCGTTCAATGAAAACTATTATGATGCAAAAGCTAATTCTCAGTTTGTATCTAAGTGCAGTTTGCGTCTAAGCGCAGATTGCGTCTAAGCGCAGTTTGCGTCTAAACACAGTTTGCGTCTAAACACAGTTTTACGTCTAAACACAGATTTACGTCTAAACGTAGTTTTACGTCTAAACGCAGTTTTACGTCTAAACGCAGATTTACGTCTAAACGCAGTTTTACGTTTAAATGCAGATTTACGTCTAAACTCAGATTTACGTCTAAACTTTGAAACTCGTTTGTATACTCGCAGAAGACAGTATGCAGTTGAAATCAAGACGTAAACGTGAACTGAGAACTGATGATTGTGAGAGGAAAGCCGATTTACGTCTAAATGCAGTTTTACGTCTAAATGTTGAAACTCGTTTGTAAAATTGTAGAGGACAGTTTGCAGTTATCAATAGGATCAAAATGTAAGTGTAAACTGCAAAGAAACTCTTTCGTAAAAGCACGGAAAACAGTTCTGCAGAATCAAACGTAAACGTAAACTGTAATGTATGAAAATACGAGTTTACGTCTGAATGCAGATTCGGAAAAACAGCACGTAGAACTTGTTCGTGAAAGCGCAGAGAGCAGTAGTATTGAAGGAGGTTTGCAGTAATGATAAAGTGCTCAAAGATAAACGCAAACCAGAGATTTAGAGTGGTTCGGTCAGCCTTGACCTACTCCACTTTTGGCTTCCTCCACCGACGAGGTTGCCGACGTCAACTAGCTGCCTTCCTTCAATGGGCGAAGGCCAAACTACCCTTTTACAGTTTCTCTCCTTTTGACAGGCTCAGGAGACAACCTTTACAGACCTTTCTCTCCTCACTTTACAGCTGAAAACTTGAAGAACAGAAGGAGGAGACTTAAAGGCTTTACAACACTTTTGAGCTCTTTAGAATCACAGAAAAGATCAAGATTTCGGTGTAGGTCTGTATCTTTTCAGTGCTGAATGGGTGGGGTATTTATAGGCCCCAACCCAATTCAAATTTCGAGCTCAAAACGATCAAATCCCGGAATTCCGGGATCAGGCGGTTGCACCTCTTGACTGGAGAGGTGGCACCGCCTGGCAGAGCTCGAAGTCTGAGCTCAGGCGGTTGCACCTCTCGACTGGAGAGGTGGCACCGCCTGGCAGAGCTCGAAGACTGAGCTCGGACGGTTCCACCTTCTCTGTCAGGGGTGGTTGCACCTTCCTGCCAGAGCTCGAAGACCGAGCTCAGGCGGTGCTTCTCCTGACCAGAGAAGTTTCTCTTCTCTGCCAGAGGTGATCGCCCCTTTCTGCCAGAGGTGGTTGCACCTCTCTGCCAGAGGTGGTTGCACCACTCTGCCAGAGCTCGAAGACCGAGCTTAGGCTGTGCATCTCCTGGCCAGAGAGGTTGCAGCTCTCTGCTAGAGCTTGAAGACCGAGCTCGGTGGTTGCATCGCCTGCCAGAGCTCGGAACTTGAGCTCAGGCGGTGCTACCTCTCGACAGAGGAGGTTGCACCGCCCAGTCTCGCTGGGAGACTTACCCCTGGGCGGTTGCACCTCTTGGCTGGAGCGGTTGCACCGCCCAGTCTCGCTGGGAGACTCAGCCTGGGCGGTGGCACCTCCCTGCCTGGGCGGTTGCACCTCCGACAGCCACTTGGGTTCGAATGGGTTGAACCATTCGACCCAACTTGAGTTCTTCAGGGGCCCAATTGCCCCAGGATTAAGCTAATGGGATCACCTCCCATTTCTAACTTAATCACCGTGCTAACTACGATTAAATCTAAGACAATTTCTGCAGCTTTGCTTCGGTACGTCAATCGCTTCTTCCGGCGAGTTTCCGGCGAACTTCCGTCGATCATCCGATGAACCCTCGGTGATGCTTCTGCGGACTTCCGGCAAACTCCTGGACTTTGCGACGATCCACTTGGCGAGTTCCGACGAGCTTCGCTTGGCAAGCTTCTGGACTTCTCGGATCTGTTCTCGCAGAACCTCCGACGACCGTCCGTACTTCCGTCGAACTCTCGAACTCCCAACGTGATCATGAACTTGACTCCGGCGCAACTCCTGCTGCTTGTCTATCTTTCATCGTAGTTAATCCTGCACACTTAAAACAAAACTTCGATCGAGACAATTAATCCTAAGCAATTAACCAAGTTGTCCGGCATGTCATTGGTCCCTCGACGCTTCGTCTGATTCTTCGGCGCATCGTCCTCTCCTGCGGCCTATTGCCCAATCGGCCAGTTGACTCCGCAACTCCGATATCCTTGGCACAATACCCGCTCTTCTTGGCCCGATGCCCGAGTCCACGGCCCGAAGCCTTCTGTCGATACGTCGACCGATCCACCGGCCCGACGTCCAATCTTCTGACATGTTCCTCCGGCACAACATGATTTTCCTGCTTTAATTGTCTCATCCTGATCAAAGCATCCTGCGTCACTCAAAACGCAGATTAAATCATAAACATATATCAAGTAGTTTCATCATCAAAATACGAGATTCAACAATCTCCCCCTTTTTGATGATGACAACTACTTGATGACGGAGTTAAACTTAACTCCCGGAGTTTAAACAAACTCCCCCTATCAATATACCTTATTGATAGAAACTCTTAGATTCAAAAATCTAAGCAACATGTCATCATAATCGGAGTTAACCTTAACTCCCAGAGTTTAAACAAACTCCCCCTATCAATATGCCATATTGATAGAACCTTGAATTCAAGCTGAATTCAAGTCATTGCAATATTCATCATGAATACTTGCAACACGTCAACATGAACATATGCATAAACTTATGCATCACATGTCATGTCATCAACATACTTCTCCCCCTTTGTCATCAACAAAAAGGAGAAGTACCACAATCAAGTGTGTGTGATATTGGTTCAACTCATTGCATGAAAAACATAATATCAAGTTTTATCATCATGCAGTTTTGAAGCCAAAAAATTTAGCAAATGTTACATCATGCTTAGAATATTCAGGCTATCAAGTTTTAGATATGCAAGTTTTACAGCATACAAGATAACACTTTTAGAACATGCAAGCTAGCAGTTTTGAGATGTTCAAGAAGGCAGCTCTTGCTTCTTGAGATATTCAAGATAGTGATTTTCAAGAAGACAATTTTTGCTTCTTGAAATAAGCAAGTTAGCAATCAAGTTTTTGCATCTTCTTGACTTGTGCAAGCTAGCTATCTCCCCCTTTGTCATTGTCAAAAAGAAAGGAAGAATACAGTTTTGTAGTTCTTTTTCCTTTTACAACGATTTCAAAATCATGACAAAGGATGAATAATCAAGTTATGAATGTCAAGACAATTTTTCATCATGAATATTTTATCATTGCATGCATCGTTATCATAGGTTGAAGTATTACATGCATAATATCATATCATCATTCATAATTACATTAATGTTTCAATATAGCAATTTCTTCTCAAAATGTGTAACTTAGCACTCATAGCATTTTAAATCATGATTTACATCATATGCAATACATCACATCATAATTAGAAATCATAAGTATTGCATGCATAATTGCAAATCATAAATGTTTCATATCATGATGGTATCAATTTTGTCAAATTATATCCTACCATGCATGATCAATACTTCTCCCCATTTTATCATTGAAAACAAGAAAGAAGTAGGGAAGAGCATAAAAGTGTAAATTTTTTCAATCATTTCAAGGTATTTATAGAATTTTTGAAACATAGGAGAATGATTAATTTAAGCATGCAATGTTTCAATCCAATTCAAGTCATGAATACCAATATTTTCATATTGTGAGTATCAATTCATGAATACCAAAAGATATTATTTGTGACTTTAATTTTGCAAGATCAAGATTATGATTTAGATAAAACTTATTCAAATCAAATCGTCAACTTGAAACTTATAATCAAGTCATTAAAATTAATTTCGAGATTCACAAAATATCATGAAATCAAAAGACAAGTTGCATTTCATTTGAAGAACTCTTTTTTTGATAAATGTAGGGAGCATAATGAACGATCTTAATTTATAAAGAGCTTCATGTTATAATTATCAAGATCATGATTTTAATAATTATTCTCTTTAGCAAAGAATCACAAAAGCACTTTATTTTTGCATAAGAAATCTCATTGTATTATGATTTATAAATTCTTTTTCTGCACATGAATCATAGGAGATATGTATGTGAAACAAATCTTTGCAAGCAAAGACACTATCATTCATATTTCAAGATGGAATTTATAAGCAGGAATCATTTCATCAAATCCATTTTAGAAAAATATTTTTCATAAGTGTATGAGAAAATCCGATTGTTAGGATACCAATTTGTTAAGTGAATCCGAAAATGAAATTAGTACTTTCATGCATTCGGATAAGATTTTGCTATAGATTTTCAAGTTCAATTATGAAGATAAAACATGCTCATGATCATAAAAATTTATGTATCCAAAACATATAATTTCCAACATGTTATAGTGTAAAATCATCATGGCAATTAAGTGATTGAATCAAGAATGTCCGAAAAATAATCTAAACACATTCATGCATTCGAGCATATTTTTGCCATAGTTATACTCATGAAAATAACACATGCTTATCATCAGCTTAAAAACTCATGCATAAAATTATTAATCAAAATATTTAATTTCATCATTATGCATTTCTTCAAATCAAACATGATTTTTAATCAAAATCGAGAAATAACAATGGAAATCAACGTAGTACATATTATTACTTCTTAACCATGATTTCATATTTTCAATCAAGATCATTTTATTTGTTTATCATAAAATATGCAATATTTTCATTTTTGAAATTACTAGCATGATCATAATTTTTGTATTATTTTAAAACATGTAATTTTCAAGAAAATTATTTCTAAACTAAAAAGAAAATATATCATGAAAGCGTCAAGTAATTTCAAAATAAATCAAAGGCATTCTAATCACCTCAACGTCGTAGGCTGTTAAGGCGTAGTTTGCCACCTTGCTTTTGTTGATTTTTTCTTCGTCTTCGGAGGAGCTCGATTCATCCCAATTTTTGTTCTTCTTCTTGTGTTTAAAGCAAGTTGTTCCATTCTTTTTGCTTTTTAATTTTCGTTTCATTTGTAGTTTAAGTTCACCATCACTTGAGCTTATGCTCGAGTGGTCTTCAAATGTTCTATGTCCCAAATCCTTCCTGTTCTTTGGAAGGTTGTTTTGTTCATCATTGTCCTCATCACTTGAGTCATCGCTCAAGTGGCATTCATTTGTCCAGAGTTCCAAATCCTTCCTGTTCTTTGGAAGGTGGTTCTCAAGTTCTTTACGTGCATTGCACGTCATTTCATATGTGATCAATGAACCAATTAGTTCTTCAAGTGGAAATTGGTTCAGGTTTTTTGATTCTTGAATAGCAGTTACTTTTGAATCCCAAGTTTTAGAAAGTGAGCGCAAAACTTTGTTAACGAGTTCAAAATCCGAAAAGCTTTTACCAAGTGATTTTAAACCATTGACGACATCCGTAAAACGGGTGTACATGTCAACAACGGTTTCGCTTGGTTTCATATGAAAAAGCTCGAAATCATGCAGTAAAATATTAACTTTCGAGTCTTTGACTCTACTAGTTCCCTCATGCGTGATTTCAAGAGTGCGCCAAATATCGAAAGCCGTTTCGCACAAAGAAACCCGATTGAACTCATTTTTGTCCAAAGCGCAAAATAAGGCATTCATAGCCTTTGCATTTAAAGAAAAATACTTCTTCTCTAAATCCGACCATTCGTTCGTCGGTTTAGAGGGAAGTTGAAAACCATTTTCAATGATATTCCATAAATCCAGATTTAGAGAAATCAAGAAAACTCTCATTCGAGTTTTCCAGTAAGTGTAGTCCAATCCGTTAAAGAACGGTGGACGAAAGACCGAAAAGCCCTCTTGAAGAGCCATTTCTCTCGGGAGTAAATCCGAAATGAGAAATACCCCGCTCTGATACCAATTGTTAGGATCGAGAGCACTAAGAGGGGGGGGGGTGAATTAGTGCAGCGGAAATCTTACAGCGATTAAAAATCAAAAGCTGCGTTCGTTCAATGAAAACTATTATGATGCAAAAGCTAATTCTCAGTTTGTATCTAAGTGCAGTTTGCGTCTAAGCGCAGATTGCGTCTAAGCGCAGTTTGCGTCTAAACACAGTTTGCGTCTAAACACAGTTTTACGTCTAAACGCAGATTTACGTCTAAACGTAGTTTTACGTCTAAACGCAGTTTTACGTCTAAACGCAGATTTACGTCTAAACGCAGTTTTACGTTTAAATGCAGATTTACGTCTAAACTCAGATTTACGTCTAAACTTTGAAACTCGTTTGTATACTCGCAGAAGATAGTATGCAGTTGAAATCAAGACGTAAACGTGAACTGAGAACTGATGATTGTGAGAGGAAAGCCGATTTACGTCTAAATGCAGTTTTACGTCTAAATGTTGAAACTCGTTTGTAAAATTGTAGAGGACAGTTTGCAGTTATCAATAGGATCAAAATGTAAGTGTAAACTGCAAAGAAACTCTTTCGTAAAAGCACGGAAAACAGTTCTGCAGAATCAAACGTAAACGTAAACTGTAATGTATGAAAATACGAGTTTACGTCTGAATGCAGATTCGGAAAAACAGCACGTAGAACTTGTTCGTGAAAGCGCAGAGAGCAGTAGTATTGAAGGAGGTTTGCAGTAATGATAAAGTGCTCAAAGATAAACGCAAACCAGAGATTTAGAGTGGTTCGGTCAGCCTTGACCTACTCCACTTTTGGCTTCCTCCACCGACGAGGTTGCCGACGTCAACTAGCTGCCTTCCTTCAATGGGCGAAGGCCAAACTACCCTTTTACAGTTTCTCTCCTTTTGACAGGCTTAGGAGACAACCTTTACAGACCTTTCTCTCCTCACTTTACAGCTGAAAACTTGAAGAACAGAAGGAGGAGACTTAAAGGCTTTACAACACTTTTGAGCTCTTTAGAATCACAGAAAAGATCAAGATTTCGGTGTAGGTCTGTATCTTTTCAGTGCTGAATGGGTGGGGTATTTATAGGCCCCAACCCAATTCAAATTTCGAGCTCAAAACGATCAAATCCCGGAATTCCGGGATCAGGCGGTTGCACCTCTTGACTGGAGAGGTGGCACCGCCTGGCAGAGCTCGAAGTCTGAGCTCAGGCGGTTGCACCTCTCGACTGGAGAGGTGGCACCGCCTGGCAGAGCTCGAAGACTGAGCTCGGACGGTTCCACCTTCTCTGTCAGGGGTGGTTGCACCTTCCTGCCAGAGCTCGAAGACCGAGCTCAGGCGGTGCTTCTCCTGACCAGAGAAGTTTCTCTTCTCTGCCAGAGGTGATCGCCCCTTTCTGCCAGAGGTGGTTGCACCTCTCTGCCAGAGGTGGTTGCACCACTCTGCCAGAGCTCGAAGACCGAGCTTAGGCTGTGCATCTCCTGGCCAGAGAGGTTGCAGCTCTCTGCTAGAGCTCGAAGACCGAGCTCGGTGGTTGCATCGCCTGCCAGAGCTCGGAACTTGAGCTCAGGCGGTGCTACCTCTCGACAGAGGAGGTTGCACCGCCCAGTCTCGCTGGGAGATTTACCCCTGGGCGGTTGCACCTCTTGGCTGGAGCGGTTGCACCGCCCAGTCTCGCTGGGAGACTCAGCCTGGGCGGTGGCACCTCCCTGCCTGGGCGGTTGCACCTCCGACAGCCACTTGGGTTCGAATGGGTTGAACCATTCGACCCAACTTGAGTTCTTCAGGGGCCCAATTGCCCCAGGATTAAGCTAATGGGATCACCTCCCATTTCTAACTTAATCACCGTGCTAACTACGATTAAATCTAAGACAATTTCTGCAGCTTTGCTTCGGTACGTCAATCGCTTCTTCCGGCGAGTTTCCGGCGAACTTCCGTCGATCATCCGATGAACCCTCGGTGATGCTTCTGCGGACTTCCGGCAAACTCCTGGACTTTGCGACGATCCACTTGGCGAGTTCCGACGAGCTTCGCTTGGCAAGCTTCTGGACTTCTCGGATCTGTTCTCGCAGAACCTCCGACGACCGTCCGTACTTCCGTCGAACTCTCGAACTCCCAACGTGATCATGAACTTGACTCCTGCGCAACTCCTGCTGCTTGTCTATCTTTCATCGTAGTTAATCCTGCACACTTAAAACAAAACTTCGATCGAGACAATTAATCCTAAGCAATTAACCAAGTTGTCCGGCATGTCATTGGTCCCTCGACGCTTCGTCTGATTCTTCGGCGCATCGTCCTCTCCTGCGGCCTATTGCCCAATCGGCCAGTTGACTCCGCAACTCCGATATCCTTGGCACAATACCCGCTCTTCTTGGCCCGATGCCCGAGTCCACGGCCCGAAGCCTTCTGTCGATACGTCGACCGATCCACCGGCCCGACGTCCAATCTTCTGACATGTTCCTCCGGCACAACATGATTTTCCTGCTTTAATTGTCTCATCCTGATCAAAGCATCCTGCGTCACTCAAAACGCAGATTAAATCATAAACATATATCAAGTAGTTTCATCATCAAAATACGAGATTCAACAGCATCTGTATGGACTTCAAAGGGCTCTCCATAGTTTGGCAATTTGAGCACTGGTTCTTTTAGAACAGCAGCCTTCAGATCTTGGAATGCTCTCTCACATTTGTCAGACCACTTCCAAGGCTGCTCCTTCTTCAGCAACTCCGTCAGTGGGGTTGCCCACTTCGAATATCCCGCAATGAAGCGTCGATAGTAGTTGACGAAACCAAGGAAGTATCTCAACTCTGGCACCTTCTTTGGAGTTCGCCATTCCGCAACTGCTTGCACCTTCGACTTGTCCATCCGAATGGAGCCATCACCGATTCGATGCCCCAAGAATAGGATCTCAGTCTTAGCAAAGTAGCATTTCTTCCTTTTTACGAACAGAGTGTTCTCCCTGAGAACCTTGAAAATCGTCCGAAGGTGCTTGACGTGCTCCTCGAGCGTTTGGCTGTAGACGGCGATATCGTCCAAGTAGACGACCACAAACTTATCCAAATACTTCTTGAATAGTTGGTTCATGAGAGTACAGAATGTGGCCGGAGCGTTGGTCAAGCCGAAAGGCATCACCAAAAACTCAAACGCTCCATACCTGGTCACACAGGTAGTCTTTGCTTCGTCGCCTTCAGCAATGCGCACCTGCCAATACCCCGACCGAAGGTCGAGTTTTGAGAAATACTTTGCCTTGCCCAATTGATCGAACAAGTCCGCAATGAGCGGGATGGGATACTTGTTCTTCATTGTTACTTTGTTGAGGGATCGGTAGTCGACGCATAATCGGAGGCTCCCATCTTGTTTCTTCTGGAAGAGAACTGGAGCTCCGAAAGGTGCTTTAGAGCTGCGGATGAGACCACCGCTTAGCAGTTCACCCAACTGCTTTTTGAGTTCTGCCAACTCTGGTGGAGGCATGCGGTAGGGTGGTCTTGCTGGAGGCTTTACTCCTGGCTCCAGCTCGATACTGTGATCCACGCCTCTGCGTGGTGGAAGAGTCTTCGGCAACTCGGGTGGCATGACGTCTTTGAACTCTTTCAGGACGTTCGCCACCACAGCAGGTTCTTGAATGGCCCTCGCGACCACGCCTGCGCGGTCACCCTGCCTGCGTCGTGCTCCTTGGCTCCATGTTCCCAAGATAGACCAGTGCCGCCAGTACGCCCGCGTCGTGCCCCTCGGCTCCATAAACCCCGAGACACGTCTGCACGGCCAACCCGTCCGCGCCGGACTCCTCGGCCATGTTCACCGCCGAGTCTGCCTTAGTGTCACGACCTTAGCTGGAATTGCCTAAGGCGTGAGGCACCCTTGCGGCCAAAGACGCGAACTTAGCTTGCGTTGCCTAAGTCGCGAGTCACCCTTGTGGCAAAGATGCGAACTTAGCTTGCGTTGCCTAAGTCGCGCTTCGCCCTTGCGATCTTGCTCCGCAAGGATCATCCACTTTGTAACCTCTCGCAGGTCCCGAAGGACCTGTAAAAGAGAAAGAAAGTTAGATCGAAAGAACGAGCAACAGACAAGTCCCGAAGGCTCGCGAAAAGGGAAGCTTTACAAGCAATTCGTCGAACACCTTGTGTGCACAAGAGAAAAGAGGGGGAAGGAGAAAACAAGGCTTTCAAGGATGAACGAACAGCTGCAAGCCCACAAACAGCCGCTCACCTGGTCCCGGGCGCGAAGACAAGTTCCCGTAGGGGTCACGTGCGAACTTGCGAAAGAGAGTTCAACGCCCGGTATATAACCGAAGCCCCATCCAGCCATGTGCCACCCGGGGAGTTCCTGGGGGCTGAGATGGCTGACCTTTTGGTGAGCGGAGGCAGTTCTCCGCTCACCTCCCGCGGCACACGAAAACGGGCCGTTTTGAGCTGTTTTGGGGTTGTTTTGCTCGGTTCGGTGAGCGATCGCTTTGCAACACTGCAGCTTGTTCAAACTTACATATTTACAAGCAAAATGACCCAAAACTAAGACAAAACGTGCTGTCAAGCAGCTGTACATGCAGGGGTGAGCGACGAACGGTTCGTTGAACGGAGTTGTTGCGGTTGCGCGACGACCGTTCGTGACATTCTCCCCCACTTAAACTGTCGACGCCCTCGTCGACGCTTGTTGGTAGTTGTTGATGACTTCCTCTTCATGTCGCAGGGCATCTTCAGGCTCCCAACTGGCTTCAGTTCGGGGTAGCTTTCGCCACTTCACCAAGTACTCTGTTTGCTCCGCTCCGTTGGGTAGCTTCATCTTGCGATCCGCCAAAATGGTTTCCACTCGCTTCTCGTAGGAGGTCGTGATGGGAGGTAGCCGAGTGGGAACACTTCTGGAAGCATCTTGCGGATCCGAGTGGTAGGCTTTTAGGTTGCTGGCGTGAAGAACGTTGTGAATTTTGAACCACGCCGGCAGCTGCAACTTGTAAGACACATTGCCTACCCTGCTGATAATAGGGAAGGGCCCTTCATACTTATGCACCAATCCTTTGTGGACTCTCTTCCTGAAGAATTGGAGTGATGCTGGTTGGAGCTTTACCAACACCAAATCGCCAACTTTGAACTCCTGTGGTCGCCTTCCCAAGTCTGCCCACTTCTTCATCCGTTTTGCCGCCTTCTCCAAGTAAGCCCGCACAATATCTGAATTTCGATGCCACTCCTTTGCGAAATGATAGGCTGATGGACTGCTCCCAGTATACCCAATTGTCATAGAGTGCGGAGTCAACGGTTGTTGTCCTGTGATAATCTCGAAGGGGCTCTTGTTGGATGCAGAGCTCCGCTACAAGTTGTAGGAGAATTGGGCAATGTCCAACAGCTTCACCCAATCTCGTTGATTGGCACTCACGTAGTGCCGAAGATATTGCTCCAAGAGCGAATTTATTCTTTCAGTCTGGCCATCCGTCTGGGGGTGGAGGCTTGTAGAGAAGTATAACTTTGACCCCAACAATTTGAAGAGCTCGGTCCAGAATCGTCCCAGGAACCGAGCGTCTCGATCACTAATGATATTGTGCGGGACTCCCCAATACTTCACTACATTCTTCATCATCAGTCTGGCCGCCTCTTCTGCTGAACAGTGTAGGGGAGCAGCAATGAAAGTTGCATACTTTGAAAATCGATGGACCACCACGAGTATCGATCCAAGTCCCCCTACAGGTGGCAAGCTTGATATAAAGTCCAAGGAAATGCTCTCCCACGGCCTTTCTGGTACGGGCAACGGCTCCAAAAGTCCCACCGGCTTCCGTTGCTCCACCTTGTCTTGTTGGCAAGTAAGGCATGTTCGAACGTATTCCTCCACATCAATCCCCATCTTCGGCCAGTAGAAGGCCCTCTCCACGAGAGCCAACGTTCTGTGAATGCCCGGGTGTCCAGCCCAAAGGGAATCGTGACACTCTTTTAAGAGTTCACGCCTTAAATTGTCCACTCTGGGAACATAGACCCTATTCCCTTTCGTGTAAACAAGTCCCTCCTGGACCCAAAATCGTCGTGCCTTGCCTTCTTTGATGAGCTGCATCAGGATAACTGCCTGGGGATCACTATACAGTCCATTCTTGATCCGGGAGAGGAAGTTGGAGTGCAATTGACTTGCTTGGCCTCTGCCCTCCAGTTGTGCAGCATTCACGCATTCCACCTTCCGACTCAGCGCATCGGCCACGACATTCGCCTTCCCAGGCTTGTACTCCATCGCCATATCAAATTCAGCCAGGAAGTCCTGCCACCGTGCCTGCTTTGGGGAGAGCTTCTTCTGAGTTTGGAAATAGCTCAGGGCGATGTTGTCTGTCCTCAGCACAAATCGCGACCCGAGGAGGTAGTGTCGCCAAACTCGCAGACCGTGGATCACTGCTGTCATCTCCTTCTCATGCACTGGATACCGCCTCTCGGTCTCGTTGAGTTTGCGGCTCTCGTAGGCCACCGGATGACCTTCCTGCATGAGTACTCCCCCAATAGTGAAGTCCGAAGCATCTGTATGGACTTCAAAGGGCTCTCCATAGTTTGGCAATTTGAGCACAGGTTCTTCTAGAACAGCAGCCTTCAGATCTTGGAATGCTCTCTCACATTTGTCAGACCACTTCCAAGGCTGCTCCTTCTTCAGCAACTCCGTCAGTGGGGTTGCCCACTTCGAATATCCCGCAATGAAGCGTCGATAGTAGTTGACGAAACCAAGGAAGGATCTCAACTCTGGCACCTTCTTTGGAGTTCGCCATTCCGCAACTGCTTGCACCTTCGACTTGTCCATCTGAATGGAGCCATCACCGATTCGATGCCCCAAGAATAGGATCTCAGTCTTAGCAAAGTAGCATTTCTTCCTTTTTACGAACAGAGTGTTCTCCCTGAGAACCTTGAAAATCGTCCGAAGGTGCTTGACGTGCTCCTCGAGCGTTTGGCTGTAGACGGCGATATCGTCCAAGTAGACGACCACAAACTTATCCAAATACTTCTTGAATAGTTGGTTCATGAGAGTACAGAATGTGGCCGGAGCGTTGGTCAAGCCGAAAGGCATCACCAAAAACTCAAACGCTCCATACCTGGTCACACAGGTAGTCTTTGCTTCGTCGCCTTCAGCAATGCGCACCTGCCAATACCCCGACCGAAGGTCGAGTTTTGAGAAATACTTTGCCTTGCCTAATTGATCGAACAAGTCCGCAATGAGCGGGATGGGATACTTGTTCTTCATTGTTACTTTGTTGAGGGATCGGTAGTCGACGCATAATCGGAGGCTCCCATCTTGTTTCTTCTGGAAGAGAACTGGAGCTCCGAAAGGTGCTTTAGAGCTGCGGATGAGACCACCGCTTAGCAGTTCACCCAACTGCTTTCTGAGTTCTGCCAACTCTGGTGGAGGCATGCGGTAGGGTGGTCTTGCTGGAGGCTTTACTCTTGGCTCCAGCTCGATACTGTGATCCACGCCTCTGCGTGGTGGAAGAGTCTTCGGCAACTCGGGTGGCATGACGTCTTTGAACTCTTTCAGGACGTTCGCCACCACAGCAGGTTCTTGAATGGCCCTCGCGACCACGCCTGCGCGGTCACCCCGCCTGCGTCGTGCTCCTTGGCTCCATGTTCCCGAGATAGACCAGTGCCGCCAGTACGCCCGCGTCGTGCCCCTCGGCTCCATAAACCCCGAGACACGTCTGCACGGCCAACCCGTCTGCGCCGGACTCCTCGGCAATGTTCACCGCCGAGTCTGCCTTAGTGTCACGACCTTAGCTGGAATTGCCTAAGGCGTGAGGCACCCTTGCGGCCAAAGACGCGAACTTAGCTTGCGTTGCCTAAGTCGCGAGTCACCCTTGTGGCAAAGACGCGAACTTAGCTTGCGTTGCCTAAGTCGCGCTTCGCCCTTGCGATCTTGCTCCGCAAGGATCAGCCACTTTGTAACCTCTCGCAGGTCCCGAAGGACCTGTAAAAGAGAAAGAAAGTTAGATCGAAAGAACGAGCAACAGACAAGTCCCGAAGGCTCGCGAAAAGGGAAGCTTTACAAGCAATTCGTCGAACACCTTGTGTGCACAAGAGAAAAGAGGGGGAAGGAGAAAACAAGGCTTTCAAGGATGAACGAACAGCTGCAAGCCCACAAACAGCCGCTCACCTGGTCCCGGGCGCGAAGACAAGTTCCCGTAGGGGTCACGTGCGAACTTGCGAAAGAGAGTTCAACTCCCGGTATATAACCGAAGCCCCATCCAGCCATGTGCCACCCGGGGAGTTCCTGGGGGCTGAGATGGCTGACCTTTTGGTGAGCGGAGGCAGTTCTCCGCTCACCTCCCGCGGCACGCGAAAACGGGCCGTTTTGAGCTGTTTTGGGGTTGTTTTGCTCGGTTCGGTGAGCGATCGCTTTGCAACACTGCAGCTTGTTCAAACTTACATATTTACAAGCAAAATGACCCAAAACTAAGACAAAACGTGCTGTCAAGCAGCTGTACATGCAGGGGTGAGCGACGAACGGTTCGTTGAACGGAGTTGTTGTGGTTGTGCGACGACCGTTCGTGATATTCTCCCCCACTTAAACTGTCGACGCCCTCGTCGACGCTTGTTGGTAGTTGTTGATGACTTCCTCTTCATGTCGCAGGGTGTCTTCAGGCTCCCAACTGGCTTCAGTTCGGGGAAGCTTTCGCCACTTCACCAAGTACTCTGTTTGCTCCGCTCCGTTGGGTAGCTTCATCTTGCGATCCGCCAAAATGGTTTCCACTCGCTTCTCGTAGGAGGTCGTGATGGGAGGTAGCCGAGTGGGAACACTTCTGGAAGCATCTTGCGGATCCGAGTGGTAGGCTTTTAGGTTGCTGGCGTGAAGAACGTTGTGAATTTTGAACCACGCCGGTAGCTGCAACTTGTAAGACACATTGCCTACCCTACTGATAATAGGGAAGGGCCCTTCATACTTACGCACCAATCCTTTGTGGACTCTCTTCCTGAAGAATTGGAGTGATGCTGGTTGGAGCTTTACCAACACCAAATCGCCAACTTTGAACTCCTGTGGTCGCCTTCCCAAGTCTGCCCACTTCTTCATCCGTTTTGCCGCCTTCTCCAAGTAAGCCCGCGCAATATCTGAATTTCGATGCCACTCCTTTGCGAAATGATAGGCTGATGGACTGCTCCCAGTATACCCAATTGCCATAGAGTGCGGAGTCGACGGTTGTTGTCCTGTGATAATCTCGAAGGGGCTCTTGTTGGATGCAGAGCTCCGCTGCAAGTTGTAGGAGAATTGGGCAATGTCCAACAGCTTCACCCAATCTCGTTGATTGGCACTCACGTAGTGCCGAAGATATTGCTCCAAGAGCGAATTTATTCTTTCAGTCTGGCCATCCGTCTGGGGGTGGAGGCTTGTAGAGAAGTATAACTTTGACCCCAACAATTTGAAGAGCTCGGTCCAGAATCGTCCCAGGAACCGAGCGTCTCGATCACTAATGATATTGTGCGGGACTCCCCAATACTTCACTACATTCTTCATCATCAGTCTGGCCGCCTCTTCTGCTGAACAGTGTAGGGGAGCAGCAATGAAAGTTGCATACTTTGAAAACCGATCGACCACCACGAGTATCGATCCAAGTCCCCCTACAGGTGGCAAGCTTGATATGAAGTCCAAGGAAATGCTCTCCCACGGCCTTTTTGGTACGGGCAACGGCTCCAAAAGTCCCACCGGCTTCCGTTGCTCCACCTTGTTTTGTTGGCAAGTAAGGCATGTTCGAACGTATTCCTCCACATCAATCCCCATCTTCGGCTAGTAGAAGGCCCTCTCCACGAGAGCCAACGTTCTGTGAATGCCCGGGTGTCCAGCCCAAAGGGAATCGTGACACTCTTTTAAGAGTTCACGCCTTAAATTGTCCACTCTGGGAACATAGACCCTATTTCCTTTCGTGTAAACAAGTCCCTCCTGGACCCAAATCGTCGTGCCTTGCCTTCTTTGATGAGCTGCATCAGGATAACTGCCTGGGGATCACTATACAGTCCATTCTTGATCCGGGAGAGGAAGTTGGAGTGCAATTGACTTGCTTGGCCTCTGCCCTCCAGTTGTGCAGCATTCACGCATTCCACCTTCCGACTCAACGCATCGACCACGACATTCACCTTCCCAGGCTTGTACTCCATCGCCATATCAAATTCAGCCAGGAAGTCCTGCCATCGTGCCTGCTTTGGGGAGAGCTTCTTCTGAGTTTGGAAATAGCTCAGGGCGATGTTGTCTGTCCTCAGCACAAATCGCGACCCGAGGAGGTAGTGTCGCCAAACTCGCAGACTGTGGATCACTACTGTCATCTCCTTCTCATGCACTGGATACCGCCTCTCGGTCTCGTTGAGTTTGCGGCTCTCATAGGCCACCGGATGACCTTCCTGCATGAGTACTCCCCCAATAGTGAAGTCCGAAGCATCTGTATGGACTTCAAAGGGCTCTCCATAGTTTGGCAATTTGAGCACTGGTTCTTCTAGAACAGCAGCCTTCAGATCTTGGAATGCTCTCTCACATTTGTCAGACCACTTCCAAGGCTGCTCCTTCTTCAGCAACTCCGTCAGTGGGGTTGCCCGCTTCGAATATCCCGCAATGAAGCGTCGATAGTAGTTGACGAAACCAAGGAAGGATCTCAACTCTGGCACCTTCTTTGGAGTTCGCCATTCCGCAACTGCTTGCACCTTCGACTTTTCCATCCGAATGGAGCCATCACCGATTCGATGCCCCAAGAATAGGATCTCAGTCTGAGCAAAGTAGCATTTCTCCCTTTTTACGAACAGAGTGTTCTCCCTGAGAACCTTGAAAATCGTCCGAAGGTGCTTGACGTGCTCCTCGAGCGTTTGGCTGTAGACGACGATATCGTCCAAGTAGACGACCACGAACTTATCCAAATACTCCTTGAATAGTTGGTTCATGAGAGTACAGAATGTGGCCGGAGCGTTGGTCAAGCCGAAAGGCATCACCAAGAACTCAAACGCTCCATACCTGGTCACACAGGTAGTCTTTGCTTCGTCGCCTTCAGCATTGCGCACCTGCCAATACCCCGACCGAAGGTCGAGTTTTGAGAAATACTTTGCCTTGCCCAATTGATCGAACAAGTCTGCAATGAGCGGGATGGGATACTTGTTCTTCACTGTTACTTTGTTGAGGGCTCGGTAGTCGACGCATAATCGGAGGCTCCCATCTTGTTTCTTCTGGAAGAGAACTGGAGCTCCGAAAGGTGCTTTAGAGCTGCGGATGAGACCACCGCTTAGCAGTTCACCCAACTGCTTTCTGAGTTCTGCCAACTCTGGTGGAGGCATGCGGTAGGGTGGTCTTGCTGGAGGCTTTACTCCTGGCTCCAGCTCGATACTGTGATCCACGCCTCTGCGTGGTGGAAGAGTCTTCGGCAACTCGGGTGGCATGACGTCTTTGAACTCTTTCAGGACGTTCGCCACCACAGCAGGTTCTTGAATGGCCTCCTCGTTGAGTGGCTCTAGCTTCATAGCAGCCACGAATGTCAACTCGCCTTTTCGCACCCCTTTCTTCAATTGTAACGCCGAAATGTGTTGGAGCTCCTTAGTTCCTCTCCGAGAGACGGGAACCACGCAGGGGTCATCGCCTCCCATCATACATAGGGAGTTCAGGAACGGCATCGGCACCAACTTTGCCGCGTGCATAAACTCCATTCCAAGAATCACTTGGAAGTCGTCCAGTAGCACGGCCATCATGTTGGTGTTCCCGCTCCAAGTCCCGATTTTGATGGGAACTCCCTTCGCCAACCCGGAGATTCGCTTGGCCTCCGAGTTCACTGCTTTCATTCGGCTTGGGCTCTTCTCCAAGATCAACCCAAGTCGCTGTGCTTCACGATCGGCTATGAAGTTGTGGGTAGCGCCCGTATCCACCATTGCACGGGTCGTTTGGCCGTTCAGCTTGATGTCTACATACATCAACTCACTACCCCCTGCTTTCTGTTGCTTTGTCTTGTTGTTCTCCCCCACTTGACCCCGCATAGCATTCAACAAACGCATTGCTCCCATTCGGGGTCCTTGCGACTCCTCATCGTCGCTGCTGGATTCTGAACTGCTCGAACTAAGAGCAACAGTTTTGCCCTTGTCCGATCGGGGAGGGTGGATGGAAGCCGTCAAAGCGTTGAGTGCCTGTTTCTGTGGGCACTCCCTTACCATGTGCGGTCCTCCGCACAAAAAGCATCCTCCAGGTTTTGAGGCCATGCCTTTCGAGTTCGGCCCTTTTTGGGAGCTCCTCTTCTTCTGTTCGCCCCCGAGCTCCTTCCCTCGAGAATGTTTTTGAGGGCGATTGCTTGAAGATTGTTTCCTTCTCGCTGGGTCTTCAGAGGAAACAAAGTCGGTGAGCCTTTCTGCAGCTGCAATTGCCCCGACCACATCGGTAATATTCCTTCGATTCAGCTCCTGTTGAGCCCATAGTTTCAAACCATCAAGGAAGCTGAACAACTTGTCCTTCTCTGACATGTCCTGTATGTCCAGCATTAGTGCAGAAAACTGCTTCATATAGTCTCGGATGGTGGTACTTTGGCGGAGTTGTCTCAACTTCCTTCTTGCGACGAACTCTGTGTTCTCCGGTAGGAACTGAGTTCTCAACTCCCGCTTCAAGTCCGCCCATGTGTCGACTCGACACCGACCTTGTTGGATCTCCTCCCAACGAGTTCGCCACCAAAGTTTCGCATCTCCGTTCAGATACATTGTTGCTATAGAAACTTTGGTATCTTCAGAATCGGGCCTCGTAGCTCGGAAGTATTGCTCCATGTCGAACAGAAAGTTCTCGAGCTCCTTGGCATCTCTGGCCCCTCCATATCCATGAGGCTCAGGTGCCCTCAAATTTTGTGGCGGTGCCGCGCGGGTGTTGCCTCCTCCTGCATTCAGTGTTCTTGTAAGCATGGCCACCTTTGCAGTGAGTTCCGCCACAACATCTTGTAAGTGTTGCACGGAGTCTTTGGTGTCGTCAGACAGTCGATCGACTAGGGCCTCGACCCTGTCGATCCTAGACTCCGCTTCCTCTTGCGAGCTCTCTACCCCAACAAGTCTTTGTTGGTCATGGTAAAGTTCCTCCAAGCTCGCTTCCAGAACATCCAAGCGGGTCTCCGCCGTCGTGAGTCTCTCCTTATGACTCTTCTTCCCAGTTAGCGCACCAGATTGTGCTTCCTCCGCTCGCGGAGAGTTGCCAACTTCTCGCTCGTCCTGTTCGCTGCCGCGCTCCTCTTGAGCGGCTACAACAGCATGCGAGCGAGTGTGCACATGCAGCCCACCTGCGACTGCTTGGGGCAAGGGTCCGGTTTGCCCCGTCTTGCTTGATTCGCCACGATGCTTTGCCATGGCGAAGTTGCGAAGTTCGTTCGCTGTTCGATCGAAGAGCTTGCCCGCTCTGATACCACAATGTCACGACCTTAGCTGGAATTGCCTAAGGCGTGAGGCACCCTTGCGGCCAAAGACGCGAACTTAGCTTGCGTTGCCTAAGTCGCGAGTCACCCTTGTGGCAAAGACGCGAACTTAGCTTGCGTTGCCTAAGTCGCGCTTCGCCCTTGCGATCTTGCTCCGCAAGGATCAGCCACTTTGTAACCTCTCGCAGGTCCCGAAGGACCTGTAAAAGAGAAAGAAAGTTAGATCGAAAGAACGAGCAACGGACAAGTCCCGAAGTCTCGCGAAAGGGGAAGCTTTACAAGCAATTCGTCGAACACCTTGTGTGCACAAGAGAAAAGAGGGGGAAGGAGAAAACAAGGCTTTCAAGGATGAACGAACAGCTACAAGCCCACAAACAGCCACTCACCTGGTCCCGGGCGCGAAGACAAGTTCCCGTAGGGGTCACGTGCGAACTTGCGAAAGAGAGTTCAACGCCCGGTATATAACCGAAGCCCCATCCAGCCATGTGCCACCCGGGGGGTTCCTGGGGGCTGAGATGGCTGACGTTTTGGTGAGCGGAGGCAGTTCTCCGCTCACCTCCCGCGGCACACGAAAACAGGCCGTTTTGGGCTGTTTTGGGGTTGTTTTGCTCGGTTCGGTGAGCGATCGCTTTGCAACACTGGAGCTTGTTCGAACTTACATATTTACAAGCAAAATGACCCAAAACTAAGACAAAACATGTTGTCAAGCAGCTGTACATGCAGGGGTGAGCGACGAACGGTTCGTTGAACGGAGTTGTTGCGGTTGCGCGACGACCGTTCGTGACATTAGGGCGGCCCACCCACCTGGGTCTCGCCCCTCGGTCGCTACCTGCCTGCACCGAGCACCTCTGCCGCTCGTTGCCGAGATCCACCTCGGCGCGGCCCTACCGCCTGTCGTGTTCCTCGACCGCGTGGTGCCCGAGACCGCGTCCTCGCGTCCTGCTCGCCTGCATCGTGCTACTCGATCGCAATCACCCCGCCTGCGCAGCCACCCCGCCTGCGCAGTCACACCTGCGCAGTCACCCCGCCTGCGTTGTGCTCCTCGGCCCTCGGCCTTACGCCTCCCGAGATCACACCTGCGCGGTTCACCCGCCTGCGTTGTGCTCCTCGGCCCTCGGCCCTAGGCTTTACGCCTCCCGAGACCACACCTGCACGGTCACCCCGCCTGCGTTGTGCTCCTCGGCCCTCGGCCCTCGGCCTTAGGCCTCCCGAGATCACACCTGCGCGGTCACCCCGCCTGCGTTGTGCTCCTCGGCCTTCGGCCTTACGCCTCCCGATATCACACCTGCGCGGTCACCCCGCCTGCGTCGTGCTCCTCGGCCCCCCGGCTCTCGGGACACACCTGCGCGGTTCACCCGCTTGCGTCGAACTCCTCGGCCCCTGCACCCAAGACATACCTGCACGGTTTACCCGCCTGCGTCGCGCTCCTCGGCCCTTCTGCTTTACGCAACCCAAGACATACCTGCGCGGTTTACCCGCTTGCATCGCGCTCCTCGGCTCTTCGGCTTTACGCCCCCCAAGACATACTTGGCCGCTCCTCGGCTCTTCGGCTTTACGCCACCCAAGACATACTTGGTCGCTCCTCGGCTCTTCGGCTCTACGCCACCCAGGACACGCCTGCGCGGCTAGCCCGCCTGCGTCGTGCTCCTCTGCTCTTCGACTCTGCGCCACCCAGGACACGCCTGCGCGGCTAGCCCGCCTGCGTCGTGCTCCTCGCCCTCGCGGCTCCGTTCTCCCCGAAATGCGTCCGAAACCACACATGCTCTGTGCTCCTCGCCCTCGCGGCCCTCGGCTCTACAACTCCCGAAACCACACCTGCGCGGTCACCCCGCCTGCGCTGTGCTCCTCGGCTCCATTGCCCCCGAGTCCAACTCTGCTCGGCTTCCTGACTAAGTTGCGCACCTCGACCTCGTGCTGCTCGAGATGCGTTCGCGCGACCGGCTCGTCTGCGCCATGCCCCTCGGATCCGCATGAACAGCCTACCTGAAGTAAGAAGCCATGCATCGGACTCCCTACATGCAAAAACCGACGCATAGCTCCTTTCGGGGGGGGCATATGATAGGGACAAAAATGGCAGCGTGCCGACCCCTCCGGCCTCCTCCGCTCCTGGGACTCGGCCACGGACTGTTGCTCCGCGTGGGACGGCGTGGCCTGCGACGCTGCCACTGGCCGCGTCGTCAACGTCTCCCGCCCTGGCCTCTCCGCCGGGCCCGACTTCATCTCCGACGCCTCCATTGCCGGGAGGCTCTCGCTTGCCCTCGGCGACCTCTTCTCCCTCCGGTTGCTCGATCTCAGCAACCTCAAGCAGCTCGCCGGCCCCATTCCACCCGCCCTCGGCCGCCTCTCGAACACCTCCTCCTCGACTCCAACCAACTCACCGGTTGCATCCCCTTCGCGTTCGCAAACCTCACCCGACTATGAATGCTCTATTTTACGTCTTATATAAAACATAGTTTAATCGGGTTTCTTTGTGCGAAACTACTTTCAATATTTAACACTTTTTCTTGAAACCACACACCAAGAAGTGTTAAGGTTTCAAAAATCAATCTTTTAATGCACGATTTTGAACTCTTTTGAATGAAACCAAAAGAAACTGTTGTTGACATGTACACCCGTTTTACGTATGTCATCAATGTTTTAAAAACAATTGGTAGAAGTTTTTCGGATTTTGAACTTGTAAACAAGATTTTACATTCTCTTTCTAAAAATTGGAATTCAAAAGTAACTATGATAAAAGAAGCTAAAAATCTAAACAACTTACCACTTAAAGAACTAATTGATTCGTTAATGACATATGAAAATGGTGTACAATACACATGATGAACATGATGAACAAAACAACCTTTCAAAGAACATGAACGATTTGAGACATAGAACACAAGAAAACCACTTGAGCATAAGCTGAAGTGGTGATGAATTTGAACTTGTATAGAAATTTAAAAAGTTAATAAAACAAAAATTAAAGAATAAAAAAAACAGAATTCAACGCCTCACCTGGGCGCCATTCTGTCCGAGGAGGAGGGCAATAATGCTGACTCGACATGCGCTGACGTTATCCGCTCTCAGACAACGACTTCATCGTTGCTTGACCCCACGCGCTTGACCGAGGTAGAGGAGGACGACGACCGACCCTCGCCCATACCCTACGACATTTCGGTTCTCCACGTAACGTCAATAGCAATGTCAGACGCTACCAGCCTGCCCCTTGCAAGCGGGCACATCAGGGAACAGTAAGCTTACCTATAAATACCCTTACCTTCTGAATGGAAAAAGGGGACTGGAACTTCTACTTCTCCACCTAAAACCCTCTCCGCTTCCTTTAACTTGGTCGTCGGAGGGGTCAGGCCGAGCTTCCGACCCGACCTCCATGCAGGTATGAAGACGCCCGACCTCCCGCTGGGCTCCCGGCGTGGAGCCGCCTCCATGAGGACCCGACGACACCAGCACGCGACCACCCAGACGGTTCGTCGAAGCCCACCTAGGAGAGATCCCCTCGTCGACCGAGCCCGAACAAAGCCGCGTCGGCCCCCGAGGCCACGGCTTACAGTTGTTTACCACAACATTTTGGCGCTAGAAGGAGGGCTCGGAATGTCGGGTGATCACCCGAGCCGTGTCCCTCGGACGTAGACAGCTGAGTTCCACCTGCGTGGTTTGCCCGCCTGCGTCATGCTACTCGGTCGCTCGATGCCCAAGACCTCACCAGCGTGGCCTGTCCGCCTACATGGTGCTACTCGGTCGCTCGATGCCCAAGGCCACACCTGCGCACCCTGCCCGCCTGCGTCGTGCTACTCGGTCGCATTATGCCCGAGACCACACCTGCGTGGTTTGCCCGCCCGCGTCGTGCTCCTCGGCCGCGTAATGCTCGAGACCACCAGCGCGGCCAGCCCGCCTGCGTCGTGCTCCTCGGCTTCTTGCTCCTGAGACACACATGCGCGGCCAGCTCGCCTACGTCGTGCTCCTCGGCTTCCTGCTCCCGAGACACACCTGCGTGGTTTGCCCGCCTGCGTCGTGCTACTCGATCGCTCGATGCCCGAGACCTCACCAGCGTGGCCTATCCGCCTACGTTGTGCTACTCGGTCGCTCAATGCCCAAGGCCACACCTGCGCGGCCTGCTCGCCTGCGTCGTGCTACTCGGTCGCACGATGCCAGAGACCACACCTGCGTGGTTTGCCCGCCTGCGCCGTGCCCCTCGGCCGCGTAATGCTCAAGACCACCAGCGCGGCCAGCCAGCCCGCTTGCGTCGTGCTCCTCGGCCGCGTAATGCCCGAGACCACCAGCGCGGCCAACCAGCCCGCCTACGTCGTGCTCCTCGGCTTCCTGCTCCCGAGACACACGTGCGCGGCCAGCCCGACTGCGTCATGATCCTCGGCTTCCTGCTCCCGAGACACACGTGCGTTGCCAGCCCGCCTGCGTCGTGCTCCTCGGCTTCCTGCTCCCGAGACACACCTGCGCGGTTTACCCGCCTGCGTCGTGCTCCTCGAGCCGTATCTTTCGGCTTGAGCCATATTGCTCGGTCGCAGACCGCCGAGTCCTACCTCAGCGCGGCCTTCCCGCCTGAACTGGATCCCACAGCCCGAGCCACATCCTTCGGGTTGAGCCATATCCCTCGATCGTAGACTGCCGAGTTCTATCTCAACGCGGCCTTCCCACCTGAGATGCATCCCTCGGCCTGGGTCATAGCTTCGACACGAGCCGTGTCCCTCGGACGTAGACTGCCGAGTTCCACCTCAGCGCGGCCTGCCCGCCTTCACCATATCCCTTGGCCTTCACCGTGTTACTCGATCGCTCGATGCTCGAGACCTCACCAGCGTGGCCAGCCCGCCTGCGTCGTGCTCCTCGGCTTCCTGCTCCCGAGACACACGTGCGCGTCCAGCCCGCCTGCGTCGTGCTCCTCGGCCTCCGCTAGAAGGAGGGCCCGAATGTCGAGGGATCGGCAGATCGACTTGGACGAAGCCACAACTGAGGGGTCACACCCGATCGGGGCTCCGGGGGAGCGCGCCCCGTAAGGAGAACCTTGAGATGAACACCCCGCCACGACCTCAGAACGCTTTTGGCGGTCATTTAACGACCCGAGCTTGTCGCCACCCGAGGGTCCCCCTACCGACCCATCATCGATGTCGTCCGAGGCCTTACAGGACCTCGCCTATCAAGTCCGGGCTTTGACAGGCATGGTGCAAACCATCATCCCACTAGTCGCTCGTCCGGAGCACCCGCCTGCGATCTAACCAGTGCGACAACAAGCGCTGCCTGTCCAGGCCCACACGCTACCTCCGGAGGTCCCGACTTCGCCTCGGGACCGATCGGCCTTGCTCGGGGATCGAGCGACGACAAACCCGAGAGGTTGCCCGGAACCCGAGGCATTGTCTTCGGATTCAACGGACTCCCTGCGAGCCCAGTTACGCTTCGTTAGTCAGCGACACGACAAAGTGCAGCAGGAGGTTCGTTGGTCAAGGGGGGAGCTCGGTGTGAACGCACAATAGGGGTCTCCGTTCACGCCCGAGATTCAAGGTCAGATAGTCCCCCCGAACTTCCAGCTCCCCTCTCTGGACGCATATGACGGCTCCACCGACCTAGCGGATCACGTGGCCACTTTCCGTGCCTAGACGGTGCTGTATGGGACCTCTGATGCTTTGATGTGCAGAGCGTTCCCCACAACTCTAAGAGGATCAGCTCGCACATGGTACAGCGGCCTGAAGACCTGGACGATCACCTCCTTTGATCAACTCGTCAGTGACTTCGAGTTCAGCTTCCTGGCTTACGCCCACCCGAAGCCGTCCGTTGTGCTGCTCCTCGGACTCAACCAAAGGGAGGGTGAGCCCCTCTCCAATTTTGTGAATCGCTTTACCACATAAATCTGGGGGTTGCCGAAAGCTCATCCCTCCCTGTTAATACAGCCATTTATGATAGCCATGCGACCTTCCAGGTTCTTCTGGTCCCTCCTGGAGCAACCCACCACCGCGGTACCGATGATGCTCCAACGGGCCAACCAATACATCGCGGCGGAAGCCTGGATGGTCGGGAGGCGGGAGAAGCACAAGAGGATCAGGCCAAGCGCCACCCCACCATAAATGAGGCCTCCTCTTGAGCCAAGCTCCTCGGCCACAACCGGCCCGAGGTCACCTCTACGCGGCCTACCCGCCTGAGCTAAGCTCCTCGGCCATAGCCGGTCCGAGGCCTCATCCCGAGTTAAGCTCCTCGACCGCAACCGGTCCGAGGGCGCCTCCCGAGTTAAGCTCCTCGGCCGCATCAAGTCCGAGGCCACCTCTGCGCAGCCTGCCCGTCTGAGTTGCGTTCCTCGGCTGCATCTGCCCGAGACCACTACCTCAGCGTGGATCGCTTGAGACGTGCTCCTCAGTTGCTTATTGCCCGAGACTGCGACCTTTACGCGGCCTGCCCACTTGAGTCACGCTCCTCGGCTTCATCTGCCCGGGACCACTACCTCAGCGTGGATCACCTGAGTCGTGCTCCTCGACTGCTTGCTGCCCGAGACCGCGACCTCTGCGCGGCTTGCCCGCCTGAGTCGCGCCCCTCGGCTATTTGTTGCCCGAGACCGCGACCTCTGCGCGGCTTGCCCACCTGAGTCACGCTCCTCGGCTTCATCTGCCCGAAACCACTACCTCAGCGTGGATCGCTTGAGTCGTGTTCCTCGGCTGCTTGTTGCCCGAGACCGCGACCTCTGCGCGGCCTGCCCGCCTGAGTCGCGCTCCTCGGCTTCATATGCCTGAGACCACTCCCTCAGCGTGGATCGCCTGAGTCGTGCTCCTCGGCTGCTTGTTGCCCGAGACCGCGACCTCTGCGTGGCTTGCCCACCTGAGTCGCGCTCCTCGGCTTCATCTGCCCGAAACCACTACCTCAGCATGGATCGCCTGAGTCGTGCTCCTCGGTTGCTTGTTGCCCGAGAACGCGACCTGCCCGCCTGAGTCACACTCCTCTGCTTCATCTGCCCGAGACCACTACCTCAGTGTGGATCGCCTGAGTCGTGCTCCTCGGTTGCTTGTTGCCCGAGACCGCGACCTCTGCACGGCCTGCCCGCTTGAGTCGCGCTCCTCGGCTTCATCTGCCCGAGACCACTACCTAAGCGTGGATCGCTTGAGTCGTGCTCCTCGGCTGCTTGCTGCCCGAGACCACGACTTCTGCGTGGCTTGCCCACCTGAGTCGTGCCCCTCGGCTGCTTGTTGCCCAAGACCATGACCTCTGCGCGGCTTGCCCGCCTGAGTCACGCTCCTCGGCCTCATCTGCCCGAAACCACTGCCTCAGCGTGGATTGCCTGAGTTGTGCTCCTCGCCTGCTTGTTGCCCGAGACCGCGACCTCTGCGCGGCCTGCCAGCTTGAGTCGCGCTCCTTGGCTTCATCTGCCTGAGCCCACTACCGCAGCGTGGATCGCCCGAGTCGTGCTCCTCGGCTTCATCTGCCCGAAACCACTACCTCAGCGTGGATCACTTGAGTCGTGCTCCTCGGCTGCTTGTTGCCCGAGACTGCGACCTTTGCGCGGCCTGCCCGCCTGAGTCGGGCTCCTCGGCTTCATCTGCCCGAGACCACTACCTAAGCGTGGATCGCTTGAGTCGTGCTCCTCGGCTCCATGCCGCCCAAGACCACACCTGCGCGGCCAGCCCGCCTGTGTCGTGCTCCTCGACTCCATAACGCCTGAGACCACACCTGCGCGGCCAACTCGCCTGCGTCATGCTCCTCGGCTCCAAGCAGCCCGAGTCCCATCTCTGCGCAGCCTGCTTGCCCGAGCATGTACCTCGACTGCACGTCGCTCGAGACTACCGCGGCACGCCTAGCCCGCCTTACTCTCTAAACTTGGGTCATACCCCAGGTAACGGATCGGCAACCGCACGATAAGAACAAATACAGAAAGCTGAAGCCATGCCTCAGACCCCCGTTATAACAACCAACGCATAGCTTCTTTCGGGGGGGGAATATGATGAGGGTAAAAATGGCGATCAGTCTCAGGACAACGTCAACTGCTCCAAATGACGTCACGCGCCTCGGAACTGATCAGAACGTCGACCGAGGCACATTAACATCCTGCAAAAGCCAAGTCCAACACGCTACGCTACCGCTTCTATCAGACGCTGAGCCAAGCTCCTCGGCCACAACCGGCCCGAGGTCGCCTCTGCGCGGCCTACCCGCCTGAGCTAAGCTCCTTGGCCATAGCCGGTCCGAGGCCTCCTTCCGAGTTAAGCTCCTTGACCGCAACCAGTCCGAGGCCGCCTCCCGAGTTAAGCTCCTCGGCCGCATCAAGTCCGAGGCCACCTCTGCGCAGCCTGCCCGTCTGAGTCGCGCTCCTCGGCTGCATCTGCCCGAGACCACTACCTCAGCATGGATCGCTTGAGTCGTGCTCCCCGGTTGCTTGTTGCCCGAGACTGCAACCTTTGCGTGGCCTGCCCACTTGAGTCGCGCTCCTCGACTTCATCTGCCCGGGACCACTACCTCAGCGTGGATCGCCTGAGTCGTGCTCCTCGACTGCTTGCTGCCCGAGACCGCGACCTCTGCGCGGCTTGCCCGCCTGAGTCGCGCCCCTCGACTGCTTGTTGCCCGAGACCGCAACCTCTGCACGACTTGTCCACCTGAGTCGCGCTCCTCGGCTTCATCTGCTCGAAACCCCTACCTCAGCGTGGATCGCTTGAGTCGTGCTCCTCGGCTGATTGTTGCCCGAGACCGCGACCTCTGCGCGGCCTGCCCGCCTGAGTCGCGCTCCTCGGCTTCATATGCCTGAGACCACTACCTCAACGTGGATCGCCTGAGTCATGCTCCTCGACTGCTTGCTGCCCGAGACCGCGACCTCTGCGCGGCTTGCCCGCCTGAGTCGCGCCCCTCGGCTGCTTGTTGCCCGAGACCGCGACCTCTGCGTGGCTTGCCCACCTGAGTCGCGCTCCTCGGCTTCATCTGCCCGAAACCACTACCTCAGCGTGGATCGCTTGAGTCATGCTCCTCGGCTGCTTGTTGCCCGAGACCGCGACCTCTGCGAGGCCTGCCCGCCTGAGTCGTGCTCCTCGGCTGCTTGTTGCCCGAGATCGCGACCTCTACGTGGCTTGCCCGCCTGAGTCGCGCTCCTCGGCTTCATCTGCCCGAAACCACTACCTCAGCGTGGATCGCCTGAGTCGTGCTCCTCGGCTGCTTGTTGCCCTAGACCGCGACCTGCCTGCCTGAGTCACGCTCCTCTGCTTCATCTGCCCGAGACCACTACCTCAGTTTGGATCGCCTGAGTCGTGCTCCTCGGTTGCTTGTTGCCTGAGACCGCGACCTCTGCGCGGCCTGCCCGCCTGAGTCGCGCTCCTCGGCTTCATCTGCCCGAGACCACTACCTAAGCGTGGATCGCTTGAGTCGTGCTCCTCGGCTGCTTGCTGCCCGAGACCACGACCTCTACGTGGCTTGCCTGCCTGAGTCGCGCCCCTCGGCTGCTTGTTGCCCGAGACCGTGACCTCTGCGCGGCTTGCCCGCCTAAGTCGCGCTCCTCGGCCTCATCTGCCCAAAACCACTACCTCAGCGTGGATCGCCTGAGTCGTGCTCCTCAGCTGCTTGTTGCCCGAGACCGCGACCTCTGCGCGGCCTGCCCGCTTGAGTCGCGCTCCTCGGCTTCATCTGCTCGAGCCCACTACCACAGCGTGGATCGCTTGAGTCGTGCTCCTCGACTTCATCTGCCCGAGACCACTACCTAAGCGTGGATCGCCTGAGTCGTGCTCCTCGGCTCCATGCCGCCCGAGACCACACCTGCGCGGCCAGCCCGCCTGCGTCGTGCTCCTCGACTCCATGCCGCCCGAGACCACACCTGCGCGGCCAACTCGCCTGCGTCATGCTCCCGGCTCCAAGCAACCCCAGTCCCATCTCTGCGCAGCCTGCTTGCGCGAGCATGTACCTCGACTGCACGTCGCTCGAGACTACTGCGGCACGCCTAGCCCGCCTTACTCTCTAAACTTGGGTCATACCCCAGGTAACGGATCGGCAACCGCACGATAAGAACGAATACAGAAAGCTGAAGCCATGCCTCAGACCCCCGTTATAACGACCGACGCATAGCTTCTTTCGGGGGGGGGGAATATGATGAGGGTAAAAATGGCGATCAGTCTCAGGACAACGTCAACTGCTCCAAATGATGTCACGCGCCTCGGAACTTATCAGAACGTCGATCGAGGCACATTAACATCCTGCAAAAGCCAAGTCCAACACGCTATGCCATCGCTGCTATCAGATGCTACCAGGAGTACGGTCCCGCTCCCGGCGAGCGAGCACATCAAGCAACGGTAACCTTCCTTATAAAATCCTCGCACTAAGCAGAAGGAAATAAGAGGGAGGAAGATGAGACAAACATCCCACTATACCTCGACTAACTTGATCGTCGGAGGGGTCGGGCCGCACTCTCCCGACCCGACATGTGTGCAGGTACGAAGGCGGAGCCCTCCACCAAATGCCCAGGAGCCGAGCCCCCTTCCCGAAGGAAACAGCGACCCGTCGACGCTAGGACCACCCAAGCGCGATCGCCTCGGTAGCCCCCAGGGTCATCCAACGCGACCCACGATCATTCGGACTCGAACCAAACCGCATCGGCCCCGAGGCCACGGCTTAAAATTGTTTACACTAACACTTGGTTAGGTTCAATTTGAACACCTCTACCATTTATGGCTTGCACAATATTTTTCTAATAATATATTTACAAATATGTGTACCAAATCTAAATCTATGTTTATATAAGAGGACCTCGATAAAATGAATATTCTTTATGTTTTTATTTTCATCACAAGTAAATTTGATTAGGTTTTGCACTAATCTCCAATCTCCATCCGATGTTTAAGAGCGGCAAAAGTCGTGAGATTGTTAAGAAGAACCGTTTAATTCAAAATCATATATCATGGTCTACATCGACTCAAAATATTTATCATGGTATTAAGTTTCAATTATATATTGATACGATATTTAAGCTTTTTTTTCACTTAAGTTCAGTTTACGATCATTCAAACAAAAATCCTATTTATCATGTCATATCGTGACAAATCTGAATTTTAATGTCACTCTAGTGTTTAACTGGTTGACAGCGTTGCTTTTGCATTAGAGAAACCGTCGAAGAAAGGCTGCTGCTTTGAACGACATAGAAACAAGAATACCAATGCACAACTTTATGGCATCGTGTTTTGCTGCGTCTAACTGTGCCCTTAATGCAAGGATTTCCTGGAAAATTTACAAAGATACACCAAATATAGACATACTAAACCAAAAACTACGGACAGAATTATCAGTAATTTTTTTTCTCCTTGATCTAGGAAACTTACCCTGTCGAGTTTGGTAATAAGTTCTGTGGTTTCTGCACTTTGTTTCGCTAACTCGTCACGTAACTCGTCACATATGCACCTAAACAATTAGAAAAAAGAAGTTAAAAGTAAAGCTACTACATTCATCCGGTACAGTACATTAAAAATGAAAGCTACTTGCAATAAGCACATACATAATCATTGATCGATGCTACTGATGGTAGTCCTATTTGTTTGTTCCAGGCATAACAAAGGTGATAAAAAATGAACAAACTCAAATGAAACATTGGATCAACATTAGCACAGTGATCTAGCAACACTCAGACCAGAACGTCATGATGATAAATCAGAATTCAAATCAACATGAACTCTGATTTTTTGTTACCTACAATTTGAACACCTCTACCATTTATGGCTTAAAATTCCATGCTTTGATGACCAAGCTTGTTGAAACTGCTAATTTCAAATATGGCATGATAAAGTTCAACATGTTCACAAGTACTTTAGGGTGTCTTCATCAAAAATTTCTGAAAAGTTCCTTTGGGAAGAATATTCATGGACATGATTGCAAATGCATGCGATATGTCTAATCATAAAAGGTCTGTTAACTTCAAAGTGATTATCTGATCAAATAAGTGTTTAGTAAAACAACTTCTTAACAAATATCGGTAGCAGCAAAGCTACTGACATTGGTGGAAATGGCAGTGGAAAAAATACACACTAATTGTTCAATTTTTTCAAGCTAGAAAAGTATCAGTTCTGGAAGTCTGCCATAAATTTTTCATGCATTATGCGTCATTTGCAATATTAGCAGTTCTGGAAGTCTGCCATAAACATAGCTAGAAACACTTGTGGGTGCAATATTTGCTATACTAACAAAAAAGATGCTTGTTGATGCTACCACACAGACTTGTGATCAAATCTATCCAAACTAAATCAATAACTTAAACATAGATTGAAGTTTCTAGACTCATTTTAAACTATTCTCACAGTGGATGTACCGAAAACTCATGCCCAGTTTGTCAATTCACAATACAAATAACTAATATATAGTGAGCATTCAATTACTTAAACTGATATGAAAAAGGTCTCCTGTGATATTTCCGGATATATGAGAATTGAAATGTAGCAAAACAAGAAAAAGTGAAGTTATAGGAATCAAATAAAGGGGAAATAGAAAACTGACATGGGCTTCCCCATTACAGACTCATTGTCTTTTCTTTTCTCCGCTCATGTTTCCGGATAGGCCATGGAAACTTGCCAACCGATTAGGAATATCAACTTCTATTCTCCGCTCATGTTGAATTTTTTTGAAGAATTAACCAGATTCAGATATTTAAAAAGTAGTTAAAATTGCCATCTTTTGAAAATGCCTAATGATAATTCTAGTGCTAACCTTAGATTCCTTTATCCCTGTATAATTTTTAGCTAATTAAAAGCTCTCTACAACTACAAGTATGCACATAATCTCTGACACTGACGGAAAAGCATTTTAACAATGACACTACGGAAAATAAAAATAAAAAAAGTATTTCTGATGAGCCCGCTCATTTTCATCATCTATTACCTTGCTTCCAAGGATTGAAAGCATATAGTGCTATTGCCCTACAGCCCGACGTACTTCTTTGTGATACAATTGAACGGTGTGTCACGGACAAACTTCGAAACAGGATGTTTGATGTAATGCTTACGTATGTCCGTGTCTTTCTATTTGTTTATGCTTTGCACAGCATATAGATGGACAACCAAAGGTTTAATAGTCTCATTTTAGTTGGGTTTGGTGGCCTCTTTAGGCTTGTAAATAAAGGTTGTGTCATGTAGACACGTGTGAGAGATTATTCGATCTGTAATGAACTATTTTACCCTTTTGTTGTGCAACTGTTCTGAGCTTATAAAGTTTATTTGTAATTTGCATTGTATATGAAGTGTTTTTCGGAAATGTTTGCTTGTGGATTCCGAGTGAGGCGTTTACTCTAACCCGTTTTCTCTTTTGTGGGTCCTAATGGATCATGGGAGGTTTCGGGGAGACTGACCTTTGCGGACGGACACGCAAGGGTGCCGCACGACTTAGGCAAAACTAGCTAAGTCTGTGACAGATGGTATCAGACCGGGACAAGCACCCATATAAACACCTGACATACAAATCTGGGGGACCAAGTGGGGTTGCGTTGAGGGCAGTCAGCACACGCGCGACCGTTTGGGAGAAAACGGGCATGGAGATGTAGGAAAAAGGAGTCGCTCGGAGGAGCGAGCATCTGAGACTGGCATTCGGAGGAATGACAAACCCTTCGCGCAAGAGGCACCACGAGGACAAGCAAGCTGGGAAGAATGTGAAGCGCACAAAGGTTCGAATGGCTGAGTTCGAGCTACGGCTCAACGTTGACAACAACACTTGATGGTGCTCAAGGCAAGTGAGGCGCTTGGTAAAGGATGAGACAATGCAAGGTGGAAAGAGTTGCTCAGCGATCGAAAGAGCTGTGCAAAGCTCACAGAGGTGAGAGGAATTGCTAACTCAAAGAATTCGGTGCTCATGTAAGGGCTTGCATGCGGATGATGGAATGTTCGTGGCCATCCCAAGGCGACCGAAACTCGGTGCCAAGGAGCATTGAAACTTTCTCTTCGGCATGTGAAGGATACGTCCGTGGAAGGCTAAAGTGTGCAGCAAGTTCAGCATGTTGCTAGGGCTTGAGTGATGCAGCGGGGGCTGTATTGACGTAGAGTCGCAATCTAGCAAGTGCGTTTGCAGGAGGCGGAACAATGCACAGTTTGTTCAGCAAATCGGAGTAGTCTAAGGGGATGGTGGTCTCCGAAACGAAGAGAGATGTTGCTACAATATGACAGTTATTTAGGAGGGATAGATCTCGGTTATCCGGAGGGAGAATCATGTGCAACAGATCGCACATGTTGAGGAGGAGTACCTCAAAAACAACAACTCCACGAAGCTCAATGGATCGAGCGAGCGATGAGGAGTCGTTGAATGATCTCACTTAAGAGAATGCATTGGTGGATGCATTGCGAGATCAAGTGAGAGAGCGATCTAAAGCAACATAAATGAAAGCACACTTGGGAGTAGATATGATGATCAGACTCAAGGAAGGGCTGACCTGAGGAATGGTGGGCGTGAGGGCCACCATCAACTCAATGCAAAACGAGGAGCGGAGCAACTTGGGTGTAACTTGGCGAAGTACCCAAGCCGTATGAAGTGAGCCGGCATAAAAGATGGAACATGGAGCGGAGGCACAAAGCTTTCCTTGGACAGAGGTCAAGGACATGAACTCTTGCAAAGGCAAGAGTAGGATTATGTTGTTCCATAGGTCATTCATTCTGACGGAGCGGACTCATCTTGTATGGTGCCAAAGACGAAAAAAGTTTATGGGCACATGCACCTTATCTCAGAGAAGCATTTGATGGAGGAACTAAGGCAACTCAACTTGCGGAGGCGAAGTTGGGTTCAGAATGCCTTGGCACGGGGCAAGAGGATGCGGAGGCAGGTAGTCTTGAAGAATATGCCACAGTGATGCCATTCAAGTTACTTGAAGGAAGCGATGTGTAGCGGAGATTGTGCTTGTAGGGGCAGAGGCCCAGAATCCAGACAATGGTGCACTAATTATAGCGAAGTTGGTGGACTTCGGGAGCTACTAGGCGATGGATTGTCCTAGAGCGATGCTTCAACTAAGTGTGACCCAAGAGCGGGTGGATGAAGGTCGATTGTCAAAGGAGCGAACAAAAACGAAAGTGGAGACCCTGCGATGTATTGGCAGAGGCTATACATAGAGGGTTCACAATTCAAGTTCATCCCACAATGATCAGAATGCAATGGAGATGTCACCAGGAGGCGACATGGTGCAGCGGATCGTGGTGGAAGCAGTTCGTGGCAATGCGATTCACACGACACAGTCCCGTGAGGGACTTTATCATACGGAGGTATGATCGGGAGCTACTGGGAGCTCCACTTCGGTGAACAACACGACGGTAAGAAGAGCTATGGATACAAGGAGTGAAGGCCATGGTACCGTAGAGGCAGGTCTTCCGTGCGTGCATCGAATTTTGAATCGGATGGTCATCAGCATATGGAGGCTGTGTACCACCGAGGGAAAAGTTCGAATGCAAGTACCAGTGAGTCCCATTGGGGGGACTTGATCATGCAGAGGTATGATCGAAACAACTGGAGAGTTGGACTGCTCCAGAGTCATATTCGCTTAAGGGAGCCCGACAAGCCAAAGGACAAGGTCGAGTAAGCGAACGTTGCTACCAAGGAAGCTAAGGAGAACATAATCGGTGCAAATCCTACAACATGATGGCAGAAGCCATGCATGAGAGTTGCAGTCTGTCTTTCCATCAACCAAAAGGGATCTGCTTGGAGAACACAGAAGTGTTGAAGCAGGGAGTCGAAAGGGGCGAGGAAGCGACGATGAGTCCAGAGGGACTTAGCTACCAAAAATCAAGTATCAGTTAGAATGGAGGTGGACTCGGTGAAAAACCACATAAACATATCTACTGATCGTGAAGAAAATGGATGCAGATGCGAGGCGACGGATAGTAGGGCCATGGGCATGGTAGCGCCATGGTATCGCAGAGGCGGGACTTCCGTGAAAGTCATTGATCCCTTGCTCTCATGGAGGGAGAGCGCTTGGCCGTGAAAGGGGCCGAGGAGGTAGAGCATGCAGAGGCTAACTCCAAGTACCGAGATAAGGCTGAAGGGCAGAGGCCAAGGAACTTCGTAAGACCGGTGTCAATGAGCTTCTCATCGAGATAGCCGAAAGTAAAGGACTTCGGGTCATATAAGAGTGCAAGACTAAGGAACGAAGCAGGCAATACGCGGTACTGTACCTTTGCTACTCAGTGGAGTAGGCGGCAGGGTTGATGGAGAAGATGATACAATCCCAGAGGCGACCAAAACTATTAGAGACTTACTCCATGTTGGGGGTGAAAACTTCCTATATTCTAGAAGTTCGATGGTATTGAGAAGGTGAGTCACAGTAGTTAACTCAATGCAAGGAGTGCAAACACTTTGAGTGCTTCAGACGTGTGAGCAAAGAACATACGAAGGCTAGTAACCAGCTCGATGCATGAAGTACAACAGTTGAGGAGGTGGGCGAAGTCAAGTAACCTTTGCCTTCTCAACTCTTAAGAGAATGGGCGAAACCGAGTACTCCAATTCTCTTATCTATCCAGTAGAGGAGCTCTGCACAGGTTCAAAGACCCTTCGAAGATAACGGAAGACAATAGTTGTCAAATCCTTACCAACGGTGATCAGTACTACTAAGAACAGATTATCCGCTTCATTTCCCAACAGAATGTCAACGAAAGCAGAAGTGATGCGAATATACTTGGAAGTGACAACTAAGTTAATGAAGAGTCAATGGACAAATTTTATGGAGGAAGGGACCCAAAACTTCAGAAAGTTTGGAGGCGATGCTCGTTAAAGCTCCAATAAGCATCCACCCAGTTCAAGCAGCATGAGGCATTTGAGAGACTAGCGCATAGTAAGGATGGTCTTTTCCTTCATCTGAAGGATCCGTAGGAATCAACAAGGATCAACACAACTCAACCAACCCCACACCAGAGTCAAAGTCATTGGCAAGTTGAAACAGCATATCATATCAAAAGTTCGACTACTCAACAACAACAACGGAGAGCAACTGGGAGCCAAGAGGCGCATTGCAGCTAGAGCGGAAGATTGAAACCTCAACATAGGCGAGGAGTTGTAGTGTCCACAAAGGCTTCGACGAGGACGTCGAAGGGATGAGTGGGGGAGATTGTCACGGACAAACTTCGAAACAGGATGTTTGATATAATGCTTATGTATGTCCGTGTCTTTTTATTTGTTTATGCTTTGCACAGCATATAGAGAGACAACCAAAGGCCTAATAGTCCCATTTTAGTTGGGTTTGGTGGCCTCTTTAGGCTTGTAAATAAAGGTTGTATCATGTGGACACGTGTGAGAGATTATTCGGTCTGTAATGTACTATTTTATCCCTTTGTTGTGCAACTGTTCTAAGCTTGTAAAGTCTATTTGTAATTTCAATTGTCTATGAAGTGTTTTTCGGAAATGTTTACTTGTGGATCCCGAGTGAAGCGTTTACTCTAATCCGTTTTCTCTTTTGTGGGTCCTAACGGATTATGGGAGGCTTCGGGGAGGCTGACTTTTGCGGACGGACACGCAAGGGTGCCGCACGACCAAGGATTGAAAGCATATAGTGCTATTGCCCTACTGCCCGACGTACTTCTTTGTGATACAACTGAATAGTGGGTGAGATGCAATCAAGTGGAGCAAACCTGCGAGCCCTTCATTTCCAACTTGAATTTCCAGATATTAGAATCTTGAATCATCTCACTCTGTGTTAAACTTCACACACAACAAAATGTCAGCAAATGTGAACTACAAAGCAACAAAACCTAATAATACTCAAGAAACATAAAAAGAGGTCAAACCCTCTGCATCTCGGGCTTGGACACAAAGGACTGGGCGACGCTCTCCAAGCTCTCATTCAAAACCTCCGTGATGGTCGATGTGATGGCCTCTGCTTGCTTCGACGGGACCCTTTCCTTCTCCAACCTCCTGACCTACACAAGCAAAAACACAAATGTCAGCAAATGTGAACTACAAAGCAACAAAACCTAATAATACTCAAGAAACATAAAAAAAGGTCAGACCCTCTGCATCTCGGGCTTGGACACAAAGGACTGGGCGACACTCTCCAAGCTCTCATTCAAAACCTCCGTGATGGTCGATGCGATGGCCTCCGCTTGCTTCGACGAGGCCCCTTCCTTCTCCAACCTCCTGACCTACACAAGCAAAAACACAAACACCTGTAGCGCAACCGAGACCCCCTCCCATCAATCAAACACCGACAAGGTAGCGCAGTACCAGAGCGAGCGTGTCGATAAGGCAAGCCCTACTCCCGTTGCTCTTGACGAGTTGCGAAGAGAAGCGCTGCAGCAGCGACAAATTGGACCGAGGGCACCCGACTTGCGCCGCCGGCAGCCGCATCAGCGACCAGCAACGAAACCCTAACGCGGCGGCGCCTCTACTGCAGGTGATAGCCGCCGCAGACATCTGGATCGCGAAGTGAGAACTCGTCCGTCCGATTCGAGATCGAGGGGGATGAAAACGAAAAAAGGAATTATATTGTCGCGCCCGCTATCGACAGCCTTTCTTCTTCCTGTTGCTTAGGCCGCGAAGAGAAGGGTTTGATTTGGCTTCGAGGCCCCCTTGGCGCGATTGCTATGATGACGAAGACCGCGGAGCAGAGAGTTGGCAAGGCAAGCATCATAAGTTCATGTTCATAGCATCACACGTCTAATAATATTATTGTCATCCTTTTTTAGCTTATAATAAAAAATAATAATGCTGTCACAGTTGAACAAAGAAACTAATTAAAATAAAACATATTTCTCTATTATAATTAATTGATTGTATAAAATATTATGATCATATCTAATAAACATAATACAATAATTATCAACATGAATTGTAAAAAATGCGGTCATATCTAATAAAATTTTATTTTATTGGATTGTAAAAAATATTACCCTCATCTCTTATAAATATAAACAATAATTATCTACATATGGATCTTAGCAGATTTTAATAATTTTTAATATTAGTAAGATTGATGTAAATACTCTTAACTCGTCACTTAAATCTAACACTTTTTCAACAATTTTCATATAATTCATTTATCTTTCCCATCTTTCCTTTCTTCTTCTCGACTTAATTGAAACATAAATCATGATCAACCAAGTCCTCTTAGGTGTTTACATAAAAATAAGAAATATCTTATGAAAATATCATGGAATAAGGATTGATCATATTCACGGGGATTATGTAAATATCTCATTCAAAGTTCGAAACAATTATGACTTTTTTCGAGTTTGGAGACGGTTATTAATTCATGATCTGACATGACATGATCAGAATGAAAACTTCATTCTCGATTCTGCGAGAATTTTTATTAAAGCGTTTCACTAGATGGTTAGGGAACATATGTAAGAGATAATTTTAAAATATTCAAAATTCTTAATGTGAGGTTGTAAGTAACAAAAAAAAAAAAAGTTACAAATAGTAATCTCCAAAGATAAGAGTATGAGTGGTAATTGAGGGGTTCTATTTAGTAAAATTATATTTTATGTTTTAAAAATAATTATATAAAGTAAGTGATTACCAATAGCAAAAAAAAAAAAAAATAGCAATCTCCATCTTTTATTATCATTAAATTTATTTATTTATTTATTATTTTTAATTTAAACTTCTTGAGCAATCCTCTACTTCTCCTCACTATCATCAATTGTCGCCCATACTTATATCATCTTAAATATTTCTAATTTTATCTTTTATTGAATATTGGTGAATAAATCTTTTTTCTCTTTTCTAACTTTCCCAATAATAGGCACCGATTCTCTCCTAATTATTCACACATATTTATATTATCTTAAATATACCTATTTTATCTTTTATTAAATATTGGCAAATGAAAATATTTTTTTCTTTTCTAACTTTTCTAATAAGAGGGCAGCTTCAAAAATATAATAAGATTCTGAGGTGAATCCTGTATACCACTATTAAATCAATATCTTAGATTAAAAAAAACTATTGAATGATATTATTTTATATAAAAATATTTTTAATATAAAAAATTATCATTGATAAGCAGAAATATAACAAGAGTACAAATCTAAATTTACATAATCATAAAGAATTATTTTTGTTGCGACAAACAATTTTATTGTTATTAGTGTTGATAAGAAATTATTTTAGAATATGTCAGAATATATCCCTATGACAAGATCCATAATAATATTTTAACCCTGATAATGTACATAATACATTTATTCTTGTGTCAGACCTAAAATTTCTAAACTTATCACCAATTTATAATGCTCATTAATAAAGTCCATATTATAAAGAAGTTTCAATGGATAAACTTTACATGTTATCACTAGAAAAGTAAAATACATGCAACAGATGACAAAACTTTAAACTCGAGTGCTAAGTGCTCCAGCGCTGCTTACATTGGCCTTGTGGTTACTATCAGCAATGGCCAAACTCATATGCAGCATCTAGGTAGAATTGAGCTTATTAAAGATGGAATAGAAAGAAACAAAGTTCAAACAATCGCACCTGAGTTGTTAGTCAATAGAAGGTTTTACTTGGGTGGCTTGCGAGAAGGATACAAAATATCATCAATGTTTTCCTTTATTTAGTTCCCCACTTTGTTCAGGTTCGTAGCTACACCTGAGGCCACCACCCTAGCATTCTTTCTAAACCTACACATTGACAAAACTTTCAGCATTTCTTTACTCAGAGTTGGACATGGAATATGTATGAATAGAATTAAAACTAAATACTTTCTTGTCGAAGAATTCATCCACTGAATGCTAAGCTGGTTGGTGTGCGTGTGGCTCAGAATGTAGTGTAGTATCTACTTGATATCTTACAAGTGAATCCCTAGAAACGCAGTTCCATGATGACAGGCATTATAGAACTGGCGCAATCGAGAAATAATAGATCAGTGTTACTGAGATGGCACAGGGAATCTATTCGGTCAAAGAGAGGATCACTGTCAAATGACCAACCATATTTATAGTTCATATCACTCGAATTGAATTGCTTTCGTGCATCTCAAAGCACGCATTACCTTGATTTCTGCATCTAGCCTCTGACCTGTGGGCGCTAGCCGTCTGCCATTCCTCTCCTTTGCCTTGTAACAGAAGAAATCGTTCGCTTCCTAAATGCCTGTGTGCAACGATATCTAATCAGTATCAAAGCCTTGTAGAAACAGCCAGATGATACAATGAGTTGAGGTTCCCCCAACCTGCAGTTTGCTGTGGTGAGTGGTTGACAGCCTCGTGCGCCATCACAAGTACACACCCTGGAAAGGCAGGCGAAGGCAAGTGAAGCCCATCGACTCCGACAGCTCATTAGGTGAGAAGGAAGGAGATATAAAATACTCCATTGGGACAGAGAGACGCCCCTATTCTTTCTTCTCTGGTCCCATTAAAGTCAGCAGCGCCACTTCCATCATGGGGCGTCTGAACCCAGGCAAGCTTCATGGGGCCTCACCCCAGTTTCCTTGGAGACCGTTCATGACTGCAGCAGCAGACTCCATTTCCACGCCTAATTTGCTGCTGCATCTCCACATTTCTGCCGACCTGAGAGCCCATTAAAGAAAGTAGAAACTGCGAGGAAATGGTCTCTTAAGAGACCCTCTGCTGCCACTTTCATGGCAGTAACGAATGCTTTTTTACTCCAGTTTGATTCACCGCCTTTTCATTGCACAAGTTCTTCGACTGGGGAGAACATCTGTCGACCCTCGTCGATTCTTTCACGTAAGAGATGGATAACATGCAGCCGCTGTGCCTCGTCTTCCTCTTCCTCTGCTCCACCCTGTTGCTGCAGTCGTCGCAGGGATGTCACCCCCACGACCGTTCGGCCCTTCTCACCTTCAAGGCCGGCATCACCGCCGACCCCTCCGGCCTCCTCCGCTCCTGGGACTCGGCCACGGACTGTTGCTCCGCGTGGGACGGCGTGGCCTGCGACGCTGCCTGATAAGGGTAAAAAACTGACTTGACATAACCCCCGGATTTGACGTAATACACCCCCCCCACGTCGGACGCCCAGTACGACGCGCTGCCCCAGAAATAGCATTAACGACGACACGACACACACTCATACCCGCCGTACCCGAACGACCTCCTCGGCTGACCCATCACGGTCGGCCGAGGCAATCAAAGGCGCCAGCTGACACCCCCCATACCCTACGGCAGCTCGGCTCTCCACGCAACGCCCACGGCGGCGACAGACGCCGTCAGAGGTACGGTCATGCTCTAGCAGGATGGCCCATCAGGTAACATCAACCCCCCTTATAAATACCCCCCCCCCGGCTCCCAGCACAAGGGGGATCTCGAACCCAATACAATACTCCTTCCCACTAACTTGATCGTCGGAGGGGTCGGGCCGAGATACCGACCCGACCTGTGTGCAGGTACCCGACCACCGTCAACCCGATTCGTCAAGGCGGAGCTCTCAAGCAAGACCCTCTGCATCCGCCATCTCAAGCCCTACAAAGGGAGACACGACCGATCCCAGGCATTTGGGGCCCTGAACCAGCCGCGTCAACCCCAAAGTCGCGGCCAGAACGTTATTTACTGTAACAGATTGGCGCTAGAAGGAGGGCCGACGTCCAAATGTCAAGCGATCAGCAAATTTACCCCGGCGGATCCTCAAATGCGGAGCTCCCCGCCTTAGGGGAACGGCGTGACGAGACCCACGACGAACGCCCCGCAGCGGTGTCAGAACGCTACTGGCGACTGTTCAACAACCCGGGCTTGTCACCCCCTGGCGGCGCACCCGCCAACTCCTCGCAAGTGTCGCCCGAGGCCTTTCATGACCTCGCCCACCAGGTCCGTGTTAGGATCGAGAGCACTAAGAGGGGGGGGGTGAATTAGTGCAGCGGAAATCTTACAGCGATTAAAAAACGAAAGCTGCGTTCGTTCAATAAAAACTATTATGATGCAAAAGCTAATTCTCAGTTTATATCTAAGTGCAGTTTGCGTCTAAGCGCAGATTGCGTCTAAGCGCAGTTTGCGTCTAAACACAGTTTGCGTCTAAGCGCAGTTTGCGTCTAAACACAATTTGCGTCTAAGCGCAGTTTTGCGTCTAAGCGCAGTTTTCGTCTAAACTCAGATTTACGTCTAAACGCAGTTTTACGTCTAAACTTTGAAACTCGTTTGTATACTCGCAGAAGGCAGTTATGCAGTTGAAATCAAGACGTAAACATGAACTGAGATCTGATGATTGTGCGAGGAAAGCCGATTTACGTCTGAATGCAGATTCGAAAGAACAGCACTTAGAACTTGTTCGTGAAAGCGCAGAGAGCAGTAGTAATGAAGGAGGTTTGCAGTAATGATAAAGTGCTCAAGAATAAACGCAAACCAGAGATTTAGAGTGGTTCGGTCAGTCTTGACCTACTCCACTTTTGGCTTCCTCCACCGACGAGGTTGCCGACGTCAACTAGGGGCCTTCCTTCAATAGGCGAAGGCCAAACTGCCCTTTTACAGTTTCTCTCCTTTTGACAGGCTCAGGAGACAACCTTTACAGACCTTTCTCTCCTCACTTTACAACTGAAAACTTGAAGAACAGAAGGAGGAGACTTAAAGGCTTTACAACACTTTTGAGCTCTTAGAATCACAGAAAAGATCAAGATTTCGGTGTAGGTCTGTATCCTTTCAGTGTTGAATGGGTGGGGTATTTATAGGCCCCAACCCCATTCAAATTTGGAGCTCAAAACGATCAAATCCCGGAATTCCGGGATCAGGCGGTTGCACCTCTTGATTGGAGAGGTAGCACCGCCTGGCAGAGCTCGAAGTCTGAGCTCAGGCGGTTGCACCTCCTGACTGGAGAGGTTGCACCGCCTGGCAGAGCTCGAAGACTGAGCTCAGGCGAATGCACCTTCTCTGTCAGAGGTGGTTGTGCCTCTCTGCCAGAGCTCGAAGACCGAGCTCAGGCGGTGCATCTCCTGATCAGAGAGGTTTCACCTCTCTGCCAGAGGTGGTTGCACCTCTCTACCAGAGGTGGTTGCACCTCTCTGCCAGAGGTGGTTGCACCTCTCTGCCAGAGCTCGAAGACCGAGCTTAGGCGGTGCATCTCCTGGCCAGAGAGGTCGTACTTCTCTTCCAGAGCTCGAAGACTGAGCTCGGTGATTGCATCACCAGGCAGAGCTCGAAACTTGAGCTCAGGCGGTGCTACCGCTTGACAGAGGAGGTTGCACCGCCCAGTCTCGCTTGGAGACTGAGCCCTGGGCGGTTGCACCTCTTGGCTGGGGCGGTTGCACCGCCCAGTCTCGCTGGGAGACTTAGCCTGGGCGGTGGCACCTCCCTGCCTGGGCGGTTGCACCTCCCACAGCTACTTGGGTTCGAATGGGTTGAACCATTCGACCCAACTTGAGTTCTTCAGGGGCCCAATTGCCCCAGGATTAAGCTAATGGGATCACCTCCCATTTCTAACTTAATCACCGTGCTAACTACGATTAAATCTAAGACAATTTCTGCAGCTTTGCTTCGGTACGTCAATCGCTTCTTCCGGCGAGTTTCCGGCGAACTTCCGTCGATCATCCGATGAACCCTCGGTGATGCTTCTGCGGACTTCCGGCAAACTCCTGGACTTTGCGACGATCCACTTGGCGAGTTCCGACGAGCTTCGCTTGGCAAGCTTCTGGACTTCTCGGATCTGTTCTCGCAGAACCTCCGACGACCGTTCGTACTTCCGTCGAACTCTCGAACTCCCAACGTGATCATGAACTTGACTCTGGCGTAACTCCTGCTGCTTGTCTATCTTTCATCGTAGTTAATCCTGCACACTTAAAACAAAACTTCGATCGAGACAATTAATCCTAAGCAATTAACCAAGTTGTCCGGCATGTCATTGGTCCCTCGACGCTTCGTCTGATTCTTCGGCGCATCGTCCTCTCCTGCGGCCTATTGCCCAATCGGCCAGTTGACTCCGCAACTCCGATATCCTTGGCACAATACCCGCTCTTCTTGGCCCGATGCCCGAGTCCACGGCCCGAAGCCTTCTGTCGATACGTCGACCGATCCACCGGCCCGACGTCCAATCTTCTGACATGTTCCTCCGGCACAACATGATTTTCCTGCTTTAATTGTCTCATCCTGATCAAAGCATCCTGCGTCACTCAAAACGCAGATTAAATCATAAACATATATCAAGTAGTTTCATCATCAAAATACGAGATTCAACAGTCCGAACTCTGACAAGCATGGTGCAGACCATTATCTCCCAACGAACCCCTCCGCGTGCGGCGAGGCCCTCGCAGCAACAGGAGACTCTCGCCCGGACCCACGCACCACCCCCAGAACTTCCGGGCTCGCCTCGAAACCCCACAACCCGACCGGGGAGCAGGGAAGCCGAGGACACGGTGAGCCACCCCGAGCCCGAGGCCCCGACTGCTGACTCGACGAACGCCCTACGGGCCCAACTGCGCCTCGTCAGTCAAAGGCTGGACGAGGTACAACAGGAGGTTCGTAAGTCAAAAGGAGAACCCGGGACGGACGGACACCAAGGATCTCCGTTCACCCCCGAGATACAGGATCAGGCGATCCCGCCGCACTTCCGCCTCCCTGCCCTGGACGCGTATGACGGCGCAACCGACCCCGCGGACCATGTGGCCGCTTTTCGGGCCCAGATGGCACTGTTCGGGACTTCAGACGCCCTGATGTGCCGGGCGTTCCCGACGACCTTGCGAGGACCAGCCCGTGCATGGTACAGCGGCTTGAAGCCAGGGACCATCGCCTCCTTCGACCAGCTCGCCAAGGATTTTGAGCTTAACTTCCTAGCGTACTCCCGACCGAAGCCATCTATGGCGTTGCTCTTGGGGCTCAACCAGAAGGAGGACGAGCCCCTTTCTCACTTTGTGAACCGGTTTACGACGCAAATCCGTGGACTATCGGATGCTCACCCCTCTCTCTTGATGCAGGCCTTCATGACCGGCCTACGGCCCTCCAGGTTCTTCTGGTCGCTCGTGGAAAGGCCCCCCGTCGCGGTCCCTGAGATGCTCCAACGGGCCAGCCAGTTCATCGCCGCAGAAACCTGGATGGTGGGAAAGCGAGAAGAGCACAGAAAGGTCAAGTCGGAGCCGCCCCGACACCAGCAACCCACCACCTCCCGGCGAAAGTTGGACAGGCCTGACCCAAGGCCTCCTCTTCCCGCCTTGAACTCCTCCCGGACGGAGATATTCCTACACGAAAGGGGGAAGGGGCTGCTCAGGGACCCCCACCCGATGAAGAACCCGCGGGAGCTCGCAGACCGCTCAAAGTACTGCCGATTTCATCGACAGCACGGGCACGACACGGAGCAGTGTTACGAGCTAAAAAGACAAATCGAGGAGCTCATCCTCAGAGGCCATCTCGGCCAGTACCTCCGGTCGAGCAAAGAGCAGTCTCCTCGTCCGGAGGGCCCTGTTGAGCGACACATCGATGTCATAGCCGGGGGCCCCGCATCCGGAGGAAGTTCTATGTCGGGCAGGAAGGCCTATGCCCGGACCGCCCCCGACGAAGCCTCGGGGCGTGAGCCTTGTTGGGAAATTATTGGGGACGACATCACATGCGCAGCGGAAGAACAAGAAAACAAAAATCCCCGATTCCCAAAAAGATGTTCGTCGTCGTGCGAAGATTGGTGCGCAAAAATCCACAAAACACAAAACTGCGTATAGAGATTGTGTTACCTAGGGAGATCGTATATCCCTGTTTCCTTGCAGATCCTTAGGAGAGGGTGAAGGAGGTCAAGCGTCCTCCTCTCTAGCGGTGATCCACACAGTAGGGTTGTGACGACCCTCCTCAAAACTCCAGGCCTACTCTGAGGTGGAGAGGGAGAGGAGAATAGGAAGGGCAAGTAAAGACTCTAGCCTATGAGGCTGTGAATCCCTCCTATTTATAGAGATCCCGTGTCAAACCCTAATGGGTCCTTCCCTAGTGGGTATTGGATCTGCATCCAATAAGACAAGGGCTCCATCGGATATCTCATATCCGAACCTCTACTCATCACAATGCCTACCATATGTGTGTGACCCTCTAGGCCCAATATCGAGCTGGCCGTGAGTCATACCTGTCAGAACTCCTTCTGACTGAGTGAATTATTATCTCTGTAATAATTCACTTGACTCATCGACTACGGACGTACTAGGCCACTACGCTGTAGTCCCTAGACGATACAGGGGAATCCAATCCATTGGACCTGTCTATCCTCAGTTACCATATACCTATAGTCCCTCATCCATCTAATATCCCAGAGACCGTATATCGAGCATGGTGCTGTCAGACCCATACGGTTTCTACTCGAGTCTCGCTCTAATCGGATTCTCCCGGAGAACTCTTTCTCTCTCAACCCGAATGACCCTGGCCAGGGATTTATCTGAGCAAGAACACATGGGATATTCCTCTCATGATGCCGAGAGTGGATGATCCTCTGTCGACACTCAATAGCCCTCGTAAGGTCGACTACCACTCCCAATGACCAGCTGTACTAGATCTGGGAACAACCAAACCTATAAGTCTGGTATCAAAGAGTGGAGCACTCATATAGGACATCCTTGGTGTCTCAAGTCTAAGGACCAGATACACCACTAGAACTACGGAATCGCTGTCTGACAATAAGGCATCATCAACCATCCAGCATTCCGTAAGCGGATCAATCAGTGAACTCATTCTCCAATGAGCACCTGTACTGTATCCCTAGTGTCCCTATACGAGCAGCTATGAGACTAGCTGCATCCATCATATGGACGGGTATACAGCACACCAGTCTATCCGGTTATCATGATGTCCCTCTCGAGTAACCTATGACCGGGATTATTTAGGATATGTGTTTAAAGGTGAATCGATCTCATTATCGTGATCTCATCACGATCCGATTCCCATTGCACAAATCCAATGATATCACAATATATATGTATTTATGCAATAGTTATAAAGTGATATACGCCAAAATATAATAAGCAAAAAGATTCTGTATCAAGTCACACGTGCCATCACTCACGTGATTGGCTTGCTGGGCACCTATGACTAGCAATCTCCCACTTGACCTAAAGCCAATCACCTATGTGTCTGATCCCCATCAGACCCCTGTGACGCTCAAAGACAATCTGAGACAACGGCTTTGTCAGTGGATCTGCAATGTTATCTTCGGATGGAACTCTTTCCACTGCTACATCTCCTCGGGTTACGATCTCTCTTATAAGCTAGAACCTCCTCAGAACATTTCTGATGAGACCCGGGTTCCCTTATTTGAGTAATCGCCCCATAGTTGTCGCAATATAAGGAAGTCGAGTTCTCGCTATTCGTAACGACTCCCAAATCTGTGATGAACATCTTCACCCAGACTCCCTCTTTTGTTGCATCCGATGCAGCAATGTACTCCGCCTCTGTTGTCGAGTCAGCAGTGGTATCTTGCTTGGAACTCTTCCAGCACACTGCTCCTCCATTCAAGGTGTACACATACCCTGAATTCGACTTGCTATCATCGACATCAAACTGAAAACTTGAGTCAGTGAAGCCTTCAACCTTAAGGCTATTACCTCCATATACTAGTAAAAGATCCTTAGTCCTTCTCAAGTACTTAAGGATACACTTTACTGCTTTCCAGTGCTCCAAGCCTGGATCCGCCTGATACCTGCTCGTGACACTCAGAGCATGCGCTATATCAGGCCTAGTACATAGCATGGCATACATGATAGACCCTATTGCTGAGGCAAAAGGTATCATATTCATGTTTGCCCTTTGGAAATTTCCATGCCAAACCTTTTGACAATGGTTTCTATGTACCTGGACTGGGACAAGCCAAGCATCCTCTTGGATCTATCTCTATAGATTCTAATCCCCAAGATATATGATGCTTCCCCTAAGTCCTTCAAGGAGAAGTCTCTAGATAACCAAGCATTTACTGTGGATAGCATTCCTATGTCATTCCCAATGATGAGGATGTCATCCACATATAACACCAAAAAAGTGATAGCGCTCCCACTTACCTTTCTGTATACACAAGGCTCATCTTCGTTCTTAACGAAGTCATAAGATCTGATTGCCTCATCAAATCTTATGTTCCAACTTCGGGAAGCTTGCTTTAGTCCATAAATGGATCTAAGCAACCTACACACCTTATCTGGGCAGTTCTTGGACACGTATCCCTCAGGTTGCATCATATACACCTCCTCCTCGAGGTTCCCGTTGAGGAATGCGGTTTTCACATCCATCTGCCAGATCTCATAATCATAGTGTGCTGCAATAGCCAATAGAATTCTGATGGATTTTAGCATTGCTACGGGTGAGAAGGTTTCGTCGTAGTCAACACCTTGCCTTTTGACGATACCCTTTAGCCACTAGCCTTTCTTTATAGGTCTCTACCTTTCCATCTACTCCGATCTTTTTCTTAAAGATCCATTTGCAACCGATGGGTACAATACCTTCGGGCGCATCAACTAGGTTCTAAACCTTATTGGAGTACATAGAATCCATCTCAGAATTCATGGCTTCTTGCCACTTCCCGGAGTCTATACTCATAATAGCCTCCTCATAGGTCTGAGGATCAATATCCTCTACATCCTCTGCTCTAATATGTCCCACATATCTCTCAGGAGGATGGGATACTCTATCAGACCTGCGTAAAGTTGAAACTTGTGTATTAGGTACCTGAACAGACTCGGGCTGTAGAGTGGTGCTTGAGCTTGGTTCTCTAACTTCGCTCAACTCTATCATTCTCCCATTGTCTCCGCCAAGAATGTGTTCCTTCTTAAGGAACACTGCTCTCTTAGCTACAAAGACCTTTTGGTCCTTGAGATGATAGAAGTAATACCCACAAGTTTCCTTGGGGTATCCCACAAATATGCATCGCTCTGTCCTTGATTCTAACTTATCGGGGTTGTGTCTTTTAACGTGGGCAGGGCAGCCCCAAATCTTAACAACCTTAAGATCAGGCTTCTTCCCTTTCCATATCTCATATGGTGTAGACACTACCGACTTAGTTAGAACTCTGTTCAGAAGGTAAGATGCGGTTTCTAGGGCATATCCCCAGAATAAGATGGGTAGGTCAGCGAAACTCATCATGGACCGTACCATATCTAATAGCGTACGATTTTTCCTTTCAGAGACACCATTGAGCTGAGGTGTATAAGGAGGTGTCCATTGGGATAATATCCCATGGTCCTTGAGGAACTGAGTAAACTCTGTACTTAAGTATTCACCTCCTCGATCTGATCGAAGAGTTTTGATATTCTTTCCAGTCTGGTTCTCCACCTCATTCTTATACTCTCTGAATTTCTCAAAAGCCTCGGACTTGTACTTTATTAAGTACACATATCCATACCTTGAGAAATCATCAGTAAATGTAATGAAGTAGGAGTAACCTCCAATGGCATGAGTTGACATGGGTCCACATACATCACTATGTATGAGTTCCAACAACTCATTGGCTCTCTCTCCAGTTCTACTAAATGGAGATTTGGTCAGTTTTCCACGAATGCAAGGCTCACAAGTTGCATAAGACACATAGTCGAATGGATCTAGATATCCATCATTTAGCAACTTTTGAATCATTTTTTCATGGATGTGACCTAGCCTACAATGCCACAGGTATGCACTGTTCAACTCATCTCGTTTCCTTTTGGACACATTTACATTCATGATATGTGGAGTGGTGTCTAACATAAATAAACCATTATGCAATGTTCCTTTCGTGATGATCTTATCATCTAATAATATCGAACAACCATTGTTCTCAAAAACAAATTTATATCCACTAACTGTTAAACATGAAATGGAGATAATGTTTTTGATAATAGAAGGAACAAAATAACATGCATCTAATGCAATAAAAGCTCCACTAGGCAGATGTAGGGCGACCTCGCCAACAGCTAATACAGCAACTTTTGCTCCATTACCCATCTTGAGGTCCATCTCGCCTCTCTCTAGTCTCCTAGGCCTTGCCAGAACCTGCAACGAATTGCATATATGATAAGCACTACCGGTATCCAATACCCATGTGTTATCATAAGAGTCTGACAAATGGAGACTGATCATGAATGTACCTGAAGCTTTATCAAGCTTTTGTTTCGCCCTTTCTGCAAGGTACTCTTTGCAGTTTCTCTTCCAGTGCCCATCTTTACCACAGTAGAATCACTGGCCTTTGTCCTTTGTTGGGTCTTTCTTAGCAACCTTTGCTTTACCTGGTTTGCCCTTGCCCTTTCTCTTCTTAAGGGACCTTTCTGCTTTCCTTTTCTTTTTTGTCTCACCAGTGTAGAGAACTGGCTTCTCTTTCTTAATAGTACTCTCTGCCTCCCTCAACATATTGAGGAGCTATGGGAGAGTCACCTCAAGCTTGTTCATATTAAAATTCATTATGAACTGTGAAAAGGAATCTGGTAGGGACTGAAGCACAATGTTCACACACAAGTTATCCTCTAGGACCATTCCTAGACCTGTGAGTTTCTCTATCCACTCAATCATCTTTAGGACATGGTTCTGAACCGATGTCCCCTCAGTCATCCTAGCGCGGAAGAGGCTCTTGGATATCTCATATCGCTGAGTCCTTCCCTGTTCCTCAAACAATTTGCGGACATGTAGGAGAATGGATCTGGCATCCATCTTTTCATGTTGTCTCTGTAACTCTGGAGTCATAGAGCCCAACATATAGCACTGAGCAAGAGTGGAGTCATCAATGTACTTCACGTAGCGAGTGATCTCATCCTCGCTTGCCCCTTCTTCGGGCGTAGGCATCACTGTATCAAGGACGTACACGATTTTCTCCGCTGTGAGAACAATTCTCAAGTTATGGAGCCAATCCGTATAATTTGGACCAGTGAGACGGTTGACATCAAGTATGCCACGTAAGGGATTTGAAAGCGACATTTTCTGAAAATAAAGATGTAGCAAAAATGAATAACATGCAGATTTTGCAAGAAATAAACTATCAAGATATGGACTTCTATCTTAATATGCTCCCACTATTTTACTAACGAGTCACGCGACACCCTAAGCACGTGAAACGGAAGTCTCCGGCATACTTCTAATGAGGATCAGGATCCAATCAGCGTCTTAGTGTAACCTCGAGGGACTCGACCAATCACACTAAGCCTAAAAGGTAGGCAACTCTTGCCGATCACAACTCCTTGTGATTCCCGTCCTGTTCGGCCTCCGAATCACCATGGCCTCGAGGGACTCGACCAACCATGATGCTCGGTTAAGTCAACACCTTCGTTACAAGATGAGTCTGATTTGATGATATACCCTCGAGGGACTCGACCAAGCATACCATGCCCTCAGGTCACCGGTGACATCTCTATGTTGTAAGCAAGATAGCGAATCGCGATATAGGTGAGTCTCGAGAGACTCGACCAACTCAACCTACACCGGGAATCGGTTCTGTTACAGTGAGTAACTTTTTAAGCCGTGGCCTCGGGGCCGACGCGGCTCGGTTCTGGGGCTCGGAATGTCGGGGATCTCGGGCTTAGCTCCCTCGGGGTCTCCCGGTCGGGATCGGTCGTTCGGGGCGGTAGATCGGGTCGGCAGCTCCGCAGCAGCGCCAGGAAGAGGTCACTTCGTCTTCGTTCCTGCACACAGGTCGGGTCGGAAGCTCGGCCCGACCCCTCCGACGAACAAGTTAGAGGAAGATGTGGAGGGGGTTTTGGAGGACGAAATGCCTCCATACAAGTGTGGTTTGTGAGTGTGTCCTCCTCCTCTCCTAATGGATGAGAGGGTATTTATAGGGGAGTATTCTGCAGGATGCACCTCGGTCAGCGTGTTCGGCCTGCCTTTTGCAGGATGTACCTCGATCAGCGTGTTGGACCTCGGTCAGCATGTTCGGCCTGGCTTTTGCAGGATGTACCTCGGTCAGCGTGTTGGACCTGGCTTTTGCAGGATATTAGTGTGCCTCGGTCAGCGTTTTGATCAATTCCGAGGTGCATGATGTCATTTGGAGCAGCTGAGACTGTTTGCCATTTTTTCCCTTAACATATTCCCCCTCGGAAAGAAGCTATGCGTCGGTCATTGTAACGGGAGTCCGAGGCATAGCTTCAGCTTTAGGCGGGTTGGCCGCGTGGGCGCAGTCCCGGGGAGCTAGAGGTCGAGGAGCACGACGCAGGCGGGTGAACCGCGCGGGTGTGTCCTGAGAGCTGGAGGTCGAGGAGCACGACGCAGGCGGGTGAACCGCGCGGGTGTGTCCTGAGAGCTGGAGGTCGAGGAACACGACGCATGCGGGAAAACCGCGCAGGTGTGTCTTGGGTGGCGTAAAGCCGTCGAGCCGAGGAGCGGCCGGGTGTGTCTTGAGTGGCGTAAAGCCAAAGAGCCGAGGAGCGGCGAGGTGTGTCTTGGGTGGCGTAAAGCCGAAGGGCCGAGGAACGGCCGAGCATGTCTTGGGTGGCGTAAAGCCGAAGGGCCGAGGAACGGCCGAGCACGTCTTGGGTGGCGTAAAGCCGAAGAGCCGAGGAGTGGCGAGGTGTGTCTTGGGTGGCGTAAAGCCGAAGAGCCGAAGAGCGGCCGAGCATGTCTTGGGTGGCGTAAAGCCGAAGAGCCGAGGAGCGGCCAGGTATGTCTTGGGTGGCGTAAAGCCGAAGGGCCGAGGAACGGCCGAGCATGTCTTGGGTGGCGTAAAGCCGAAGGGCCGAGGAGCGGCGAGGTATGTCTTGGGTGGCGTAAAGCCGAAGAGCACGACGCAGGCGGGCAGGCCGCGCAGGCGTGGTCTCGGGTGGCGTAAAGCCGAAGAGCCGAGGAGCATGACGCAGGCAGGCAGGCCGCGCAGGCGTGGTCTCGGGTGGCGTAAAGCCGAGGAGCACGACGCAGGCGGGCAGGCCGCGCAGGCGTGGTCTCGGGTGGCGTAAAGCCGAAGAGCCGAGGAGCACGACGGGGGCAGGCAGGCCGCGCAGGCGTGGTCTCGGGTGGCGTAAAGCCGAGGAGCACGACGCAGGCGGGCAGGCCGCGCAGGCGTGGTCTCGGGAGGCGTAAAGCCGAAGAGCCGAGGAGCACGACGCATGCGGGCAGACCGCGCAGGCGTGGTTGCGAGGGCCATGCGGCCGAGTGACACGGCGCCGGACGAGGTGATAGGCTCGGCCGAGAGACAACTTAAGCGGGGAGGTCGCGCTGAGGTGAACTCGACGGCGAAGGGCCGAGAAGCTCGGCACAGGTAGGCTGCAGCCGAGTGACACCGCTCAGAGGGGCAGGCCGCTCTGAGGGGAGCTCGGGAGAGTGTGGCCGAGGGGTTCGACGCAGAAGGGCCGACCGCGCAAGCGTGTCTCTGGAACATGGGGCCAAGGAACACGACGCAGGCGGGCTAGGGCCGCGCAGGTGTGGTCTCGGGTGGCGTAAAGCCGAAGAGCCGAGGAGCACGACGCAGGCGGGCAGGCCGCGCAGGCGTGTTCGCGAGGGCCATGCGGCCGAGTAGCACTACGTGCGTCGGGCTAATCGCGCAGGCGTGGTCACGAGGGCCATGCAGCCGAGTAGCATGACGCAAGCCGTGGAGGTAGGCTGGGGTCGAGCGACAACTCAGTCGGGCAAGCCGTGCTGAGGTGGACTTGATAGTGCATGGCCGAGGGGCTCGGCGCAGGAGTGTCGACCGCGCAAGCGTGTCTCGGGAACATGGGGCCAGGGAGCACGACGCAGGCGGGCAGACCGCGCAGGTCTGTCTCGGGAACATGGGGCCAAGGAACACGGCGCAGGCGGGCTGGAGCCGCGCAGGTGTGGTCTCGGGTGGCGTAAAGCCGAAGAGCCGAGGAGCACGACGCAAGCGGGCAGACCACGCAGGCGTGGTCGCGAGGGCCATGCGGCCGAGTAGCACGACGTGCGTCGAGCTGATCGCGCAGGTGTGGTCGCGAGGGCCATGCGGACGAGTGACACGGTGCAGGGGGACAGACCACGCAAGTGCGTCTCAGGCATTATGCAACCGATGAGGTCGGCTCCGGCCGAGGAGGTCTCGGACAGGCCGTGGCCGAGGAAGTCTCGGGCCGAGAGATTACTCAGGCGGGCAAGCCGCGCATGGGGCCGAGGTAGCAGGTTGCGCCGTCAGCCGAGGAGCTGGCGCGGGCTGGCCGCGCATGGGGCAGAGGCAGTAAGCTGCGCTGTCAGGCGAGCAGCTGAGGCGTGCTGTCGCGCATGGGGCCCAAGGGTCAAGGCAGCGGGCTGCACCGTCAGCCGAGCAGCTGACGCGGGCTGGCCACGCATGAGGCCGAGGAGCCGAGGCAGCGCATGAGGTCGGCTCGGGTAGAGGAGGTCTCGGACAGGCTGTGGCCGAGGAGCCGAGGCGCGCGGGTTGGTCACGCGCGTGGGGCCGACGCGGGCGGGTTGGTCGCGCGCGTGGGGCCGAGGGGTCGAGGAACCGAGGCGCGCGGGGTGCCGACGCGGGCGGTCTGTTCGCGCGCGGGGTGCCGACCCGGGCGGGCTATTCGCGCGCGGGGTGCCGACCCGGGCGGGCTATTCGCGCGCGGGGTGCCGACCCGGGCGGGATGGCCGCGCGTGTGTCAGCCGAGGAGCTCTCGGGCATACCGCGCAAGTGCGCCTCGGGCATTATGCGACCGAGGTGGCAGGCCGCTCTGAGGTGAACTCGACAGCGTATGGCCGAGAAGCTCGGCGCAGGCGGGCGGACCGTGCTTGGGGCCGAAGGCCGAGGCAGCGTGCAGCGTGTTGGCTGCGCATGTGGCCGAGGGGCCAAGGCAGCGGGCTGCTTGCTGCGCTTGGGGCCGAGGGGCCGAGGAAGCGTGTTGCTGCGCACGGGGCCGAGGCGCCGAGGCAGCAGGCTGCTAGCGCGGGCTGGCCGCGCATGGGACCGAGGCAGCAGGTTGCGCCGTCAGCCGAGGAGCTGAGGCAGCGTGTTGCCGCGCACGGAGCCGAGGGGCCGAGGCAGCGTATTGGCTGCGCACGGGGCCGAAGGGCCGAGAGGCCGAGGCAGCAAGCTGCGCTGGCTGGTCGCGCGCGGGGCGCGGAAGCGGGCGGGCTGTTCGCGCGCGGGGTGCCGACGCGGGCGGGCTGGTCGCGCGCGTGGGGCCGACGCGGGCGGTTCGGCCGCGCGCGTGGGACCGAGGGGTCCAGGCGCGAGGGGCCGAGGCAGCAAGCTGCGCTGGCTGGTCGCGCGCGGGGCGCCGACGCGGGCGGGTTGTTCGCGCGCGGGGTGTCGACGCGGGCGGGCTGGTCGCGCGCGTGGGGCCGACGCGGGCGGTTCGGCCGCGCGCGTGGGACCGAGGGGTCCAGGCGCGAGGGGCCGAGGCAGCAAGCTGCGCTGGCTGGTCGCGCGCGGGGCGCCGACGCGGGCGGGCTGTTCGCGCGCGGGGTGCCGACTTGGGCGGGCTGGCCGCGCGCGTGGGGCCGAGGCAGCTCGGCGCAGGCAGAGACCAGCCTCAGAAGTCGCTGCTTCTGGTGCAGGTCGGTTGCAGCGGAGCAACCAAAGAGAAAGCTAACGTACCGTCATTCCGGGCCCTCCTTCTAGCGCCAAAATGTTACGGTGAGTAACTTTTTAAGCCGTGGCCTCGGGGCCGACGCAGCTCGGTTCTGGGGCTCGGAATGTCGGGGATCTCGGGCTTAGCTCCCTCGGGGTCTCCCGGTCGGGATCGGTCGTTCGGGGCGGTAGATCGGGTCGGCAGCTCCGCAGCAGCGCCAGGAAGAGGTCACTTCGTCTTCGTTCCTGCACACAGGTCGGGTCGGAAGCTCGGCCCGACCCCTCCGACGAACAAGTTAGAGGAAGATGTGGAGGGGGTTTTGGAGGACGAAATGCCTCCATACAAGTGTGGTTTGTGAGTGTGTCCTCCTCCTCTCCTAATGGATGAGAGGGTATTTATAGGGGAGTATTCTGCAGGATGCACCTCGGTCAGCGTGTTCGGCCTACCTTTTGCAGGATGTACCTCGATCAGCGTGTTGGACCTCGGTCAGCGTGTTCGGCTTGGCTTTTGCAGGATGTACCTCGGTCAGCGTGTTGGACCTGGCTTTTGCAGGATATTAGTGTGCCTCGGTCAGCGTTTTGATCAATTCCGAGGTGCATGATGTCATTTGGAGCAGCTGAGACTGTTTGCCATTTTTTCCCTTAACAGGTTCCTACTCATAACGATGGAAGGCCACGTGGGTCAATCTAATTGCCTCACGTTTATCGACTTAATATTATCGAGCGATGTTTCTATAATTTGGTCTCCTAATATGACATGTCACACATATACATATTTAATATATATCTACATCGTATGCAAATATATATACATATCTAGTATGTGTATAAGCAATCACACCAGATGATCATGGACCACAACCTAATATGATTAGGCCCGAGCCAGTAGGCCTAATCACTCACATCAAGATCTATGTGTGCAACGGTGCATCTCCATGCCCTGTGATCGTCCATCTCGTCCTCGTCGGTTCCGTCGACATCTTGATGCATCTCCATGCATCACGATCGTCCGTCTCGTGGGTCCCGCTATCGCATCCACGCTCCCGCTGCGCCTCCTCATGTGATTACAACTTAATCATAAGCACACAGGCCCGACAATAAACGAGAAATATAATGGAGGTTCGCAGACCTCAATAATAATAATCACAAGTACACACATCATACATCACATGTATAAATAATCATCATCATGTAAGACTACTAGATAATAATAAAAATAATAATCAACTAAACCTTTTAATTAATTAATATTTTTCTGAAATCAGGGACATGTAGGGAATTTCTCAATTCCTAAGGGTATTTTCGTAATTTGGACAAAAGACAGAAACTGGAATTTCTCAAATTCCGAGGGGCAAAACTGTCTTTTGCCCAGAAAACCCTAATACCCTTTCCCCCTTTCGCTGCTGCCGCCGCCGCCACCCTGCCGGCGGCAGCCTATGCGGCGGGGCGAGGGCACTGCCCTCGCCTGCAGGCGGCACGCCCGCTGGCGGTGATGCCGCTGCCTCCGCAGGCGGTGCTGTACCGCCGGGCGGCCGCCCCTGTGGGGGGGTTTCGCCCGCGGGAGCAGCGGCGGCGCCTCTGCCCGTGGGCTGCCAGCCCCGCCAGCAGCAAGCCTGCTGCAAGCAGACCGCCGTCCGGCTGCTGCAGGCACAGCGCTTGCGCATGCGCCGACGCTGTGCTGCCTGGCTGCGGCTGCGGCTACCGCTGCAGGTGGCTGCAGGCATGCAGATCGAGGGCAGCAACTGTTGCTGCCCTTCCTCGCTTTTGCGTCAACGATTTTGACGTCAATATTCTTCCTAAACACAACACACGCAGTTCAAAACCAATCATTCGCACGAACAACCTGGCTCTGATACCACTGTTGGGAAATTATTGGGGGCGACATCACATGCGCAGCGGAAGAACAAGAAAACAAAAATCCCCGATTCCCAAAAAGATGTTCGTCGTCGTGCGAAGATTGGTGCGCAAAAATCCACAAAACACAAAACTGCGTATAGAGATTGTGTTACCTAGGGAGATCGTATATCCCTGTTTCCTTGCAGATCCTTAGGAGAGGGTGAAGGAGGTCAAGCGTTCCTCCTCTCTAGCGACGACCCTCCTCAAAACTCCAGGCCTACTCTGAGGTGGAGAGGGAGAGGAGCGACGACCCTCCTCAAAACTCCAGGCCTATTCTGAGGTGGAGAGGGAGAGGAGAATAGAAAGGGCAAGCAAAGACTCTAGCCTATGAGGCTGTGAATCCCTCCTATTTATAGAGATCCCGTGTCAAACCCTAATGGGTCCTTCCCTAGTGGGTATTGGATCTGCATCCAATAAGACAAGGGCTCCGTCGGATATCTCATATCCGAACCTCTACTCATCGCAATGCCTACCATATGTGTGTGACCCTCTAGGCCCAATATCGAGCTGGCAGTGAGTCATACCTGTCAGAACTCCTTCTGACTGAGTGAATTATTATCTCTGTAATAATTCACTTGACTCATCGACTACGGACGTACTAGGCCACTACGCCGTAGTCCCCAGACGATACAGGGGAATCCAATCCATTGGACCTGTCTGTCCTCAGTTACCATATACCTATAGTCCCTCATCCATCTAATATCCTAGAGACCGTATATCGAGCATGGTGTTGTCAGACCCATACGGTTTCTACTCGAGTCTCGCTCTAATCGGATTCTCTCGGAGAACTCTTTCTCTCTCAACCCGAATGACCCTGGCCAGGGATTTATCTGAGCATGAACACATGGGATATTCCTCTCATGATGCCGAGAGTGGATGATCCTCTGTCGACACTCAATAACCCTCGTAAGGTCGACTACCACTCCCAATGACCAGCTGTACTAGATCTGGGAACAACCAAACCTATAAGTCTGGTATCAAAGAGTGGAGCACTCATACAGGACATCCTTGGTGTCTCAAGTCTAAGGACCAGATACACCACTAGGACTACGGAATCACTGTCTGACAATAAGGCATCATCAACCATCCAGCATTCCGTAAGCGGATCAATCAGTGAACTCATTCTCCAATGAGCACCTGTACTGTATCCCTAGTGTCCCTACACGAGCAGCTATGAGACCAGCTGCATCCATCATATGGACGGGTATACAGCACACCAGTCTATCCGGTTATCACGATGTCCCTCTCGAGTAACCTATGACCGGGATTATTTAGGATATGTGTTTAAAGGTGAATCGATCTCATTATCGTGATCTCATCACGATCCGATTCCCATTGCACAAATCCAAGGATATCACAATATATATGCATTTATGCAATAGTTATAAAGTGATATACGCCAAAATATAATAAGCAAAAAGATTCTGTATCAAGTCACACGTGTCATCACTCACGTGATTGGTTTGCTGGGCACCTATGACTAGCAAGCTTGAGCCCGAGATCACCTTCCCAGCCGGAGCCACTGAGCGGCCCCACCACGACGACGCCTTGGTGATATCGGCCAGGGTAGCCAACGCGCGAGTGAGAAGAATCATGGTCGACACGGGGAGCTCGGCCAACATACTCTACTTTGGCGCCTTCCAGAAGCTGGGCCTAGCCAGGGAAAATTTAAGCCCGATGTGCTCGGCGCTCACCGGCTTCACGGGAGATTCGATATCACCTCTGGGAGCCATTACCCTACCTCTGACTCTGGGGACCCCGCCGAAATCAAAGACTGCCATGACCACTTTTCTAGTGGTCGACCTTCCCACCGCTTATAACGCCATACTTGGTCGGCCGACCCTCAACAAGGTCAGAGCCGTCGTCTCGACCTACTACCGGACCGTCAAATTCCCGACACGGGAGGGAGTCGGGGAAGTCACCGGAAGCCCCCAAGAGTCCAGGCGCTGCTACCTTACCTCCGTCTCATTGGGCAAAAGGACCAGGGGAGAGGCGCCTCTAGAAGATCCCCGGGAGGCAAAAAAGCCGGCCCCTCACCCAGAGCCGAGGGGGTCCACTGTTGACATCCCCTTACGGGAAGCACGTCCGGATCAGACGGTCAAGGTCGGATCAGAGCTGCCCGAGTTGGAACGGGAACAGCTCGTCGGTCTTCTGCGGGAGAATGCCGACATCTTCGCCTGGTCTCCATCGGACATGAAGGGAGTCGATCCCAAGGTCGCGGAGCATCATCTCAATATCCCACATGACGCCCGTCCGGTAAAGCAAAAGCCCCGGCGCCACGCACCTGACCGGCAACGTGTCATACAAGAAGAGGTGGACCGACTCTTGGCGGCAAGCTTCATAGAAGAGGCCAAGTATCCTCAGTGGTTGTCCAATGTAGTTCTCGTGAAAAAACACAATGGAAGCTGGAGGATATGCGTTGACTACACCAGTCTCAATGATGCGTGTCCTAAAGACTGCTACCCCCTCCCGAAGATCGACCAGCTGGTCGACGCGACAGCAGGGCACGCGCGCCTCTCTTTCATGGACGCCTATTCAAGATACAACCAGATCAGGATGGCACCCGAAGACAGGGAACACACGGCTTTCCTCACCGATCAAGGGATATACTTCTACAAGGTCATGTCGTTCGGGTTGAAAAACGCCGGAGCCACATACCAGAGGACGGTAAACAAAATGTTTGCCCCCCAAATCGGGAGGAACATGGAAGTCTATGTGGACGACATGATTGTGAAAAGCAGAGAAGCCGGAACACACCTTGCCGACCTAGCCGAGACCTTCGCCACGCTACGCAAATTCGGCATGCGGCTCAACCCCACAAAGTGCGCTTTCGGCGTCACCTTCGGGAAGTTCCTAGGGTTCATTGTACACCAGAGAGGAATCGATGCCAACCCAGAGAAAGTACAGGCAATAATCGATATGCAGTCCCCCCGGACAGTTAAAGACCTGCAGCGACTCAACGGTAGACTTGTCGCCCTGTCTCGCTTCCTCGCCCGATCGGGCGATCGTTGCCTCCCTTTCTTCAAGGCGCTCAAAGACCCGAAGAACTTCCAATGGACATCGGAATGCGAGGAGGTTTTCAAACAGATGAAGCGGCACTTGGCCAGCCTCCCTCGACTCGCTTCCGTCATTCCCGGCGAGAAGCTGGGACTCTATCTGGCGGCCTCCCCGCACGCAGTTAGCTCTGTCCTCGTCAAGGAAAGCTCCGGCACACAACTCCCGATCTACTACGTCAGCCACGTCCTGAAAGGACCTGAGGAGCGTTACACGCCGATAGAAAATCTCGCACTCGCCCTGGTGCTCTCGGCTCGGAAGTTGCGCCCCTACTTCCAGGCGCACTCGGTGGAAGTCGTCACCGACCAGCCTCTTCGGCAGATCTTAACAAAGTTTGATGTTGCAGGTCGGCTCCTCAGATGGGCGGTGGAGCTCGGAGAACATGATATCAGCTACGTGCCCAGAACCGCCATCAAGGCTCAGGCGGTAGCTGACTTCATCGTGTAATTGACTCGGGTGGACAAAGACCTCGAGCGAACTCCTGAGGCTTGGACCCTACACGTGGACGGCTCGGCCAGCTCAAAGGGTGCCGGAGCTGGGCTGGTCCTTCTCGCTCCCGACGGACGCTCATTCGAACGTTCCCTCCGCTTCGGGTTTAAAGCCACCAACAACGAGGCGGAGTACGAAGCGCTCCTAGCCGGATTAAGGCTGGCCCTCGAGATGCAGGTGGCCGCAATACACGTCCTCACTGACTCGCAACTCGTGGCCGAACAACTCAGCGGTGGATACGAAGCTCGTGACGCGACCATGGCCAAATATCTGGCGCGGGTAAGGGATCTAACCGCGAAATTCCCTTACTTCACATTATCTAATGTTCCGAGGGAGGAAAACGGACGAGCTGACGCGCTCGCTAAGCTGGCGTCAAGGCGAACCCCCGAAGCATGGCCGGAGATAGAGGAGCTTCCCGCTCGCGCCATTGAGGTAGCAACCACGGCCCCAGGCGGCGCGTCGACCACGTGGGTGCAAGAGCTGCTGAGCTTCAAGCGAGATGGAACCCTCCCTCTCGACGAAGTCGCGGCTCGGCGTCTGCGCCGCACACACGCGTGGTACACCGAGGAAAGTGGCCGGCTTTACAGACGATCCTTCACCTACCCCCTACTGAGGTGTTTGGAGCCTGACGAAGCCCAGACCGTCCTGGCTGAAACTCACGAGGGGATCTGCGGCGAACACATTGGCGGGCGGACCCTGGCGCACAAGATACTACGCCAAGGCTACTACTGGCCAACCATGTGTCGAGACGCAAAAGCTTACGTGCAGCGGTGCAGCTCGTGCCAACAACACACCCGCGCGCCCCGACAGCCTGCGGTCTCCCTCAGTCCCATCGACTGCGCATGGTCGTTCGCCCAGTGGGGACTGGACCTCCTCGGCCCCTTTCCACCGGCCTCTGGGCAGTGGAAGTATATAATCGTGGGAGTAGACTACTTCACAAAGTGGGTCGAGGCCGAGCCACTGGCCACGACGACGGAACACCAGATGGAGAAATTCGTTTGGAAAAACCTTGTGACCCGATTCGGGTTGCCCAGAGCCATTGTCACCGACAACGGACCTCAGTTCGCCGGCACGAGGTTCCGGGAATTCTGCGCCGGTCATGGCATTCAACTGAGGTTCAGTTCGGTGGCCCACCCTCAGACGAACGGGTTGGCCGAGGTAACCAACCGATCCATCCTGGATGGCCTCAGAAGAAGAGTGTCCGCGGCCCGATCGACCTGGACGGACGAGCTCCCCAGCGTGCTGTGGTCACTGCGCACCACCCCCAAGGCTGCGACCGGAGAATCCCCCTATAGCCTGACTTTCGGAACCGAGGCCGTCCTACCGCCCGAGATGACTGTCGCTACGCTTCGGACGAGGAGCTATGACCAGGAGGCCTCGAACCAGGGACTTCGCGCCAACCTCGACGTGCTCGAGGAGCGACGCGCCGATGCACACCTGAAGGCCCTCTCTCACCAGAGAGCCGTCGCAAGGGTCTACAACAGAAAGGTGCGACCCAGGCCAATCAGGTTAGGCGATCTGGTCCTACGAAGGGCCGAAGTCAGCGACCCAACCCGAACGAGGGGGAAGCTGGCCCCCAAGTGGGAGGGACCTTACCGGGTTACCAGCGTGGTTCGACCAGGTACTTATCGACTCACAACAATGGACGGTTCCTCCCTGCCGAGGACATGGAACGTCCAGAACCTTAGAAAGTTCTTCGTCTGAGGCCAATGCCCCAGCTCCCAAGATTGAAGTTGTGCAATTTTCGGAGCTTAAAAGACACTGGAAAAAGATTCTTTTATTCATGAAGCATGGGATTACAAGGCCCAACTTTCGAAGCAGAAAGACGTACTGGGAGGAAGTTTTCTTTACAAAGCAAGGGGCTACAACCGCAACCAGATCCGAAGGTCACGAAAATTACAAAATACGGAAGCTGCTCGGCTGAGCTGACCTCCAGACCGCCCTAACCGTCAGATCCTCCCACGCCATCATCAAAGGGAACTTCCTCCGGCATGTCCACATCCAAATCCTCAGGATGCGAGACAAACAGATCCGCCTCCACTTCCAGCCCGGGATGGCTCGTCTGGAACCGGCCAAGGGCGATTCGGTACCCGTACTCGTAGGTAACCTGCCCCGACCGAGCCAGCCCGAGCTGGAAGCCCGGGGACTGTTTATAAGCCTCGATTACCTCTCTTTCTCCGGCCGCCGCTCCCGCTCGGCCGCCAGGGCTTCTGAAGCCCCCTTCACGTCAGCTAGTGCGCCCTCCAGCCGCTGGGTCAGGACGGCTGCCTCGTCTCGGGCCAGACGAGTCTCTGACTGTGCTCCCTCCAGGAGTCCCCGGAGATTGCCTTTCTCCTCCTCGGCCGCCTTCACCTCGGACCTTAAGCGAAGGACCTCGGCCTCCAGCGCCAACGCACGCTTGTCGGCCGCCCTTGCCTCAGCTCGGAGATGCATCGCCTCCTCCTCGAGCTCCGAGGAACGCTGCTCGGCCGCCGCAACCACCTTCGGAGCCGCCCCGGCCCGCACCTCCTCGAGCTGTTTGCGCAGCTCGGCGTTGCGGTCGCACAGAATTCCAAGGGCCCGACCCGCGTCGCGAACCCGGTCTGCCAGTGCCATCGCGTAGTGCTGGCCCTGCAAGAAGAAAGTCAGAACGACCCTCGGGAGCACCACAAGCAGGAAGCTGGTAGCGGAACACTTACCCACAACAGCGACTTCACCGACTTCCCGAACAGGACGTCGGACGACAGAGTGTACATCTCGCGGGCCAGATCAGGGTGCAGCCCCCCTCGGACAAACGCGGCCGCGGTCTCCCCGTCGGCCCAGACCCGGGTCCCGCGGGTCAGCCCCGCCCACCAAGCTACCAACCGGTCAGAAGGTTGGCCCTCAGAAAGTTCGCCCATCAGGCGTGCATGATAGAAGTCGTTCGGCGGGCCCGCCGGAAGACGACACAAGTCCCGAATCGAGGGATCCCGAGGCGCCTTTCCTGCGACCACGTTGCTCGGGCCTGCCTCGCCTCGACCTCGCCCTCCTCGCCTATCGTGCGAGCCCGACTCCGCCGCCTCTGCGCTCTCCTGAGCCCTTGGGGGAGTCGGTTTCTTCGGAGCTACGACCTTTGCCTTCTTTCGAGGACGGGCATCCTCGAGATCCACCGGTGCCTCTCTAGTGTCAGCGCTCGGGCCGACCTGGCGCCGCGGAGATGCGGCGGACGAAATGCGTCCTCCACGCACCACGGCAAGTTTCACCATCCCTGCACAAACACAACGACCTCGGTTAGTATTCCAAAAAAGAAAAGCAAAATTGGAAGGCCCACCGCCACCTTCTCAGGGCATACCTCGAGGTACTGGGCTCAAGCCCGCCTCGACCAGCCACGCCTCGGTCATCTTTCGGATGACTCGAGAAGAAGGGAGGATCTCCTTCAATCTTCGAAGGGCTCGGAGCTCCCCCTCGTCCAAGGCCGGGGCAGTATTATCGATTGCGCGCACCGCCCACCGGAGCCCGAAGCTCCAACTCCTCGGATGGCAAACGTAGAAGAAGCGCTCCTTCCACCCCTTGTTGCTGGAAGGAGCCCCACTGACACGGAAACCCGGTCGGGCGAACAAATAATAGCCCCCCGACCCTCTGGATAGACGGAAACATGAGAGGAAAAGGGACCGGCTCGGGGCGATCTGGGCATAATAGCATTCCCCAAGGAACGCCACCAGATAGCGCCAAGAATTCGGCGCCATCTGGGAAGGGGAAATGCGCCACCACGAGACGCAGGCGGTAATGACGGGGTGGAACGGAAGGTGCAGCCCGGCCTCAAAGGCGTCTACTGTTAGGGCAAAGCCCTTGGGTATAGGGTCATACGCTCGCTGCCCCGGCTCAGGAGCAATGAGCGTGAACTCCGCCGGGATACCGTAACGGTCCCGGAGGAGGTCGAGCGACGACTCGCTCACGGTGGAGTCGAGGTCGTGCGGCCACATAAGCGATTCGAGGGCTTTGGTGGCCCTTTCCTCGGACGACGAGCGGGAGCTCGCCAACGCCACCCCCTCACCGGCGGCACCGGGAAGAGGAGGCGGAGAAGGAAGGGATGAAGGAGGGGAAGCCATCCTTACCGAGCTTTTGGGAAGGAAGGGCGGCTGAAGAAGTGCCGGACTAGGACACCCAAAGGAGGGATTGAAGCAAAAGCAGGTACCAAGAAGTGAAAGGGACCGACGGAGCGATACTTATAGCCTGTTTCCCGCCGAAACGATGACCTTTCCCCTCCTGAGCCGCGCTGCGAAGACGCAAAGGTCGCATCGCCATAACTTCGGCCGGTGCGGCTCTTAAATGCGGTGCGGTATGAAGTACGGAGCCCCTAATCATATCAACCTCGAAAACCGACGACGCCCGAAAGGCACGGCCCTTTGACCTTTCCCAGGCAAAAGGCGACCCGGCCGCCCGTGCCCGCACAACGGTCAAAACGACCTAACGCTAATCGAAAGTCAAGTATCGCTTCGGTCACGTTATGCCCGAACCCACCACCTCGGTCGCGGCCCACCCGCACCGAGCGCCTCGGTCAATCTACCCCGAGTCACACCTGCGCGGTCACCCCGCCTGCGTTGTGCTCCTCGGCTCTCCGGCTCTGCGCCACCCCGAGCCACACCTGCGCGGTCACCCCGCCTGTTGTGCTCCTCGGCTCTCCGGCTCTACGCCACCCCGAGCCACACCTGCGCGGTCAACCCGCCTGTTGTGCTCCTCGGCTCTCCGGCTCTACGCCACCCCGAGCCACACCTGCGCGGTCACCCCGCCTGTTGTGCTCCTCGGCTCTCCGGCTCTGCGCCACCCCGAGCCACACCTGCGCGGTCACCCCGCCTGTTGTGCTCCTCGGCTCTCCGGCTCTGCGCCACCCCGAGCCACACCTGCGCGGTCACCCCGCCTGTTGTGCTCCTCGGCTCTCCGGCTCTGCGCCACCCCGAGTCACACCTGCGCGGTCACCCCGCCTGTTGTGCTCCTCGGCTCTCCGGCTCTGCGCCACCCCGAGTCACACCTGCGCGGTCACCCCGCCTGCGTTGTGCTCCTCGGCTCTCCGGCTCTGCACCGCCCCGAGTCACACCTGTGCGGTCACCCCGCCTGCGTTGTGTTCCTCGACCCTCAACTTCGCATCTCCCCAGTCATGCCTGCGCGATCGCACCACCTGCATAGTGCCTCTCGACCCTCATCGACCCTAATGGCCCCTAGGCCGACCCCGCTCAGCCTCCCGACCAAGTTGCGTATCCCGGCTAAGCTCTGCTCGGGAAGTACTCGCGCGACCGATCCAACTACGGCACGCCTCTCAGACCCACCTGAACAGCACGTTGAAGCAGGGAACCATGCATCGAACTCCTTACGCGTAAAGCCGATGCATAGCTCCTTTCGGGTGGGGCATATGATAAGGGTAAAAAACTGACTTGACATAACTCCCGGATTTGACGTAATACACCCCCCCACGTCGGACGCCCAGTACGACGCGTTGCCCCAGAAATAGCATTAACGACGACACGACACGCACCCATACCCGCCGTACCCGAACGACCTCCTCGGCTGACCCATCACGGCCGGCCGAGGCAGTCAAAGGTGCCAGCTGACACCCCCCATACCCTGCGGCAGCTCGGCTCTCCACGCAACGCCCACGGCGGCGACAGACGCCGTCAGAGGTACGGTCATGCTCTGGCAGGATGGCCCATCAGGTAACATCAACCCCCCTTATAAATACCCCCCCCGGCTCCCAGCACAAGGGGGATCTCGAACCCAATACAATACTCCTTCCCACTAACTTGATCGTCGGAGGGGTCGGGCCGAGATACCGACCCGACCTATGTGCAGGTACCCGACCATCGTCAACCCGGTTCGTCAAGGCGGAGCTCTCAAGCAAGACCCTCTGCATCCGCCATCTCAAGCCCTACAAAGGGAGACACGACCGATCCCAGGCATTTGGGGCCCTGAACCAGCCGCGTCAACCCCAAAGTCGCGGCCAGAACGTTATTTACCGTAACACTGCCACTGGCCGCGTCGTCAACGTCTCCCGCCCTGGCCTCTCCCCCGGGCCCGACTTCATCTCCGACGCCTCCATTGCCGGGAGTCTCTCGCCTGCCCTCGGCGACCTCTTCTCCCTCCGGTTGCTCGATCTCAGCAACCTCAAGCAGCTCGCCGGCCCCGTTCCACCCGCCCTCGGCCGCCTCTCCCGCCTTGAACACCTCCTCCTCGACTCCAACCAACTCACCGGCTGCATCCCCTCCGCCTTCGCAAACCTCACCCGACTCCGGAAGCTCTCCCTCGGCAACAACCGCCTCTCCGGATCGCTTCCCCCTTCCATGTTCACCTCTCCATTTCTTTCCGTGGTCTCTCTTTCCAACAACAGGCTAACCGGCGGCATCCCGGCATCCATCGGGCGGGTACCTGCAATGGAGGCACTAGACCTCCATGGCAACCACCTCACCGGCTCCATCCCCATGGAGATCGGATTGCTGCGAAGGCTCACTGTTCTTGATCTTTCAGAGAACAAGATCTCCGGCGGCATCCCCAGCTCCATAGGCAAGCTCAAAAACCTGGTGGTTCTCTACTTGAACCAGAACCGCATCACGGGAAGCATTCCGCCTTCCATCGCCGGTATGGTCTCGCTGCAGTTCTGTAGGATGTCGGAGAACCAGCTCACCGGGAGCATCCCGGATTCGATCGGCGGCCTACCTAGCATCGAGAGACTGATACTGGAGAACAACAAGCTCACCGGTCAGCTGCCCGCCGCTATAGGACGCCTCGCCACGCTCACGGACATCTTCTTCTCCAACAACCGATTTACCGGCAGGATCCCTTCCAGCTTCGCCAACCTGGCCAATCTGCAGACGTTAGACCTGTCGCGGAACCGCCTCGGTGGTCCAATCCCCGCCGAGCTCTCCCGGCTGCGGAACCTCCAAGAGCTGGATCTCTCCTTCAACTCCCTGATGCACTTGGGCAGGCCGCCGAGCTGGCTCGGCCAGATGAACATATTCAAGCTTGTCCTGGCGGACACAGGGATCTCCGGTCCGCTGTCTGACTGGCTGTCGTCGGCGTCGTCCATCTCGATCCTCGACCTTTCCAGCAACGGACTGGTGGGGGATCTCCCGCCGTGGATCGGCAACATGACCGGGCTCTCGTTGCTCAACCTCTCCAACAACACTCTGCATTCGGGGATCCCGGAGGGGTTCAAGAACCTGACGCTGCTGATGGACCTGGACCTGCACTCCAACGAGCTGTACGGCCGGCTGCGGCCAGTGCTGGCGAAGGGGACGCAGGACCCCTTGGGGCACTACCGGACGCTGGATCTGTCACGCAACCGGTTCACCGGGGGGCTTGACGAGGGCGTGGGGGAGCTGGCCGCGATGGACACAGTAGAGAGGCTAGTGGTGTCGCACAACCCAGAGCTTGGCGGCGGGATACCGGCGTCCATGGCGAGGCTGGCGGCGCTGAAGGAGGTGGGGATGGCGGGGAACGGGCTCTCCGGGAGCATACCTGAGGGCGTGCTGGACCTCGCGCGACTGACCGAGTTCGATGTGTCAGATAACAGGCTCAGCGGTCGGATACCGCGCCATCGGGCTCCCTTGACGGCGGAGGGCTTCAGAGGAAACACGGGGCTCTGCAGCGCGCCTCTCCCGCCATGCAAGCTGTGGTAACGAGCCAAAGTACACAGGAAGGAGTCTCAGATTTAATTTCCCGATGTCAAGGTGACGGAGAACAAAACAAAACTTTCTTGTTTGACAATTCATGGAAACGTAAGAACGGCTTGCACTTTTTTCTTTTTCGTTTTTTGGAGTCCAATTGTCTATTAAGGTGAGGAATCTTAATATATCAAACTATATAATATAATATAAGGCTACATACTTACATAATTTATAGAGATTGATGAATATATCTATATACTTGAGCTCCTCCAATCGAACAATATCCATGTGTTGTGTCAGTCGACGTAATAAAATCTGGTTCAAACCGTTTTCAGTTAGATTTGATTAAAATAAGATAGTTTGAATCGTAATCGATTCAAATTTATTTAATCGATTCGATTAATTCGATTCAATTAATCAGTTTATAATTAAAATAATTATATATATATATATAAAATAAATTAGTTCAATTCAATTGATCCGAACTGAAATCTTGGTTAGGTTCAATTTGAACAACCTCTACCATTTATGGCTTGCACAATATTTTTCTAATAATATATTTACAAATATGTGTACCAAATCTAAATCTATGATTATATAAGAGGACCTCGATAAAATGAATATTTTTTATGTTTTTATTTTCATCACAAGTAAATTTGATTAGGTTTTGCACTAATCTCCGATCTCCAACCGATGTTTAAGAGTGGCAGAAGTCATGAGATTGTTAAGAAGAACCGTTTAATAGTCAAAATCATATATCATGGTCTACATCGACTCAAAATATTTATTGATAGGGGTAAAAAATTGATTTGACATAACACCCCGGATTTGACGTAATGTACCCCCACGTCGGACACCCTGTGCGGCACACTGCCCCAGAACGTGCATTAACAACGACACGACGCGCACCCACACTCGCCATACCCAAACAACCTCCTCGGCTGACCCCTCATGGCCGGCCGAGGCAGGGGAAGGCGCTGACTGACACCCCCCATACCCTGCGGTAGCTCGGCCTTCCACGCAACGACCACGACGACAGACGCCATCAGGGGTACGACCCTGCCCCGACAGGATGGCACATCAGGTAACATCAAACCCACTTATAAATACCCTCTGGCTCCTAGCAGGTAAGGGGGACGATCTCATCCAAAAAACTCCTCTCCACCATCACTGACTTGATCGTCGGAGGGGTCGGGCCGAACCACCAACCCGACCTGTGTGCAGGTACTCGACCGCTGCCGAACCCACTTGACGCCGTGGAACTTTCCAGTCAGATCCCCTACATCAGTCACCACAGCACCCCCGGGGAAGCCGCGTCTGATCCCAGCCATTTGGAGCCCTGAACCAGCCGCGTCGACACAGAGGTCACGGCTAAAAAAGGTTACTTACCGTAACAGATTGGCGCTAGAAGGAGGGGCCGTCCAAATGTCAGGCGATCAGCGAATCCGCCTCGGCGGATCCTCAACTACCGAGCTCCCCGCCTTGGGGGAGCATCCCCCGCATAATGAAATCCACGACGACCGCCCCGCGGTGGTATCGGAGCGCTACTGGCGACTATTCAATGACCCAAGCTTATCACCCCCCGACGGCGCGCCTGCCGGCCCGTCGTCGGTATCACCCGAGGCTTTTCACGACCTCGCCCACCAAGTCCGAACCCTGACAAGCTTGGTCCAGACCATCATCCCGATCGTCTCCCAACGGACCCCTCCGCACGCGACCCGGCCCTCGCCACAACGGGAGACCCCTATCCAGACTCACGTACCACTTCCTGAGCTCCCCATCTCACCTCAAAACCCCGCAGCTCGGCCCGGGAGCCGAGAAGCAGAAGACGCGGCAAGCCGACCCGAGCCCGAGGTTCCGACCACCGACTCGACTAATGCCCTACGGGCTCAGCTACGCCTTGTCAGTCAAAGGCTTAACGAGGTACAACAGGAAGTCCGCAAGTCAAAGGGAGAGCTCGGGGCAGACGGACGCCAAGGATCTCCGTTCACCCCCGAGATACAAAACCAGGCGATCCCGCCGCACTTCCGCCTCCCCTCTCTGGATGCGTATGACGGCGCCACCGACCCGGCAGACCACGTGGCCGCTTTCCGCGCCCAGATGGCGCTATTCGGCACTTCCGACGCCCTGATGTGCAGGGCATTCCCAACGACTCTGCGCGGGCCGGCCCGCACGTGGTACGACGGCCTGACGCCTGGGACCATCGCCTCCTTCGACCAGCTCGCCAAGGATTTCGAGCTTAACTTCCTGGCGTACGCCCGACCTAAACCGTCCATGGCATTACTGTTGGGAAATCATGAGGGGCGACATCATATGCGCAGCGGAAGAACAAGAAAACAAAAATCCCCGATTCCCAAAAAGATGTTCGTCGTCGTGCGAAGATTGGTGCGCAAAAATCCGCAAAACACAAAACTGCGTATAGAGATTGTGTTACCTAGGGAGATCGTATATCCCTGTTTCCTTACAGATCCTTAGGAGAGGGTGAAGGAGGTCAAGCGTCCTCCTCTCTAGCGGTGATCCACACAGCAGGGTTACGACGACGCTCCTCAAAAACTCCAGGCCTGCTTTGAGGTGGAGAGGGAGAGGAGAATAGGAAGGGCAAGCAAAGACTCTAGCCTATGAGGCTGTGAATCCCTCCTATTTATAGAGATCCCGTGTCAAACCCTAATGGGTCCTTCCCTAGTGGGTATTGGATCTGCATCCAATAAGACAAGGGCTCCGTCGGATATCTCATATCCGAACCTCTACTCATCGCAATGCCTACCATATGTGTGTGACCCTCTAGGCCCAATATCGAGCTGGCCGTGAGTCATACCTGTCAGAACTCCTTCTGACTGAGTGAATTATTATCTCTATAATAATTCACTTGACTCATCGACTACGGACGTACTAGGCCACTACGCCGTAGTCCCCAGACGATACAGGGGAATCCAATCCATTGGACCTGTCTGTCCTCAGTTACCATGTACCTATAGTCCATCATCCATCTAATATCCCAGAGACCGTATATCGAGCATGGTGCTGTCAGACCCATACGGTTTTTACTCGAGTCTCGCTCTAATCGGATTCTCCCGGAGAACTCTTTCTCTCTCAACCCGAATGACCCTGGCCAGGGATTTGTCTGAGCAAGAACACATGGGATATTCCTCTCATGATGCCAAGAGTGGATGATCCTCTGTCGACACTCAATAGCCCTCGTAAGGTCGACTACCACTCCCAATGACCAACTGTACTAGATCTGGGAACAGCCAAACCTATAAGTCTGGTATCAAAGAGTGGAGCACTCATACAGGACATCCTTGGTGTCTCAAGTCTAAGGACCAGATACACCACTAGGACTACGGAATCATTGTTTGACAATAAGGCATCATCAACCATCCAGCATTCCGTAAGCGGATCAATCAGTGAACTCATTCTCCAATGAGCACCTGTACTGTATCCCTAGTGTCCCTACACGAGCAGCTATGAGACCAGCTGCATCCATCATATGGACGGGTATACAGCACACCAGTCTATCCGGTTATCACGATGTCCCTCTCGAGTAACCTATGACCGGGATTATTTAGGATATGTGTTTAAAGGTGAATCGATCTCATTATCGTGATCTCATCACGATCCGATTCCCATTGCACAAATCCAAGGACATCACAATATATATGCATTTATGCAATAGTTATAAAGTGATATACGCCAAAATATAATAAGCAAAAAGATTATGTATCAAGTCACACGTGCCATCACTCACGTGATTGGCTTGCTGGGCACCTATGACTAGCAATCTCCCACTTGACCTAAAGCCAATCACCTATGTGTCTGATCCCCATCAGACCCCTGTGACGCTCAAAGACAATCTGAGACAACGGCTTTGTCAGTGGATCTGCAATGTTATCTTCGGATGGAACTTTTTCCACTGCTACATCTCCTCGGGTTACGATCTCTCTTATAAGCTGGAACCTCCTCAGAACACTTCTGATGAGACCCGGGTTCCCTTATTTGAGTAATCACCCCATAGTTGTCGCAATATAAGGAGATCGGCTCCTCGCTACCCGGCACGACTCCCAAATCTGTGATGAACTTCTTCAACCAGACTCCCTCCTTTGCTGCATCTGATGCAGCAATGTACTCCGCCTCTGTGGTCGAGTCAGCAGTGGTATCTTGCTTGGAACTCTTCCAGCACACTGCTCCTCCATTCAAGGTGTACACATACCCTGAATTCGACTTGCTATCATCGACATCAGACTAAAAACTTGAGTCAGTGTAGCCTTCAACCTTAAGGCTATTACCTCCATATACTAGTAAAAGATCCTTAGTCCTTCTCAAGTACTTAAGGATACACTTTACTGCTTTCCAGTGCTCCAAGCCTGGATCCGCCTGATACCTGCTCGTGACACTCAGAGCATGCGCTATATCAGGCCTAGTACATAGCATGGCATACATGATAGACCCTATTGCTGAGGCATAAGGTATCATATCCATGTTCGCCCTTTCTTCTGGAGTCTTTAGGGACATACTCGTAGAAAGCGATATCCCATGTCTCATCGGTATGAGACCTCTCTTGGAATTTTCCATGCCAAACCTTTTGACAATAGTTTCTATGTACCTGGACTGGGACAAGCCAAGCATCCTCTTGGATCTATCTCTATAGATTCTAATCCCCAAGATATAAGATGCTTCTCCTAAGTCCTTCATGGAGAAGTGTCTAGATAACTAAGCCTTTACTGTGGATAGCATTCCTATGTCATTCCCAATGATGAGGATGTCATCCACATATAACACCAAAAAGGTAATAGCGCTCCCACTTACCTTTCTGTATACACAAGGCTCATCTTCGTTCTTAACGAAGTCATAAGATCTGATTGCCTCATCAAATCTTATGTTCCAACTTCGGGAAGCTTGCTTTAGTCCATAAATGGATCTAAGCAACCTACACACCTTATCTGGGCAGTTCTTGGACACGAATCCCTCAGGTTGCATCATATACACCTCCTCCTCGAGGTTCCCGTTGAGGAATGCGGTTTTCACATCCATCTGTCAGATCTCATAATCATAGTATGCTGCAATAGCCAATAGAATTCTGATGGATTTTAGCATTGCTACGGGTGAGAAAGTTTCGTCGTAGTCAACACCTTGCCTTTGATGATACCCCTTAGCCACTAGCCTTGCTTTATAGGTCTCTACCTTTCCATCTACTCCGATCTTTTTCTTAAAGATCCACTTGCAACCGATGGGTACAATACCTTCGGGTGCATCAACTAGGTTCAAAACCTTATTGGAGTACATAGAATCCATCTCAGAATTCATGGCTTCTTTCCACTTCCCGGAGTCTATACTCATAATAGCCTCCTCGTAGGTCTGAGGATCAATATCCTCTACATCCTCTGCTCTAATATGTCCCACATATCTCTCAGGAGGATGGGATACTCTATCAGACCTGCGTAAAGTTGATACTTGTGTATTAGGTACCTGAACAGACTCGAGCTGTAGAGTGATGCTTGAGCTTGGTTCTCCAACCTCGCTCAATTCTATCATTCTCCCACTGTCTCCGTCAAGAATGTGTTCCTTCTCAAGGAACACTGCTCTCTTAGCTACAAAGACCTTTTGGTCCTCGAGATGATAGAAGTAATACCCACAAGTTTCCTTGGGGTATCCCACAAATTTACATCGCTCTGTCCTTAATTCTAACTTATCGGGGTTGTGTCTTTTAACATGGGCAGGGCAGCCCCAAATCTTAACAACCTTAAGATCAGACTTCTTCCCTTTCCATATCTCATATGGTGTAGACACTACCGACTTAGTTGGAACTCTGTTCAGAAGGTAAGCTGCGGTTTCTAGGGCATATCCCCAGAATGAGATGGGTAGGTCAGCGAAACTCATCATGGACCGTACCATATCTAATAATGTACGATTTCTCCTTTCAGAGACACCATTGAGCTGAGGTGTATAAGGAGGTGTCCATTGGGATAATATCCCATGGTCCTTGAGGAAGTGAGTAAACTCTGTACTTAAGTACTCACCTCCTCGATCTGATCGAAGAGTTTTGATACTCTTTCCAGTCTGGTTCTCCACCTCATTCTTATACTCTCTGAATTTCTCAAAAGCCTCGGACTTGTACTTCATTAAGTACACATATCCATACCTTGAGAAATCATCAGTAAATGTAATGAAGTAGGAGTAACCTCCAATGGCATGAGTTGACATGGGTCCACATACATCACTATGTATGAGTTCCAACAACTCAGTGGCTCTCTCTCCAGTTCCACTAAATGGAGAGTTGGTCAGTTTTCCACGAATGCAAGGCTCACAAGTTGCATATGACACATAGTCGAATGGATCTAGATATCCATCATTTAGCAACTTTTGAATCCTTCTTTCATGGATGTGACCTAGCCTACAATGCCACAGGTATGCACTGTTCAACTCATCTCGTTTCCTTTTGGACACATTTACATTCATGATATGTGGAGTGGTGTCTAACATAAATAAACCATTATGCAATGTTCCTTTCGTGATGATCTTATCATCTAATAATATCGAACAACCATTATTCTCAAAAACAAATTTATATCCACTAACTGTTAAACATGAAATGGAAATAATGTTTTTGATAATAGAAGGAACAAAATAACATGCATCTAATGCAATAAAAGCTCCACTAGGCAGATGTAGGGCGACCTCGCCAACAGCTAATACAGCAACTTTTGCTCCATTACCCATCTTGAGGTCCATCTCGCCTCTCTCTAGTCTCCTAGGCCTTGCCAGAACCTGCAATGAATTGCATATATGATAAGCACTACCGGTATCCAATACCCATGTGTTATCATAAGAGTCTGACAAATGGAGACTGATCATGAATGTACCTGAAGCTTCATCAAGCTTTTGTTTCGCCCTTTCTGCAATGTACTCTTTGCAGTTTCTCTTCCAATGCCCATCTTTACCACAGTGGAAGCACTGGCCTTTGTTCTTTGCTGGGTCTTTCTTAGCAACCTTTGCTTTACCTCGTTTGCCCTTGCCCTTTCCCGTCTTAAGGGACCTTTCTGCTTTCCTTTTCTTTCTGGTCTCACTAGTGTAGAGAACTGGCTTCTCTTTCTTAATAGTACTCTCTGCCTCCCTCAACATATTGAGGAGCTCTGGGAGAGTCACCTCAAGCTTGTTCATATTAAAATTCATTATGAACTGTGAAAAGGAATCTGGTAGGGACTGAAGCACAATGTCCACACACAAGTTATCCTCTAGGACCATTCCTAGACCTGTGAGTTTCTCTATCCACTCAATCATCTTTAGGACATGGTTCTGAACCGGTGTCCCCTCAGTCATCCTAGCGCGGAAAAGGCTCTTGGATATCTCATATCGTTGAGTCCTTCCCTGTTCCTCAAACAATTTGCGGACATGTAGGAGAATGGATCTGGCATCCATCTTTTCATGTTGTCTCTGTAACTCTGGAGTCATAGAGCCCAACATATAGCACTGAGCAAGAGTGGAGTCATCAATGTACTTCACGTAGCGAGCGATCTCATCCTCGCTTGCCCCTTCTTCGGGCGTAGGCATCATTGTATCAAGGACGTACACGATTTTCTCCGCTGTGAGAACAATTCTCAAGTTACGGAGCCAATCCGTATAATTTGGACCAGTGAGGCGGTTGACATCAAGTATGCCACGTAAGGGATTTGAAAACGACATTTTCTGAAAATAAAGATGTAGCAAAAATGAATAACATGCAGATTTTGCAAGAAATAAACTATCAAGATATGGACTTCTATCTTAATATGCTCCCACTATTTTACTAACGAGTCACGCGACACCCTCAGCACGTGAAACGGAAGTCTCCGGCAGACTTCTAGTGGGGATCAAGATCCAATCAGCGTCTTAGTGTAACCTCGAGGGACTTGACCAATCACACTAAGCCTAAAAGGTAGGCAACTCTTGCAGATCACAACTCCTTGTGATTCCCGTCCTGTTCGGCCTCCGAATCACCATGGCCTCGAGGGACTCAACCAACCATGATGCTCGGTTAAGTCAACACCTTCGTTACAAGATGAGTCTGATTTGATGATATACCCTCGAGGGACTCGACCAAGCATACCATGCCCTCAGGTCACCGGTGACATCTCTATGTCGTAAGCAAGATAGCGAATCGCGATATAGGTGAGTCTCGAGGGACTCGACCAACTCAACCTACACCGGGAATCGGTTCCTACTCATAACGATGGAAGGCCACGTGAGTCAATCTAATTGCCTCACGTTTACCGACTTAATATTATCGAGAGATGTTTCTATAATTTGGTCTCCTAATATGACATGTCACACATATACATATTTAATATATATCTACATCGCATGCAAATATATATACATATATAGTATATGTATAAGCAATCACATCAGATGATCATGGACCACAACCTAATATGATTAGGCCCGAGCCAGTAGGCCTAATCACTCACATCAAGATCTATGTGTGCAACGGTGCATCTCCATGCCCTATGATCGTTCATCTCGTCCTCGTCGGTTCCGTCGACATCTTGATGCATCTCCATGCATCACGATCGTCCGTCTCGTGGGTCCCGCTATCGCATCCACGCTCCCGCTGCACCTCATATGATTACAACTCAATCATAGACACGCAGGCCCGACAATAAACGAGAAATATAATGGAGGTTCGCAGACCTCAATAATAATAATCACAAGTACACACATCACACGGTCCATGATCATCCGTCCACACATCATACATCTCATGTATAAATAATCATCATCATGTAGGACTATTAGATAATAATAAAAATAATAATCAACTAAACCTTTTAATTAATTAATATTTTTCTGAAATAAGGGACATGTAGGGAATTTCTCAATTCCTAAGGGTATTTTCGTAATTTGGACAAAAGACAGAAACTGGAATTTCTCAAATTCCGAGGGGCAAAACTGTCTTTTGCCCAGAAAACCCTAATACCCTTTCCCCCTTTCGCTGCTGCCGCCGCCGCCACCCTGCCGGCGGCGGCCTGTGCGGCGGGGCGAGGGCACTGCCCTCGCCTGCAGGCGGCACGCCCGCTGGCGGCGATGCCGCTGCGGGTGGGCGCCGCCGCCTCCGCAGGCGGTGCTGTACCGCCGGGCGGCCGCCCCTGTAGGGGGGTTTCGCCCGCGGGAGAAGCGGCGGCAGGCGCCGCTGCCCTGCGGCGCCTCTGCCCGTGGGCTGCCAGCCCCGCCAGCAGCAAGCCTGCTGCAAGCAGACCGCCGGTCGGCTGCTGCAGGCACAGCGCTTGCGCATGCGCCGGCGCTGTGCTGCCTGGGTACGGCTGCGGCTGCCGCTGCAGGTGGCTGCAGGTATGTAGATCGAGGGCAGCAACTGTTGCTGCCCTTCCTCGCTTTTGCGTCAACGATTTTGACGTCAATATTCTTCCTAAACACAACACACGCAGTTCAAAAATCAATCATTCGCACGAACAACCTGGCTCTGATACCACTGTTGGGAAATCATGGGGGGCGACATCATATGCGCAGCGGAAGAACAAGAAAACAAAAATCCCCGATTCCCAAAAAGATGTTCGTCGTCGTGCGAAGATTGGTGCGCAAAAATCCGCAAAACACAAAACTGCGTATAGAGATTGTGTTATCTAGGGAGATCGTATATCCCTGTTTCCTTACAGATCCTTAGGAGAGGGTGAAGGAGGTCAAGCGTCCTCCTCTCTAGCGGTGATCCACACAGCAGGGTTGCGACGACGCTCCTCAAAAACTCTAGGCCTGCTCTGAGGTGGAGAGGGAGAGGAGAATAGGAAGGGCAAGCAAAGACTCTAGCCTATGAGGCTGTGAATCCCTCCTATTTATAGAGATCCCGTGTCAAACCCTAATGGGTCCTTCCCTAGTGGGTATTGGATCTGCATCCAATAAGACAAGGGCTCCGTCGGATATCTCATATCCGAACCTCTACTCATCGCAATGCCTACCATATGTGTGTGACCCTCTAGGCCCAATATCGAGCTGGCCGTGAGTCATACCTGTCAGAACTCCTTCTGACTGAGTGAATTATTATCTCTATAATAATTCACTTGACTCATCGACTACGGACGTACTAGGCCACTACGCCGTAGTCCCCAGACGATACAGGGGAATCCAATCCATTGGACCTGTCTGTCCTCAGTTACCATGTACCTATAGTCCCTCATCCATCTAATATCCCAGAGACCGTATATCGAGCATGGTGCTGTCAGACCCATACGGTTTTTACTCGAGTCTCGCTCTAATCGGATTCTCTCGGAGAACTCTTTCTCTCTCAACCCGAATGACCCTGGCCAGGGATTTGTCTGAGCAAGAACACATGAGATATTCCTCTCATGATGCCGAGAGTGGATGATCCTCTGTCGACACTCAATAGCCCTCGTAAGGTCGACTACCACTCCCAATGACCAGCTGTACTAGATATGGGAATAGCCAAACCTATAAGTCTGGTATCAAAGAGTGGAGCACTCATACAGGACATCCTTGGTGTCTCAAGTCTAAGGACCAGATACACCACTAGGACTACGGAATCATTGTCTAACAATAAGGCATCATCAACCATCCAGCATTCCGTAAGCGGATCAATCAGTGAACTCATTCTCCAATGAGCACCTGTACTGTATCCCTAGTGTCCCTACACGAGCAGCTATGAGACCAGCTGCATCCATCATATGGACGGGTATACAGCACACCAGTCTATCCGGTTATCACGATGTCCCTCTCGAGTAACCTATGACCGGGATTATTTAGGATATGTGTTTAAAGGTGAATCGATCTCATTATCGTGATCTCATCACGATCCGATTCCCATTGCACAAATCCAAGGACATCACAATATATATGCATTTATGCAATAGTTATAAAGTGATATACGCCAAAATATAATAAGCAAAAAGATTATGTATCAAGTCACACGTGCCATCACTCACGTGATTGGCTTGCTGGGCACCTATGACTAGCAATTACTCCTCGGGCTCAACCAGAGAGAGGACGAGCCCCTCTCCCACTTTGTGAACCGATTTACAACCCAAATCCGTGGATTGTCGGATGCTCACCCCTCTTTCTTGATGAAGGCGTTCATGACAGGCCTGCGCCCCTCCAAGTTCTTTTGGTCGCTCGTAGAGCGACCCCCCGTCGCGGTCCCCGAGATGCTCCAACGTGCCAGTCAGTTCATCGCCGCGGAGACTTGGATGTCTGGAAGGCGGGAGGAACACAAAAAGGTCAAGACAGAACCGCCCCGACAGCAACAACCCGCCGCCTCCCGGCGAAAGTTGGACAGACCCGACCCGAGGCCTCCTCTTCCCGCCTTGAATTCGTCCCGGACTGAAATATTTCTACACGAAAAGGGGAAGGGACTGCTCAAGGACCCTCGCCCGATGAGGAACCCGCGGGAGCTCGTGGACCGATCAAGATATTGTCGATTTCATCGGCAGCACGGGCACAACACTGAGCAATGCTACGAGCTGAAGAGGCAAATCGAGGAGCTTATCCTCAGAGGTCACCTTGGCCGGTACCTCCGGCCGAACAAAGAGCAGTCGCCTCGCCCAGAAGGTCCCGTCGAGCAGCACATCGATGTGATAGCCGGGGGCCCCGCATCAGGGGGAGGTTCCATGTCGGGCAGGAAGGCGTATGCCCGAGCCACGCCTGACGAAGCCTCGGGGCACGAGCCGGAGCCCGAGATCACCTTCCCAACCGGAGCTACTGAGCGACCCGACCACGACGACGCTTTGGTAATATCAGCCAGGGTAGCCAACGCATAGATGAGGAGGATCATGGTTGACACGGGGAGCTCGGCCGACGTACTCTACTTCGACGCCTTTCAAAAGCTGGGCTTGGTCAGGGAGAATCTGAGCCCGATGTGCTCGGCGCTCACCGGTTTCACGGGAGATTCAATATCACCCCTGGGGGCCATTACTTTGCCCCTGACTTTGGGGACCCCACCGAAGTCAAAGACTGTGATGGCCACTTTTCTGGTGGTCGACCTTCCTACCGCCTACAATGCCATACTCGGTTGGCCGACCCTCAACAAGGTTAGAGCGGTCGTCTCGACCTACTACCAGACCATTAAATTCCCAACTCACGCTGGAGTCGGGGAAGCTACGGGAAGCCCCCGAGAATCCAGGCGGTGCTACCTTACCGCCGTATCATTGGGCAAGAGAGCCAGGACCAAATCGCCCCTGGAAGATCCGCGGGAAAAGAAGAAATTGACTCCCCATCCCGAGCCGACGGGGTCCACCGTTGACATTCCTTTGCAAGAAGCTCGGTCGGACCAGACCGTGAAGATCGGATCGGAACTACCAGAGCGGGAACGAGAGCAGCTCGTCGGTCTCCTACGGGAAAATGCCGACGTCTTCGCATGGTCCCCATCGGACATGACGGGCGTCGACCCTGAGGTCGCAGAGCACCATCTCAACATCCCACCTGACGCCCGCCCGGTGAAACAAAAGGCCCGGCGCCAGGCCCCTGATCGACAACGTGCGATACAAGAGGAGGTGGACCGGCTCCTGGCCGCGGGCTTCATAGAAGAAGCCAAACATCCTCAGTGGCTGTCCAATGTAGTCCTCATGAAGAAACACAATGGAAGCTGGAGGATGTGTGTTGACTACACCAGTCTCAACGATGCATGCCCTAAAGACTGCTACCCCCTCCCAAAGATCGACCAGCTGGTCGACGCAACAGCCGGTCACGCGCGACTCTCTTTCATGGATGCCTACTCAGGGTATAACCAGATCAGGATGGCACCCGGCGACAGAGAGCACACAGCCTTCCTCACCGATCGAGGCGTGTACTTCTACAAAGTCATGCCGTTCGGGTTAAAAAATGCCGGGGCCACATACCAGAGGACGGTAAACAAGATGTTCGCCCATCAAATCGGAAGGAACATGGAAGTCTACGTGGACGACATGATCGTGAAGAGCCAGGAGGCCGGAGCACACCTCGCCGACCTAGCCGAGGCCTTCTCCACGCTACGCAAGTTCGGCATGCGGCTCAACCCCGCGAAGTGCGCCTTCGGCGTCCCCTCCGGGAAGTTCCTTGGATTCATTGTGCACGAGAGAGGAATCGATGCCAACCCGGAGAAGGTTCAAGCGATAATCAATATGCAGTCTCCCCGGATGGTCAAAGACCTACAGCGACTTAACGGGAGACTTGTCGCCCTGTCTCGCTTCCTCGCCCGATTGGGCGATCGCTGCCTCCCGTTCTTCAAAGCGCTCAAAAGCCCGAAGAACTTCCAGTGGACATCAGAATGCGAGGAGGCTTTCAAACAAATGAAACAGCACTTGGCCAGCCTTCCCCGGCTCGCCTCCGTCTCTCCGGGTGAGAGGCTGGGCCTCTACTTGGCGGCTTCCCAGCATGCGGTCAGCTTTGTCCTGGTCAAGGAAAGCTCCGGCCAACAACTCCTGATCTACTACGTCAGCCACGTCCTGAGTGGACCTGAGGAGCGTTACCCGCTGATAGAGAAGCTCGCGCTCGCCCTAGTGCTCTCAGCTCGGAAGTTGCGCCCCTACTTCCAAGAACACCCGGTGGAGGTCGTCACCGACCAACCCCTTCAACAGGTCTTAACGAAATTTGATGTTGCAGGACGGCTCCTCAAATGGGCGGTGGAGCTCGGCGAACATGACATAAGATCTCAAGCGGGCCCCCGAAGCTTGGACCCTACACGTCGACGGCTCGGCCAACTCAAAGGGCGCAGGCACAGGGCTGGTCCTCCTCGCCCCTGACGGACGCTCGTTCGAGCGATCCCTTCGCTTCGGGTTCAAAGCCACCAACAACGAGGCGGAGTACGAGGCACTCTTAGCGGGACTAAGGCTGGCCCTCGAAATGCAGGTGGCCGTGATACGCGTCCTCATCGACTCACAACTTGTGGCCGAGCAGCTCAATGGCGGATACAGAGCTCGGGACGCGACCATGGCGAAATACCTGGCACGGGTAAGGGACCTGACCCCCAAAGTTTCGCTACTTTACCTTATCCAATGTTCCGAGGAAGAAAAACGAACGAGCCGACGTCCTAGCTAAGCTGGTGTCAAAACCAACCTCCAAGGCACGGCCAGAGGTTGAGGAGCTCCCTGCTCGCGCCATTGAAGTGGCGACTACGGCCTCAGGCAATGCCCTGATCACGTGGGTGCAGGAGCTACTACGCTTCAAGCGGGACGGAACCCTTCCCCTCGACGAAGCCGCGGCTCGGCGCCTGCGTCGCACACACGTATGGTACACCGAGGAGAGCGGCCGACTTTACAAACGGTCCTTTACCTATCCCCTCCTGCGATGCTTGGAGCCTGACGAAGCCCAGGCGGTCCTAGCCGAAACCCACGAAAGGGTTTGCGGCGAGCACATCGGCGGGCGAACCTTGGCGCACAAAATACTTCGCCAAGGCTACTACTAGCCGACCATGTGCCGGGACGCGAAAGCTTACGTACAGCGGTGCAGCTCGTGCCAACAGCACGCCCGCACTCCCTGACAACTCGCGGTCCCGCTCAGCCCCATCGACTGCGCATGGCCATTTGCGCAGTGGGGTTTGGACCTCCTCGGACCTTTCCCACCGGCTTTTGGACAGCGGAAGTACATAATTATAGGAGTGGACTACTTCACAAAGTGGGTTGAGGCCGAGCCACTGGCGACGATCACGGAACATCAAATGGAGAAGTTCGTGTGGAAGAACCTGGTAACTCGGTTCGGGTTGCCCAAGGCCATTATCACGGACAACGGACCTCAGTTCGCCGGCAGAAGGTTCCAGGAATTCTGCGCCAATCATGGCATTCAACTGAGGTTCAGCTCCGTGGCTCAACCCCAGACGAATGGGCTGGCAGAGGTAACCAACCGATCCATCTTGGACGGACTCAAAAGAAGAGTGTCCGCAGCCCGGTCGGCCTGGATAGACGAGCTCCCCAGCGTACTATGGTCACTGCGCACCACTCCTAAGGCCGCGACCAGAGAATCCCCGTACAGTTTGACGTTCGGGACCGAAGCCGTCTTGCCACCCGAGATGGCTGTCGCCACCCTTCGGACAAAGAGCTATGACGAGGAAGTCTCGAACGAAGGACTTCGTGCCAGCCTCGACGTGCTCGAGGAGCGACGCGCTGACGCGCACCTGAAAGCCCTCTCTTACCAGAGAGCCGTTGCGAGGGTCTACAATAAAAAAGTATGACCCCGACCGATCAAGTTAGGCGATCTAGTCCTACGAAGGGTCGAGGTTAGCGACCCGACCCGAGCAAGGGGAAAGCTGGCCCCCAAGTGGGAGGGACCTTATCGGGTCATCAAGGTAGTCCGACCGGGTGCTTACCACCTCACGTCGATGGACGGTTCTCCTTTGCCGAGAACCTGGAACGTCGGAAACCTTAAGAAGTTTTTCGTCTGAAACGAAGAAACCTTTTCCGTTTAAAGAAGAAGAACTCTCTCCCGAAGGAAGAAGCTTTTGCCTAGGAAACGAAGAAGGGAACAATAAAGCGGATGGAGAAAAGTCTTTCCTTTTATTGAAGACAGCAAACCAAAATACAGGACCCGACTTACAAAACCCGACCAACAAAAACAAATTCAAAAACCCTTTATTTTTGGGGGACCTCTAGGCGATCGTCGAAGGGGACTTCCTCAGGCATATCCTGTTGAATCTCGGATTTTGATGATGAAGTCAATTGTCATTTGTTGTTTAATCTGTGTGTTGAGATAAGTGTGCAGGATTAACTACGATGAAAGATAGACAAGCAGCAGGAGTTGCTCCAGAGTCAAGATCATGATCACGTTGGGAGTTCGAGAGTTCGACGGAAGTTCGGACGGTCGTCGGAGGTTCTGCGAGAACAGATCCGAGAAGTCCGGAAGCTTGCCAAGCGAAGCTCGTTGGAACTCGCCAAGTGAATCGTCGCAAAGTCCAGGAGTTTGCCGGAAGTCCGCAGAAGCATCACCGAGGGTTCATCGGATGATCGACGGAAGTTCGCCGGAAACTCGCCGGAAGAAGCGATTGACGTACCGAAGCAAAGCTGCAGAAATTGTCTTAAATTTAATCGTAGTTAGCACGGTGATTAAGTTAGAAATGGGAGGTGATCCCATTAGCTTAATCCTGGGGCAATTGGGCCCCTGAAGAACTCATGTTGGGTCGAATGGTTCAACCCATTCGGACCCAAGAAGCTGTGGGAGGTGCAACCGCCCAGGCAGGGAGGTAGCACCGCCCAGGCTAAGTCTCCCAGCGAGACTGGGCGGTGCAACCGCTCCAGCCAAGAGGTGCAACCGCCCAGGGCTTAGTCTCCAAACGAGACTGGGCGGTGCAACCGCTCCAGCCAAGAGGTGCAACCGCCCAGGACTTAGTCTCCAAACGAGACTGGGCGGTGCAACCTCCTCTGTCAAGAGGTAGCACCGCCAGAGCTCAAGTTTCGAGCTCTGCCAGGTGATGCAATCACCGAGCTCGGTCTTCGAGCTCTGGAAGAGAGGTGCAACCTCTCTGGCCAGGAGATGCACCGCCTGAGCTCGGTCTTCGAGCTCTGGCAGAGAGGTGCAACCACCTATGGCAGAGAGGTGCAACCACCTCTAGCAGAGAGGTGAAACCTCTCTGATCAGGAGATGCACCGCCTGAGCTCGGTCTTCGAGCTCTGGTAGAGAGGTGCAACCACCCCTGACAGAGAAGGTGCATCCGCCTGGGCTCAGTCTTCGAGCTCTGCCAGGCGGTGCAACCTCTCCAGTCAAGAGGTGCAACCGCCTGAGCTCAGACTTCGAGCTCTGCCAGGCGGTGCAACCTCTCCAGTCAAGAGGTGCAACCGCCTGATCCCGGAATTCCGGGATTTGATCGGTTTGAGCTCGAAGTTTGAACTGGGTTGGGGCCTATAAATACCCCACCCATTCAGCACAGAAAGCATACAGATCCACTACGAATTCTTGATCTTTTCTGTGATTCTAAGAGCTCAAACTTGTGTAAAGTCCAAAAGTTCTCCTCTTTCTGTTCTTCAAGTCTTGAGTTGTAAAGAGAGGAGAGAAAGGATCTGTAAGGGTTGTCTCCTGAGCCCGTCAAAAGGAGTGAAACTGTAAAAGGGCAGTTGGCCTTCGCCCATTGAAGGAAGGCAGCTAGTTGACGTCGGTGACCTCGTCGGTAGAGGAAGCCAAAAGTGGAGTAGGTCAAGACTGACTGAACCACTCTAAATCTCTGGTTTGCGTTTATTTTTGAGTTCCTTATCATTACTGCAAACCTCCTACATAACTACTGCTCTCTGCGCCTTTACGAACAAGTTCTAAGTGCTGATCTTTTCGAATCTGCATTCAGACGTAAATCTCTGTTTTTCGTACGATCAATTTACATTTACGTTTTGATTCTGCAAAACTGTCTTCTGCGCTTTTACGAACGAGTTTCTAAAATCAGATCTCTTTGAAACTGTGTTTAAACGTAAAACTGTATTTTAGACATAAAACTACTTTTAGACGCAAACTGCGTTAAACGTAAAACTGCGTTTAGACGCAAACTGCGTTTAGACGTAAAACTGCGTTTAGACGTAAACTGTGTAAAACTGTGTTTTAGACGTAAAACTACTTTTAAACGCAAACTGCGTTTAGACGTAAAACTGCGTTTAGACGTAAACTGAGTTTAGACGCAAAACTGCGTTTAGACGTAAAACTACGTTTAGACACAAAACTGCGTTTATACGCAAACTGTATTTAGACGCAAATTGAGTTTAAACGTAAACTGTGTTTAGACGTAAACTGCGCTTGATCTTAAGTAATCTTAGAATCAGCTTTTACATCGAAATCGTTTTTATCGAACAAACGCAGCTTTCGTTTTTAATCACAGAAAGATATCCGCTGCACTAATTCACCCCCCCCCCCCTCTTAGTGCTCTCGATCCTAACATATCCACCCCCCGGTCCTCGGGGTGAGGGGTAAAAGGGTCCTCCTCCACCTCGAGACCCGGGTGACGAGCACAGAAACGGGACGTAGCGATACGGTATCCATATTCAAAGGATACCCGCCCCGTCCGCGTCAGCCCGAGCTCGAACCCCTCCGACCTCTTGTAGGCCTCGAGGAGCTCCTTGTCCCTCGTGGGTCGGAGACGGGCCTCCTCCGCCAGCGCCTCCGAGGCCGTCTTCGCCTCAACCTTCGCTTCCTCCAGCTTTTTGCTGAGGGGCGCTCGCCTCCGTCTTCACCAGGCGGAGCTCAGTCCGCTCCACCCTTATTGTCTTCTGGAGTCCCTCATTCGCCTTCTTAGAGGCCTCGAGCCCCGACCGGAGGCACGCCGCCTCCGCCTCCAGGTCCAACGCACGCTGCTCGGCAGCCACCACGGCCTCCGGACCAGCTCCGGCTCGAACCTCTTCAACCTGGCAGGACGAGTTCAGCGTTGCGGCTGGCCAGGCCCCCGATGACCCGGCTGAGTTTTCGCTCGACCCCAGCCTACCTCCACGGCCTGCGTCATGCTACTCGGCTGCATGGCCCTCGTGACCACGCCTGCGCGATCAGCCCGACGCACGTCGTGCTACTCGGCCGCATGGCCCTCGCGAACACGCCTGCGCGGCCTGCCCGCCTGCGTTATGCTCCTCGGCTCTTCGGCTTTACGCCACCCGAGACCACACCTGCGCGGCCCCAGCCCGCCTGCGTCGTGTTCCTTGGCCCCATGTTCCCGAGACAGACCTGCGCGGCCTGCCCGCCTGCGTCGTGTTCCTTGGCCCCATGTTCCAGAGACACGCTTGCGCGGTCGGCCCTTCTGCGCCGAACCCCTCGGCCACACTCTCCCGAGCTCCCCTCAGAGCGGCCTGCCCCTCTGAGCGGTGTCACTCGGCTGCAGCCTACCTGCGCCGAGCTTCTCGGCCCTTCGTCGTCGAGTTCACCTCAGCGCGACCTCCCCGCTTAAGTTGTCTCTCGGCCGAGCCTATCACCTCGTCCGGCGCCGTGTCACTCGGCCGCATGGCCCTCGCAACCACGCCTGCGCGGTCTGTCCGCCTGCGTCGTGCTCCTCGGCTCTTCGGCTTTACGCCTCCCGAGACCACGCCTGCGCGGCCTGCCCGCCTGCGTCGTGCTCCTCGGCTTTACGCCACCCGAGACCACGCCTGCGCGGCCTGCCTGCCCGCGTCGTGCTCCTCGGCTCTTCGGCTTTACGCCACCCGAGACCACGCCTGCGCGGCCTGCCCGCCTGCATCGTGCTCCTCAGCTTTACGCCACCCGAGACCACGCCTGCGCTGCCTGCCTGCCTGCGTCGTGCTCCTCGGCTCTTCGGCTTTACGCCACCCGAGACCACGCCTGCGCGGCCTGCCCGCCTGCGTCGTGCTCTTCGGCTTTACGCCACCCAAGACATACCTCGCCGCTCCTCGGCCCTTCGGCTTTACGCCACCCAAGACATGCTCGGCCGTTCCTCGGCCCTTCGGCTTTACGCCACCCAAGACATACCTGGCCGCTCCTCGGCTCTTCGGCTTTACGCCACCCAAGACATGCTCGGCCGCTCCTCGGCTCTTCGGCTTTACGCCACCCAAGACGTGCTCGGCCGTTCCTCGGCCCTTCGGCTTTACGCCACCCAAGACATGCTCGGCCGTTCCTCGGCCCTTCGGCTTTACGCCACCCAAGACACACCTCGCCGCTCCTCGGCTCTTCGGCTTTACGCCACCCAAGACACACCCGGCCGCTCCTCGGCTCGACGGTTTTACGCCACCCAAGACACACCTGCGCGGTTTTCCCGCATGCGTCGTGTTCCTCGACCTCCAGCTCTCAGGACACACCCGCGCGGTTCACCCGCCTGCGTCGTGCTCCTCGACCTCCAGCTCTCAGGACACACATGCGCGGTTCACCCGCCTGCGTCGTGCTCCTCGACCTCCAGCTCCCCGGGACCGCGCCCACGCGGCCAACCCGCCTAAAGCTGAAGCCATGCCTCGGACTCCCGTTACAACGACCGACGCATAGCTTCTTTCCGGGGGGGAATATGTTAAGGGAAAAAATGGCAAACAGTCTCAGCTGCTCCAAATGACATCATGCACCTCGGAATTGATCAAAACGCTGACCGAGGCACACTAATATCCTGCAAAAGCCAGGTCCAACACGCTGACCGAGGTACATCCTGCAAAAGCCAGGCCGAACACGCTGACCGAGGTGCATCCTGCAGAATACTCCCCTATAAATACCCTCTCATCCATTAGGAGAGGAGGAGGACACACTCACAAACCACACTTGTATGGAGGCATTTCGTCCTCCAAAACCCCCTCCACATCTTCCTCTAACTTGTTCGTCGGAGGGGTCGGGCCGAGCTTCCGACCCGACCTGTGTGCAGGAACGAAGACGAAGTGGCCTCTTCCTGGCGCTGCTGCGGAGCTGCCGACCCGATCTACCGCCTCGAACGACCGATCCCGACCGGGAGACCCCGAGGGAGCTAAGCCCGAGATCCCCGACATTCCGAGCCCTAGAACCGAGCCGCGTCGGCCCCGAGGCCACGGCTTAAAAAGTTACTCACCGTAACACCTCCCATGATCCATTATGACCCACAAAAGAGAAAACGGTTTAGAGTAAACGCCTCACTCGGAATCCACAAGCAAACATTTCCGAAAAACACTTCACAGACAATGCAAATTACAAATAGACTTTATAAGCTCAGAACAGTTGCACAACAAAGGGGTAAAATGGTCCATTACAGATCGAATAATCTCTCACACGTGTCTACATGACACAACCTTTATTTACAAGCCTAAAGAGGCCACCAAACCCAACTAAAATGAGACTATTAAACCTTTGGTTGTCCATCTATATGCTGTGCAAAGCATAAACAAATAGAAAGACACGGACATACGTAAGCATTACATCAAACATCCTGTTTCGAAGTTTGTCCGTGACACATTGTTCAGTTGTATCACAAAGAAGTACGTCGGGCAGTAGGGCAATAGCACTATATGCTTTCAATCCTTGGAAGCAAGGTAATAGATGATGAAAATGAGCGGGCTCATCAGAAATACTTTTTTTATTTTTATTTTCCGTAGTGTGTCATTGTTAAAATGCTTTTCTGTCAGTGTCAGAGATTATGTGCATACTTGTAGTTGTAGAGACCTTTTAATTAGCTAAAAATTATACAGGGATAAAGGAATCTCTGGTTAGCACTAGAATTATCATTAGGCATTTTCAAAAGATGGCAATTTTAACTACTTTTTAAATATCTAAATCTGGTCAATTCTTCCAAAAAATTCAACATGAGCGGAGATTAGAAGTTGATATTCCTAATCGGTTGGCAAGTTTCCATGGCCTATCCGGAAACATGAGCGGAGAAAAGAAAAGACAATGAGTCTGTAATGGGGAAGCCCATGTCAGTTTTCTATTTCCCCTTTATTTGATTCCTATAACTTCACTTTTTCTTGTTTTGCTACATTTCCATTCTCATATATCCGGAAATATCACAGGAGACCTTTTTCATATCAGTTTAAGTAATTGAATGCTCACTATATATTAGTTATTTCTATTGTGAATTGACAAACTGGGCATGAGTTTTCGGTACATCCACTGTGAGAATAGTTTAAAATGAGTCTAGAAACTTCAATCTATGTTTAAGTTATTGATTTAGTTTGGATAGATTTGATCACAAGTCTGTGTGGTAGCATCAACAAGCATCTTTTTTGTTAGTATAGCTAATATTGCACCCACGAGTGTTTCTAGCTATGTTTATGGCAGACTTCCAGAACTGATACTTTATGGCAGACTTCCAGAACTGCTAATATTGCAAATGACGCATAATGCATGAAAAATTTATGGCAGACTTCCAGAACTGATACTTTTCTAGCTTGAAAAAATTGAACAATTAGTGTGTATTTTTTCCACTGCCATTTCCACCAATGTCAGTAGCTTTGCTGCTACCGATATTTGTTAAGAAGTTGTTTTACTAAACACTTATTTGATCAGATAATCATTTTGAAGTTAACAGACCTTTTATGATTAGACATATCGCATGCATTTGCAATCATTTCCATGAATATTCTTCCCAAAGGAACTTTTCAGAAATTTTTGATGAAGACACCCTAAAGTACTTGTGAACATGTTGAACTTTATCATGCCATATTTGAAATTAGCAGTTTCAACAAGCTTGGTCATCAAAGCATGGAATTAATATCATTCAGTAAAGGTACATCTCAGTTGGATTGTGAACATGTTAGTCAGTCTTGTGATGTATCAACTGATAGCTGATTTATCTATTATAATACTACAAGAGGGTAACAAGATTGTCAATTTACAGTTCATTAGGCACTCTGTTCAGATTCTACTCTATATACTCTTTTTTTTTTAACTTATGTCATATGATTGCAGGATCATCACTATGCATTGCTGCAACGAGAGACTGAAAAACTTCGAGTTGATATCGAGAAAATGCGTAGTGAACTTAGGTCTGGTTTGCATTGAAGTATATAACAGATTAGTGAGCCAATTATATCCAGATTAATACTTCTTTCTTTAATTTAAACTCACTGTCTTAAACAGATATGAAATCGACAAGGTAACTGTTGGGCAGCGCTTGGATCTAAACCTCGAGAGAGAGAGAGTAAGGGATGTTAATGTCTTTTTGATAATGGAATATGTGGTGATATCTCAGGCTGAATTATTGTCCATATTTGTTACAGAAAATACACCTTTTTAATTTAACAACTAGGTTAACCATGCTAGTTCAGATGAAGAGATCTCGATTGCATAAGAAAATAGTTAAACTTGGTGCTAAATCTGACTTTTACTGACAATCCACTAGATTGTTGTAGGTAACAAAAAACCAGAGTTCATGTTGATTTGAATTCTGATTTATCATCATGACGTTCTGGTCTGAGTGTTGCTAGATCACTGTGCTAATGTTGATCCAATGTTTCATTTGAGTTTGTTCATTTTTTATCAGCTTTGTTATGCCTGGAACAAACAAATAGGACTACCATCAGTAGCATCAATGTAGTAGCTTTACTTTTAACTTCTTTTTTCTAATTGTTTAGGTGCATATTTGACGAGTTACGTGACGAGTTAGCGAAACAAAGGGCAGAAACCACAGAACTTATTACCAAACTCGACAGGGTAAGTTTCCTAGATCAAGGAGAAAAAAAATTACTGATAATTCTGTCCGTAGTTTTTGGTTTAGTATGTCTAAATTTGGTTTATCTTTGTAAATTTTCCAGGAAATCCTTGCATTAAGGGCACAGTTAGACGCAGCAAAACACGATGCCATAAAGTTGTGCATTGGTATTCTTGTTTCTATGTCGTTCAAAGCAGCAGCCTTTCTTCGACGGTTTCTCTAATGCAAAAGCAACGCTGTCAACCAGTTAAACACTAGAGTGACATTAAAATTCAGATTTGTCACGATATGACATGATAAATAGGATTTTTGTTTGAATGATCGTAAACTGAACTTAAGTGAAAAAAAGCTTAAATATCGTATCAATATATAATTGAAACTTAATACCATGATAAATATTTTGAGTCGATGTAGACCATGATATATGATTTTGAATTAAACGGGACTTCTTAACAATCTCACGACTTCTGCCGCTCTTAAACTTCACTTTTTTCTAATTGGCTTTTGTAGGATGTTAATGTGCCTCGGTCGACGTTCTGATAAGTTCCGAGGCGCGTGACGTCATTTGGAGCAGTTGACGTTGTTCTGAGACTGATCGCCATTTTTACCCTCATCATATTCCCCCCCCCCCGAAAGAAGCTATGCGTCGGTCGTTATAACGGGGGTCTGAGCCATGGCTTCAGCTTTCTGTATTCGTTCTTATCGTGCGGTTGCCGATCCGTTACCTGGGGTATGACCCAAGTTTAGAGAGTAAGGCGGGCTAGGCGTGTCGCGGTGGTCTCGAGCGACGTGCAATCGAGGTACATGCTCGAGCAAGCAGGCTGCGCAGAGATGGGACTCGGGCTGCTTGGAGCCGAGGAGCATGACGCAGGCAAGTTGGCTGCGCAGGTGTGGTCTCGGGCGGCATGGAGTCGAGGAGCACGACGCAGGCGGGCTGGCCGTGCAGGTGTGGTCTCGGGCGGCATGGAGCCGAGGAGCACGACTCAGGCGATCCACGCTTAGGTAGTGGTCTCGGGCAGATGAAGCCGAGGAGCCCGACTCAGGCGGGCAGGCCGCGCAAAGGTCGCGGTCTCGGGCAACAAGCAGCCGAGAAGCACGACTCAGGCGATCCACGCTGAGGTAGTGGTTTTGGGCAGATGAAGCCGAGGAGCACGACTCAGGCGATCCACGCTGAGGTAGTGAGCTCGGGCAGATAAAGCCGAGGAGCGCGACTCAAGCGAGCAAGCATCGCAGAGGTCGCGGTCTCGGGCAACAAGCAGGCGAGGAGCATTACTCAGGCAATCCACGCTGAGGTAGTGGTTTCGGGCAGATGAGGCCGAGGAGCACGACTCAGGCGGGCAAGCCGCGCAGAGGTCACGGTCTCGGGCAACAAGCAGCCGAGGGGCGCGACTCAGGCGGGCAAGCCACGCAGAGGTCGTGGTCTCGGGCAGCAAGCAGCAGAGGAGCACGACTCAAGCGATCCACGCTTAGGTAGTGGTCTCGGGCAGATGAAGCCGAGGAGCGCGACTCAGGCGGGCAGGCCGCGTAGAGGTCGCGGTCTCGGGCAACAAGCAGCCGAGGAGCACGACTCAGGCGATCCACACTAAGGTAGTGGTCTCGGGCAGATGAAGCAGAGGAGCGTGACTCAGGCGGGCAGGTCGCGCATAGGTCGCGGTCTCGGGCAACAAGCAGCCGAGGAGCACAACTCAGGCAATCCACGCTGAGGTAGTGGTTTCGGGAAGATGAAGTTGAGGAGCGCGACTCAGGCGGGCAAGCCTCACAGAGGTCGCGGTCTCGGGCAACAAGCAGCCGAGGAGCACGACTCAAGCGATCCACGCTGAGGTAGTGGTCTCAGGCATATGAAGCCGTGGAGCGCGACTCAGGTGGGCAGGCCGCGCAGAGGTCGCGGTCTCGGGCAATAAGCAGCCGAGGAGCACGACTCAAGCGATCCACGCTGAGGTAGTGGTTTCGGGCAGATGAAGCCGAGGAGCGCGACTCAGGTGGGCAAGCCGCGCAGAGGTTGCGGTCTCGGGCAACAAGCAGCCGAGGGGCGCGACTCAGGCGGGCAAGCCGCGCAGAGGTCGCGGTCTCGGGCAGCAAGCAGTCGAGGAGCACGACTCAGGCGATCCACGCTGAGGTAGTGGTCCCGGGCAGATGAAGCCGAGGAGCGCAACTCAAGCGGGCAGGCCGCGCAAAAGTCGTAGTCTCGAGCAACAAGCAACCGAGGAGCATGACTCAAGCGATCCACGCTGAGGTAGTGGTCTCGGGCAGATGCAGCCGAGGAGCGCGACTCAGACGGGCAGGCCGCGCAGAGGTGGCCTCGGACTTGATGCGGTCGAGGAGCTTAACTCGGGAGGCGGCCTCGAACCGGTTGCGGTCGAGGAGCTTAACTCGGGAGGATGCCTCGGACCGGCTACGGCAGAGGAGCTTAGCTCATGCGGGTAGGCTGCGCAGAGGTGACCTCAGGCCGGCTGTGGCTGAGGAGCTTGGCTAAGGAGGAGGCCTCATTTATGGTGGGGTGGCGCTTGGCCTGATCCTCTTGTGCTTTTCCCGCCTCCCGACCATCCAGGCTTCTGCCGCGATGTAGTGGTTGGCCCGTTGGAGCATCATCGGTACCGCGGTGGTGGGTTACTCCAGGAGGGACCAGAAGAACCTGGAAGGTCGCAGGGCTATCATAAATGCCTGTATTAACAGGGAGGGATGAGCTTCCGGCAAGCCCCAGATTTATGTGGTAAAGCGATTCACAAAATTGGAGAGGGGCTCGCCCTCCCTTTGGTTGAGTCCGAGGAGCAGCACAACGGACGGCTTCGGGTGGGCGTAAGCCAGGAAGCTGAGCTCGAAGTCACTGACGAGCTGATCAAAGGAGGTGATCGTCCAGGTCTTCAGGCCGTTGTACCATGTGCGAGCTGATCCTCTTAGAGTTGTGGGGAACGCTCTACACATCAAAGCATCATAGGTCCTATACAGCACCGTCTGGGCACGGAAAGTGGCCACGTGATCCGCTAGGTAGGTGGAGCCGTCATATGCGTCCAGAGAGGGGAGCTGGAAGTTCGGGGGGACTATCTGACCTTGAATCTCGGGTGTGAACGGAGACCCCTGTTGCGCGTTCACCCCGAGCTCCCCCCTTGACCTGCGAACCTCCTGCTGCACTTTGTCGTGCCGCTGACTAACAAAACGTAACTGGGCTCGCAGGGAGTCCGTTGAATCCGAAGACAATGCCTCGGGTTCCGGGCGACCTCTCGGGTTTGTTGTCGCTCGATCCCCGAGCAAGGCCGATCGGTCCAGAGGCGAAGTCGGGACCTCCGGAGGTAGCGTGTGGGCTTGGACAGGCAGCGCTTGTTGCCGCACTGGTTAGATCTCAGGCGGGTGCTCCGGACGAGGGACTAGTGGGATGATGGTTTGCACCATGCCCGTCAAAGCCCGGACTTGATAGGAGAGGTCCTGTAAGGCCTCGGACGACACCGATGATGGGTCGGTAGGGGGACCCTCGGGTGGCGACAAACTCGGGTCGTTAAATGACCGCCAAAAGCATTCCGAGGTCATGGCGGGGTGTTCATCTCGAGGTTCTCCTTACGTGGCGCGCTCCCCCGGAACCCCGATCGGGTGTGACCCCTCAGTTGTGGCTTAGTCCAAGTCGATTTGCCGATCCCTCGACATTCGGGCCCTCCTTCTAGCGGAGGCCGAGGAGCATGACGCAGGCGGGCTGGCCGCATGCGTGTGTCTTGGGAGCAGGAAGCCGAGGAGCACGACGCAGGCGGGCTGGCCACGCTGGTGAGGTCTCGGGCATCGAGCAATTGAGTAACACGGTGAAGGCCAAGGGATATGGTGAAGGCGGGCAGGCTGCGCTGAGGTGGAACTCGGCAGTCTACGTCCGAGGGACACGGCTCGGGTCGAAGCTATTACCCGGGCCGAGGGATGCATCTCAGGCGGGAAGGCCGCGTTGAGATAGGACTCAGCAGTCTACGGCCGAGGGATATGGCTCAACCCGAAGGATGTGGCTCAGGCTGTGGGATCCAGTTCAGGCGGGAAGGCCGCGCTGAGGTAGGACTCGGCGGTCTGCGGTCGAGGAATATGGCTCAAGCCGAAGGATACGGCTCGAGGAGCACGACGCAGGCGGGTAAACCACGCAGGTTTGTCTCGGGAGCAGGAAGTCGAGGAGCACGACGCAGGCGGGCTGGCCACGCACGTGTGTCTCGGGAGCAGGAAGCCGAGGAGCACGATGCAGTCGGGCTGGCCGCGCACGTGTCTCGGGAGCAGGAAGCCGAGGAGCATGACAAAGGCGGGCTGGCTAGCCATGCTGGTGGTCTCGGGCAATACGCGACCGAGGAGCACGACGTAAGCGGGCTGGCTTGCCGCGCTGGTGGTCTCGGGCATTACGCGGCCGAGGGGCATGGCGCAGGCGGGCAAACCGCGCAGGTGTGGTCTCGGGCATCGTGCGATCGAGTAGCACGACGCAGGCGAGCAGGCCGCGCAGGTGTGGCCTTGGGCATCGAGCGACCGAGTAGCACCACGCAAGCGGGCTGGCTGCGCAGGTGTGTCTCGGGAGCAGGAAGCCGAGGAGCACGACGCAGGCGGGCTAGCCGCGCTAGTGGTCTCGGGCATTACGCGGCCGAGGAGCACGACGTAGGCGGGCAAACCGCGCAGGTGTGGTCTCGGGCATCATGCGACCGAGTAGCACGACACAAGCGGGCAGGGCGCGCAGGTGTGGCCTTGGGCATCGAGCGACCGAGTAGCACCATGCAGGCGGACAGGCCACGCTGGTGAGGTCTCGGGCATCGAGCGACCGAGTAGCATGACGCAGGCGGGCAAATTGCGCAGGTGGAACTCAGCAGTCTACGTCCGAGGGACACGGCTCGGGTCAAAGGTATGACTCGGGCCGAGGGATGCATCTCAGACGGGAAGGCCGCGCTGAGATAGGACTCGGCAGTTTGCTGCCGAGGGACGCAGCGAAGGCCGAGGTTGTCTCCGGCCGAGCCGTGTAGGCTCGGAGGAGTTTAGGCCGGGGCTAACAGCGAGTCGAGTGGAGGTAAGGCAGATACTGAACCTTCGCTCGGAAAAGACCGAGGCAGGGCTTTGATTTCTTTCACGAGGACTACATCGAGTAGCCACTGTGTGCGCTTGGCCTCTCTCGTAGAGCCCGCGATCGGGAGTCGTCCCTTCTCCTCCCGGCCGCCCAGGTCTCCGCTGCGATGTACCGGTTAGCCCGCTGGAGCATTTCTAGCACCGTGGTGGGAGGTCGCTCTACGAGGGACCAGAGAAATCTGGAAGGTCGCATGCCTATCACGTACGCCTGCACTAACAGAGAGGGGTGAGAGTCCGACAAACCCCGGATTTGCGTGACAAAGCGATCCACGAAATGTAAGAGGGGCTTGTCCTCCCTTTGTCTGAGTCCAAGGAGCAGTGCCGCGGAAGGCTTCGGCCGTGCATATGCCATGAAGTGGAGCTCGAAGTCATTGACGAGCTGGTCGAAAGACGCGATCGTTCCGGTCTTCAAGCCGCCGTACCACGCGTGGGCCGGCCCTCTCAGAGTTGTGGGAAACACTCTACACATCAGAGCATCAGATGTCCCGTATAGCGCCATCTGGGCGCGAAAAGTAGCTACATGGTCCGCCGGGTCGGCGGAGCCATCGTAAGCATCTAGAGAGGGGAGCTGGAAGTCCGAGGGGACTGTCAGATCCCGTATCTCGGGCGTGAATGGAGACCCTTGGTGTACGTCCTCCCTTACCTCTCCCCTGGACCTATGGACCTCTTTCTGCAGCTCGTCGAGTCGCTGGCTGACGAGCCGCAACTGGGCCCATAGAGATTCCGAAGAGAGTGCCTCGGGTTCCGGGCAGTCGCTCGGGTTTGCCATCACTCGATCCTCGAGTGGTAATGACGGGATCCGAGGCGAGCCGGGAGACTCCAAGGGCGGCGTGTGAGCCTGAACGGGTGGCTCTTCTTGCCACAGCGGTTTAGCAATGTACGGGATGATGGATTGCACCATGTCCGTTAGAGCTTGGACCTGATGAACGAGGGCTTGAAAGGCTTCGGGCGACACGGGCATCGAGTCGGCTGGGGCGCCGCCGTGTGGCGACAAGCCCGGGTCGTTGATTATTTGACAATATCGTCCTAAGGTCATGGCGAGGTGTTCGTCACGATGGTCTCCGTGCGAGGGCCGTTCCCGCGAGGCTTCGGTCGGGCGCGACCTCTCAGCCGTAAGCTCGTCTGAGCCGCTCGAGTGATCACCCGACATTCCGAGCCCTCCTTCTAGCGCCAAAATGTTGTGGTAAACAACTGTAAGCCGTGGCCTCGGGGGCCGACGCGGCTTGGTTCGGGCTCGGTCGACGAGGGGATCTCTCCGAGGTGGGCTTCGACGAACCGTCTGGGTGGTCGCGTGCTGGTGTCGTCGGGTCCTCATGGAGGCGGCTCCACGTCGGGAGCCCAGCGGGAGGTCGGGCGTCTTCATACCTGCACGGAGGTCGGGTCGGAAGCTCGGCCCGACCCCTCCGACGACCAAGTTAGAGGAAGCGAAGAGGGTTTTAGGTGGAGAAGTAGAAGTTCCAGTCCCCCTTTTCCATTCAGAAGGTAAGGGTATTTATAGGGAAGCTTACTGTTCCCTGATGTGCCCGCTTGCAAGGGGCAGGCTGGTAGCGTTTGACATTGCTATTGACGTTGCGTGGAGAACCGAAATGTCGAAGGGTATGGGCGAGGGTCGGTTGTCGTCCTCCTCTACCTCGGTCAAGCGCACGAGGTCAAGCAACGATGAAGTCGTTGTCTGAGAGCGGATGACGTCAGCGCATGTCGAGTTAGCATTATTGCCCTCCTCCTCGGATAGAGTGGCACCCAGGTGAGGCCGACGTCGTGACGCGTCATGTCGCCATTATTACCCCTATCAAGAACTATCAAGGTTTCGAGTTTGCCTATGGACCTGGGGATGCCGCCGGAGATCTTGTTCTCTGAAAGATCAAGAATAGTGAGCCTTCGCAGCAATCCGATCTCCATGGGGATGGAGCCGGTGAGGTGGTTGCCATGGAGGTCTAATGCCTCCGTTGCATGTACCCAACCGATGAATTCCGTTTTTTTTATTCTTTAATTTTTGTTTTATTAACTTTTTAAATTTCTATACAAGTTCAAATTCATCACCACTTCAGCTTATGCTCAAGTGGTTTTCTTGTGTTCTATATCTCAAATCGTTCATGTTCTTTGAAAGGTTGTTTTGTTCATCATGTTCATCATGTGTATTGTACACCATTTTCATATGTCATTAACGAATCAATTAGTTCTTCAAGTGGTAAGTTGTTTAGATTTTTAGCTTCTTTTATCACAGTTACTTTTGAATTCCAATTTTTAGAAAGAGAATGTAAAATCTTGTTTACAAGTTCAAAATCCGAAAAACTTCTACCAATTGTTTTTAAACCATTGACGACATCCGTAAAACGGATGTACATGTCAACAACGGTTTCTTTTGGTTTCATTTAAAAGAGTTCAAAATCGTACATTAAAAGATTGATTTTTGAAACCTTAACACTTATTCATGTGTGGTTTCAAGAAAAAATGTCAAATATCGAAAGTCATTTCGCACAAAGAAATCCGATTAAACTATGTTTTATATAAGACGTAAAATAGAGCATTAATAGTCGGGTGAGGTTTGCGAACGCGGAGGGGATGCAACCGGTGAGTTGGTTGGAGTCGAGGAGGTGTTCGAGAGGCGGCCGAGGGCGGGTGGAATGGGGCCGGCGAGCTGCTTGAGGTTGCTGAGATCGAGCAACCGGAGGGAGAAGAGGTCGCCGAGGGCAGGCGAGAGCCTCCCGGCAATGGAGGCGTCGGAGATGAAGTCGGGCCCCGAGGAGAGGCCAGGGCGGGAGACGTTGACGACGCGGCGAGTGGCAGCGTCGCAGGCCACGCCGTCCCACGCGGAGCAACAGTCCGTGGCCGAGTCCCAGGAGCGGAGGAGGCCGGAGGGGTCGGCGGTGATGCCGGCCTTGAAGGCGAGAAGGGCCGAACGGTCGTGGGGGTGACATCCCTGCGACCACTGCAGCAACAGGGTGGAGCAGAGGAAGAGGAAGACGAGGCACAGCGGCTGCATGCTATCCATCTCTTACGTGAAAGAATCGACGAGGGTCGACAGATGTTCTCCCCAGTCGAAGAACTTGTGCAATGAAAAGGCGGTGAATCAAACTGGAGTAAAAAAGCATTCGTTACTGCCATGAAAGTGGCAGCAGAGGGTCTCTTAAGAGACCATTTCCTCGCAGTTTCTACTTTCTTTAATGGGCTCTCAGGTCGGCAGAAATGTGGAGATGCAGCAGCAAATTAGGCGTGGAAATGGAGTCTGCTGCTGCAGTCATGATGGAAGTGGCGCTGCTGACTTTAATGGGACCAGAGAAGAAAGAATAGGGGCGTCTCTCTGTCCCAATGGAGTATTTTATATCTCCTTCCTTCTCACCTAATGAGCTGTCGGAGTCGATGGGCTTCACTTGCCTTCGCCTGCCTTTCCAGGGTGTGTACTTGTGATGGCGCACGAGGCTGTCAACCACTCACCACAGCAAACTGCAGGTTGGGGGAACCTCAACTCATTGTATCATCTGGCTGTTTCTACAAGGCTTTGATACTGATTAGATATCGTTGCACACAGGCATTTAGGAAGTGATGAGGGCAATAATGGTGACATGATGTGAATGACGCCGGCCACCCTGTACCAAGGCCTCACTCCCCGGTCAACGAAACCCTGGGACGTCGACCCAGGCGCATTAACGCCCGGACTGGACCCCGTCCGTCACAACAACGCCACCACCCCTCGGCCAACGAGCCCAGCTCTGCGCCTTCTGGGCTCGGTCAAGGGTAAGGAACACGCCAACCGAGATGCGCCATACCCTGCAGCAGCCCGGCCTCCCACACAGCCCCAATGGGCGTGTTAGACGCAACGTGAGGTATTTACCCAGGCCCATCTATAAATACTAGGGAGTTCCAGACAAGCGGAGGAGGACACACTCACACACCACACTTGTATGGAGGCATTTCGTCCTCCAAAACCCCCTCCACATCTCCCTCTAACTTGATCGTCGGAGGGGTCGGGCCGAGCTTCCGACCCGACCTGTGTGCAGGAACGAAGACGAGGTGGCCTCTTCCTGGCGCTGCTGCGGAGCTGCCGACCCGATCTACCGCCCCGAACGACCAATCCCGACCGGGAGACCCCGAGGGAGCTGCGCCCGAGATCCCCGACATTCCGAGCCCCAGAACCGAGCCGCGTCGGCCCCGAGGCCACGGCTTAAAAAGTTACTTACCGTAACATTTTGGCGCTAGAAGGAGGGCCCAGCATGTCGAGCGATCATCAGGACGATCGTGCCAGACTCGCGATCGGGGGACCATTCCCGACCGAGGCTACGGGGGAACCCCCCCTTCTCCAAGGACCTCGGGAAGAGCATCCCGCTACGGCTTCGGAGCGCTACTGGCGGATCTTCAACGATCCGGGCCTATCGCCCCCCGACGGAACCACCGGCGATCCGCCGCCCGTATCGGCCGAAGCCTTCCACGGCCTCACTCACCAGGTCCAGCTACTCACCGACATGGTACAAACCATTGTCCCCCTTGTCTCCCGTCCATCTCGGCCCCCGGGACCCCAACTGTTGTATCAACAGGGGGTCCCTAGTCAAGCTCCCACCCAGCCTCGAGAGCTCCCCACTTCACCTCGGGTGCCGCTATCTCAACCCCGTGAGCAGGCGGCGATCTGCCCGGAAGGCCATTCGGAACCAGAGGCACTATCCTCGAACTCTGCAGTTTCCCTCCGCGCTCAGTTGCGTCTCGTCAACCAACGGCTTGACAATGTGCAAAGGGAAATCCGTGCCGGGCCACCAGGAGAGCCCACGGAAGGCCCGCATCAGGGGTCGCCGTTCGTGCCGAAGATACTGGAGCACGCCATTCCCCCAGGCTTCCGACTCCCCCCCCTGGACACTTATGATGGCTCTGCCAACCCGGCCGACCACACGGCGGCCTTCCGCGCACAGATGTCATTGTACGGGACCTCTGACGCCTTGATGAGCAGGGCATTCCCCACCACGTTGAGAGGGCCGGCCCTCGCGTGGTACGGAGGCTTGAAGACTGCGACGATCGCCTCATTCGACCAGCTCGCCAAGGACTTCGAGCTCCACTTCATAGCTTGCGCTCGCCCGAAGCCTTCCATGGCGTTCCTCCTCGGGCTTAGCCAGAAGGAGGATGAGCCCCTCTCCCTTTACGTAAATCGCTTTGCTACAAGGATCCGGGAACTCCCGGACGCTCACCCTTCACTGTCAATGCAGGCGTTCGTAACAGGTCTGCGTCCCTCCCGACTCTTCTGGTCTCTCGTGGAGCGACCTCCTACCTCGGTCCCCGAGATGCTCCAGCGCGCGAACCAGTTCGTGGAAGTCGAAGCCTGGACGGGGGGGAAACGGCAGGAACACAAGAGGGAAAGACCAGAGCCGGCTCAGGGACCGCTCCCTCCCAGACGCAAGCTCCACCAACCCGATCCTCCCCTGCTAAGACCCCTCCCGCTCCCAATGGGTACATCCCGGACAGAAATCTTTCTCCAGATCAGGGAAAGGGGACTGCTCAAAACCCCTTACCCGATGAACAACCCGCGAGAGCTGGCCGACCGGTCCAAGTACTGCCGCTTCCACCGCCAAAACGGACATGACACTGAGGAATGCCGCGAGCTCTCGCGGCAAATCTACGAACTCCGCCGGGAGGGGCGCCTCGACCCCCACGTTCAGACAGGCAACATCCCCCCGCCCTGCCCAGACGGTCCGGCCGAGCGCCTAATCAGTGTCATCACTGGCGGCCCAGCGTCCGGAGGGGATAGCATGTCTGGAAGGAAGGCCTACGCCCGCTCGGCTAGGGACGAGGGTCCCCATGGAACCCTTGACCCCCAGGTCGCATTTCCCCCCGAAGACGCCGAACGACTGGAGCACGACGACGCGCTGGTAATAACCGCCAGAATCGCCAATGCCCAGGTAAGAAGGATTATGATTGACACAGGAAGCTCGGCGGATATACTATTCCACGACGCCTTCCAGAAGTTGGGACTTACGAAGCAAGCCCTGAAACCCATCCACTCGGACCTCACCGGGTTCACCGGCAACTCGGTTTCGCCTTTGGGATCTGTCACACTACCTCTGACGCTGGGGACACCGCCCAAGACTAAAACGGTGATGTCGACCTTTCTGATAGTAGATCTTCCTACAGCGTACAATGCCATCCTCGGCCGACCTTCCCTCAACAAAAGCAGGGCCCTGGTTTCCACTTACCATCAGACAGTGAAATTCCCGACTCACGCGGGAACTGGAGAGGTTTGGGGAAGCCCTCGGGAATCCAGGCGATGCTACCTGACGGCGGTCTCCCTACACAACAGGGCAAAAACCGAAGCACCCCTGGACGATCCCAGAGAAATGAAATGGCCAAATCCACATCCCGAGTCGTCGGCCCCAACCTACGACGTGTCACTGAAAAAGGGACGCCCGGACCGAACCATTAAGGTCGGGACTGACCTACCCCAAGACGAGCGGGAACAACTCGTCGGCCTCTTGCAAGAGAACGCCGACGTCTTCGCTTGGTCGCCATCCGACGCAGCAGGCATGGACCCAAAGGTAGCCCAACATCACCTCAACATATCGCCTGATGCCCGCCCGGTGAAACAAAAGCCGCGACCCCAGGCCCCGGACAAGCAACAAGCTGTCCGCCAAGAGGTAGAACGGCTCTTAGCGGCCGGCTTTATAGAAGAGGTCAAGTACCCACAGTGGCTATCCAATGTAGTTCTGGTAAAAAAGCATAATGGGAGCTGGCGAATGTGTGTTGACTACACCAGTCTTAATCAGGCATGCCCAAAACACTGCTACCCCCTTCCGAGAATTGATCAGCTCGTGGATGCAACCGCAGGGCACGCCCGACTCTCATTCATGGACGCCTTCTCCGGATATAATCAGATCCGAATGGCGCCTGAGGATCAGAGACACATAGCCTTCATCACCAACCTCGGGGCATACTTTTACAAAGTAATGCCGTTCGGACTAAAGAACGCAGGCGCAACTTATCAGAGGACCATCAACAAGATATTCGCCCAGCAGATAGGGCGAAACTTGGAGGTCTATGTGGATGACATGATTGTAAAAAGCCGGGTCTCGGGAGATCACCTAACGGACCTATCAGAAACATTCGCCACACTCCGAAACTGCGGCCTTCGGCTCAACCCCGCAAAGTGTGCCTTCGGCGTCAGTACAGGAAAGTTCCTCGGATTCATTATACACGAAAGAGGGATGGACGTCAACCCGGAAAAGGTCCAGGCGATCCTCGACATGCAGGCCCCTCGGACGGTCAAAGACCTACAGCGACTGAACGGACGGCTGGCCGCCCTATCCCGATTCCTGTCCCGGTCGGGCGATCGCTGCCTCGCCTTCTTCCGTGCAATAAGAGACCCGAAGAATTTCCAATGGACGCCCCAGTGTGAGGAAGCTTTCCGACAGGTCCAGCAGCATTTAGCCAACCTTCCCCGCCTCGCTTCAGTCACTGCTGGAGAGGAGCTCTGCGTTTACCTGGCTGCCTCACAGCACGCAGTCAGCTCGGTCCTCGTCAAGGAAGCCGGCCAACAGCTCCCCGTCTACTACACCAGTCATGTCCTGAGCGGGCCCGAGGAGCGATATCCTCCAATCGAGAAGCTCGCCCTCGCGCTCGTGCTGGTAGCCCGAAAGTTACGCCCCTACTTCCAAGCTCATCCGATCAAGGTAATCACCGACCAACCTCTCAGTCAAGTACTGTCAAAATTCGATGTCGCAGGGCGACTCCTCAAGTGGTCGGTCGAGCTCGGAGAGTTCGACATCCACTACACGCCCAGGACCGCCATCAAAGCACAAGCACTGGCCGACTTCATCTCTGAGCTCGCCCATCCCGAAGGGCGGCCCCCCAGTGAACTAGGCGGAACATGGGTCGTACAGGTGGACGGCTCGTCCGCTTCAACCGGCGCAGGCGCAGGACTAGTGCTGTCGGCCCCCGATGGGCAGACGTTCGAGCATTCCCTCCGCTTCGGGTTCCATGCCACCAACAATGAAGCCGAGTACGAGGCACTCCTGGCGGGGCTCAGACTATCCCGCGAGATGCAGGTTGACGCCATCAAAGTCCTCACCGATTCACAGCTGGTGACCGAGCAACTTAACGGCGGATACGTGGCCAGAGAACCCACCATGGCAAAGTACGTAGCGGAGGTAAAAAACTTAGCCTCATGTTTCGCACACTTCACGATATCCAGGGTGCCAAGACTTCAGAACGACCGTGCCGATGAGCTGGCCAAGCTAGCCTCGAAGCGACCCCCGGGCACCACCCACGGGATCGAGGAGCTCCCCTCCCCCTCTATCCCGGTCGCGTGTGTTTCGGCGGCCGACTCCCGAGCCACCTGGGTATGGGACATGCTGCGCTACAAACGCGACGGGACCCTCCCCACCGACGAAGCCGCAGCCCGACATATTCGCCGAAAACATGCATGGTACTCCGAAGCGAACTTTCTCCCACCCTCTTCTACGGTGCCTCGAGCCAGAGGAGGCGACGACTGTCTTGGCCGAGGTCCATGAAGGGATTTGTGGAGAGCACATCGCCGGCCGAACCCTGGCCTGCAAAATTCTCCGCCAAGGCTATTACTGGCCCACCATGGTCCAGGACGCGAAGGCCTACGTACGGAAGTGCGGCCCGTGCCAAAGGCACGCCCGGACCCCCCAACTGCCGGCGGTGCCGCTCTCCCCCATCACCTGCGCGTGGCCGTTCGCGCAATGGGGGCTGGATCTCCTCGGCCCCTTCCCCCCAGCCTCAGGGCAGAGAAGATACATTGTGGTCGCAATAGACTACTTCACCCGATGGCCGGAAGCTGAACCACTGGCGGCGATCACCGAGCAGCAGATCAAGAAGTTCATATGGAAAAACATCGTGACCCGGTTCGGCCTCCCCAGGACCATCGTCACGGACAACGGGACCCAATTCGTCGGCAAAAGGATTCAAGAATTCTGCGCTAGCTATGGAATCCGGTTAAAACACAGCTCGGTAGCCTACCCCCAGACGAATGGACTGGCCGAGGTAACAAACCGATCTATCCTGGACGGGCTCAAAAGAAGGGTATCAGCTTCCCGAACGGCCTGGGTCGAGGAGTTACCCAGCATCTTGTGGTCCTTGCGGACCACCCCCAAAACAGCCACCGGGGAATCACCCTACAGCCTCTCGTATGGGACCGAGGCCGTCCTACCCCCCGAGGTAGTATTCCCTACCCCTCGAGTAGAAGAGTACCACGAGACCACATCGGACCAGGGGCTGCGCGCCGGCTTGGACCTGATCGAAGAGCGGCGCACCGGCGCACACCTGAGGGATCTTTCTTACAAAAGAGCAGTTGCCCGGGTGTACAACCGCAGGGTACGACCTCGGCCTATTAAAATGAACGACTTAGTCCTGCGAAGGGCCAAAGTCAGCAACCCGACCAGGGCTGGGGGGAAGCTGGCCCCCAACTGGGAAGGACCTTATCGGATCATCGAGGTAGTCCGACCAGGCACATACAGGCTCGCGACAATGGACGGGTCCCGCTTGCCAAGAACATGGAACGTCCGGAACCTTAGGAGATTTTTTGTTTAGAATAAGGGAAGATCGCGCCGCCAAGCGAAAGGCCTCTCTGGCCGGACAGTACACAAATGGTAGAAAGCTTCCTTTATTTAAAAAATGGAGAAATACAAGACTCGGCACCCAGAGGAAGCACAAAGGCTCGGCGCACATAAGCCCGCAGGGCTGAAGCTCGTCCTCACTGCCGGGGGACCTCCAAACGGTCGTCGAAGGGAACCTCCTCGGGCATGTCCACACCTCGGTCTTCGGGGTGAGAGTTGAAGGGGTCCTCGTCCACCTCGAGACCAGGATGGCGAGCACGGAAGCGCGACGTAGCGATTCGATACCCGTATTCGAAGGATACCCGCCCCGTCCGCGTCAGCCCGAGTTCGAACCCTTCCGACTTCTTGTACGCCTCGATGAGTGCCTTGTCCTTCAGGGGTCGAAGCAGGGTCTCCTCCGCCAACGCCTCCGAGGCCTTTTTCACCTCGGCGTTTGCGCCCTCCAGCTTCTTGCTAAGGGCACTCGCCTCGGCCTTCACCAGACGGAGCTCGGTTCGTTCTATCCGCATCAGTTTTTGGAGCTCCCCGTTGGCCTCCTTCATGGCGTCGTTGGCCTCTTTGGAGGCCTCAAGCTCCAACCGGAGACGGACGACTTCCGCCTCAAAGCCCGAGGCACGCTCCTCAGCAGCCGCCACAACCTCCGGCCCGCTTTTGGCCTGAATCTCCGCCATCTTGTCACGGACAAACTTCTAAACAAGATGTTGGATGTAATGCTTATGTGTGTCCGTGTCTTTTGGCTTGTTCATGCCTTGTACAGAATGTAAAGGGGCGGCCGAAGGCTTCAAAGTCCCATTTGAGTTAAGTTTGTGGCCTCTTTAGGCTTGTAAATAAAGGTTGTGTCATGTGGACACGCGCGAGAGCTTTTCGGTCTGTAATGGACCATTTTACCCTTTATTGTGCAACTGTTCAGAGCTTGTAAAGTCTGTTTGCTATTTGCATTGTCTATAAAGTGTTTTTCGGAGATGTTTGCTTGTAGATCCCGAGCGAGGCCTTTTCTCTATCCTGTTCTCTCTTTTGTGGGACCTATGGGACCATGGGAGGCTTCGGGGAGGCTGACCTTTGCGGACGGACGCACAAGGGTGCCGCACGACTTAGGCAAAACCAGCTAAGTCCGTGACAGATGGTATCAGAGCGGGACAAGCACTCATAGAAACACTTAGCATGCAAACGTGGGGGACCTAGCGGGACTGCGTTGAGGGCAGTCAGCACACGCGCGACCGTTTGGGGGAAAACGGGCATGGAGATGTAGGGAAAAGGAGTCGCTCAGAGGAGCGGGCATCTAAGATTTGCATTCAGAGGAATGGCCAACCCTTCGCGCAAGAGGCACCACGAGAATAGACAAGCTTGGAAGAATGTGAAGCGCACAAAAGTTGGGATGGCTGAGTTTGAGCTATGGCTCAACGTTGACAACTATACTTGATGGTGCTCAAGGCAAGCGAGGCGCTTGGTAAAGGATGAGACCATGCAAAGTGGAATGAGTTGCTCAACGACCAAAAGAGTTGTGCAAAGCTCACAGAGGTGAGGGGAATTGCTAGCTCGAAGAATTTGGTACTCATACATGGGCTTGTAGGCGAATGATGGAATGTTCGTGGCCATCCCAAGGCGACCGAAACTTGGCGCCATTGGAGCATTGAAACTTTCTCTTCGGCATGTGAAGGATACGTCCGGTGGAGGCTGAAGGGTGCAACTAGTTCAGCATGTTGCTAGACCTTGAGGGGTGCAGTTGGGGCTGTATTGACGTGGAGTCGCAATCTAGCAAGTGCGTTTGCAGGAGGCAGAACAAAGCACAGTTTGTTCAGCAGATCGGAGTAGTCCAAGGGGATGGTGGTCTCCGAAATGAAGAGAGATGTTGCTCCAACGGGACAGTTATCCAGGAGGGATAAGTCCCGGCTCTCCAGAGGGAGAATCATGTGGGGGCGGACCTCACTAGTTGAGGAGGAGTACCTCAACAAACAATAACTCCACGAAACTCAATGGACTGAGCAAGCGGCGAGGAGTCGTCGCATGATCTCGCTTGAGAGAATGCATTGGTGGATGCATTGCGAGATCAAGTGGGGGAGCGACCCAAAGCAACACAAATGATGGCACACTTGGAGTCGATATGGAGATCGGACTCAAGGGAGGGCTGACCCGTGGAATGGTGGGCGCGAGGGCCACCATCAACTCAATGCAAAAACGAGGAGCGGAGCAACTTGGGTGTAACTTGGTGAAGTACCCAAGCCGCATGAAGGGAGCCAGCATAGAAGATGGAACATGGAGCAGAGGCATTGTGCTTTCCTTGGACAGAGGTCAAGGACATGAACTCTTGCAGAGGCAAGAGCAGGATCATGTTGTTCCATGGGTCATTCATTTTGACGGAGCGGACTCATCTTGCATGGTGCCAAAGACGAAGGGAGCTTCTGGGCACATGCACTTTCTCTCGGAGGAGCATTTGATGGAGGAACTAAGGCGACTCAATTTGCGGAGGCGAAGTTGGGTTCAGAAGGTCTTAGCACGGGGCAAGAGGACGCAGAGGCGGATACTCTTGAAGAATATGCCACAGTGTTGTCATTCAAGTTGCTATAAAGGGGGCGGTGCGCAGCGAAGATTGTGCTGGTAGGGGTAGAGGCCCAGGATCCAGACAATGGTGCACTAATTGCAGCGAAGTCGGGGGACTTCGGGAGCTACTAGGCGACGGACTGTCCTAGAGCGGTGCTTCATCTTGGTGTGACCCAAGAGTGGGTGGATGAAGGTCGATTGCCAAAGGAGCGAACAAAATCGAAGGTGGAAGAGATCCTGCGATGTATTGGCATAGGCCACACATGGAGGGACCACAATTTGAGTTCATCCCACAAGGATCAGAATGCAATGGAGATGTCACCAGGAGGCGACATGGTGCAGCGGATCGTGTGGTGGAACAGTTCGTGGCAATGCGATACACACAATGGGCCCCGTGAGGGACTAGATCATACGGAGGTATGATCGGGAGCTACTGGAAGCTCCACTTCGGTGAACAACACGACGGCAAGAAGGGCTATGGATTCAAGGAGTGAAGGCCATGGTACCGCAGAGGCGGGTCTTCCGTGCGTGCATCGAATTTTGCATCGGATGAAAGCCTTGGTCATCAGCATATGGGGGCTGTGTTCCACCAAGGGAAAAGTTCGAATGCAAGTACCAGTGAGTTCCATGGGAGGGACTTGATCATACAGCAGTATGATCGAAGCAGCTGGAGAGTTGGACTGCTCCAGAGCTCATATTCGCTTACGGGAGCCCGACAAGTCAGAGGACAAGGTCGAGTAAGCGAACGTTGCTACCAAGGAAGCTAAGGAGAACAAAATCGGTGCAAACTCTACAACGTGATGGCAGAGGCCATGCATGGGAGTTGCAGTCTGTCTCTCCATCGACCAGACGGACTGCTTGGAGAACACAGAGGTGTTGAAGCAGGGGGTCGAAAGGGGCGAGGAAGCGACGACGAGTCCAGAGGGACTTAGCTACCCAAAATCAAGCAGCAGGTAGAATGGAGGTGGACTCGGAGGAGTACCACAGAGGCATATCTACTGATTGTGAAGAAAAGGGATGCAGATGCGAGGCGACGGATAGTAGTGCCATGGGCATGGCAGCGCCATGGTACCGCAGAGGCGGGACTTCCGTGCAAGTCATTGATCCCTTGCTCTTACGGAGGGAGAGCGCTTGGTCGTGAAAGGGGCCGAGGAGGTGGAGCATGCAGTGGCAATCTCCAAGTATCGAGACAAGGCTGAAGGGCAGAGGCTAAGAAACTTCGTAAGACCGGTGTCAACAAGTTTCTCATCAAGATTGCCGTAAGTGAAGGACTTCGGGTCATACAAGAGTGCACGACCAAGGAACGAAGCAGGCAGTACGCGGTGCTGTACCTTTGCTACTCAGCGGAGTAGGCGGCAGGGTTGATGGAGAAGACGGTACAATCCCAGAGGTGACCTCATCTATCAGAAAATTACTCCAAGTTGGGGCGAAAACTTCCTGCATTCCAGAAGTTCAATGGCATTGAGAAAGTGAATCACAGTAGCTAACTCAACGCAAGGAGTGCAAACACTTCAAGTGCTTCAGAAGTGTGAGCAAAGAGCAGGCGAAGGCCAGTAACCAGCTCGATGCATGAAGTACAACCTCGAGGAGGCGGGCGAAGTCAAGTAACCTTTGCCTTCTCTACTCTTCAGAGAATGGGCGAAATCGAGTACCCCAGTTCTCTTATCTATCCAGCAGAGGAGCTCTGCACAAGTTCAAAGACCCTTCGAAGGTAACGGAAGATAATAGTTGTCAAATCCTCACCAGCGGTGATCAGTGCTACTGAGAGTATATTGTCCGCTTCATTTCCCAATGAAATGCCAATCGAAAGCGGAAGTGATGCGAACCTACTTGGATGTGACAACTAACTGAAAGAAGAGTCAATGAGCAGATTTTGTGGAGGAAGGACCCAAAACTTCAGAAGTTTGCGAGGCGATGCTCGTTAAAGCTCCAACAAGCATTCATCCAGTTCAAGCAGCATGTGGAATTTTTGAGAAACTGGCGCAGTAAAGATGGTCTTTTCCTTCATCTGGCGGATCCGCATAAATCAACAAGGATTAACACAACTCAGCCAACCCCCCAACAGAGTCATAGTCATTGGTGAGTTGTAGCAGCATGGCGGATTAAAGGGTCGACTACTCAAAAACAGCAGCGGAGAGCAGTTGGGAGCCAGGAGGCGCATTGCAGCTAGAGCGGAAGATTGAAGACTCAGCAAAGGCGAAGAGTTGCAGTGTTCACAAAGGCTTCGACGAGGACGTCGAAGGGATAAGTGGGGGAGAATGTCACGGACAAACTTCTAAACAAGATGTTGGATGTAATGCTTATGTGTGTCCGTGTCTTTTGGCATGTTCATGCCTTGTACAGAATGTAAAGGGGCGGCCGAAGGCTTCAAAGTCCCATTTGAGTTAAGTTTGTGGCCTCTTTAGGCTTGTAAATAAAGGTTGTGTCATGTGGACACGCGCGAGAGCTTTTCGGTCTGTAATGGACCATTTTACCCTTTATTGTGCAACTGTTCAGAGCTTGTAAAGTCTGTTTGCTATTTGCATTGTCTATAAAGTGTTTTTCGGAGATGTTTGCTTATGGATCCCGAGCGAGGCCTTTTCTCTATCCTGTTCTCTCTTTTGTGGGACCTATGGGACCATGGGAGGCTTCGGGGAGGCTGACCTTTGCGGACGGACGCGCAAGGGTGCCGCACGACTTAGGCAAAACCAGCTAAGTCCGTGACAATCTGGTGGCTGAGCTCAGCGTTACGACAAACGAGGCCCCCGACGGTTCGGCCGGCATCCCGCACCCTGTCCATCAGGGCAGTCGCATAATGAAGACCCTGCAGAAGGAGAAAAGTGTCAAGGAAGTCGGCACCAAGCAGCCAAACCCCAAGAGAAAGATATACTTACCCAGACCAGCGATTGAGCAGACTTGTTAAGGAGCGTTTCCGAGGGCAGGGTGTACAAATCCCGAGCCAGGTCGGGATGGAGCGCCCCTCGGAGGAACGCCGCAGAGGGATCCCCTCCGGCCCACACCCTATCCCCCCGGAAAAGACCCTCCCAGCGGGCGACCAGGGGCTCGCGGGGCTTGCCACGCGGGATCTCGCCGACCAGCCGTGCCAGGAACGGCTCCCCATCCCCAGCCGGGAGCCGGCACAAGCCATGCACGGAGACGGGGTGGGGCCCCTTCCCCGCCACGCGCCGATCAGGCCCCACCCCGCCCTGACGGGAGCTCGTTCCCGGCCCTTTCGACGCGCATACCTTCGCCTTCTTTGAAGGGCGCCCGTCCCCGACCTCCAAGGGGGCACCCTCCGTACCGGGTTGCGGTTCGGTCACCAGCGCCGAGGGAGGGGGCGACGATTCGGCTGCCAAAGCCGGCTGTGGAGGTTGTGATTCGGTCGCCAGAGCGGGGGGAGGAGGCCGCAAGGCGGTATCTGGAGTCGGGGAAGGAGGCTGCGACGCCGGATTCTCCAGGAGCGACCAAAGGTTCACCATCTCTACAGGAAATGAATAACATTAGTGTCCGAAACCAGCCACACGAAGACCCGACACAACTGTCACTCACATACCCTAAGGCACCGGGCTAAGGCCCGCCGCGACCAACCACTGCTCGGTCATGGTCCGGATGGCCTGCGACTTAGGGAGAATCTCTCTGAGCCTCTCCCGAGCTTGGCGATCCACTTCGCCCAAACAAGGGGGGGTGTTGTCAATCACCCTCGCAGACCACCGAACCCCGAAGCCCCAGTCCTGTGTACGGCTGACATAAAAAAACCTCCCCTTCCATCCCTTGTTATTGGAAGGGGCACCCCCAACGCGAAATCCAGTCCGAGGCGTTAAGAAGTAACCCCCCGAGCCTTTGCAAAAGCGGTAACAGGAAAGAAAGAGGCTGAGGGTGGGGGTGATATGGGCATAATGGCACTCCCCCAGGAATACCACTAGGTAACGCCAGGAGTTCGGCGTTACCTGAGACGGAGAAACCCGCCAGAAGGACAAACAAGATACAATGAAGGGATGAAGGGGGAAACGCAAACCCGCCTCCAGAGCATCAAGGGACAAAGCGAAACCCTTCGGGATCGGGTCATACGCCCGCTGCCCTGGCTCAGGTACACCGAGGGCGTGATCTCCCGGGATGCAATAGCATTCGCGGAGTCCCTCCAGCAAGGGTCCACTCACAGTTGAGTCAATATCGTGCGGCCACATCAAAGCCTCAAGCGACCGCGCCACCTCCTCGTCAGGGGACTCGTCGAGGGTCGAAGGAGGACCGCCCCTTCCAGCCCCAAGCACGGGAGAAGAAGAGGGAGAGGAAGATGGGGAGGAAAGCGAAGAAGGAGAGGACGGCATCTCGACTGACCTCGAGAAGAAGACAAAAACCGGGAAGAAGCCGGGGAGAAGCTCGGGGACACGATGGCGGGGCTCGAAGGAGGAAGCACGGCAGCAAGGGGGTGGAGGAAAGGACAGGCGCCCAAACGATTAAAGGAGACACCCCCCCAGAGTCAATGCCTCATCGCTTCCCGTGAATGGGCGGCAGCGCACTCGCGCAAAGGCGCGGCCGTTACGTCACATCGAAGAGCGCCCAAAGGCACCCCGAATTAAAGGAATGGCCTGACGTGGCGAACCCGGAGGATGCGGTGCCGCCCAAGGACCTCCTCGACCTCAACGCCCGGAAACGTGCAAAGAAAGTAACCCCCGTCCACGAGGCAACAATCAACACGGCAGCTTTTAAGAGCCGCCACGGCCGCACCTCGGCCCTTCGGCTTTACGCCACCCAAGACATGCTTGGCCGCTCCTCGGCCCTTCGGCTTTACGCCACCCAAGACATGCTCGGCCGCTCATCGGCCCTTCGGCTTTACGCCACCCAAGACATGCTCGGCCGCTCCTCGGCACTTCGGCTTTACGCCACCCAAGACATGCTTGGCCGCCCATCGGCCCTTCGGCTTTACGCCACCCAAGACATGCTCGGCCGCTCATCGGCCCTTCGGCTTTACGCCACCCAAGACATGCTCCGCCGCTCATCGGCCCTTCGGCTTTACGCCACCCAAGACATGCTCGGCCGCTCATCGGCCCTTCGGCTTTACGCCACCCAAGACATGCTCGGCCGCTCATCGGCCCTTCGGCTTTACGCCACCCAAGACATGCTCCGCCGCTCATCGGCCCTTCGGCTTTATGCCACCCAAGACATGCTCGGCCGCTCATCGGCCCTTCGGCTTTACGCCACCCAAGACATGCTCGGCCGCTCCTCGGCACTTCGGCTTTACGCCACCCAAGACATACTCGGCCGCTCCTCGGCCCTTTGGCTTTACGCCACCCAAGACATGCTTGGCCGCTCCTCGGCCCTTCGGCTTTACGCCACCCAAGACTTGCTCGGCCGCTCCTCGGCACTTCGGCTTTACGCCACCCAAGACATACTCGGCCGCTCCTTGGCCCTTCGGCTTTACGCCACCCAAGACATGCTCGGCCGCTCCTCGGCCCTTCGGCTTTATGCCACCCAAGACATGCTCGACTGCTCATCGGCCCTTCGGCTTTACGCCACCCAAGACATGCTCGGCCGCTCCTCGGCCCTTCGGCTTTACGCCACCCAAGACATGCTCGGCCGCTCCTCGACCCTTCGGCTTTCCGCCTCCCGACACATACTTGGCCCCTTCCCGGTCCCTTGGCCTTGCGCCGCACGGGAGGCCATTCCCCTTCCGCACCCCCAGGGTCTGTGACTCCGCACCCGACCAACTCTAAAAACGAAAGCCATGCCTCGGACTCTCGCTACGACTGCCGACGCATAGCTTCTTTCCGGGGGGGAATATGATGAGGGCAATAATGGCGACATGATGTGAATGACGCTAGCCACCCTGTACCAAGGCCTCACTCCCCGGTCAACGAAACCCTGGGACACCGACCCAAGCGCATTAACGCCCGGACTGGACCCTGTCCGTCACAACAACGCCACCACCCCTCGGCCAACGAGCCCGGCTCTGCGCCTTCTGGGCTCGGTCAAGGGTAAGGAACACGCCAACCGAGACGCGCCATACCCTGCAGCAACTCGGCCTCCCACACAGCCCCAATGGGCGTGTCAGACGCAACGTGAGGTATTTACCCAGGCCCATCTATAAATACTAGGGAGTTCCAGACAAGCGGAGGAGGACACACTCACACACCACACTTGTATGGAGGCATTTCGTCCTCCAAAACCCCCTCCACATCTCCCTCTAACTTGATCGTCGGAGGGGTCGGGCCGAGCTTCCGACCCGACCTGTGTGCAGGAACGAAGACGAGGTGGCCTCTTCCTGGCGCTGCTGCGGAGCTACCGACCCGATCTACCGCCCCGAACGACCGATCCCGACCGAGAGACCTCGAGGGAGCTGCGCCCGAGATCTCCGACATTCCGAGCCCTAGAACCGAGCCGCGTCGGCCCCGAGGTCACGGCTTAAAAAGTTACTCACCGTAACAGGAAGCGAACGATTTCTTCTGTTACAAGGCAAAGGAGAGGAATGGCAGACGGCTAGCGCCCACAGGTCAGAGGCTAGATGCAGAAATCAAGGTAATGCGTGCTTTGAGATGCACGAAAGCAATTCAATTCGAGTGATATGAACTATAAATATGGTTGGTCATTTGACAGTGATCCTCTCTTTGACCGAATAGATTCCCTGTGCCATCTCAGTAACACTGATCTATTATTTCTCGATTGCGCCAGTTCTATAATGCCTGTCATCATGGAACTGCGTTTCTAGGGATTCACTTGTAAGATATCAAGTAAGATTTAGGTTATTAGCATCCTCCAATTAAGGAACCCATATCCCCGTTGGCCCGACCTCCACTTACACATACAAAACAAGTTAAGGAAATTTGTGGTTTCTGAGTGGATAAGACCAACGCAATGCACTAAAGTGCTCCGGCTGGTGCTATGACAGTAGAAAGCAAGTCTTTGCACGATTTGTTTGGAGAAAAACAAGACAAACGTGACCAGGAAGTATCAGATTATAAGGATCACCAGCTAAAATGTACTTGGCTCACATACATAACCTTCACAAATCTGGATAATATAATGCGCAAGTAAAAGAGCCAGCTGTAAAGATGCAATTGCCCTAAGCAAAACAAATATCACTGATAACCAATATAAGCAAAAGTGCTCAAACCATCTTTGACTATTAAGGACTGAAAATTAATTCCATGTGTTTGAGTTGAAACATCTGTTATTGTGCTAATAAACATAATATGCTTTGTTCTTTTGTTTCATCACGTATGGAAGCTTCTGATTTCTCTCATCCTATGTGAGCTTGCTTTCCTATTTACATGTTTATTCTCTTTTATGCATACTCCTCAAATAATGACATTTACAATAAAATCAAAACACACTCAATTGCATAGAATCTCCAAACGTGATTCCAGAGAAGGCACTAGGTTTACTGGACACCAGATTCCTTAGGAATGATGAGGATTAAATAATCTGATTCAAATAGGTCCAATTCTAACCCTAAATACTATGATTTCCATGTACCTGACAAAATGAAAGCAAATGAGAAACTTAAAAGGCTTCAGAGAAGAAAAGAAAATTGATTACTTTGGTAAATCAATAAAAATCTGCTGCGGGAACGGGTGGAGAAAGTTCGTTAGCATCCATGTGAAATTTATTGCAGATATTGGCGGACAGAAGAACTTCAACTGCTGGTCATATTCCTGCAAATGTTAACAAGGAAGGTGATGGACCATAAATGATCTTTTGGAAGTTCTATTTTATTTAAAACAAGGATGGATGTTGTTAGGGTAAGTAACTTTTTAGCCGTGACTTCGGGGTCGACGCGGCTGGTTCAGGGCTCCAAATGACTCGGATCAGATGTGACTCCCTTTGAAGTCCCGGGGCGGCGGATGCGGGGGATCTCGCTGGGAAACTCCGCCTTGTCGAGCAGGCTTAACAACGATCGGGTGCCTGCACACAGGTCGGGTCAGTAGCTCGGCCCGACCCCTCCGACGATCAAGTCAGTGGGGAGAAGTATAGTATTGAGAGATCGATCCCCCCCCTTTCGGTTGGGAGTCGGGGGGTATTTATACAGGGGGTTTGATGTTACCTGATGGGCCATCCTGCAGGAGGAGGGTCGTACCTCTGATGGCGTCTGTCGTCGTCGCGGGCGTTGCGTGGAGAGTCGAGCTTCGGCAGGGTGAGGGGAGCGTCGGTCAGCCGAGGGGGTCTGGGTACGGTGGGTGTGGGCGCATGTCGTGTCGTCATTAACGTTCGTTCTGGGGCAGTGTGCCGCACAGGGTGTTCGACGTGGGGGGTGTATTACGTCAAATCCGGGGTGCTATGTCAGGTCAGTTTTTTACCCCTATCATATGCCCCATCCGAAAGGAGCTATGCGTCGGTTTTGCATGTGGGGAGTCCGATGCATGGCTTCCTGCTTCAGGCGTGCTATTCGTGTGGGTCTGAGAGGCGCGCCGTAGACGGATTGGTCGCGTTAACGCTTCTTGAGCAGCGCTAGGCCGAGACACGCAACTCTATCGGGAGGCCGAGCAGGGTTGGACTCGGGGCCAATAGAGCCGATGAGGATCGAGAGCCGAGGGTCGAGGAGCACAACGCAGGTGGGGTGACCGCGCAGGTGTGACTCGGGATGTCGTAAAGCCGAGGGCCGAGGAGCACAACGCAGGCGGGGTGACCGCGCAGGTGTGACTCGGGATGGCGTAAAGCCGAGGGCCGAGGGGCCGAGTAACACGACCAAGTGGGCAGGACGCGAGGACGCAGCCTCGGGCACCACACAGCTGAGGAACACGGCAGGCGTTTGGGGCCGCGCCGCGGTGAGTCTCGGCAGAGATTTGGCCGAGGCGCTTGGTGCAGGTAGGCTGTAACCGAGGTGATGGCCCCGGGCGTAACACGACCGAGGCGATACTTGGATTTTGATCAGTGTTTGGTCGTTTTGACCGTTGTGCGGGCGCGGGCAGCCGGGTTGCCTTTTGCCTGGGGAAGATCAAAGGGCCACGCCTTTTGGGCGTCGTCGGTTTTCGAGGTTGATATGATTAGGGGCTCCGTACTTCGCACCGCGCTGTGATTAAGAGCCGTGCCAGCCGAAGTTATGGCGATGCAGCTTTTGCGTCTTCGCAGCACATCTCAGGAGGGGAAGGGTCGCCGCTTCGGCGGGAAACATGCTATAAATAGCGCTCCGTCGGTCTCTTTCACTTCTTGGTACCTGCATTCGCTTCAACCCCCTCTTTGGGTGACTCAGCCTAGCACTCTTCAGCCGCCCTGCCTTCCCAAAAGCTCGGTAAGGATGGCTTCCCCTCCGTCGTCGTCTCCTTCTTCGCCTCCTCTTTCCGGTGCCGCCGGTGAGGAGGTGGCGTTGGCGAGCCCCCGCTCGTCGTCCGAGGAACGGGCTACCAAAGCCCTTGAATCGCTGATGTGGCCGCACGACCTCGACTCCACCGTGAGCGAGTAGTCGCTGGGCCTCCTTCGGGACCGTTATGGTATCCCGACGGAGTTCACGCTCCTTGCCCCTGAGCCGGGGCAGCGGGCGTATGATCCCATTCCTAGGGGCTTTGCCCTAACCGTAGATGCCTTCGAAGCCGGACTACGCCTACCGTTCCACCCGGTCATAACCTCCTGTGTCGCGTGGTGGCGCATTTCCCCTTCTCAAATGGCGCCGAATTCTTGGCGCTACCTGGTGGCGTTCCTCGGGGAATGCTACTACGCCCGAATCACCCCGAGCCGGTCTCTTTTCCTTTCCTGTTTTCGCCTGTCCAGGGGGTCGGGGGGCTATTACCTGTCCGCCCGACCTGGTTTCCGGGTCAGCGGGGCTCCTTCCAGCAACAAGGGGTGGAAGGAGCGCTTCTTCTACGTCTGCCATCCGAAGAGTTGGAGCTTCGGGCTCCGGTGGGCGGCGCGCGCAGTTGATAACACTGCCCCAACCTTGGATGAGTGGGGGCTCCGAGCCCTTCGAAGATTGAAGGAGATCCTCCCATCTTCCAGAGTCATCCGAAAGATGACCGAGGCGTGGTTGGTCGAGGCGGGCTTGAGCCCGGTACCTCGAGGTATGCCTTGAGAAGGTGGCGGTAGGCCCTCATGTTTTATTTTCCTCTTTCGGGGTGCTCACCGAGGCCGATGTGTTTTCGCAGAGATGGTGAACCTTACTGCAGTGCGCGGAGGACGCGCCCCGTCCGCAGCATCTCCACGGCGTCATGTCGGCCTAGGCGTCGGCACAAGAGAGGCGCCAGTGGAGCTCGAGGATGCCCACCCTCGGAAGAAGGCCAAGGTCGGTGCTTCGAAGAAACCGACTCCCCCGCGGGCTCAGGAGAGCGTGGGGGCGGCGGAGTCGGGCTCGCACGACAGGCGAGGGCGAGGTCGGGGCGAGGCAGGCCCGAGCAACGAGGCGGGGAAGGCGCCGCGGGAGCCCTCGATCCGGGACTTGTGCCGTCTGCCCGCGGGGCCGCCGGACGACTTCTACCAAGCACGCCTGATGGGCGAGCTTTCCGAAGGCCAACCCTTTGAGGCGGTCGCGGCAGCCGAGCAGCGCTCCTCGGAGCTTGAAGCGGAGGTGACGTGTCTCCGGGCTGAGGCAGGGGCGACCGAGGCTGAGGTCCTTCGCCTAAGGTCCAAGGTGAAGGCGGCTGAGGAGGAGAAAGACAACCTCCGAAGGCTCCTGGAGGGGGCGCAGTCCGAGGCTTGCCTGGCCCGAGGCGAGGCGGCCGCCCTTACCCAGCGGCTGGAGGGGGCTTTGGCCGACGCGAAGGGGGCCTCGGAAGCCTTGGCGGCCGAGCGGGAGCGGCAGTTGGAGAAGGAGAGGGAAATAATCGAAGCCTACAAGAAATCCCCCGGCTTCCAACTTGGGCTGGTTCGGTCAGGGCAGGTTACCTACGAGTACGGGTACCGGATAGCCCTGGGCCGATTCCGGACGTGCCATCCCAGGTTGGGGGTCGAGGCGGATCCTTTTACCTCGCACCCCGAGGACTTGGACGTAGACATGCCGGAGGAGGTTCCTTTCGACGATAGCGTCGGGGGCCCCGATGGCTTAGGGCAGTCTTGAAGTCGGCTCAGCCGAGCCGTTTTAGCTTCTTGTAACTTTTGTAGTCTTCGGGTCAGGTCACAGTTGTAATCCCGTGCTTCGTAAAATCTTCTCCCAGTGTGCCTTTTCGCTTCGAGAGTTGTCTTGTATTCTCATGCTTCAGAAATAAAGGTCCTTTCCCCGTATGTTTTTGAGCTTCAGAAATTGCACAGCTTCGACTTGGGAGATGTTAACACGGGTATTGACCTCAGACAAAGAACTTTTTAAGGTTCTGGATGTTCCACGTTCTCGGCAAGGAGGAACCGTCCATCGCTGTGAGCCGATACGTACCCGGTTGGACCACGCCGGCGACCCGATATGGTCCCTCCCACTTGGGGGCCAGCTTCCCCCTCGTTCGGGTCGGGTCGCTGACCTCGGCCCTTCGTAGGACTAGATCGCCTAACTTGATCGGTCGGGGTCGTACCTTTCTGTTGTAGACCCTGGCGACGGCTCTCTGGTGAGAGAGGGCCTTCAGGTGCGCGTCGGTGCGTCGCTCCTCGAGCATGTCGAGGCTGGCGCGAAGTCCCTGGTTCGAGGCTTCCTCGTCGTAGCTCCTCGTTCGAAGCGTGGCGATAGCCATCTCGGGTGGTAGGATGGCCTCGGTTCCGAACGTCAAGCTGTACGGGGATTCTCCGGTCGCAGTCTTGGGAGTGGTGCGCAGCGACCATAACACACTGGGGAGCTCGTCCGTCCAGGTCGATCGGGCCGCAGACACTCTTCTTTTGAGGCCATCTAAGATGGACTTGTTGGTTACCTCGGCCAACCCGTTCGTCTGAGGGTGGGCCACCGAGCTGAACCTTAGTTGAATGCCATGACCGGCGCAGAATTCCCGGAACCATGTGCCTGCGAACTGAGGTCCGTTGTCGGTGATAATGGCCCTGGGCAACCCGAACCGAGTTACCAGGTTCTTCCACACGAATTTCTCCATCTGATGTTCCGTGATCGTCGCCAGTGGCTCGGCCTCGACCCACTTTGTGAAGTAGTCTACTCCTACAATTATGTACTTCCGCTGTCCAGAAGCCGGTGGGAAGGGACCGAGGAGGTCCAGCCCCCACTGGGCAAACGACCATGCGCAGTCGATGGGGCAGAGCGGGACCGAGGGTTGTCGGGGTGCGCGGGCGTGTTGCTAGCACGAACCGCACCGCTGAACGTAGGCTTTCGCATCTCGGCACATGGTTGGCCAGTAGTAGCCTTGGCGGAGTATCTTGTGCGCCAAGGTTCGTCCGCCGATGTGTTCGCCGCAGACCCCCTCGTGAGTTTCGGCCAGGACTGTCCGTGCTTCGTCAGGCTCCAAGCATCGCAGGAGGGGATGGGTGAAGGACCGTTTGTAAAGGCGACCACTCTCCTCGGCGTACCACGCGTGTGTGCGGCGCAGACGCCGAGCTGCGACTTCGTCGAGGAGGAGAGTTCCATCCCGCTTGAAGCGCAGCAACTCTTGCACCCACGTGGTCGGCGCACCGCCTGGGGCCATAGTCGCTACTTCGATGGCACGAGCGGGGAGCTCCTCAATCTCTGGCCACGCTTCGGGGGTTTGTCTTGACGCCAGCTTAGCGAGCGCATCGGCTCGCTCGTTTTCCTCCCTCGGAACATTAGATAATGTAAAGTAAGGGAATCTCGCGGTTAGGTCTCTTACCCGTGCCAGGTATTTGGCCATGGTTGCGTCCCGAGCTTCATATCCACCGCTGAGCTGTTTGGCCACAAGTTGCGAGTCGGTGAGGACATGTATTGCGTCCACCTGCATCTCGAGGGCCAGCCTCAATCCCGCTAGGAGTGCCTCGTATTCCGCCTCGTTATTAGTGGCTTTAAACCTGAAGCGGAGGGAACGCTCGAACGAGCATCCGTCAGGGGCGAGGAGGACCAGCCCCGCTCCGGCACCACTCGAGTTGGCCGAGCCGTCCACGTGTAGGATCCAAGCCTCGGGGGTTTGCTCGGGATCTCTGTCCATCGGAGCTAACTCCGCGACGAAGTCGGCTACCGCCTGGGCCTTCATGGCGGTCCTGGGTACGTAACTGATATCATGTTCACCGAGCTCCACCGCCCATCGGAGGAGCCGACCTGCAACATCGAATTTTGTTAAGACCTGCCGGAGAGGCTGGTCGGTGATGACTTCCACCGGGTGCGCCTGGAAGTAAGGGCGCAACTTCCGAGCCGAGAGCATCAGGGCGAGTGCGAGTTTTTCTATCGGCGGGTAGCGCTCTTCAGGTCCACTCAGGACGTGGCTGACGTAGTAGATCGGGAGTTGCGGGCCGGAGCTTTCCTTGACAAGGACGGAGCTGACCGCATGCGGGGAGGCTGCTAGGTAGAGTCCCAGCTTCTCGCCGGGGGAGACAGAGGCGAGCCGAGGGAGGCTGGCCAGGTGCTGCTTTATCTGCTTTAAAGCCTCCTCGCATTCCAATGTCCATTGGAAATTCTTCGGGTTTTTGAGCGCCTTGAAGAACGGGAGGCAGCGATCGCCCGATCGGGCGAGGAAGCGGGACTGGGCGACAAGTCTTCCGTTGAATCGCTGCAGGTCCTTAACTGTCCGGGGGGACTACATATCGATTATTGCCTGTACCTTCTCCGGGTCGGCGTCGATTCCTCTCTAGTGTACAATGAATCCTAGGAACTTCCCGGAGGTGACGCCGAAAGCGCACTTTGTGGGGTTGAGCCGCATGCCGAACTTGCGCAGCGTGGCGAAGGCCTCGGCCAGGTCGGCAAGGTGCGTTCCGGCCTCTCGGCTTTTCACAATCATGTCGTCCACGTAGACTTCCATGTTTCTGCCGATTTGATGGGCAAACATCTTGTTTACCGTCCTCTGGTATGTGGCCCCGGCATTTTTTAACCCGAACGGCATGACCTTGTAGAAGTATATCCCTTGATCGGTGAGGAAAGCCGTATGTTCTCTATCTTCGAGCGCCATCTTGATCTGGTTGTACCCTGAATAGGCGTCCATGAAAGAGAGGCGTGCATGCCCCGCCGTCGCGTCGACTAGCTGGTCGATCTTCGGGAGGGGATAGCAGTCTTTAGGACACGCACTGTTGAGACTGGTGTAGTCAATGCACATCCTCCAGCTTCCATTGTGTTTTTTCACGAGAACTACATTGGACAACCACTGAGGATACTTGGCTTCTTCTATGAAGCCTACCGCTAAGAGTCGGTCCACCTCCTCTTGTATGCCGCGTTGTTGGTCAGGGGCGTGGCGCCGGGGCTTTTGCTTCACTGGGCGAGCGTCAGGTGGGATATTGAGATGATGCTCCGCGACCTCTGGGTCGACCCCCCCCATGTCCGATGGGGACCAGGCGAAGATGTCGGCATTTTCCCGCAGAAGACCGACGAGCTGTTCCCGTTCCCGTTCGGGTAGTTCCGATCCGACCCTAACCGTTTGGTTCGGCCGCGCTTCCTGCAAAGGAACGTCAACAGTGGATCCCCTTGGCTCGGGATGAGGAGCCAGTTTCTTCGCTTCCCGTGGATCTTCCAAGGGCGCCTCGACCCTGGTTCTCTTGCCTAATGAGACGGAGGTAAGGTAGCAGCGCCTGGACTCTCGGGGGCTTCCGGTGACTTCCCCGACCCCCTCGCGAGTCAGGAATTTGACGGTCTGGTAGTAGGTTGAGACGACGGCTCTGACCTTGTTGAGGGTCGGTCGACCTAGTATGGCATTGTAAGCGGTGGGATGGTCGACCACCAGGAAAGTGGTCATTATGGTCTTCGATCTCGGCGGGGTCCCCATAGTCAGAGGCAAGGTAATGGCTCCCAGGGGCGATATTGAATCTCCCATGAACGCAGAGGCAAGGTAAACTGTGTTTTAGAGGTAATGGCTCTTAGTTTACGTCTAAACGCAGTTTTACGTCTAAACGTAGTTTGCGTCTAAACGCAGTTTTATGTCTAAACATAGTTTTGCGTTCAAAAGTAGTTTACGTCTAAAACACAGTTTTATGTCTAAACACAGTTTGCGCAGTTTACGTCTAAACACAGTTTTGCGTCTAAACTCAGTTTACGTCTAAACGCAATTTTACGTCTAAACGCAGTTTGCGTCTAAACGCAGTTTTACGTCTAAACATAGTTTTATGTTTAAAAGTAGTTTACGTCTAAAACACAGTTTTATGTTTAAACACAGTTTGCGCAGTTTACGTTTAAACGCAGTTTTACGTCTAAACGCAGTTTGCGTCTAAACGCAGTTTTACGTTTGAACGCAGTTTTACGTCTAAACGTAGTTTGCGTCTAAAACAGTTTCAAACGGATCTGAACTTAGAAACTAGTTCGTAAAAGCGCAGAAGACAGTTTTGCATAATCAAAACGCAAACGTAAGCTGCAATGTAAAGATCGTACGAAAAACACCGATTTACGTCTGAATGCAGATTTGGAAAGATCAGCACTTAGAAACTTGTTCGTAAAGGCGCAGAGAGCAGTAGCTATGTAGGAGGTTTGCAGTAATGATAAGGTACTCGAAATAAAAGCAAACCAGAGATTTAGAGTGGTTCGGTCAGTCTTGACCTACTCCACTTTTGGCTTCCTCCTCCGACGAGGTCACCGACGTCAACTAGAGGCCTTCCTTCAATAGGCGAAGGCCAACTGCCCTTTTACAGTTTCACTCCTTTTGATGGGCTCAGGAGACAACCCTTACAGAACCTTTCTCTCCTCACTTTACAACTCAAAAGCTTGAAGAACAGAAGGAGGAGACTTAAAGGCTTTACAACAATTTTGAGCTCTTAGAATCACAGAAAGGATCAAGATTTCGGTGTAGGTCTATGTGCTTTCTGTGCTGAATGGGTGGGGTATTTATAGGCCCCAACCCAGTTCAAATTTGGAGCTCAAAACGATCAAATCCTAGAATTCCGGGATCAGGCGGTTGCACCTCCTGACTGGAGCGGTTGCACCGCCTGGCAGAGCTCGAAGACTGAGCTCAAGCGGTTGCACCTCTCTGTCAGGGGCGGTTGCACCGCCTGAGTCTGGCTCGGAGACTGAGCCCCAGGCGGTGCCACCTCTTGACTGAGGCGGTTGCACCTCTCTGCCAGAGCTCGAAGACCGAGCTCAGGCGGTGCCACCTCTCTGTCAGGGAGGTTGCACCGCCCAGTCTAGCTCGAAGACTGAGCTCAGGCGGTGCCACCTCCTGGCTGGGGCGGTTGCACCACCTAGTCTCACTGGGAGACTTAGCCCAGGCGGTTGCACCTCCTGCCTGGGGCGGTTGCACCTCCTTCACTATTTCAGCTCACTTGGTTTGGCTCCAAACTTGGCCCAAACCAGTCCGAACTTGAGCCTAATTGGCCCCTACTTGGGTTATAGGATTAACACCTAATCCTAACCCTAATTAACGTGCTAAATATGATTTTAAAGACATTTTCTAAGCTATTACAAAGTTCGCAAGTCAAGACTTCTTCTGGCGAGCTTCCGGCAAACTTCCGGCGGTCTTCCGATGAACTCTCGGAAACCATTCTGCGGACTCCCGGCAAGCTTCTAGACTTCACGATTTGATCTTAGCGAGTTCCAACGAGCTTCTTCGGCAAGCTCCGATCTTTCTCGGCGAGCTCCGCGAACTTCCAACGAACCTTCCGGCGAGCTTCCGAAAAACCCTTCGGCAAGCTCCCAACTCATTCTCGGCTAGTTCCGGTAGCATTCCCGACGAACCTTCGGACTTCCGTCGAACTCTCGAACTCGCAACAAATCCTTCGCGCTTGACTCCGACACTTTGTTTCGCTTTATGTCTTCATCGTTATCATAGTTAATCCTACACAATAAAACAAAACTTCGATCGAGACAATTAATCCTAAGCAATTAACCAAGTTGTCCGACATGTCATTGGTCACTCGACGCTTCGTCCGATTCTTCGGCGCATCGTCCTCTCCTGCAGCCTATTGCCCAATCAGCCAGTTGACTCCGCAACTCCGATATCCTTGGCACAATACCCGCTCTTCTTGGCCTGATGCCCGATTCCACGGCCCGAAGCCTTCTGTCGATACATCGACCGATCCACCGGCCCGACGTCCAATCTTCTGACATGTTCCTTCGGCACAACATGATTTTCCTGCTTTAATTGTCTCATCCTGATCGAAGCATCCTGCGTTACTCAAACCGCAGATTAAATCATAAACATATATTAAGTAGTTTCATCATCAAAATACGAGATTCAACAAAGAAATCGATCAAAAAAAGGCGAGTGAAGTGATACAAAAAGAACTCTGTTCTTTGTTAGTCCTATCCATAAGAGAGGGGAGCATATGAAAAATGTAATCGATTCTTTCGTTTCCTTGGGTCACTGGCCATCTGCCGGGAGTTTCGGGTTTAATACCGATATTTTAGCAACAAATCCAATAAATCTAAGTGTAGTGCTTGGTGTATTGATTTATTTTGGAAAGGGAGTGTGTGCGAGTTGTGTATTTCAAGAATAGGTTGGATCCATCCGGCTGCACTTTATTTATGGTATTTATAGGAGAAATAGGAAAAAGGTGCACGATCTAGATGAATTACTTCTGAATAAATTAAGAAATCATATGTAAGAACCATAGCATTTCGTGACTTATTGGTAAATCCACTTTGATTCTCTATCAACCAATAATGTGAGACCATTAACATGGTTAAAGCTAAATTGTTTAAAGTCTAGGTAAAACATGGTACTCTTTCTACCACTTCTACCACTACGTTAGTAACGAAATGGTTAAAAAAAAATAGTTGGTAATTTATTTGATTTGATATAGAACACTCGTATCGATAAAAGAATTTGAACCATTTACTAGAAAAATGAGCACTTTGCTTTTTTTATCTAATGCCAAAATGACGACCTATGTATAAAAAAAAGGAATTTTTGGACTTGAAGAAACAAATAAAAAAATATAATAATTATTATTTTCATTTTTAAAAAATGAAAAATGAAATAGAATTCTAAAATTGAAAATGATAAATAAAATACAAAACAAATATAAATAAAATACAAATAAAGAAACAACTTTGTTGACAATTCTAGATTTTTGTCTGGTCTAGTCGGAAGAGTCCTCCTGATATTCTGGTCTTGTATCAGTTTTGACATCTTTGAATACAAACAGAAAAGAGAGGGTAGGCTCATTACATTAAAAAAGATATGGGAATACCCACACCATAAATAAAACATTAAAAAAGATATGGGAATACCCACACCATAAATAAAATAAATAATTGAGCGTGAGAGCCAAATGAATCGAAAGATTCATGTTTGGTTTGGGAAGAGATCATGGAAGTTTTGAAATTAATGATAAGATAATCTACTTTCATTAAATGATTTATTAGATAATCGAAAACAGAGGATTTTGAATACTATTCGAAATTCGGAAGAATTACGTAAAGGGGCCATTGAGCAGCTCAAAAGAGCCCGGGCTCGCTTATGTAAAGTGGAAATGGAAGCATATGAGTATCGAATGAATGGATACTCTGAAATAGAATGAGAAAAACAAAATTTGATTAATGCCACTAGTAATAGTTTGGAACAATTAGAAAATTACAAAAATGAAACCCTTCAGTTTGAACAACAAAGAGCGATTAATCAGGTCCGACAACGAGTTTTCCAACAAGCCTTACAAGGAGCTCTGAATAGTTGCTTGAATAGCGAGTTACATTTCCGTACGATCCGTGCTAATATTGGCATTCTCAGGGCCATGCAAGAAATAACTGATTAGCCCTTCTTTTTTTAGTTATAGTTTAGGCATTATTTTTTTCTTTTCCTTCCTAAAAAGAATAAAGAAACACTAATGGTAACCCTTCGAGCCGACGAAATTAGTAATATTAATCGTGAGCGTATTGAACAATATAGTAGAGAAATAAAGATTGTGAATATTGGTACCGTACTTCAAGTAGGCGACGGAATTGCTCGTGTTCATGGTCTTGATGAAGTAATGGCAGGTGAATTAGTAGAGTTTCAAGAGGGTACAATAGGCATTGCTCTGAATTTGGAATCAAATAATGTTGGCGTTGTATTAATGGGTGATGGTTTGATGATACAAGAGGGAAGTTCCGTAAAAGAAACAGGACGAATTGCTCAGATACCTATGAGTGAGGGTTATTTGGGTCGTGTTATAAATGCTCTGGCTAAACCTATTGATGGGAGAGGTGAAATTTCAGCTTCTGAATCTCGGTTAATTGAATCTCCTGCCCCATGTATTATTTCTAGACGTTCTGTATATGAGCCTCTTCAAACGGGGCTTATTGCCATTGATTTGATGATCCCTAGGACGCGGTCAACAAGAATTAATTATTGGAGACAGACAGACTGGCAAAACAGCCGTAGCCACATATACGATTCTCAATCAAAAAGGTCAAAATGTAATGTGTGTTTATGTAGCTATTGGTCAAAAAGCATCTTCTGTGGCTCAGGTAGGAAAGATGGAATATACTATTGTGGTAGCCGAAACGGCGGATTCACCTGCTACATTACAATACCTCGCTCCTTATACGGGAGCGGCTCTGGCTGAGTTTTTTATGTATCGTGGACAACATACTTTAATAATTTATGATGATCTCTCCAAAGAGGCACAAGCTTATCGCCAAATGTCTCTTCTATTAAGAAGACCTCCCGGTCGTGAAGCTTATCCAGGAGATGTTTTTTATTTGCATTCACGACTTTTGGAAAGAGCCGCTAAATCAAATTCTAGTTTAGGTGAAGGAAGTATGACCGCTTTACCGATAGTTGAGACTCAATCCGGAGACGTTTCAGCTTATATTCCTACTAATGTAATTTCCATTACAGATGGACAAATATTCTTATCTGCCGATCTATTCAATGCTGGAATCCGACCTGCTATTAATGTGGGTATTTCCGTTTCCAAAGTAGGATCCGTAGCTCAAATTAAAGCCATGAAACAAGTAGCCGGCAAATCAAAATTGAAACTAGCGCAATTCACAGAGTTAGAAGCCTTTGCACAATTCGCTTCTGATCTCGATAAAGCTACTCAGAATCAATTGGCAAGAGGTCAACGATTACGCGAGTTGCTTAAACAATCCCAATCAGACCCTCTCGCAGTGGAAGAACAGATAGCTACTATTTATACCGGAGCGAATGGATATCTTGATCCGCTAGAAATTGGACAGGTAAAGAAATTTATCAATCAGTTACGTAACTACTTAAAAAACAATAAACCTAAATTTCAAGAAATTATATCTTCTACCAAGTCATTCACCGAGGAAGTAGAATTTCTTTTGAACGTTCATCGGCTTCTTAGGTAAATCCGATCTCTCAACGGTTTCTTGAATTGGCTTCCTTCCTTGGTTCTTGATCTTGGAATGGGGTTTGTCTGTGATTAGGGTGGGATCACCTTCAGCTGCGTTTCTTTGGAGTGGCACTTGGGACATGGATTTCACTTCATTTACGAAGAAGCTAATCCTTTACTTTGCCTGATTAGTTCCCATGGAGGGTTGGATCGAACTGTTTGTTTTCTTGATGTGAAGCTTCTGGTTGATCGGCTTTCTTCCACTGTTTGCTTTCCGTTCGAGATCATGCTCGTTGCAAGTGTCGTTGAAAGTAGCAGCCTTTCTTTGACGGTTTCTCTAATGCAAAAACAACGTTGTCAACCGGTTAAACATTGGAGTGACATTAAAACTAAGATTTGTCACGATATGACATGATAAATAGGATTTTTGTTCGAATGATCGTAAACTGAACTTAAGTGAAAAAAAAACTTAAATATCAGATCAATATATAATTAAAACTTAATACCATGATAAATATTTTGAGTCGATGTAGACCATGATATATGATTTTGACTATTAAACGGTTCTTCTTAACAATCTCATGACTTCTGCCACTCTTAAACATCGGTTGGAGATTGGAGATTAGTGTAAAACCTAATCAAATTTACTTGTGATGAAAATAAAAACATAAAGAATATTCATTTTATCGAGGTCCTCTTATATAATCATAGATTTAGATTTGGTACACATATTTGTAAATATATTATTAGAAAAATATTGTGCAAGCCATAAATGGTAGAGGTGTTCAAATTGAACCTAACCAAGATTTCAGTTCGGATCAATTGAATTGAACTAATTTATTATATATATATATATATAATTATTTTAATTATAAACTGATTAATTGAATCGAATTAATCGAATCGATTAAATAAATTTGAATCGATTACGATTCAAACTATCTTATTTTAATCAAATCTAACTGAAAACGGTTTGAACCAGATTTTATTACGTCGACTGACACAACACATGGATATTGTTCGATTGGAGGAGCTCAAGTATATAGATATATTCATCAATCTCAGATCAATTGAATTGAACTAATTTATTATATATATATATATATAATTATTTTAATTATAAACTGATTAATTGAATCGAATTAATCGAATCGATTAAATAAATTTGAATCGATTACGATTCAAACTATCTTATTTTAATCAAATCTAACTGAAAACGGTTTGAACCAGATTTTATTACGTCGACTGACACAACACATGGATATTGTTCGATTGGAGGAGCTCAAGTATATAGATATATTCATCAATCTCTATAAATTATGTAAGTATGTAGCCTTATATTATATTATATAGTTTGATATATTAAGATTCCTCACCTTAATAGACAATTGGACTCCAAAAAACGAAAAAGAAAAAAGTGCAAGCCGTTCTTACGTTTCCATGAATTGTCAAACAAGAAAGTTTTGTTTTGTTCTCCGTCACCTTGACATCGGGAAATTAAATCTGAGACTCCTTCCTGTGTACTTTGGCTCGTTACCACAGCTTGCATGGCGGGAGAGGCGCGCTGCAGAGCCCCGTGTTTCCTCTGAAGCCCTCCGCCGTCAAGGGAGCCCGATGGCGCGGTATCCGACCGCTGAGCCTGTTATCTGACACATCGAACTCGGTCAGTCGCGCGAGGTCCAGCACGCCCTCAGGTATGCTCCCGGAGAGCCCGTTCCCCGCCATCCCCACCTCCTTCAGCGCCGCCAGCCTCGCCATGGACGCCGGTATCCCGCCGCCAAGCTCTGGGTTGTGCGACACCACTAGCCTCTCTACTGTGTCCATCGCGGCCAGCTCCCCCACGCCCTCGTCAAGCCCCCCGGTGAACCGGTTGCGTGACAGATCCAGCGTCCGGTAGTGCCCCAAGGGGTCCTGCGTCCCCTTCGCCAGCACTGGCCGCAGCCGGCCGTACAGCTCGTTGGAGTGCAGGTCCAGGTCCATCAGCAGCGTCAGGTTCTTGAACCCCTCCGGGATCCCCGAATGCAGAGTGTTGTTGGAGAGGTTGAGCAACGAGAGCCCGGTCATGTTGCCGATCCACGGCGGGAGATCCCCCACCAGTCCGTTGCTGGAAAGGTCGAGGATCGAGATGGACGACGCCGACGACAGCCAGTCAGACAGCGGACCGGAGATCCCTGTGTCCGCCAGGACAAGCTTGAATATGTTCATCTGGCCGAGCCAGCTCGGCGGCCTGCCCAAGTGCATCAGGGAGTTGAAGGAGAGATCCAGCTCTTGGAGGTTCCGCAGCCGGGAGAGCTCGGCGGGGATTGGACCACCGAGGCGGTTCCGCGACAGGTCTAACGTCTGCAGATTGGCCAGGTTGGCGAAGCTGGAAGGGATCCTGCCGGTAAATCGGTTGTTGGAGAAGAAGATGTCCGTGAGCGTGGCGAGGCGTCCTATAGCGGCGGGCAGCTGACCGGTGAGCTTGTTGTTCTCCAGTATCAGTCTCTCGATGCTAGGTAGGCCGCCGATCGAATCCGGGATGCTCCCGGTGAGCTGGTTCTCCGACATCCTACAGAACTGCAGCGAGACCATACCGGCGATGGAAGGCGGAATGCTTCCCGTGATGCGGTTCTGGTTCAAGTAGAGAACCACCAGGTTTTTGAGCTTGCCTATGGAGCTGGGGATGCCGCCGGAGATCTTGTTCTCTGAAAGATCAAGAACAGTGAGCCTTCGCAGCAATCCGATCTCCATGGGGATGGAGCCGGTGAGGTGGTTGCCATGGAGGTCTAGTGCCTCCATTGCAGGTACCCGCCCGATGGATGCCGGGATGCCGCCGGTTAGCCTGTTGTTGGAAAGAGAGACCACGGAAAGAAATGGAGAGGTGAACATGGAAGGGGGAAGCGATCCGGAGAGGCGGTTGTTGCCGAGGGAGAGCTTCCGGAGTCGGGTGAGGTTTGCGAAGGCGGAGGGGATGCAGCCGGTGAGTTGGTTGGAGTCGAGGAGGAGGTGTTCAAGGCGGGAGAGGCGGCCGAGGGCGGGTGGAACGGGGCCGGCGAGCTGCTTGAGGTTGCTGAGATCGAGCAACCGGAGGGAGAAGAGGTCGCCGAGGGCAGGCGAGAGACTCCCGGCAATGGAGGCGTCGGAGATGAAGTCGGGCCCGGAGGAGAGGCCAGGGCGGCAGACGTTGACGACGCGGCCAGTGGCAGCGTCGCAGGCCACGCCGTCCCACGCGGAGCAACAGTCCGTGGCCGAGTCCCAGGAGCGGAGGAGGCCGGAGGGGTCGGCGGTGATGCCGGCCTTGAAGGTGAGAAGGGCCGAACGGTCGTGGGGGTGACATCCCTGCGACCACTGCAGCAACAGGGTGGAGCAGAGGAAGAGGAAGACGAGGCACAGCGGCTGCATGTTATCCATCTCTTACGTGAAAGAATCGACGAGGGTCGACCGATGTTCTCCCCAGTCGAAGAACTTGCAATGAAAAGGCGGTGGATCAAACTGGAGTCGAAAAGCATTCGTTACTGCCATGAAAGTGGCAGCAGAGGGTCTCTTAAGAGACCATTTCCTCGCAGTTTCTACTTCTTTAATGGGCTCTCAGGTCGGCAGAAATGTGGAGATGCAGCAGCAAATTAGGCGTGGAAACGGAGTCTGCTGCTGCAGTCATGAACGGTCTCCAAGGAAACTGGGGTGAGGCCCCATGAAGCTTGCCTGGGTTCAGACGCCCCATGGTGGAAGTGGCGCTGCTGACTTTAATGGGACCAGAGAAGAAAGAATAGGGGCGTCTCTCTGTCCCAATGGAGTATTATATCTCCTTCCTTCTCACTTAATGAGCTGTCGGAGTCGATGGGCTTCACTTGCCTTCGCCTGCCTTTCCAGGGTGTGTACTTGTGATGGCGCACGAGGCTGTCAACCACTCACCACAGCAAACTGCAGGTTGGGGGAACCTCGACTCATTGGATCATCTGGCTGTTTCTACAAGGCTTTGATACTGATTAGATATCGTTGCACACAGGCATTTAGGAAGCGAACGATTTCTTCTGTTAGAAGGCAAAGGAGAGGAATGGCAGACGGCTAGCGCCCACAGGTCAGAGGCTAGATGCAGAAATCAAGGTAATGCGTGCTTTGAGATGCATGAAAGCAATTCAATTCGAGTGATATGAACTATAAATATGGTTGGTCATTTGACAGTGATCCTCTCTTTGACCGAATAGATTCTCTGTGCCATCTCACTAACACTGATCTATTATTTCTCGATTGCCCCAGTTCTATAATGCCTGTTGATAGGGGTAAAAAATTGGCCTGACGTAACACCCCGGATTTGACGTAATACACCCCCCACGTCGAACGCCCTGTGCGGCACACTGCCCCAAAACGAACGTTAATAACGACGCGACATGAGCCCACACCCACCGTACCCAGACCCCCTCGGCTGATCGACGCTCCCCTCACCCTGCCGAAGCTTGGCTCTCCACGCAACGTCCACGACGACAGACGCCATCAGAGGTACGGCCCCCCTCCTGCAGGATGGCCCATCAGGTAACATCAAAACCCTTGTATAAATACCCATCGGACATGGGGGAAAGGGGGAGGCCAAAAAACACGATACTTCCCCGCACTGACTTGATCGTCGGAGGGGTCGGGCCGAGCTACCGACCCGACCTGTGTGCAGGTACCCGACCGCTGTTAAGCCTGCTCGACAAGACGGAGTTCCCCGGCAAGATCCCCCGCATCCGCCGCCCCGGGACTTCAAAGGGAGTCACGTCTGATCCGAGTCATTTGGAGCCCTGAATCAGCCGCGTCAACCCCGAAGTCGCGGTTAAAAGGTTACTTACCGTAACAGATTGGTGCTAGAAGGAGGGCCGCATCCAAATGTCAGGCGACCAGCGAATCCACCTCGGCGGATCCTCAAATACGGAGCTCCCCGCCTTAGGGGAACAGCGTGACGAAACCCACGACGAACGCCTCGCAGCGGTATCAGAACGCTACTGGCGACTGTTCAACGACCCGGGCTTGGCGCCCCCCGACGGTGCACCCGCCGACCCGTCGCAAGTGCCACCTGAGGCCTTTCATGACCTCGCCCACCAGGTCCAAACTTTGACAAGCATAGTGCAGACCATCGTCTCCCAGCGAACGTCTTCGCAAGCAGCGCCGCCTTCGCGGCAACAGGAGCCCCCCGCCCGGACCCACGTGCCACTCACAGAACTTCCTGGCTCGCCTCGAAACCCCACAACTCATCCCGGGAGTCGGGAAGCAGAGGACACGGTGAGCCATCCCGAACCTGAGGCTCCGATTGTCGATTCGACGAACGCTCTACGAGCTCAGCTGCGCCTCGTCAGTCAAAGGCTTGACGAGGTACAATAGGAAGTTCGTAAGTCAAAGGGAGAGCTCGGGGCGGACGGACATCGAGGATCTCCGTTCATCCCCGAGATACAGGACCAGGCGATCCCGCCGCACTTCCACCTCCCCTCACTGGATGCGTACGACGACGCAGCCGACCCGGCGGACCACGTGGCTGCTTTCCGGGCCCAGATGGCGCTATTCGGGACTTCAGACGCCCTGATGTGCAGGGCGTTCCCGACGACTCTGCGGGGACCAGCCCGCGCGTGGTACAGCGGCCTGAAGCCAGGGACCATCGCCTCCTTCGACCAGCTCGCCAAGGATTTCGAGCTTAACTTCCTGACGTACGCCCGGCCAAAGCCGTCCATGGCGTTGCTCTTGGGGCTCAACCAGAAGGAGGACGAGCCCCTCTCCCACTTTGTGAACCGATTTACAACACAAATCCGGGGACTAGCGGATGCTCACCCCTCTCTCTTGATGCAGGCCTTCATGGTTGGCCTGCGGCCCTCCAGGTTCTTCTGGTCACTCGTGGAGCGGCCCCCCGTCGCGGTCCCCGAAATGCTCCAACGTGCCAGTCAGTTTATCGCCGCGGAAACCTGGATGGCTGGAAAGCGGGAGGAGCACAAAAAGGTCAAGTCAGAATCGCCCCGACAGCAACAACCTACCGCCTCCCGGCGAAAGTTGGACAGGCCCGACCCCAGGCCTCCTCTTCCCGCCTTGAATTCTTCCCGGACTGAAATATTCTTACACGAGAGAGGGAAGGGGATGCTCAGGGACCCTCACCCGATGAAGAACCCGCGGGAGCTCGCAGACCGTTCAAAGTATTGCCGATTCCATCGACAACACGGGCACGACACTGAGCAGTGCTACGAGTTGAAGAGACAAATCGAGGAGCTCATCCTCAGAGGTCATCTCGGCCAATACCTCCGGCCGAACAAGGAGCAGTCACCTCGCCCAGAAGGCCCTGTCGAGCGACACATCGATGTCATAGCCGGAGGCCCCGCATCCGAGGAAATTCCATGTCGGGCAGAAAGGCGTACGCTTGGTCCGCTCCCGACGAAGCCTCGGGACACGAGCCCGAGCCCGAGATCACCTTCCCAACCGGAGCTGATATGGCAAAAAATGGTAAACCCCGCCCCCGGCGACTTCCCCCGCACGTGGACAGGCGCGGCGCCCCAGGGAAAGCAACAAGGGCAACAGACTGCGTCCGGACGTTAGCCTCACGGAGCCCACAGCCCCTTCAGTTGACCCAGCACAGTAGGACGAGATGGAAGTGGGTAGCGGTTGAAGCTCGCCCATACCCTGCGATCCCCCGCTCCCATACGCAACGTCTTCAGCGATATCGGACGCTATCAGAGATACGGCCCCGACCGACGGGATGGCGCAGCCGAGAATGCCGGGTTCCCCTATAAACGTCCTCAAGCCCGAAGGGAAAGGTAAGGCTGAATTCCCCCAAAAAAAACAACCGCCACTGCATCTCTCTAACTTGATCGTCGGAGGGGTCGGGTCGAGCGCACCCGACCATTGTGCAGGTATCAAGCCGAGGTCTCCCGATCGGGACGCACCGGCGACAGGGGTCGGGTTGAGCGCACCCGACCATTGTGCAGGTATCAAGCCGAGGTCTCCCGATCGGGACGCACCGGTGATCCCCGCTTGGGAAGAGTCGCCGCATCGTCCCGAGTCCGAGGCCGCACCCGACCATCCCGGTGGAGACGAGTACCGCCCCAGGGAGATCCCCGCCATTCGGACCCCCGAACGAGCCGAGACGACCTCCCGGGTCACGGCTAAGAAAAAGGGTGTTTACACTAAATAGAAAAAAAGGTGTTTACACTAACATAATGGCGCTAGAAGGAGGGCCGGTCCGAATGTCAAACGATCCGCAGGCTCACTCCGACGAACCCCCAGCCATCCGGTCGCACACGACCGACGCGACGGAGGAACGCCCCCAACAGGAGGGAATTCGGGACGAGCGCCCCGCCGCGATCTCGGAGCGCTATTGGCGATTATTCAACGATCCGGGCCTATCGCCTCCCGTCGCCAATCCCGGTGGCCCGTCACCCGTGCCGCCCGAAGCCCTCTACGACCTCACGCACCAGGTTCGGGCCCTTACGGGAGTGATGCAGACCATCATCCCGCTGGTCTCTCCCCCGGCGTCTTCACACTCAACCCTACCCCCACCGCGGCAACGGCCCGCCGGCGCTCAAAACGCCGCACCGCTCCCCGAGTCTCCCATTTCCCCTCCGCGCCGATCGACCCGACCCGGGAGCCGAGAAGCGGAGGAACCAGCGGCGCATCCGACGCCCGTAGCCCCACTTTCAGGCTCAGCGGAGGAACTGTGGGCCCAGCTACGCCTCGTAGGCCGCCGGCTGGACGAGGTGCAGCGCGAGGTTCGCCGGACCGGGGGAGACCCGGGGGCCGAACAACACCAGGGGTCCCCCTTCATCCCCGAGATTCAAGAGCAGGCCATTCCGCCGCATTTTCGGCTCCCGTCACTAGATGCTTATGAAGGTGCCACCGATCCGGCGGACCACGTGGCTGCTTTCCGCGCCCAAATGGCGCTATACGGGACGTCCGATGCCCTGATGTGCAGGGCGTTCCCGACGACCCTGCGGGGCCCAGCCCGAGCGTGGTACAGCAATCTGAAGACCGCGACCATCGCCTCTTTCGACCAGCTGGCCAGGGATTTCGAGCTTAACTTCCTGGCTCATGCCAAGCCGAAACCATCGGTGGCGATGCTCCTCGGGCTCAACCAGAGGGAGGATGAGCCCCTTTTTCACTTTGTGAACCGCTTCACCACACAAATCCGCGGCCTATCTGATGCTCACCCTTCTTTAATGATGCAGGCATTCATGATGGGCCTGCGCCCTACCCGATTCTTTTGGTCTCTAGTGGAGCGACCCCCTACTTCGGTACCCGAAATGTTGCAGCGTGCGAACCAGTACATCGCTGCCGAGGCATGGATGGTTGGCAAGCGTGACGAGCGCAAAAGGGTCAAGCCCGAGCAGTCCCAACAGCAGCAGCCCGCCACCTCCCGGCGCAGGGCCGGCGGCCTCAACGATGCGGTGCCTGGGTCCCCTCTTCCGGGCCTTAACTCCTCTCGGACCGAGATATTTCTCCATATTAAGGAGAAAGGCCTTCTCAAAGACCCCTACCCGATGAGGAGTCCGCGCGAGCTCGCGGACCGCTCCAAATACTGCCGTTTCCACCGACAGCCCGGTCACGACACCGAGGAGTGTCGGGAATTAAAAAGGCAAATTGAGGAGCTCATCCGCCGAGGACACCTCGGCTCGTACCTCCAACCAGACAAGGAGCTCTCGCCACGCCCGGAGGGCCCCATCGAGCGACACATAGATGTCATAACCGGCGGGCCGGCGTCCGGAGGGAATTCCGCGGCAGGTGGAAGGGCATACGCCAGGGCCTCCCGAGCTGAGGGCTCCGAACCCGAAAAAGGTCCCGAAGTCACCTTCCCGACCGGGGGATCTGAACTAGCCGAGCATGATGACGCACTGGTGATATCAGCCCGAATCGCCAACGCGCAAGTAAGAAGAATCATGGTCGACACTGGAAGCTCGGCCGATATACTTTATTGGGACGCCTTCCAAAAGCTCGGCCTGGTAAAGGAGAACATGAAGCCGGTATGCTCAACACTCACGGGGTTCACCGGCGCCTCGATCTCGTCACTAGGGGTCATCACCCTGCCCCTAACTTTGGGAGCCTTCCCGAAAGCAAAAACGGTGATGACCTCCTTTCTGGTGGTCGACCTCCCCACGGCATACAACGCCATCCTAGGACGGCCAACCCTCAACAAGACCCGAGCCGTCATCTCAACTTACTATCAAACCATCAAGTTCCCGACCCACGAGGGGGTCGGGGAAGTGGCGGGGAACTCCTGGGAGTCCAGGCGCTGCTACTTGACCGCTGTGTCATTAAACAAGAGAGCAAGGATCCAATCCCCGCTGGAAGACCCCCGGGAGGAAAAAAAACCAACCCCCCGCCCCGAGCCGAAGGAATCCACCGTCGACTTGCCGCTGGTCGAAGGAAGGCCCGATCAAACAGTCAAAATCGGGTCGGAACTCCCCGAAAAAGAACGACAGCAGCTCGTCGGCCTTCTGCGAGTCAACGCCGACATCTTCGCTTGGACGTCAGCCGACCTAACAGGAGTCCACCCGGAAGTCGCACTGCACCACCTGAACATCTCATCCGACGCCCGGCCGGTGAAACAGAGGCCCAGGCGGCAGGCCCCGGATCGGCAGCTGGCCATCCGAGAAGAAGTAAACCGGCTTCTGGCGGCCGGTTTCATAGAAGAGGCGAGGTACCCACAGTGGCTCTCCAACGTAGTCCTTGTCAAAAAACCTAATGGAAGCTGGCGAATGTGCGTTGACTACACCAGTCTCAACAATGCTTGCCCAAAAGATTGCTACCCCCTCCCGAAGATCGACCAGCTGGTCGACGCCACGGCCGGCCACGCCCGACTCTCGTTTATGGACGCCTTCTCCGGGTACAACCAGATCAGGATGGCACCCGAAGATCAAAAACATACAGCCTTCCTCACCGAGCAAGGGATATACTTTTACAGAGTTATGCCGTTCGGGTTAAAAAACGCCGGGGCAACCTACCAGAGGACGGTGAACAAGATGTTCGCCCACCAGATCGGACGAAACATGGAGGTATATGTCGACGACATGATCGTAAAGAGCCGAACGGCGGAGGATCATCCCTCCGACCTGGCGGAGACATTTGACACTCTGCGGAGGTTCGGCCTGCGCCTCAACCCCACCAAGTGCGCCTTCGGTGTGACCTCGGGAAAATTCCTCGGATTCATCGTACACGAAAGAGGGATTGACGCCAACCCGGAAAAGATACAGGCCCTCATCGACATGCGACCTCCACGGACGATCAGAGACCTGCAGCGCCTCAACGGGAGGCTGGTCGCTTTGTCGCGCTTCCTCTCCCGATCGGGAGATCGCTGCCACTCTTTTTTCCGGGCCCTGAAGGATCCGAAGAATTTCCAGTGGACGGCGGAATGCGAGACGGCCTTCGAGCAGATAAAGCTACACCTGGCCAGCCTCCCTCGACTCGCTTCGGTCTCCCCAGGGGAGAAGCTGAGTCTCTACCTTGCCGTCTCTCGGCATTCGGTCAGCTCGGTTCTAGTCAAAGAAATTTCCGGCGACCAACTACCGGTCTACTACGTCAGCCACATGCTGAGCGGGCCAGAAGAACGCTACCCGCCAATCGAAAAGTTGGCGCTGGCGCTCGTCCTGTCGACGCGGAAACTCCGTCCCTACTTCCAGGCTCACCCGATAGAGGTAATAACCGATCAGCCGCTTCGGCTTATCCTGTCCAAATTCGATGTTGCAGGGCGTCTCCTCAAATGGGCAGTGGAGCTCGGCGAGCACGACATACAATACATACCTCGGACCGCCATCAAAGCCCAAGCCGTGGCAGACTTCATTGCGGAGCTGACGCCGAATACCGGCGAAGAACTCGAGCCACTGCGCGATACCTGGACCCTCCACGTAGATGGCTCGGCCAACGCGAATGGCGCCGGCGCGGGTCTGGTTCTGACAACACCTGACGGCCGCTCGATCGAGCGCTCCTTCCGCTTCGGGTTCAGAGCCACCAACAACGAGGCAGAATACGAGGCTCTCCTGGCGGGGCTCCAGTTGGCACTGGAAATGCAGGTGACCGACATACGCGTCATCACCGACTCGCAGCTGGTGGCTAGGCAGCTCGATGGCGAATACGAGGCCCGGGACCCGACTATGGCAAAATACCTAGCGCAGGTAAGAAGCCTGGCCGCCAAGTTTGCCCATTTTGAACTGTCGAATGTTCCCAGGAGCGAGAACCAGCGAGCCGACACCCTGGCTAAACGGGCGTCCGGCCCGTCCCCCTGGGCTCGACCCGAGACCGAAGAACTCCCCCGCCGAGCCATAGAGGTCGTCGCCACCGTCGCTCACGGCGCGTCGGCCACTTGGGTACAGGAGATGTTACGCTTCAAGCAGGACGGAACCCTGCCCGACGATACGACTACAGCTCGGCGCTTGCGTCGAACGCAGGCGTGGTACACCGAGGAAGGAGGACGGCTGTACAAACGGTCTTTCTCGCGCCCCCTGTTGCGCTGCCTAGAGCCGAGCGAAGCCAGGACGGTTCTGTCCGACATGCACGAAGGAGCTTGCGGGGAACACATAGGCGAGCGAGCCCTGGCACACAAGGTACTCCGACAGGGGTACTACTGGCCGACCATGCGCCAGGACGCGAAAGCTCTCGTGCGGCGATGCAGCTCGTGCCAGGAGCACGCCCGTACCACCCGACGACCGGCGGTCCTGTTCACCCCCGTCGACTGTGCCTGGCCATTCGCGCAATGGGGACTGGACATACTCGGGCCTCTCCCGCCCGCCTCCGGCCAGCGGAAGTACATCATCGTGGGAGTGGACTACTTTACCAGATGGGTCGAAGCCGAGCCCCTAGCAACCATCACGGAGTCGCAAGTGAAAAGGTTCGTATGGAGAAACCTCATAACCCGTTTCGGCCTGCCCCAGTCCATCGTCGCCGACAACGGACCGCAGTTCGCCGGCAGGAAATTCCAAGAGTTTTGCGCCAAGCACAAAATTCAACTGAGGTTCAGCTCGGTGGCTTACCCCCAGGCAAATGGGCTAGCTGAAGTTACCAACCGGGCCATCGTCGACGGACTCAAGAGAAGGGTATCCGCTACCCGATCGGCTTGGATCGACGAGCTCCCGAGCGTCCTGTGGGCGCTTCGCACTACCCCCAAGACCCCGACCGGGGAGTCTCCCTATAGCCTCACGTTCGGGACCGAGGCCGTGTTACCACCCGAGGTAGCCGTCCCGACTCCGCGGACGGCAAACTACAGCGAAGAAGCCTCGGGCGAAGGGCTCCGATCAAACCTGGACCTGCTCGAGGAAAGACGGGCCGACGCACACCAAAAAGCCCTTTCTTACAAAAGAGCCGTAGCAAGGGTCTACAACCGGAACGTGCGACCCCGGTCGATAAAATTAGAGGACTTGGTCCTGCGCAAAATCGAGGTCAGCCACCCCACCCAAGTAAGGGGGAAACTGGCCCCAAAGTGGGAGGGACCCTATCGGGTCATCGGAGTTTCCCGACCGGGGACATTCAGGCTCGCCACAATGGATGGCGACCCCGTGCCCCGGACTTGGAACATACAGAACCTTAGGAAATATTTCGTCTGAAGAAACAGACAACACGCAAACACAGAAGATCGAAGGAAAAAATCAACTTATTAAAAAGGAGGGGATACAGAAGCCAAAACCCATGCACAAAACCCTCGCACCCTCGACCCGATGTGCAAAAAACAACCCTCACTCCTCACCCGGAGTCTTCGGGCGGTCGTCAAACGGCACGTCCTCCGGCATATCCACCTCCAGGTCCACGGGGTGAGAGGCGAACGGATCCCTTTCCACCTCGGAGCCGGGAGGGCACGAACCGAAGCGACCCAGGGCAATCCTGTATCCATACTCGTAGGATACTCGCCCCATTCTGGTCAGTCCGAGCTCAAAGTTCTCGGACTTCTTGTAAGCCTCGATCGCCTCCTTGTCCTTCGACGGGCGGAGGCGAACCTCCTCAGCCAACGCCTCGGAAGCAGCGCGGGCTTCAGCCTCGGCCCTCTCCGCCCTCTTGGAGAGACCAAGCGCCTCTGACTTCGACTGGCGGAGCTCGTCTCGATCCAAACGAAGGGACTCCTGGAGCTCCTTGACCGAATCGCCCGACTGCTCGAGCTCCGCCCGTAAACGCACCACTTCTTCCTCAGAACAGGTCGCGCGTTTTTCCGCAGTCGCCACCGCCTCGGGGCCAGACCCAGCGCGAATCTCCTCCAACTGACGACACAACTCGGAGTTGCGCTCGCTAAGGTCCCAGATTATCTGGCCAGCGTCGCGCACTCGGTCCATCAGCGCCGTCGAATAATGGAGGCCCTGCCACAAGAAAATAAGGGTCAGCACACAGTCACAGGGATACCCGGAGTTAGCAAAAGGCTTACCAACGTCAGGAACCTCCCCGCCTTGCTGAGCATGGTCTCCGAGGGCAGAGTGTACAGGTCCCGAGCCAGGTCAGGATGGAGCACGCCTCGAAGGAAGGCGGCCGAAGGATCTCCCCCGGCCCATACCCGGTCCCCTCGGGACAGCCCCTTCCATCGGGCGACCAGCGGGTCGGAAGCCTCCCCTGTTGGAAGCTCGCCCATCACCGCTGCCCATAGGGGCTCGTCGGCTCCCGCGCGTAGCCCGCACAGATCATCCACCGTGGGCAGGTTCGCCCTCTTCCCGGCCGCCCCCTGGCTAGGCCCTTCAAATCGGGAAGGCCCCTCCTCCCGAGAGGTCCGCTTGGCACCCACAACCATTGGAGGAGCGGTCCCCGCCTTGGTTTTCCCCGGACCCGTCGTCCTCGCCTTCTTGGACGGACGTCCCGCAGGGATCTCCAATGGGGCACCCGCCGAACCGGGCACCGGGTCGGCCGGGGAACGCGGGGGGGAAGCAGCGAACTGGCGCGAGGAAGAAGCCGACGAAGAGCGATTACCACGGAGGGACAGGAGCTTCATCCCTGCGAAAAAGACAAGCGAAACCATCACAAACTGTAGAAACAAATAAAACGTGGAGAACACCCTCTATAAACATACCCCCGAAAGCCGGGCTAAGACCCGCCTCGGCTAGCCACTTCTCGGTCATGGCTCGGATAGCCTGGGAGCCGGGAAGGATTGCCCGAAGCCTCTTCAAATCCCGACACTCCTCGTCGTTCAAATCCGGGACGGTGTTATCTATCACCCTCACCGCCCACCGAACACCGAAGCCCCAATCCCTCGGCCAGCTGATGTAAAAAAAACGCCCCTTCCACCCTTTATTACTCGAAGGGGCTCCCCCGACGCGAAAGCCAGCCCGGGCCGACACGAAATAGCCCCCCGGCCCCTTAAGAAGGCGGAAACATGAAAGAAAGAGGTTTCGGGTAGGGGTGATGTTAGCATAATAACACTCCCCCAAGAACGCTACCAGGTACCGCCATGAGTTAGGCGTCACCTGGGAAGGAGAAATCCGCCAGAGAGATAGGCAGGAAACAATGAGAGCGTGAAGGGGAAGGCGCAACCCAGCCTCTAGGGCATCTTGGGTCAGCGCAAAACCTCGGGGAATCGGGTCGTATGACCGCTGCCCCGGATCAGGGGCAGTCAGGACGAACTCCTCCGGGATGTAATAACGCTCCCGGAGCTTCTCCAGCGACGACCCGCTCACCACCGAGTCGAGGTCGTGCGGCCACATTAGAGCCTCAAGGGCTCGCGCCGCCTCCTCGTCGGAAGAAGACGGAGGCACGCTCTCCCGGGCTCTGTCAAGGGACGAAGGCGAAGAGACAGGTGAGAAGGACATTCCTTACCGGCTTTTGGAACGAACAAGAGAGACGACGCGGGAGCGACTGTGGGATGGTAGCGTGGGAGAGGGGAAGGAGCGATGGCAGAGAGAAACAACGAGGTCCAAGACTCAGCGGCAGAAGGCAAGAACGGACAGGATACGCCATTTATGTAAAGAAAAACCCGCCGAAAGAGACACCCCTTCGTCTCCCCCTAGCGGCCGACAGCTCATTCGCACACCCACTCGCATCAGGGAAGACCAACGGACACCCCATCATAAATGCGGACCCAAAGCCGCTGCAAGAAACGATGTGGAAAACGGCCACTACGACTCCTCAACGCCTAAAGAGAACGACGATCGTGTCTCATGCTTCCCGAGACCACCTCCTCGGCGTGGCCAGCCCGCCCGAGACGTGCTCCTCGGCCACATGTTTCCCGAGACCACCTCCTCGGCGCGGCCAGCCCGCCCGAGACGTGCTCCTCGGCCACATGTTTCCCGAGACCACCTCCTCGGCGTGGCCAGCCCGCCCGAGACGTGCTCCTCGGCCACATGTTTCCCGAGACCACCTCCTTGGCGCGGCCAGCCCGCCCGAGACGTGCTCCTCGGCCACATGTTTCCCGAGACCACCTCCTCGGCGTGGCCAGCCCGCCCGAGACGTGCTCCTCGGCCACATGTTTCCCGAGACCACCTCCTCGGCGCGGCCAGCCCGCCCGAGACGTGCTCCTCGGCCGCATGCCCCCGAGACCACCTCCTCGGCGCGGCCAGCCCGCGCCGAGACGTGCTCCTCGGCCACATGTTTCCCGAGACCACCTCCTCGGCGCGGCCAGCCCGCCCGAGACGTGCTCCTCGGCCACATGTTTCCCGAGACCACCTCCTCGGCGTGGCCAGCCCGCCCGAGACGTGCTCCTCGGCCACATGTTTCCCGAGACCACCTCCTCGGCGCGGCCAGCCCGCCCGAGACGTGCTCCTCGGCCGCATGCCCCCGAGACCACCTCCTCGGCGCGGCCAGCCCGTCCGAGACGTGCTCCTCGGCCACATGTTTCCCGAGACCACCTCCTCGGCGCGGCCAGCCCGCCCGAGACGTGCTCCTCGGCCGCATGTTTCCCGAGACCACCTCCTCGGCGCGGCCAGCCCACCCGAGACGTGCTCCTCGGCCACATGTTTCCCGAGACCACCTCCTCGGCATGGCCAGCCCGCCCGAGACGTGCTCCGCGGCCGCATGCTCCTCGAGACCACCTCCTCGGCATGGCCAGCCCGCCCGAGACTTGCCCCTCGACCGCATGTCCCCCGAGACCACCTCCTCGGCGCGGCCAGCCCGCCCGAGACGTGCTCCCCGACCGAAGCGCCTATGCAGCGCAGCCTGCTCGCCCCGAACATGATTCCCAGTCGCGACCCACGAAGAGAACCGCCACATACCGATCAAAAGCCATGCCTCGAATCCCCGCCGTCCGATGCCGAGTCATGGCTTCCTTTGGGGGGGGGATATGATATGGCAAAAAATGGTAAACCCCGCCCCCGGCGACTTCCCCCGCACGTGGACAGGCGCGGCGCCCCAGGGAAAGCAACAAGGGCAACAGACTGCGTCCGGACGTTAGCCTCACGGAGCCCACAGCCCCTTCAGTTGACCCAGCACAGTAGGACGAGACGGAAGTGGGTAGCGGTTGAAGCTCGCCCATACCCTGCGATCCCCCGCTCCCATACGCAACGTCTTCAGCGATATCGGACGCTATCAGAGATACGGCCCCGACCGACGGGATGGCGCAGCCGAGAATGCCGGGTTCCCCTATAAACGTCCTCAAGCCCGAAGGGAAAGGTAAGGCTGAATTCCCCCAAAAAAAACAACCGCCACTGCATCTCTCTAACTTGATCGTCGGAGGGGTCGGGTCGAGCGCACCCGACCATTGTGCAGGTATCAAGCCGAGGTCTCCCGATCGGGACGCACCGGCGACAGGGGTCGGGTTGAGCGCACCCGACCATTGTGCAGGTATCAAGCCGAGGTCTCCCGATCGGGACGCACCGGTGATCCCCGCTTGGGAAGAGTCGCCGCATCGTCCCGAGTCCGAGGCCGCACCCGACCATCCCGGTGGAGACGAGTACCGCCCCAGGGAGATCCCCGCCATTCGGACCCCCGAACGAGCCGAGACGACCTCCCGGGTCACGGCTAAGAAAAAGGGTGTTTACACTAAATAGAAAAAAAAGTGTTTACACTAACAGGAGCTGCTGAGCGACCCGACCACGACGATGCCTTGGTGATATCGGCAAGGGTAGCCAATGCGCAAATGAGGAGAATCATGGTCGACACGGGAAGCTCGGCCGATATACTCTACTTCAGTGCCTTTCAGAAGCTGGGCCTGGCCAGGGAAAATTTAAGCCCGATCTGCTCAGCGCTCACCGGCTTCACGGGAGATTCAATATCGCCCCTGGGAGCCATTACCTTGCCTCTGACCGTGGGGACCCCGCCAAGATCGAAGACCGTAATGACTACGTTCTTGGTGGTCGACCTTCCCACCGCTTACAATGCCATACTAGGTCGACCGACCCTCTGCTAGTCATAGGTGCCCAGCAAGCCAATAACGTGAGTGATGGCACGTGTGACTTGATACAGAATCTTTTTGCTTATTATATTTTGGCGTATATCACTTTATAACTATTGCATAAATGCATATATATTGTGATGTCCTTGGATTTGTGCAATGGGAATCGGATCGTGATGAGATCACGATAATGAGATCGATTCACCTTTAAACACATATCCTAAATAATCCCGGTCATAGGTTACTCGAGAGGGACATCGTGATAACCGGATAGACTGGTGTGCTGTATACCCGTCCATATGATGGATGCAGCTGGTCTCATAGCTGCTCGTGTAGGGACACTAGGGATACAGTACAGGTGCTCATTGGAGAATGAGTTCACTGATTGATCCGCTTACGGAATGCTGGATGGTTGATGATGCCTTATTGTCAGACAGCGATTCCGTAGTCCTAGTGGTGTATCTGGTCCTTAGACTTGAGACACCAAGGATGTCCTGTATGAGTGCTCCACTCTTTGATACCAGACTTATAGGTTTGACTGTTCCCAGATCTAGTACAGCTGGTCATTGGGAGTGGTAGTCGACCTTACGAGGGCTATTGAGTGTCGACAGAGGATCATCCACTCTCGGCATAATGAGAGGAATATCCCATGTGTTCTTGCTCAGACAAATCCCTGGCCAGGGTCATTCGGGTTGAGAGAGAAAGAGTTCTCCGGGAGAATCCGATTAGAGCGAGACTCGAGTAGAAACCGTATGGGTCTGACAGCACCATGCTCGATATACGGTCTCTGGGATATTAGATGGATGAGGGACTATAGGTACATGGTAACTGAGGACAGACAGGTCCAATGGATTGGATTCCCCTGTATCGTCTGGGGACTACGGCGTAGTGGCCTAGTACTTCCGTAGTCGATGAGTCGAGTGAATTATTACAGAGATAATAATTCACTCAGTCAGAAGGAGTTCTGACAGGTATGACTCACGGCCAGCTCGATATTGGGTCTAGAGGGTCACACATATATGGTAGGCATTGCGTTGAGTAGAGGTTCGGATATGAGATATCCGACGGAGCCCTTGTCTTATTGGATGCAGATCCAATACCCACTAGGGAAGGACCCATTAGGGTTTTGACACGGGATCTCTATAAATAGGAGGGATTCACAGCCTCATAGGCTAGAGTCTTTGCTTGCCCTTCCTATTCTCCTCTCCCTCTCCACCTCAGAGTAGGCCTGGAGTTTTGAGGAGCGTCGTCGCAACCCTGCTGTGTGGATCACCGCTAGAGAGGAGGACGCTTGACCTCCTTCACCCTCTCCTAAGGATCTGCAAGGAAACAGGGATATACGATCTCCCTAGGTAACACAATCTCTATACGCAGTTTTGTGTTTTTGCAGATTTTGCGCACCAATCTTCGCATGACGATGAACATCCTTTTGGGAATCGGGGATTTTTTGTTTTCTTGTTCTTCCGCTGCGCATATGATGTCGCCCCCCCTATGATTTCCCAACAGTGGTATCAGAGCCAGGTTGTTCGTGCGAATGATTGGTTTTGAACTGCGTGTGTTGTGTTTAGGAAGAATATTGACGTCAAAATCGTTGACGCAAAAGCGAGGAAGGGCAGCAACAGTTGCTGCCCTCGATCTGCATACCTGTAGCCACCTGCAGCGGCAGCCGCACCTGCAGCCGCAGCCAGGCAGCACAGCGCCGGCGCATGCGCAAGCGCTGTGCCTGCAGCAGCCGGCCGGCGGTCTGCTTGCAGCAGGCTTGCTGCTGGCGGGGCTGGCAACCCACGGGCAGAGGCGCCGCAGGGAAGCGGCGCCTGCCGCCGAAAGGAAGCGGCGCCTGCCGCCGCTGCTCCCGCGGGCGAAACCCCCCACAGGGGCGGCCGCCCGGCGGTACAGCACCGTCTGCGGAGGCAGCGGCGCCCGAAGGGGGCGCCCACCCGCAGCGGCATCGCCGCCAGCGGGCGTGCCGCCTGCAGGCGAGGGCAGTGCCGTCGCCCCGCCGCACAGGCCGCCGCCGGCAGGGTGGCGGCGGCGGAAGCAGCAAAAAGGGCAAAGGGTATTAGGGTTTTCTGGGCAAAAGACAGTTTTGCCCCTCGGAATTTGAGAAATTCCAGTTTCTGTCTTTTGTCCAAATTACGAAAATACCCTTAGGAATTGAAAAATTCCCTATATATCCCTGATTTCAGAAAATATTAATTAATTAAAAGGTTTAGTTGATTATTATTTTTATTATTATCTAGTAGTCCTACATGATGATGATTATTTATACATGTGATGTATGATGTGTGGACGGATGATCATGGACCGTGTGATGTGTGTACTTGTGATTATTATTATTGAGGTCTGCGAACCTCCATTATATTTCTCGTTTATTGTCGGGCCTGCGTGCCTATGATTAAGTTGTAATCACATGAGGAGGCGCAGCGGGAGCGTGGATGCCATAGCGGGACCCACGAGACGGACGATCGTGATGCATGGAGATGCATCAAGATGTCGACGGAACCGACGAGGACGAGATGGACGATCACAAGGCATGGAGATGCACCGTTGCACACATAGATCTTGATGTGAGTGATTAGGCCTACTGGCTCGGGCCTAATCATATTAGGTTGTGGTCCATGATCATCTGGTGTGATTGCTTATACACATACTAGATATGTATATATATTTGCATGCGATGTAGATATATATTAAATATGCATATGTGTGACATGTCATATTAGGAGACCAAATCATAGAAACATCTCTCGATAATATTAAGTCGGTAAACGTGAGGCAATTAGATTGACCCACGTGGCCTTCCATCGTTATGAGTAGGAACCGAATCCCGGTGTAGGTTGAGTTGGTCGAGTCCCTCGAGACTCACCTATATCGTGATTCGCTATCTTGCTTACGACATAGAGATGTCACCGGTGACCTGAGGGCATGATATGCTTGGTCGAGTCCCTCGAGGGTATATCATCAAATCAGACTCATCTTGTAACGAAGGTGTTGACTTAACCGAGCATCATGGTTGGTCGAGTCCCTCGAGGCCATGGTGATTCGGAGGCCGAACAGGACGGGAATCACAAGGAGTTGTGATCGGCAAGAGTTGTCTACCTTTTAGGCTTAGTGTGATTGGTCGAGTCCCTCGAGGTTACACTAAGACGCTGATTGGATCCTGATCCCCACTAGAAGTCTGCCGGAGACTTCCGTTTCACGTGCTGAGGGTGTCACGTGACTCGTTAGTAAAATAGTGGGAGCATATTAAGATAGAAGTCCATATCTTGATAGTTTATTTCTTGCAAAATCTGCATGTTATTCATTTTTGCTACATCTTTATTTTCAGAAAATGTCGCTTTCAAATCCCTTACGTGGCATACTTGATGTCAACCGCCTCACTGGTCCAAATTATACGGATTGGCTCCGTAACTTGAGAATTGTTCTCACAGCGGAGAAAATCGTGTACGTCCTTGATACAGTGATGCCTACGCCCGAAGAAGGGGCAAGCGAGGATGAGATCGCTCGCTACGTGAAGTACATTGATGACTCCACTCTTGCTCAGTGCTATATGTTGGGCTCTATGACTCCAGAGTTACAGAGACAACATGAAAAGATGGATGCCAGATCCATTCTCCTACATGTCCGTAAATTGTTTGAGGAACAGGGAAGGACTCAACGATATGAGATATCCAAGAGCCTTTTCCGCGCTAGGATGTCTGAGGGGACACCGGTTCAGAACCATGTCCTAAAGATGATTGAGTGGATAGAGAAACTCACAGGTCTAGGAATGGTCCTAGAGGATAACTTGTGTGTGGACATTGTGCTTCAGTCCCTACCAGATTCCTTTTCACAGTTCATAATGAATTTTAATATGAACAAGCTTGAGGTGACTCTCCCAGAGCTCCTCAATATGTTGAGGGAGGCAGAGAGTACTATTAAGAAAGAGAAGCCAGTTCTCTACACTGGTGAAGGAAAGCAGAAAGGTCCCTTAAGAAGGGAAAGGGCAAGGGCAAACAAGGTAAAGCAAAGGTTGCTAAGAAAGACCCAACAAAGGACAAAGGCCAGTGCTTCCACTATGGTAAAGATGGGCATTGGAAGAGAAACTGCAAAGAGTACCTTGCAGAAAGGGCGAAACAAAAGCTTGATGAAGCTTCAGGTACATTCATGATCAGTCTCCATTTGTCAGACTCTTATGATAACACATGGGTATTAGATACCGGTAGTGCTTATCATATATGCAATTCGTTGCAGGTTCTGGCAAGGCCTAGGAGACTAGAGAGAGGCGAGATGGACCTCAAGATGGGTAATGGAGCAAAAGTTGCTGTATTAGCTGTTGGCGAGGTCGCCCTACATCTACCTAGTGGAGCTTTTATTGCATTAGATGCATGTTATTTTGTTCCTTCTATTATCAAAAACATTATCTCCATTTCATGTTTAACAGTTAGTGGATATAAAATTGTTTTTGAGAACAATGGTTGTTCGATATTATTAGATGATAAGATCATCACGAAAGGAACATTGCATAATGGTTTATTTATGTTAGACACCACTCCACATATCATGAATATAAATGTGTCCAAAAGGAAACGAGATGAGTTGAACAGTGCATACCTGTGGCATTGTAGGCTAGGTCACATTCATGAAAGAAGGATTCAAAAGTTGTTAAATGATGGATATCTAGATCCATTCGACTATGTGTCATATGCAACTTGTGAGCCTTGCATTCGTGGAAAACTGACCAACTCTCCATTTAGTGGAACTGGAGAGAGAGCCACTGAGTTGTTGGAACTCATACATAGTGATGTATGTGGACCCATGTCAACTCATGCCATTGGAGGTTACTCCTACTTCATTACATTTACTGATGATTTCTCAAGGTATGGATATGTGTACTTAATGAAGTACAAGTCCGAGGCCTTTGAGAAATTCAGAGAGTATAAGAATGAGGTGGAGAACCAGACTGGAAAGAGTATCAAAACTCTTCGATCAGATCAAGGAGGTGAGTACTTAAGTACAGAGTTTACTCACTTCCTCAAGGACCATGGGATATTATCCCAATGGACACCTCCTTATACACCTCAGCTCAATGGTGTCTCTGAAAGGAGAAATCGTACATTATTAGATATGGTACGGTCCATGATGAGTTTCGCTGACCTACCCATCTCATTCTGGGGATATGCCCTAGAAACCGCAGCTTACCTTCTGAACAGAGTTCCAACTAAGTCGGTAGTGTCTACACCATATGAGATATGGAAAGGGAAGAAGCCTGATCTTAAGGTTGTTAAGATTTGGGGCTGCTCTGCCCATGTTAAAAGACACAACCCCGATAAGTTAGAATCAAGGACAGGGCGATGTAAATTTGTGGGATACCCCAAGGAAACTTGTGGGTATTACTTCTATCATCTCGAGGACCAAAAGGTCTTTGTAGCTAAGAGAGCAGTGTTCCTTGAGAAGGAACACATTCTTGACGGAGACAGTGGGAGAATGATAGAATTGAGCGAGGTTGGAGAACCAAGCTCAAGCACCACTCTACAGCTCGAGTCTGTTCAGGTACCTAATACACAAGTATCAACTTTACGCAGGTCTGATAGAGTATCCCATCCTCCTGAGAGATATGTGGGACATATTAGAGCAGAGGATGTAGAGGATATTGATCCTCAGACCTACGAGGAGGCTATTATGAGTATAGACTCCGGGAAGTGGAAAGAAGCCATGAATTCTGAGATGGATTCTATGTACTCCAATAAGGTTTTGAACCTAGTTGATGCACCCGAAGGTATTGTACCCATCGGTTGCAAGTGGATCTTTAAGAAAAAGATCGGAGTAGATGGAAAGGTAGAGACCTATAAAGCAAGGCTAGTGGCTAAGGGGTATCGTCAAAGGCAAGGTGTTGACTACGACGAAACTTTCTCACCCATAGCAATGCTAAAATCCATCAGAATTCTATTGGCTATTGCAGCACACTATGATTATGAGATCTGGCAGATGGATGTGAAAACCGCATTCCTCAACGGGAACCTGGAGGAGGAGGTGTATATGATGCAACCTAAGGGATTCGTGTCCAAGAACTGCCCAGATAAGGTGTGTAGGTTGTTTAGATCCATTTATGGACTAAAGCAAGCTTCCCGAAGTTGGAACATAAGATTTGATGAGGCAATCAGATCTTATGACTTCGTTAAGAACGAAGATGAGCCTTGTGTATACAGAAAGGTAAGTGGGAGCGCTATTAGCTTTTTGGTGTTATATGTGGATGACATCCTCATCATTGGGAATGACATAGGAATGCTATCCACAGTAAAGGCTTGGTTATCTAGACACTTCTCCATGAAGGACTTAGGAGAAGCATCTTATATCTTGGGGATTAGAATCTATAGAGATAGATCCAAAAGGATGCTTGGCTTGTCCCAGTCCAGGTACATAGAAACTATTGTCAAAAGGTTTGGCATGGAAAATTCCAAGAGAGGTCTCATACCGATGAGACATGGGATATCGCTTTCTACGAGTATGTCCCCAAAGACTCCAGAAGAAAGGGCGAACATGGATATGATACCTTATGCCTCAGCAATAGGGTCTATCATGTATGCCATGCTATGTACTAGGCCTGATATAGCGCATGCTCTGAGTGTCACGAGCAGGTATCAGGCGGATCCAGGCTTGGAGCACTGGAAAGCAGTAAAGTGTATCCTTAAGTACTTGAGAAGGACTAAGGATCTTTTACTAGTATATGGAGGTAATAGCCTTAAGGTTGAAGGCTACACTGACTCAAGTTTTCAGTCTGATGTCGATGATAGCAAGTCGAATTCAGGGTATGTGTACACCTTGAATGGAGGAGCAGTGTGCTGGAAGAGTTCCAAGCAAGATACCACTGCTGACTCGACCACAGAGGCGGAGTACATTGCTGCATCAGATGCAGCAAAGGAGGGAGTCTGGTTGAAGAAGTTCATCACAGATTTGGGAGTCGTGCCGGATAGTGAGGTGCCGATCTCCCTATATTGCGACAACAACGGGGCAATTGCTCAAGCGAAGGAACCTAGGTCTCATCAGAAATCTAAGCATGTTCTGAGGAGGTTCCACCTTATCAGAGAGATCGTGACCCGAGGAGATGTAGCAGTGGAAAGAGTTCCATCCGAAGATAACATTGCAGATCCACTAACAAAGCCGTTGTCTCAGATTGTCTTTGAGCGTCACAGGGGTCTGATGGGGATCAGACACATAGGTGATTGGCTTTAGGTCAAGTGGGAGATTGCTAGTCATAGGTGCCTAGCAAGCCAATCACGTGAGTGATGGCACGTGTGACTTGATACAGAATCTTTTTGCTTATTATATTTTGGCGTATATCACTTTATAACTATTGCATAAATGCATATATATTGTGATGTCCTTGGATTTGTGCAATGGGAATCGGATCGTGATGAGATCACGATAATGAGATCGATTCACCTTTAAACACATATCCTAAATAATCCCGGTCATAGGTTACTCGAGAGGGACATCGTGATAACCGGATAGACTGGTGTGCTGTATACCCGTCCATATGATGGATGCAGCTGGTCTCATAGCTGCTCGTGTAGGGACACTAGGGATACAGTACAGGTGCTCATTGGAGAATGAGTTCACTGATTGATCCGCTTACGGAATGCTGGATGGTTGATGATGCCTTATTGTCAGACAGCGATTCCGTAGTCCTAGTGGTGTATCTGGTCCTTAGACTTGAGACACCAAGGATGTCCTGTATGAGTGCTCCACTCTTTGATACCAGACTTATAGGTTTGACTGTTCCCAGATCTAGTACAGCTGGTCATTGGGAGTGGTAGTCGACCTTACGAGGGCTATTGAGTGTCGACAGAGGATCATCCACTCTCGGCATAATGAGAGGAATATCCCATGTGTTCTTGCTCAGACAAATCCCTGGCCAGGGTCATTCGGGTTGAGAGAGAAAGAGTTCTCCGGGAGAATCCGATTAGAGCGAGACTCGAGTAGAAACCGTATGGGTCTGACAGCACCATGCTCGATATACGGTCTCTGGGATATTAGATGGATGAGGGACTATAGGTACATGGTAACTGAGGACAGACAGGTCCAATGGATTGGATTCCCCTGTATCGTCTGGGGACTACGGCGTAGTGGCCTAGTACTTCCGTAGTCGATGAGTCGAGTGAATTATTACAGAGATAATAATTCACTCAGTCAGAAGGAGTTCTGACAGGTATGACTCACGGCCAGCTCGATATTGGGCCTAGAGGGTCACACACATATGGTAGGCATTGCGATGAGTAGAGGTTCGGATATGAGATATCCGACGGAGCCCTTGTCTTATTGGATGCAGATCCAATATCCACTAGGGAAGGACCCATTAGGGTTTTGACACGGGATCTCTATAAATAGGAGGGATTCACAGCCTCATAGGCTAGAGTCTTTGCTTGCCCTTCCTATTCTCCTCTCCCTCTCCACCTCAGAGTAGGCCTGGAGTTTTGAGGAGCGTCGTCGCAACCCTGCTGTGTGGATCACCGCTAGAGAGGAGGACGCTTGACCTCCTTCACCCTCTCCTAAGGATTTGCAAGGAAACAGGGATATACGATCTCCCTAGGTAACACAATCTCTATACGCAGTTTTGTGTTTTTGCGGATTTTGCGCACCAATCTTCGCACGACGATGAACATCCTTTTGGGAATCGGGGATTTTTTGTTTTCTTGTTCTTCCGCTGCGCATATGATGTCGCCCCCCCTATGATTTCCCAACACCCTCAACAAGGTCAGAGCCGTCGTCTCGACCTACTATAGGACCGTCAAATTCCCGACTCGCGAGGGGGTCGGGGAGGCCACCGGAAGCCCCCGAGAGTCCAGGCGTTGCTACCTTACCTCCGTCTCATTGGGCAAGAGAACTAGGGCCGGGGCGCCCTTGGAAGATCCGCGGGAAGCGAAGAAACTGGCTCCTCATCCCGAGCCGAGGGGATCCACTGTTGACGTTCCTTTGCAGGAAGCGCGGCCAAGCCAAACGGTAAGGGTCGGATCGGAACTGCCCGAACGGGAACGGGAACAGCTCGTCGGTCTTCTGCGGAAAAATGCCGACATCTTTGCCTGGTCCCCATCGGACATGGAGGGGGTCGACCCAGAGGTCGCAGAGCATCATCTCAATATCCCACCTGACGCTCGCCCAGTGAAACAGAAACCCCGGCGCCACGCCCCTGACCGACAACGCGTCATACGAGAGGAGGTGGGCCGACTCTTAGCGGCAGGCTTCATAGAAGAAGCCAAGTATCCCCAGTGGTTATCCAATGTAGTTCTCGTGAAGAAACACAATGGAAGCTGGAGGATGTGCGTTGACTACACCAGTCTCAACAGTGCGTGCCCTAAAGACTGCTATCCCCTCCCGAAGATCGACCAGCTGGTCGACGCGATGGCGGGACACGCACGCCTCTCTTTCATGGACGCCTATTCAGGGTATAACCAGATCAGGATGGCGCCCGAAGATAGAGAACGTACGGCTTTCCTCACCGATCAAGGGATATACTTCTACAAGGTCATGCCGTTCGGGTTAAAAAATGCCGGGGCCACATACCAGAGGACGGTAAACAAAATGTTTGCCCATCAAATCGGCAGAAACATGGAAGTCTACGTAGACGACATGATCGTAAAAAGCCGAGAGGCCAGAACGCACCTTGCCGACCTGGCCGAGGCCTTCGCCACGCTACGCAAGTTCCGCATGCGGCTCAACCCCACAAAGTGCGCTTTCGGCGTCACCTTCGGGAAGTTCCTAGGATTCATTGTACACCAGAGAGGAATCGACGCCGACCCAGAGAAGGTACAGGCAATAATCGATATGCAGACCCCCCAGACGGTTAAGGACCTACAGTGATTCAACGAAAGACTTGTCGCCCTGTCCCGCTTCCTCGCCCGAGCGGGCGATCGCTGCCTCCCGCTCTTCAAGGCGCTCAAAAACCCGAAGGATTTCCAATGGACATCGGAATGCGAGGAGGCCTTAAAGCAGATAAAGTAGCACCTGGCCAGCCTCCCTCGGCTCACCTCTGTCTCCCCCGGCGAGGAGCTGGGACTCTACCTAGCAGCCTCCCCGCATGCGGTCAGCTCCGTCCTTGTCAAGGAAAGCTCCGGCCCGCAACTACCGATCTACTACGTCAGCCACGTCCTGAGTGGACCTGAAGAGCGCTACCCGCCGATAGAAAAACTCACACTCGCCCTAGTGCTCTCGGCTCGGAAGTTGCGCCCTTAATTCCAGGCGCACCCGGTGAAAGTCATCACCGACCAGCCTCTCCGGCAGGTCTTAACAAAATTCGATGTTGCAGGTCGACTTCTCCGATGGGCCGTGGAGCTCGGTGAACATGATATCAGTTACGCACCCAGGACCGCCATGAAGGCCCAGGCGGTGGCCGACTTCATCGCGGAGCTGGCTCCCATGGACGGAGATCCCAAGCAAACCCCCGAGGCTTGGATCCTACACGTGGACGGCTCAGCTAACTCAAGTGGTGCCGGAGCGGGGCTGGTCCTCCTCGCCCCTGACGGACGCTCGTTCGAGCGTTCCCTCCGCTTCGGGTTTAAAGCCACTAATAACGAGGCGGAATACGAGGCACTCCTAGCGGGATTAAGGCTGGCCCTCGAGATGCAGGTAAACGCAATACACGTCCTCACCGACTCGCAACTTGTGGCCAAATAGCTCAACGGTGGATATGAAGCTCGGGACGCAACCATGGCCAAGTACCTGGCACGGGTAAGAGACCTAACTGCGAGGTTCCCTTACTTTACATTATCTAATGTCCCGAGGGAGGAAAACGAGCGAGCCGATGCGCTCACTAAGCTGGCGTCAAGACAAACCCCCGAGGCGTGGCCAGAGATTGAGGAGCTCCCCGCCCGCGCCATCGAAGTAGCGACTATGGCCCCAGGCGGTGCGCCGACTACTTGGGTGCAAGAGTTGCTGCGCTTCAAATGGGATGGAACTCTCCCTCTCGACGAAGTCGCCGCTCGACGTCTACGCCGCACACACGCGTGGTACGCCGAGGAGGGTGGTCGGCTTTACAAACGGTCCTTCACCCACCCCCTCCTGCGATGCTTCAAACCTGACGAAGCATAGACAGTCTTGGCCGAAACTCACGAGGGGGTCTGCGGCGAACACATCGGCGGACGAACCTTGGCGCACAAGATACTCCGCCAAGGCTACTACTGGCCAACCATGTGCCGAGATGCGAAAGCCTACGTGCAGTGGTGCGGATCGTGTCAGCAACACGCCCGCGCACCCCGACAACCCTCGGTCCCGCTCTCCCCCATCGACTACGCATGGCCTTTTGCCCAGTGGGGGCTGGACCTCCTCGGTCCCTTCCCACCGGCTTCTGGACAGCGGAAGTACATAATTGTAGGAGTAGACTACTTCACAAAGTGGGTCGAGGCCGAGCCACTGGCGACGATCACGGAACATCAGATGGAGAAATTCGTGTGGAAGAACCTTGTAACTCGGTTTGGGTTGCCCAGGGCCATTATCACCGACAACGGACCTCAGTTCGCAGGCACAAGGTTTCGGGAATTCTGCACCGGTCACGACATTCAACTAAGGTTCAGCTCGGTGGCCCACCCTCAGACGAACGGGTTGGCCGAGGTAACCAACCGGTCCATCTTGGATGGCCTCAAAAGAAGAGTGTCAGCGGCCCGATCGATCTGGACGGACGAGCTCCCTAGTGTGTTATGGTCGCTGCGAACCACTCCCAAGACTGCGACCGGAGAATCCTCGTACAGTTTGACGTTCGGAACCGAGGCCATCCTACCACCCGAGATGTCTATCGCCACGCGTCGGACAAGGAGCTACGACGAGGAAACCTCGAACCAGGGACTTCGCGCCAGCCTCGACGTGCTCGAGGAGCGACGCGCCGACGCGCACCTGAAGGCCCTCTCTCACCAGAGAGCCGTCGCCAGGGCCTACAACAAAAAGGTGCGACCCCGACCGATCATGTTAGGCGATCTAGTCCTACGAAGGGCCGAGGTCAGCGACTCGACCCGAACGAGGGGGAAGCTGGCCCCCAAGTGGGAGGGACCATATCGAGTTGCCGCCGTGGTCCGACCGGGTACGTATCGACTCACAGCAATGGACGGTTCCTCCTTGCCGAGAACGTGGTACATCCAGAACCTCAAAAAGTTCTTTGTCTGAGGTCAACATCCGTGTTAAGCATCTCCCAAGTCTCCCAAGTCGAAGCTATGCAATTTCTGAAGCTCAAAAACATACGAGGAAAGGACCTTTATTTCTGGAGCATGAGAATACAAGAAGACTCTCGAAGCAAAAAGGCACACTGGGAAGATTTTACGAAGCACAGGATTACAACTACGACCTGACCCGAAGACCACAAAAGTTACAAGCAAAAACGGCTCGGCTGAGCCGACTTCAAGACTGCCCTAAGCCGTCGGGGCCCCCGACGCTATCGTCGAAAGGAACTTCCTCCGGCATGTCTACGTCCAAGTCCTCGGGGTGCGAGGTGAAAGAATCCGCCTCGACCCCCAACCCGGGATGGCACGTCCGGAATCGGCCCAGGGCTATCCGGTACCCGTACTCATAGGTAACCTGCCCTGACCGAACCAGCCCGAGTTGGAAGCCGGGGGATTGCTTGTAGGCTTCGATTATTTCCCTCTCCTTCTCCGGCCGCCGCTCCCGCTCGGCCGCCAGGGCTTCCGAGGCCCCCTTCGCGTCGGCCAAAGCCCCCTCCAGCCGCTGGGTAAGAGCGGCCGCCTCGCCTCGGGCCAGGCAAGCCTCGGACTGTGCCCCCTCCAGGAGCCTTCGGAGGTTGTCTTTCTCCTCCTCAGCCGCCTTCGCCTCGGACCTTAGGCGAAGGACCTCGGCCTCGGTCTCCCCAGCCTCAACCCGGAGACGCGTCACCTCCGCTTCAAGCTCTAAGGAACGCTGCTCGGCTGCCGCGACCGCCTCAGGAGCTGCCCCCGCACGAACCTCCTCAAGCTGCCTGCGCAGCTCGGCGTTGCGATCGCACAAAATACCTAAGGCCCGGCCCGAGTCGCGAACACGATCTGCCAACGCCATAGCGTAGTGCTGACCCTGCGGGAGGAAAGTCAGAACCCTCGGTTGCATCATAGATCGAAAGCCAACAGCAGAGCACTTACCCACAACAGCGACTTCACGGATTTACCGAGCAGGACATCCGACGGCAGAATATACATTTCGCGAGCCAGGTCGGGATGCAGCCCCCCTCGGATGAATGCAGCTGCGGTCTCCGCATCGGCCCACACCCGGGTCCCGCGGGTCAGCCCCCCCCAGCGGGCTACCAACCGGTCAGAGGGTTGGCCTTCGGAAAGCTCGCCCATCAAGCGCGCTTGGTAGGAGTCGTTTGGCGGCCCCGAGGGCAGACGGCACAAGTCCCGGATCGAGGGTTCCCGCGGTGCCTTCCCCGCCTCGTTGCTCGGGCCTGCCTCGCCCTCGCCTGTCGTGTGAGCCCGACTCCGCCGCCCCCACGCTCTCCTGAGCCCGCGGGGGAGTCGGTTTCTTTGAAGCTCCAACCTTGGCCTTCTTCCGAGGGCGGGCATCCTCGAGCTCCACTGGCGCCTCTCTTGTACCAGCGCCTAGGCCGACCTGACGCCGCGGAGATGCTGCGGACGAGACGCGTCCTCCGCGCACTACAGCAAGTTTCACCATCACTGCAAAAACACATCGGCCTCGGTGAGCACCCCGAAAGAAGAAAATAAAACATTAGGGCCTACCGCCACCTTCTCAAGGCATACCTCGAGGTACCGGGCTCAAGCCCGCCTCGACCAACCACGCCTCGGTCATCTTTCGGATGACTCTGGAAGATGGGAGGATCTCCTTCAATCTTCGAAGGGCTTGGAGCTCCCCCTCATCCAAGGCCGGGACAGTGTTATCGACTGCGCGCGCGGCCCACCGGAGCCCGAAGCTCCAACTCTCCGGATGGCAGACATAGAAGAAGCGCTCCTTCCACCCCTTGTTGCTGCAGGGAGCCCCGCCGACCCGGAAACCAGGTCGGGCGGACAAGTAATAGCCCCCCGACCCCCTGGACAGGCGAAAACAGGAAAGGAAAAGAGACCGGCTCGGGGTGATTCGGGCGAAGTAGCATTCCCCGAGGAACGCCACCAGGTAGCGCCAAGAATTCGGCGCTATCTGAGAAGGGGAAATGCGCCACCACGCGACACAGGAGGTTATGACCGGGTGGAACGGTAGGCGTAGTCCGGCTTCGAAGGCATCTATGGTTAGGGCAAAGCCCCTAGGAATGGGATCATACGCCCGCTGCCCCGGCTCAAGGGCAAGGAGCGAGAACTCCGGCGGGATACCATAGCGGTCCCGAAGGAGCCCCAGCGACGACTCGCTCACAGTGGAGTCGAGGTCGTGCGGCCACATCAGCGATTCAAGGGCTTTGGTGGCCCGTTCCTCGGACGACGAGCGGGGGCTCGCCAACGCCACCTCACCAGCAGCACCAGAAAAAGGAGGCAAAGAAGGAGACAACGACGGAGGGGAAGCCATCCTTACCGAGCTTTTGGGAAGGCAGGGCGACTGAAGAGTGCTAGGTCGAGTCACCCAGAGAAGGGGTTGAAGCAAATGCAGGTACCAAGAAGTGAAAGAGACCGACGGAGCGCTATTTATAGCCTGCTTCCCGCCGAAGCGGCGACCCTTCCCCTCCTGAGATATGCTACGAAGACGCAAAGGCCGTATCGCCATAACTTCGGCTGGTACGGCTCTTAATCACAGTGCGGTGCGAAGTACGGAGCCCCTAATCATGTCAACCTCGAAAACCGACGACGCCCGAAAGGCGTGGCCCTTTGATCTTCCCCAGGCAAAAGGCAACCCGGTTGACTGCGCCCGCACAATGGTCAAAAACGACCAAAACACCGATCGAAAGCCAAGTATCGCCTCGTCCGTGTTACAACCGGGGCCATCGCCTCGGTTACAGCCTGCCCGAACCGAGCGCCTCGGCTTTACGCCATCCCGAGACACACCTGAGCGGTCACCCCGCCCACGTTGTGCTCCTCGGCCCTCAGCTTTACGCATCCCGAGACACACCTGAGCGGTCACCCCGCCCACGTTGTGCTCCTCGACCCTCAGCTTTACGCCATCCGGAGACACACCTGAGCGGTCACCCCGCCCACGTTGTGCTCCTCGGCCCTCAGCTTTACGCATCCCGAGACACACCTGAGCGGTCACCCCGCCCACGTTGATCGAGGCAGGGGTGACCAGGAAGTATCAGATGATAAGGATCACTAGCTAAAATGTACTTTGGCTCACATACATTACCTTCACAAATCTGGATAATATAATGCGCAAGTAAAAAAGCCAGCTGTAGAAGAAGCAATTGCCCAAAGCAAAACAAATATCACTGGTAACCAATATAAGCATAAGTGCTCAAACCATCTTTGACTATTAAGGACTGAAAATTAATTCCATGTGTTTGAGTTGAAACATCTGTTATTGTGCTAATAAACATAATATGCTTTGTTCTTTTGTTTCATCACGTATGGAAGCTTCTGATTTCTCTCATCCTATTTGAGCTTGCTTTCCTATTTACATGTTTATTCTCTTTTATGCATACTCCTCAAATAATGACATTTACAATATAATCAAAACACACTCAATTGCATAGAATCTCCAAACTTGATTCCAGAGAAGACACTAGGTTTAGTGGACACCAAACTCCTTAGGAATGATGAGGATTAAATAATCTGATTCAAATAGGTCCAATTCTAACCCTACATACTATGATCTACATGTACCTGACAAAATGAAAGCAAATGAGAAACTTAAAAGGCTTCAGCGAAGAAAAGAAAATTGATTACTTTGGTAAATCAAGAAGTTCGTTAGCATCCATGGGAACGGTCTTCGTCATCATAGCAACCGCCCAATCGCCCAAGGGGGCCAAGAAGCCAAATAAAACCCTTCTCTTCGCGGCCTAAGCAACAGGAAGAAGAAAGGTTGTCGATAGCGAACGCGACAATATATTTCCTTTTTTCGTTTTCATCCCCCTCGATCTCGAATCGGACGGACGAGTTCTCACTTCGCGATCCAGATGTCTGCGGCGGCTATCGCCTGCAGTAGAGGCGCCGCCACGTTCGGGTTTCGTTGCTGGTCGCTGATGCGGCTGCCGGCGGCGCAAGTCGGGTACCCTCGGTCCAATTTATCGCTGCTGCAGCGCTTCACTTCGGACGAGAGCAACGGGAGTAGGGCTTGCCTTATCGACACGCTCGCTCTGGTACTGCGCTACCTTATCGGTGTTCGACTGATGGGAGGGGGTCTTGGTTGCGCTACAGGTGTTTGTGTTTTTGCTTGTGTAGGTCAAGAAGTTGGAGAAGGAAGGGGTCCCGTCGAAGCAAGCGGAGGCCATAACGAAGGTTTTGAACGAGATCGCCCGCTCCCTTGGGTCCAAGCCCGAGATACAGAGGGTTTGATCTCTTTTTATGTTTCTTGAGACCTTTTTCATATCAGTTTAAGTAATTGAATGCTCACTATATATTAGTTATTTCTATTGTGAATTGACAAACTGAGCATGAGTTTTCGGTACATCCACTGTGAGAATAGTTTAAAATGAGTCTAGAAACTTCAATCTATGTTTAAGTTATTGATTTAGTTTGGATAGATTTGATCACAAGTCTGTGTGGTAGCATCAACAAGCATCTTTTTTGTTAGTATAGCTAATATTGCATGCACAAGTGTTTCTAGCTATGTTTTTGTTATGCTGCAATTTTATGAAGTGACGCATAATGCATGAAAATTTATGGCAGACTTCCAGAACTGATACTTTTCTAGCTTGAAAAAATTGAACAATTAGTGTGTATTTTTTCCACTGCCATTTCCACCAATGTCAGTAGCTTTGCTACTACCGATATTTGTTAAGAAGTTGTTTTACTAAACACTTATTTGATCAGATAATCACTTCGAAGTTAACAGACCTTTTATGATTAGACATATCGCAAGCATTTGCAATCATTTCCATAAATATTCTTCCCAAAGGAACGTTTCAGAAATTTTTGATGAAGACACCCTAAAGTACTTGTGAACATGTTGAACTTTATCATGCCATATTTGAAATTAGCAGTTTCAACAAGCTTGGACATCAAAGCATGGAATTAATATCATTCAGTAAAGGTACATCTCAATTGGATTGTGAACATGTTAGTCAGTCTTGTGATGTATCAACTGATAGCTGATTTATCTATTATAATACTACATGAGGGTAACAAGTTTGTCGATTTACAGTTCATTAGGCACTCTGTTCAGATTCTACTCTATATACTCTTTTTTTTTTAAACTTATGTCATATGATTGCAGGATCAACACTATCCAATGCTGCAACGAGAGACAGAAGAAAATCTTCGAGTTGATATCGAGAAAATGCATAGTGAACTTAGGTCTGGTTTGCATTGAAGTATATAACAGATTAGTAAGCCAATTATATCCAGATTAATACTTCTTTCTTTAATTTAAACTCACTGTCTTAAACAGATATGAAATCGACAAGGTAATTGCTGGGCAGCGCTTGGATCTAATCCTCGAGAGACGGTAAGGGATGTTAATGTCTATTTGATAATGGAATATGTGGTGATACCTCAGGCTGAATTGTTGTCCATATTTGTTACAGAAAATACACTTTTTTAATTTAACAACTAGGTTAACCATGCTAGTTCAGATGAAGAGTTCATGTTGTAGGTAACAAAAAACAAGAGTTCATATTGATTTGAATTCTGATTTATCATCAAGACGTTCTGGTCTGAGTGTTGCTAGATCACTGTGCTAATGTTGATCCAATGTTTCATTTGACTTTGTTCATTTTTTATCACCTTTGTTATGCCTGGAGCAAACAAATAGGACTACCATCAGTAGCATCGATCAATGATTATGTATGTGCTTATTGCAAGTAGCTTTTCATTTTTAATGTGCTGTACCGGATGAATGTAGTAGCTTTAATTTTAACTTCTTTTTTCTAATTGTTTAGGCGCATACGTCACAAGTTACGTGACAAGTTAGCCAAACAAAATGCAGAAACCACATAACTTATTACCAAAATCGAGAGGGTAAGTTTCCTAGATTAAGGAGAAAAAATTACTGATAATTCTGTCCGTAGTTTTTGGTTTAGTATGTCTAAATTTGGTTTATCTTTGTAAATTTTCTAGGAAATCCTTGCATTAAGGGCACAGCTAGACGCAGCAAAATATGATGCCACAAAGTTCTGCATCGTTACTGTTGTTTCTATATGTGCTGTTGCTTGTCAGATTGCGGCTCTCACGTCCAGTCCCTCGCGTGTAGAAGCGGCTGAGGAGATCCCCAAGGACAAATGATTGATTTATCAATTCTAACCCTACATACTATGATCTACATGTACCTGACAAAATGAAAGCAAATGAGAAACTTAAAAGGCTTCAGCGAAGAAAAGAAAATTGATTACTTTGGTAAATCAATAAAAATCTGCTACGGGAACGGGTGGAGAAAGTTCGTTAGCATCCATGGGAACGGTCTTCGTCATCATAGCAACCGCCCAACCGCCCAAGGGGGCCAAGAAGCCAAATAAAACCCTTCTCTTCGCGGCCTAAGCAACAGGAAGAAGAAAGGTTGTCGATAGCGAACGCGACAATATATTTCCTTTTTTCGTTTTCATCCCCCTCGATCTCGAATCGGACGGACGAGTTCTCACTTCGCGATCCAGATGTCTGCGGCGGCTATCGCCTGCAGTAGAGGCGCCGCCGCGTTCGGGTTTCGTTGCTGGTCGCTGATGCGGCTGCTGGCGGCGCAAGTCGGGTGCCCTCGGTCCAATTTATCGCTGCTGCAGCGCTTCACTTCGGACGAGAGCAACGGGAGTAGGGCTTGCCTTATCGACACGCTCGCTCTGGTACTGCGCTACCTTATCAGTGTTCGATTGATGGGACAACTACCTTAGGGCTTCCCCCAACCTGCAGTTTGCTGTGGTGAGTGGTTGACAGCCTCGTGCGCCATCATAAGTACACACCCTGGAAAGGCAGGCGAAGGCAAGTGAAGCCCATCGACTCCGACAGCTCATTAGGTGAGAAGGAAGGAGATATAATACTCCATTGGGACAGAGAGACGCCCCTATTCTTTCTTCTATGGTCCCATTAAAGTCAGCAGCGCCACTTCCATCATGGGGCGTCTGAACCCAGGCAAGCTTCATGGGCGGAAATAATGGCAACAAGACTGGCTGACGTCACTTGTCCCATCACGCCTTAGCACCGGGTCAAACTGGCCAACACGTTGATCGAGGCACCATTAATACCAGTCTGTTTCCTGCCAAAAGTCAAGTCTAACACGCTGACCAAGGCATATTAATGTCGACCTGCCCCCTGCAAGTGGGCAGCTTAGGAAGCAGATTGCTTCCCTATAAATACCCTCTCGCTCATTAGAAGAAAAAGGGACGGACAGAGAAACACTCCCTCTTCAACCACCCTCTAGTTCATGGGGGACTCGGAAGACATTTGAAAACACTTCTGCTTCTCTTCCTCCAAAACCCTCTCCACATCATCGCTAACTTGATCGTCGGAGGGGTCGGGCCGAGCCTCCGACCCGACCTGTGTGCAGGAACGAAGGCGAGGTGGCCTCTTCTCGGTGCTGCTGCGGAGTTGCCGACCCGATCTACCGCCCCGAACCACAGTGCTCGGCCGCCAGGAAACCCCGAGGGACGTCTCCCGAGATCCCCAACATCTGGACCCTAGAACCGAGCCGCGTCGGCCCCGAGGCCACGGCTTAAAAAGTTACCTACCGTAACATTTTGGTGCTAGAAGGAGGGCCCGGAATGACAGTACGTTAACCTTCTCTTGGGTTGCTCCACTGCAGCCGACCTGCACCAGCAGCAGCGACTTCTGGGGCTCCACGCGCGACCAGCCCGCGCGCCTCGGCTTCTCGGCCCCACGCGCGCGGCCAGACCGCGCGCCTCGGCCCCTCGGCCCCACCCGCCTGGACCCCTCGGTCCCACGCGCACGGCTGAACCGCCCGCGTCGGCCCCACGCACGCGAACAGCCCGCCCGCGTCGGCAATCCGCACGCGAACAGCCCGCCCGCGTCGGCACCACGCGCGCGAACAGCCCACCCACGTCGGCACCCCACGCGCGAATAGCCCGCCCGCGTCGGCGCCCCGCGCACGAACAGCCAGCGCAGCTTGCTGCCTCGGCCCCTCAGCACCGTGCGCAGCCAACGCTGCCTCGACCCCTCGGTCGCACGCGCGCGGCGAGCCCGACCGCGTCTGTCACGCCCCTCCAAAATATCGACAATATTTAAAATTTTCATCACAACAAACCCAGGATCCAAACACACATTTGAGGTCACTAAGAAAACATTCAGATCAAAATTTCACCTCTATAGTCTACAAATTCATAACCCTGTGCAATTCATAAACATACCACACATCACTTGATAATTCATACAATCTGAACTCGACTCATCAAAATAATAACCACAACATAAATTCACAAGTGGGGAAGTCTATGCAGTCACCAAACCAACGATTACCATAAGATCATATCATTACATGAATTTAACTTAACATTCCAAAATCCTATACATGAGGGATCCTTTATCTTACACAAAATCCACAGGTTTAGATTCATCGTCACATTTCATAAGATGCAGAGTATCTTATACAACAAATACACATATGCTAACAAAGATCTGCCCAAAATCTTCTAAACTTTCCACCGCCTCAGCCCAATCTTAACATTTAAGCAAGCAATACGCTATCCTGAAAAATTTATCAACAAACGGGGTGAGCATAAAGAGCTCAGCAAGTGACTAACATATCCATATCAAAATAGTACAATTTCCAAAGAGATACAGTTTCAAAATACAAGGCAGAATATACGATTTCGTAGACATAATATCATTAAGAGCAGAAACACAATGGTCCTTTCAATCTTACATATTTGGTTCCTGACAGATGGGGCATAGAGTAATTGGAGCATATCAGTAACAAAGGAAACATATCGGAGCTTATCAATGGCATATAAAATGTTCCGAAGCATATCAACGGCATGTGGAACATTTCGAAGCAAAATCATCAGTGAATGAAGCATTTCAGAGCATATCCAAAAACAAATATCGTACAGAAGCTCAAACGTCGTCCTTGACGTTGCAATCATATCATTCTTATCCAGAGCATGAACAGAAACAACTCACCAAAACTCTGGATGTCATATCAAACATATAGAAGGTGTAGTGGGATCTCAGTCAGAATGTGATTCATCCATTTCTGAATGACCACCTGACAAAAGTCTCCCACGTCTGGGAGCTCCATCCACCCACGTCTAGGTGAAGTCAGAGGGGGCCGGCAGAGCATCGCAGGCTCTAAGCACATACCCTTTACCATTTCTGGCAAAGGTCCAGAATATCCCACAGAGCGGGACCCCACATAGCAGGTAATAAGCGCATACCCTTTACCATTTCTTGCAAAGGTCCAGACAATCCCACACACCAGAGTACAAGAGGGCAGTTTTAACAATAAGTAGTGTTAATGTAAACACCTTTTTCTTAGCCGTGACCCGGGGGGGGCGTCTCGGCTCGTTCGGGGGTCCGAATGGCGGGAATCTCCCTGGGGCGTTGCTCGGCTCCACTAAGGAGGTCGGGTGCGGCCTCGGACTCGGGGCGTCGCTGCGACTCCTCCCGGGCGGGGACTTCTCGCCTGCACGTCCGGACGGGGGGCCCGGGCTTTGTACCTGCACAAAGGTCGGGTCGGGGTGCTCGACCCGACCCCTCCGACGATCACTGTTAGAGAATGATGTGGGGGCCTTTTTTGGTGCAGGGAGAGTTTCTCTTTTCTTTCTCCCCCCTTCCCCTTTCGCTCGGGGACGTTTATAGGGGGGGCTCGGCCTTATCGGGCATGCCATCGCGTCGGTCGGGGCCGTACCTCTGATGGCGTCCGACATCGCCGAGGATGTTGCGTGGGGGAGCGGGGATCGCAGGGTATGGGCGAGCTTCAACCGTTACCTGCTTCTGTCCCGTCCGATTGTGCTGGGTCAACCGAGGGGCTGTGGGCTCAGTGAGGCTGACATCCGGACGTGGGTTGTCACCCTCGTTGCTTCCCCTTGGGCGCCGCGCCTGTCCACGTGCGGGGGATGTTGCCGGGAGTGGGGTCTGCCATTTTTTGTCATATCATATTCCCCCCCCAAAGGAAGCCATGGCTCGGCATCGGATGGAGGGGATTCGAGGCGTGGCTTTGATCGGTAGGCGGTGGTTCTCTTCGCGGTTCATGATTGAGACATATGTCCGGGGCGGAAAAGCCGCGTTGCGGAGGCGCTTTGGGTGACGTGCGGCCGAGGAGCACGTCTCGGGCGGGCTGGCCGCGCCGAGGAGGTGGTCTCGGGGACATGCGGCCGAGGAGCACGTCTCGGGCGGGCTGGCCGCGCCGAGGAGGTGGTCTCGGGGTCATGCGGCCGAGGAGCACGTCTCGGGCGGGCTGGCCACGCCGGCCGAGGAGCACGTCTCGGGCGGGCTGGCCACGCCGAGGAGGTGGTCTCGGGGTCATGCGGCCGAGGAACACGTCTCAGGCGGGCTGGCCGCGCCGAGGAGGTGGTCTCGGGGTCATGCGGCCGAGGAGCACGTCTCGGGTGGGCTGGCCGCGCCGAGGAGGTGGTCTCGGGGACATGCGGCCGAGGAGCACGTCTCGGGCGGGCTGGCCGCGCCGAGGAGGTGGTCTCGGGGTCATGCGGCCGAGGAGCACGCCTCGGGCGGGCTGGCCGCGGCCGAGGAGGTGGTCTCGGGGACATGCGGCCGAGGAGCACATCTCGGGCGGGCTGGCCGCGCCGAGGAGGTGGTCTCGGGGTCATGCGACCGAGGAACACGTCTCGGGCGGGCTGGCCGCGCCGAGGAGGTGGTCTCGGGGTCATGCGGCCGAGGAGCATGTCTCGGGCGGGCTGGCCGCGCCGAGGAGGTGGTCTCGGGGTCATGCGGCCGAGGAACACGTCTCGGGCGGGCTGGCCGCGCCGAGGAGGTGGTCTCGGGGTCATGCGGCCGAGGAGCACGTCTCGGGCGGGCTGGCCGCGCCGAGGAGGTGGTCTTGGGGTCATGCGGCCGAGGAACACGTCTCGGGCGGGCTGGCCGCGCCGAGGAGGTGGTCTCGGGGTCATGCGGCCGAGGAGCACGTCTCGGGCGGGTTGGCCACGCCGAGGAGGTGGTCTCGGGGTCATGCGGCCGAGGAACACGTCTCGGGCGGGTTGGCCGCGCCGAGGAGGTGGTCTCAGGGTCATGCGGCCGAGGAGCACGTCTTGGGCGGGCTGGCCGCGCCGAGGACGTGGTCTCGGGGACATGCGGCCGAGGGGCCCGTTGGCCCTCCCCTGCAGTAACCTTGGGTCCGCATTTATGATAGGATGTTCGTTGGACTTCCCTGACGCGACGAGTGAGGGTGCAGATGAGCTGTCGGCCGCTATGGGGAGACGAAGGGACGTCTCTCTTGGCAGGATTTTTCTTATATAAATGGCGCATTCGGCCCGTCTCATGAGTTTTGCTGCTGAGCCTCGGCCCTCGTCGTCCTTTCTGTCATCGCACCTTCTCCTCTCCTGTACCGTCATTCCCCAATCGCTCCCTCGTCGTCCCTCTTGTTCGTTTCAAAGCCGGTAAGGATGCCCCTCTCGCCCGTCTCTTCACCTTTGTTCCCCGATAGAGCCCGGGAGAGCACGCCTCCGCCCTCCCCAGACGAGGAGGCGGCGCGAGCCCTTGAGGCTCTAATGTGGCCGCACGACCTTGACTCGGCGGTGAGTGGGTCGTCGCTGGAGAAGCTCCGGGATCGTTATCACATCCCGGAGGAGTTTGTCCTAGTTGCGCCTGATCCGGGGCAGCGGTCATACGACCCGATCCCCCGAGGTTTCGTGCTGACTCAAGATGCCCTAGAGGCTGGGTTGCACCTCCCCCTTCACCCTATCATTGTCTCCTGTCTTTCTTTGTGGCGGGTTTCACCTTCCCAGGTGGCGCCTAACTCATGGCGTTACCTAGTAGCGTTCTTAGGGGAATGTCATTATGCTAACATCACCCCTACCCGAAACCTCTTTCTCTCCTGTTTCCGCCTTCTCAAGGGGCCGGGGGGCTATTTCGTGTCAGCCCGGGCTGGCTTTCGTGTCGGGGGAGCCCCTTCGAACAACAAAGGGTGGAAGGGGCGGTTTTTCTATGTTAGCTGGTCGAAGGATTGGGGCTTCGGAGTTCGGTGGGCAGTGAGGGTGATAGATAACACAGTCCCGGATTTGAACGACGAGGAGCGTCGGGACCTAAAGAGGCTTCGGGCAATCCTTCCCGGTTCTCAGGCCATCCGAGCTATGACCGAGGAGTGGCTGGCCGAGGCGGGTCTTAGCCCGGCTTTCGGGGGTATGTTTATAGCGGGTGTTCCCCGTGTTTTGTTTGTTTCCGTAGTTTATGATGGTTTGCTTGTTTCCTTTGTAGGAATGAAGCTTCTGTCACTCCGCAGTGGTCGGTCATCGTCGGCTCCTTCCCCACGCCCGTCCGCTGCTTCCTCTCCGCACTCCTCAGGCGACCCGTTACCCGACTCGGCGGGTGCTCCATTAGAGATTCCGGAGGGGCGCCCGTCAAAGAAGGCGAAGACGGCTGGTCCCGGGAAAGTCAAGGCGGGGGCCACCTCTTCGACAACCGTGGGCGCAAAGGGGACCGCTCGGGACGAAGGGCCCTCCCGAGTTGATGGGCCTAGCCAAGGGGCGGCCGGGAAGAGGTCGAGCCTGCCTACGGTGGATGACCTGTGCGGGCTACGTCCGGGGGCCGACGAGCCCCTGTGGTCGTTGGTGATGGGCGAGCTTCCACCGGGGGAGGCTTCCGACCCGCTAGTCGCCCGCTGGAAGGGGCTGTCCCGAGGGGAGAAGGTGTGGGCCGGGGGAGATCCCTCGGCTACTTTTCTTCGGGGCGTGCTCCACCCCGATCTGGCTCGGGACCTATATACCCTGCCCTCGGAGGCCATGCTCAACAAGGCGGGGAGGTTTCTGACACTGGTGAGGGTTTTGCTAACTTCGGGCGTCCCTGTAACTGCGCGCTGACCCTCCTTTTTCTGTGGCAGGGCCTCCACTACTCGACGGCGCTGATGGACCGAGTGCGTAATGCTGGCCAGGTAATCTGGACCCTCAGCGAGCAAAACTTCGAGTTGTGCCGCCAGCTAGAGGAAGTTCGGGCCGGTTCGGGCCCAGAGGCGGTAGCGGCCGCGGAAAAGCGCGCGACTGAATCCGAGGAGGAGGTGGCGCGTCTGGAGGCAGAGCTCGAGCAGTCGGGCAACTTAGTCAAGGAACTCCAAGAGTTTCTTCGTTTGGATCGGGCCGAGCTTCGCCTACTGAAGTCGGAGGCACTTGGCCTCACCAAGAGGGCGGAGAAGGCCGAAGCTGAGGCCCGCGCTGCTTCCGATGCGCTAGCCGAGGAGGTTCGCCTTCGCCCGTCAAAAGATAAAGAGGCGGTCGAAGCTTATAAGAAGTCCGAGAACTTTGAGCTCGGACTGACCCGAATGGGGTGAGTATCTTACGAGTATGGATATAGAATTGCCCTAGGTCGCTTTGGCTCATGCCCTTCTGGCTCCGAGGTGGAAAGGGACCCGTTTGCCTCTCATCCCGTGGACCTGGAGGTGGACATGCCGGAGGACGTGCCTTTCGACGATCGCCCAGAGACTCCAGGAGAGTGATGAGTTTGGTTTTTGTATGTCGGAGTCGGAGTCGGGGTCGAGGGTGTGAGGGGTCTGTCTGTTCCTTACCGTTACGCTTCTGTACCCCCTTTTAAAATAAAATGCTCTTTTCTTCCGGTTTCTGTGTTTGCGTAGTGTCTGCATTCTTCAGATGAAGTATTTCCTAAGGTTCTGTATGTTCCAAGTCCTGGGTATGGGGTCGCCATCCATTGTTGCAAGTCGGAACATCCCTGGTCGGGACACTCCGATGACTCGATAGGGTCCTTCCCACTTCGGGGCCAGTTTCCCCCTTACTCGGGTCGGGTGGCTGACCTCGATTTTGCGCAGGACCAGGTCTTCTAGCTTTATCGATCGGGGTCGTACCCTCCGGTTGTAGACCCTTGCTACGGCTCTTTTGTAAGAAAGGGTTTTCCGGTGCGCGTCGGCCCGTCTTTCTTCGAGCAAATCCAGGTTGGATCGGAGCCCTTCGCCCGAGGCCTCTTCGCCGTAGCCTGCTGCCCGCGGAGTCGGGACAGCCACTTCGGATGGTAATACGGCCTCGGTCCCGAACGTGAGGCTGTAGGGAGACTCCCCCGTTGGGGTCTTAGGGGTAGTGCGCAGCGCCCATAGGACGCTCGGGAGCTCGTCGATCCAGGCCGATCGGGCAGCGGACACTCTTCTCTTGAGACCGTCGATGATGGACCGGTTGGTTACTTCAGCTAATCCGTTCGCCTGGGGGTAAGCCACCGAGCTGAACCTCAGCTGAATCTTGTGCTTGGCGCAAAACTCTTGGAACCTCCTACCGGCGAACTGAGGTCCATTGTCGGTGACGATGGACCGGGGCAGACCAAACCGAGTTACGAGGTTTCTCCACACGAACATTTGCACTTGTGACTCCGTGATGGTTGCTAGGGGCTCGGCTTCGACCCACCTGGTAAAGTAGTCCACTCCTACGATGATGTATTTCCGCTGCCCGGAAGCGGGTGGGAGAGGTCCGAGTATGTCCAGTCCCCACTGCGCGAATGGCCAAGCACAGTCGACGGGGGTGAACAAGACCGCCGGCCGTCGGGCGGTGCGGGCGTGCTCCTGGCATGAGTTGCATCGCCGCACGAAAGCTTTCGCGTCCTGGCGCATGGTCGGCCAGTAGTATCCCTGTCGGAGTATCTTGTGCGCCAGGGCTCGTTCGCCTATGTGTTCCCCGCAGGCCCCTTCATGCATGTCGGACAGAACTGTCCGGGCTTCGTTCGGCTCTAGGCAGCGTAACAAGGGGCGCGAGAAAGACTGCTTGTACAGCCGCCCTCCTTCTTCAGAGTACCACGCCTGCGTCCGACGCAAGCGTCGAGCCGTAGTTTCATTGTCGGGTAGGGTTCCGTCCCGCTTGAAGCGTAGCATCTCCTGTACCCAAGTGGCCGGCGCGCCGCCCGTGACTGTGGCGACGATCTCTATGGCTTGGTGAGGGAGCTCTTCGGTCTCGGGTCGAGCCCAGGGTGCCGAGCCGGACGCCAGTCTTGCCAGAGTGTCGGCTCGCTGGTTCTCGCTCCTGGGAACATTCGATAATTCAAACTGGGCGAACTTGGTGGCAAGGCTTTTTACCTGTGCCAGATATTTCGCCATGGTCTGGTCCCGGGCTTCGTATTCGCCGTCGAGCTGCCTAGCCACCAGCTATGAGTCGGTGATGACGCGTATGTCGGTCACCCGCATTTCCAGTGCCAATTGGAGCCCTGCTAGGAGAGCTTCGTATTCTGCTTCATTGTTGGTGGCCCTGAACCCGAAGCGGAAGGAGCGCTCAATCGAGCGGCCGTCAGGTGTCACCAGCACCAGCCTTGCTCCGGCGCCCTTTGCGTTGGACGACCCATCTACGTGGAGAGTCCACGTGTCACGTGGTGGCTCGAGTTCTCTGCCTGTGCTCGGGGTCAGCTCCGCGATAAAGTCTGCCACGGACTGGGCTTTAATGGCGGCCCGAGGTATGTACTGTATGTCGTGCTCGCCAAGCTCTACTGCCCATTTGAGGAGACGCCCTGCAACGTCGAATTTAGACAAAACAAGCCGCAGCGGCCGGTCAATTATTACCTCTATCGGGTGGGCCTGGAAATAAGGGCGGAGCTTTCGTGCTGACAGGACGAGCGCCAGCGCCAGCTTTTCAATTGGCGGGTAGCATCCCTCTGGCCCGCTCAGCATGTGGCTGACATAGTAGACCGACAGTTGGTCGCCGGAGTTTTCCTTGACCATAACCGAACTGACCGCATGCTGGGAGGCGGCGAGGTAGAGACTCAATTTCTCCCCCGAGGAAACTGAAGCGAGTCGGGGGAGGTTGGCCAGGTGTTGCTTCATCTGCTCGAAGGCCCTCTCACATTCTGTCGTCCATCGGAAGTTCTTCGGATCCTTCAAGGCCTTGAAGAAGGGGAGGCAGCGATCTCCCGATCGGGAAAGGAATCGTGATAGGGAGACTAGCCTCCCGTTAAGGTGCTGTAGGTCTCTGATCGTCCGAGGGGGCTGCATGTCAATGATAGCCTGGACCTTTTTCGGGTTGGCGTCGATCCCCCTCTCGTGTATGATGAATCCGAGGAATTTTCCCGAGGTTACGCCAAAGGCGCACTTGGCGGGGTTGAGGCGCAGGCTGAACCTCCGCAGGGTGTCGAATGTTTCAGCCAGGTCGGAAGAATGAGCTTCCGCTGTTCGGCTCTTCACGATCATGTCGTCGACATATATCTCCATGTTTCGTCCAATCTGGCGGGCGAACATCCTGTTCACCGTCCTCTGGTAGGTGGCCCCGGCATTTTTCAACCCGAACGGCATGACTTTGTAAAAATATACCCCTTGTTCGGTGAGGAAGGCTGTGTGTTCTTGGTCTTCGGGTGCCATCCTGATTTGGTTGTACCCGGAGAAAGCATCCATAAACGAGAGACGGGCGTGGCCGGCCGTGGCGTCGACTAGCTGGTCGATCTTCGGCAGGGGGTAGCAATCTTTTGGGCAAGCATTGTTGAGACTAGTATAGTCAATGCACATCCGACAGCTTCCATTAGGCTTTTTGACAAGGACTACATTGGAGAGCCATTGTGGGTACCTGGCCTCTTCTATGAAACCGGCCGCCAGAAGTCGGTTTACCTCTTCTCGGATGGCCAGCTGCCGATCTGGGGCCTGCCGCCTGGGCCTCTGTTTCACCGGACGAGCGTCGGACGAGATGTTTAGGTGGTGCAGCGCAACTTCCGGGTGGACTCCTACTAGGTCAGATGACGTCCAAGCGAAGATGTCGGCGTTGGCTTGCAGAAGGTCGACGAGCTGCCGTTGCTCCTGTTCGGGCAGTCCCGACCCGATTTTGACTGTTTGGTCGGGGCTGCCTTTGATCAGCGGCACGTCGATGGTGAATTCCTTCGGCTCGGGGCGGGGAGTCAGCTTTTTTTCCCTCCCGGGGGTCTTCTAGCGGGGATTGGACCCTCGCTCTCTTGTTTAGCGACCCGGCAGTCAAGTAGCAGCGCCCGGATTCCCAGGAGTTCCCTGCTACCTCCCCGACCCCATCGTGGGTCGGGAATTTGATGGTTCGGTAGTAAGTTGAGATGACGGCTCAGATCTTGTTGAGGGTTGGCCGTCCGAGGATGGCGTTGTATGCCGTGGGGAGGTCGACCACCAGAAAGGAGGTCATCACTGTTTTTGTCTTCGGGAAAACTCCCAAAGTTAGGGGCAGGGTGATAACCCCAAGTGACGAGATTGAGGCGCCGGTGAACCCCGTGAGCGTCGAGCATACCGGCTTCATGTTCTCCTTGACCAGGCCGAGCTTTTGGAAGGCGTCCCAATAAAGTATATTGGCCGAGCTTCCGATGTCGACCATGATCCTTCTCACTTGCGCGTTGGCGATCCTGGCTGATATCACCAACGCGTCATCATGTTCGGCTAGCCCAGGTTCCCCGGTCGGGAAGGTGACTTCGGGTCCTTTTGCATGTTGGAAGCTTCAGCTCGGGAGGCCCTGGCGCGTGCCTTTCCGCCCGCCATAGAGTTTCCTCCTGACGCAGGCCCGCCGGTTATGACATCTATGTGCCGCTCGATGGGACCCTCCGGGCGTGGTGAAAGCTCCTTAACTGGCCGGTGTCGTGACCGGGCTGTCGGTGGAAACGGCAGTATTTAGAGCGGTCCGCGAGCTCGCGCGGGCTCCTCATCGGGTGGGGGTCTTTGAGAAGGCCTTTCTCCTTAATGTGGAGAAATATTTCGGTCCGAGAGGAGTTCAGGCCCGGGGGGGGGGGACCTAGGTACCGCATCGTTGGGGCCGCTGGCCCTACGCCGGGAGGTAGCGGGCTGTTGTTGCCGGGACTGCTCCGGCTTGAGCCTCTTGCGCTCGTCGCGCTTGCCGACCATCCATGCTTCAGCCGCGATGAACTGGTTCGCACGCTGGAGCATTTCAGGTACCGAAGTGGGGGGTCGCTCTACCAGAGACCAAAAGAATCGGGTAGGCCGCAGGCCCATCATGAATGCCTGCATCATCAAAGAAGGGTGAGCATCAGACAGCCCGCGAATTTGTGTGGTGAAGCGGTTCACAAAGTGAGAAAGGGGCTCGTCTTCCCTCTGGTTGAGCCCGAGAAGCATTGCCACCGACGGCTTCGGCCGGGCGTGAGCCAGGAAGTTAAGCTCGAAGTCTTTGGCCAATTGGTCGAAAGAGGCGATGGTCGCGGTCTTGAGATTGCTGTACCACGCTCGGGCTGGGCCTCGCAGGGTTGTCGGGAATGCCCTGCACATCAGGGCGTCGGACGTCCCGTATAGCGCCATCTGGGCGCGGAAAGCAGCTACGTGGTCCACCGGGTCGGTGGCTCCGTCGTAGGCATCCAATGAAGGGAGCCGAAAATGCGACGGGATCGCTTGCTCTTGAATCTCGGGGGTGAAAGGGGACCCCTGGCGTTGCTCGGCCCCCGTGTCTCCCCTGGCCTGGCGAACCTCACGCTGCACCTCGTCCAGTCGGTGGCCTACGAGGCGCAGCTGGGACCATAGGCCCTCCGCCGAGTCTGAAATTGGGGCCACGGGCGTCGGGCGCGCCGCTGGATCCTCCGCTCCTCGACTCCCGGGTCGGGTCGATTGTCCCGGAGGTGAGGCGGGAGACTCGGGAAGCGGTGCGGGGGTCTGAGCGGCGGGCCGTTGCCGTGGTGGAGGTAGGGTTGAGTGCGAAGACGTCGGATGAGAGACTAGTGGGACGATGGTTTGCATCACCCCCATAAGAGCCCGGACCTGGTGAGTGAGGTCATAGAAGGCTTCGGGTGGCACGGGTGACGGGCCGCCGGGATTGGCGATGGGTGGCGATAGACCCGGGTCGTTGAACAATCGCCAAAAGCGCTCCGAGATCGCAGCGGGGCGCTCGTCCCGAACTCCCTCCTGTCGAGGATGTTCTTCCGTTGCGTCGGCCGTGTGAGACCTGACGGCTGGGGGTTCGTCGGAGTGAGCCTGTTGATCGCCTGACATTCGGAGGTTCATGTTAGGATCGAGAGCACTAAGAGGGGGGGGTGAATTAGTGCAGCGGAAATCTTTCTGCGATTAAAAACGAAAGCTGCATTTGTTTGATAAAAACGATTTCGATGTAAAAGCTGATTCTAAGATTACTTAAGATTAAGCGCAGTTTACGTCTAAACACAATTTACATTTAAACTCAGTTTGCGTCTAAATACAGTTTGCGTCTAAACGCAGTTTTGCGTCTAAACACAGTTTTACGTCTAAACGCAGTTTTGCATCTAAACTCAATTTACGTCTAAACGCAGTTTTACGTCTAAATGCAGTTTGCGTCTAAAAGTAGTTTTACGTCTAAAACACAGTTTTACGTTTAAACAAAGTTTACACAGTTTACGTCTAAACGCAGTTTTACGTCTAAACGCAGTTTGCGTCTAAACGTAGTTTTACGTCTAAACGCAGTTTGCGTCTAAAAGTAGTTTTACGTCTAAAACACAGTTTTATGTTTAAACACAGTTTACACAGTTTACGTCTAAACGCAGTTTTACGTCTAAACGTAGTTTTACGTGTAAACGCAGTTTGCGTCTAAACGCAGTTTTACGTCTAAACGCAGTTTGCGTCTAAAAGTAGTTTTACGTCTAAAACACAGTTTAAAAGGGATCTGATTTTAGAAACTCGTTCGTAAAAGCGCAGAAGACAGTTTTGCAGAATCAAAACGTAAATGTAAACTGATCGTACGAAAAACAGAGATTTACGTCTGAATGCAGATTCGAAAAGATCAGCACTTAGAACTTGTTCGTAAAGGCGCAGAGAGCAATAGTTATGTAGGAGGTTTGCAGCAATGATAAGGAACTCAAAAATAAACACAAACCAGAGATTTAGAGTGGTTCGGTCAGTCTTGACCTACTCCACTTTTGGCTTCCTCTACCGACGAGGTCACCGACGTCAACTAGCTGCCTTCCTTCAATGGGCGAAGGCCAACTGCCCTTTTACAGTTTCACTCCTTTTGACGGGCTCAGGAGACAACCCTTACAGATCCTTTCTCTCCTCTCTTTACAACTCAAGACTTGAAGAACAGAAAGAGGAGAACTTTTGGACTTTTCACAAGTTTGAGCTCTTAGAATCACAGAAAAGATCAAGAATTCGTAGTGGATCTGTATCCTTTCTGTGCTGAATGGGTGGGGTATTTATAGGCCCCAACCCGGTTCAAACTTCGAGCTCAAAACGATCAAATCCCGGATTTCCGGGATCAGGCGGTTGCACCTCTTGATTGGAGAGGTTGCACCGCCTGGCAGAGCTCGAAGTCTGAGCTCAGGCGGTTGCACCTCTTGACTGGAGAGGTTGCACCGCCTGGCAGAGCTCGAAGACTGAGCCCAGGCGGATGCACCTTCTCTGTCAGGGGTGGTTGCACCTCTCTGCCAGAGCTCGAAGACCGAGCTCAAGCGGTGCATCCCCTGATCAGAGAGGTTTCACCTCTCTGCCAGAGGTGGTTGCACCTCTCTGCCAGAGCTCGAAGACCGAGCTCAGGCGGTGCATCTCCTGGCCAGAGAGGTTGCACCTCTCTTCCAGAGCTCGAAGACCGAGCTCGGTGATTGCATCGCCTGGCAGAGCTCGAAACTTGAGCTCTGGCGGTGCTACCTCTTGACAGAGGAGGTTGCACCGCCCAGTCTCGCTTGGAGACTGAGCCCTGGGCGGTTGCACCGCTTGGCTGGAGCGGTTGCACCGCCCAGTCTCGCTGGGTGACTTAGCCTGGGCGGTGCTACCTCCCTGCCTAGGCGGTTGCACCTCCCACAGCTACTTGGGTCCAAATGGGTTGAACCATTCGACCCAACTTGAGTTCTTCAGGGGCCCAATTGCCCCAGGATTAAGCTAATGGGATCACCTCCCATTTCTAACTTAATCACCGTGCTAACTACGATTAAATCTAAGACAATTTCTGCAGCTTTGCTTCGGTACGTTAATCGCTTCTTCCGGCGAGTTTCCGGTGAACTTCCGTCGATCATCCGATGAACCCTCGGTGATGCTTCTGCGGACTTCCGGCAAACTCCTGGACTTTGCGACGATCCACTTGGCGAGTTCCGACGAGCTTCGCTTGGCAAGCTTCTGGACTTCTCGGATCTGTTCTCGCAGAACCTCCGACGACCGTCCGAACTTCCGTCGAACTCTCGAACTCCCAACGTGATCATGATCTTGACTCCGGAGCAACTCCTGCTGCTTGTCTATCTTTCATCGTAGTTAATCCTGCACACTTATCTCAACACACAGATTAGATAACAAATGACAATTGACTTCATCATCAAAATCCGAGATTCAACAATCTCCCCCTTTTTTATGATGACAATCAATTGATAATGGAGTTATCCTTAACTCCCCCTGTCTACATGCCATAGTTGAGATAAGTCAACCTTGAATTCAAGACCAAGAATTCAAGGGACGTATTGATAAGTTAGATCAGTTAAACTTATCAATACTCCCATCATGATACCCATCATGATGTATCTCTCCAAGAATGATGTCAAAACTTGACATACATCATCAAGTTTGTATGATTGTGTTTGTAACTATTCATCATGTAGTTTGAACATTTTCGCATAAAGCTGTGAAGCACTATTACATGATGCATACATTTGAAATATTCTAGCAAGTTTTGCATTTTCTTCACATGATAAGATATCAACTCAGGGCATAATGCAAACTTTAGCACATGTTCATATATCCCTAGGTGATGCAAGGATGGCATAATCATAGCAGTGTTTATAGCATCACTTATAGACAAAGTATGACACAGACATAATAATCATGACATTGTTTATCAATTCATATATTTCTCCCCATTTGTCATCAACAAAAAGCATAGTAATAATGATACCAGGAGAATAATAGTAAGCTTATAGAGGAATTTTACATAGATTGCTTTGAATACTTCTTCCCCTTTTTGTTATAATCCATTGTATACGTAAAGATTTTGTATAGTAATGATGATACCAAATGCATACACATGAATCACTTCGTCAAATTTATTCATGAAAGTGTACAAAAGAAATCTGTTTTATAGCAATCGAACAAGATTTTGTTGCAGATAGAAACATGGCAATCAAGTGATTTGATCATTCAACATAGTCCGAAAAAAAAATAATTTTAACAAGTCTATTTATTCGGACACATTAACATTGTTAATTCTTTTGTTGTGAAATCAAGGCACAAGGTTTTCAAAACTTTTAGTTTCAAAGCACAATATTCTTAATTCAGACATATACCGAAAAAGAAATGATACGATTAAAGTCCGAGATAACCTTTACCACAAGGCACGAGACAAATGTTTACCAGGATAGATGTTTACAACCAGCACATCAGAAGTGAGTAACATAAGAAGTTTACAACAACAAATGTTCATACAAGTTCATTCATGAGGTGGAAAATTAAAGTGCCTAAACAAGGAGTCAAATTGACTATGAATCTGTTGTAGCTCTGATAGAATTTGATCTTGTCGTTGTTCAATCCGTTCCTGTCTTTGTTCGAATCGGTCCATTCAAATCCCAATTTCTTCGACGGATGTATGAGTTTGTTCATCTGGATGTGTTTCCTCAAAGGGACAGATCGGAGGAGATTGGGTACTTCTTAATACTGGTGTTTCCGGTTCTGGTTCTAGTTGAGGAGGATCAGTTCTTCTAGGCATTCTAACCCAGTTACCGTTTCTATAGTGACATCTCAGTCGGTGAAGTAGATTTTTGTTTATTATGCTGAATCTATCTACTTTCATTACTTCTTCTTCTGGTGGTATTTATATGTTGTAAGCTCTCATAATTCTAGTAATTATTCCACCATATGGGAGCATCATATCTTTCTTAGATAATTCTAATATGCTTTGTTGGATAAGATAGCCAAGACAGATGTCATGTCCCTTCATGATTAAGTACATAGTTCCTAATTCTAATTGACTCACTTCATCGTGATGGTATTGTTTAGGAACAATTATACTAGTGATGATGTGATGAAGTAATTTAGTGTTCATAGGCAGTAGATGTTCACAACTTTTAGGAACAAATGTTATGTCGGGATTGGCAAAGATTGTTCCTAAGGCTTCAACATAGGATGTTCCGATAGTTTCATCAACCCATGATCCTCTAAAGTAAAGTCCTATGCTTTTCATGGGAATGCCTATCATATCACAAATGAATTTATCAGTGATTAAGATGTGTTGTCCTAAAAGATAGGTGGACATCCTTTCTTCCTCATCTATTTGAATGTTATTGTAAAACAATCTAACTAGCCTAGGATAGATGGGTTCGTTAATCTGCAAGATTGGAAGTAGATCTAGGTTTGCAAACCATTGGATAGTTTCTAAGTCTCTAAGTTCATGTATATCTACGTATTTTCCCTTATGGATGCTTCTAAATTCGAAAGAGGAAAATTTTTCAGCATGGTTTTTTGAATCAAAGAGGGTGAAATCAAACTCTTCTACTAATCTCCTCTTTCCCTTGTCCCTTGAGGATCTTCTAGATCCCATAACTACAGCAGTTTAGAGGGATAAAGATGAGCAAGAGTAAATGAAGAACAAACCAGAATCAAAGAGGTTCTTGGAGAATACCTTGGTGGAATCTTCAAAAGAGGGAAGGATTCTTGATGTTTTGCTCCGAAATGGAAGGTATTTGGGAAGCTAAAAGGGGTGAAGTGGGGATGGAGGAGGCTTGGAGGAGTAGAGAAGGGAAGGGAGGAGAGTTGGGGTCGGTTTCACAGCCGGCCCTAGCGTGGGTTAAAAAGGCAGAGTTGCGGGCGGTTGCACCTCTGGCTGGAGAGGTGCCACCGCTGGCAACCCGTGATGGCTGGAGGTGCCACCGCCAGCTGGAGAGGTGCCACCGCCTGGCAACCCGTGATGGCTGGAGGTGCCACCGCCAGCTGGAGAGGTGCCACCGCCTGCTGGCAGCTAGCACTTTGTTGTGATTTGATCAGGGATGTTTTGTCTTGAGGAGAGTTTTCATTCAGAGCAATTAACCTTTCTTACGTGATTACGTATGAGTTTTTATTTTAAGAAGAAAACACTTGTACGATCAAGATAGATCTTACAACGTGCATACTCCTAATGTCGTACACATGTTTGTGTACGTTCGTTCAAGTTGGTAATCCTTTCAATTTTATGACATACTCAGTTTCTTCATGATACGAGGTTTGATTTGAAGATGATGAATGGATAATATTGACAGATTCGATGATCAAGGGGATATGTGAATCTTATGTTTCTAAAAAGTCACATTAGGTTGCATTCAAATCGCATTTGTGATTTCATAATTTCCACTCGTTATTTAAGCGTTGCCAGTTCCTTTTGACTTTTGGGTTATGACTGTCGAGAATCAAGGAGTAGAATATTAATTTTTGCTCCAGCCTAAAATTTTAATGTTTTTATAGGAAGGGATGATTTTTAGGTACCCATTTGCTTTTGGGTGCCTCACAAATAGATCTATATTTTCTATCATGTTGCATAGAATTTGTCATGGTTCCTTTAGGAACCCAAATTAATTTGTTTGGACTAATTTTCCTAAATGGACAATAATGCGTCCTGTGTCCAAACTTGCAACAAAAGTTGCATTTGCTTTGATGTTTAACATGTAAGATGGGGCCTTTTATGAAGGTGATTGGATTTTGGTGAGGACTTCTCACGAATCCAATTCCACTTCTTTTGGGAACGTGACCCTTGTTTGTAAGGATCATGTTCAATGACTTGCTACCAACCTCGAATTTCTTCAAGGTATCCTTAAGCAGCAAGTTTTCTTTTTGGAGAGTTTCTAGATCATGGCATTTTATGCATGAGCTTAAACTATCATGATGTTCAGCATTTAACTTATCGAAATTACAAATAAGACTATCATGCTGTTTTTTTAGTAATTTGTATTTACTGCTAATAGTCTTACACTCATCAAACAATTCATGGAAAGCATTTAATAATTCATCGAATGATAAATCTGCATCTATTGAATTTGTTACCTCGTCTTCGATGGCCATTAAGGCGTAATGAGCAACTTGCTCGGTGTTGGACTCCTCTTCTTCGGATGCGCTCGAGTCATCCCATGTTACTTGAAGAGCCTTCTTCTTTGATGTTCTCCTTTTGACTTGGGGACAATCACTCTTGTAGTGTCCCGGCTTTTTGCATTCATAGCAGATCACTTGGTCCTTCTTGGTTGCATCATTCTTAAACTTGTTTCTTTTAAAGAACTTTTTAAACTTTCTTGTTAGAAGTGCCAAATCATCATCACAGTCCTCATCACTTGAGTTTTCTCTCAAGTGGCATTCAGAAGTTTTAAGTGCCATATCCTTCCTGTTCTTTGGAAGGATGTCTTCTTGCTCTTCATGAGCTTTACAAGTCATTTCGTAGGTCATTAATGACCCAATTAGTTCTTTAAGAGAGAAGTTGCGCAGATCTTTTGCCTCTTGAATAGCAGTGACTTTAGGATCCCAACTCTTAGGAAGGGATCTTAGTATCTTATTTACGAGTTCAAAATCCGAAAAACTTTTTCCAAGTCCTTTTAGACCGTTGACGACATCCGTGAAACGGGTAAACATGTCGCCAATGGTTTCACTTGGTTTCATTCGAAAAAGTTCAAAAGAATGTAACAACAGATTGATTTTTGACTCTTTCACTCTACTTGTGCCCTCGTGGGTCACTTCGAGTGTGTGCCAAATATCAAATGCAGTTTCGCAAGTTGAAACACGATTAAACTCGTTTTTATCAAGTGCACAAAATAAGGCATTCATAGCCTTTGCATTAAGGGCGAAAGCCTTCTTCTCCAAATCATTCCAATCCATCATTGGAAGAGAAGACTTTGAAAATCCGTTTTCGACAAGGTTCCACAGTTCAAAATCCATAGAAATAAGAAAGATCCTCATTCGGGTCTTCCAGTATGTGTAGTCCGTCCCACTGAACATGGGTGGACGTGTTATAGAATGTCCCTCTTGGTTTCCGGCGTATGCCATCTCTCTTGGGTTTTAATCCTTTAGAGAGTTAACCTTGCTCTGATACCAATTGTTAGGATCGAGAGCACTAAGAGGGGGGGGGTGAATTAGTGCAGCGGAAATCTTTCTGCGATTAAAAACGAAAGCTGCGTTTGTCTGATAAAAACGATTTCGATGTAAAAGCTGATTCTAAGATTACTTAAGATTAAGCGCAGTTTACGTCTAAACATAGTTTACGTTTAAACTCAGTTTGCGTCTAAATACAGTTTGCGTCTAAACGCAGTTTTGCGTCTAAACACAGTTTTACGTCTAAACGCAGTTTTGCGTCTAAACTCAGTTTACGTCTAAACGCAGTTTTACGTCTAAATGCAGTTTGCGTCTAAAAGTAGTTTTACGTCTAAAACACAGTTTTATGTTTAAACAAAGTTTACACAGTTTACGTCTAAACGCAGTTTTACGTCTAAACGCAGTTTTACATCTAAACGCAGTTTGCGTCTAAACGCAGTTTTACGTCTAAACGCAGTTTGCGTCTAAAAGTAGTTTTACGTCTAAAACACAGTTTTACGTTTAAACACAGTTTACACAGTTTACGTCTAAACGCAGTTTTACGTCTAAACGCAGTTTTACGTGTAAACGCAGTTTGCGTCTAAACGCAGTTTTACGTCTAAACGCAGTTTGCGTCTAAAAGTAGTTTTACGTCTAAAACACAGTTTCAAAGGGATCTGATTTTAGAAACTCGTTCGTAAAAGCGCAGAAGACAGTTTTGCAGAATCAAAACGTAAATGTAAACCGATCGTACGAAAAACAGAGATTTACGTCTGAATGCAGATTCGAAAAGATCAGCACTTAGAACTTGTTCGTAAAGGCGCAGAGAGCAATAGTTATGTAGGAGGTTTGCAGCAATGATAAGGAACTCAAAAATAAACGCAAACCAGAGATTTAGAGTGGTTCGGTCAGTCTTGACCTACTCCACTTTTGGCTTCCTCTACCGACGAGGTCACCGACGTCAACTAGCTGCCTTCCTTCAATGGGCGAAGGCCAACTGCCCTTTTACAGTTTCACTCCTTTTGACGGGCTCAGGAGACAACCCTTACAGATCCTTTCTCTCCTCTCTTTACAACTCAAGACTTGAAGAACAGAAAGAGGAGAACTTTTGGACTTTTCACAAGTTTGAGCTCTTAGAATCACAGAAAAGATCAAGAATTCGTAGTGGATCTGTATCCTTTCTGTGCTGAATGGGTGGGGTATTTATAGGCCCCAACCCAGTTCAAACTTCGAGCTCAAAACGATCAAATCCCGGATTTCCGGGATCAGGCGGTTGCACCTCTTGACTGGAGAGGTTGCACCGCCTGGCAGAGCTCGAAGTCTGAGCTCAGGCGGTTGCACCTCTTGACTGGAGAGGTTGCACCGCCTGGCAGAGCTCGAAGACTGAGCCCAGGCGGATGCACCTTCTCTGTCAGGGGTGGTTGCACCTCTCTGCCAGAGCTCGAAGACCGAGCTCAGGCGGTGCATCCCCTGATCAGAGAGGTTTCACCTCTCTGCCAGAGGTGGTTGCACCTCTCTGCCAGAGCTCGAAGACCGAGCTCAGGCGGTGCATCTCCTGGCCAGAGAGGTTGCACCTCTCTTCCAGAGCTCGAAGACCGAGCTCGGTGATTGCATCGCATGGCAGAGCTCGAAACTTGAGCTCTGGCGGTGCTACCTCTTGACAGAGGAGGTTGCACCGCCCAGTCTCGCTTGGAGACTGAGCCCTGGGCAGTTGCACCGCTTGGCTAGAGCGGTTGCACCGCCCAGTCTCGCTGGGTGACTTAGCCTGGGCGGTTGCACCTCCCACAGCTACTTAGGTCCGAATGGGTTGAACCATTCGACCCAACTTGAGTTCTTCAGGGGCCCAATTGCCCCAGGATTAAGCTAATGGGATCACCTCCCATTTCTAACTTAATCACCGTGCTAACTACGATTAAATCTAAGACAATTTCTGCAGCTTTGCTTCGGTACGTCAATCGCTTCTTCCGGCGAGTTTCCGGTGAACTTCCGTCGATCATCCGATGAACCCTCGGTGATGCTTCTGCGGATGTCTGGCAAACTCCTGGACTTTACGACGATCCACTTGGCGAGTTCCGACGAGCTTCGCTTGGCAAGCTTCTGGACTTCTCGGATCTGTTCTCGCAGAACCTCCGACGACCGTCCGAACTTCCGTCGAACTCTCGAACTCCCAACGTGATCATGATCTTGACTCCGGAGCAACTCCTGCTGCTTGTCTATCTTTCATCGTAGTTAATCCTGCACACTTATCTCAACACACAGATTAGACAACAAATGACAATTGACTTCATCATCAAAATCCGAGATTCAACAGTTCATGCCCTCCTTCTAGCGCTAATATGTTAATGTAAACACCTTTTTCTTAGCCGTGACCCGGGGGGGGCGTCTCGGCTCGTTCGGGGGTCCGAATGGCGGGAATCTCCCTGGGGCGTTGCTCGGCTCCACTAAGGAGGTCGGGTGCGGCCTCGAACTCGGGGCGTCGCTGCGACTCCTCCCGGGCGAGGACTTCTCGCCTGCACGTCCGGACGGGGGGCCCGGGCTTTGTACCTGCACAAAGGTCGGGTCGGGGTGCTCGACCCGACCCCTCCGACGATCACTGTTAGAGAATGATGTGGGGGCCGTTTTTGGTGCAGGGAGAGTTTCTCTTTTCTTTCTCCCCCCTTCCCCTTTCGCTCGGGGACGTTTATAGGGGGGGCTCGGCCTTACCGGGCGTGCCATCGTGTCGGTCGGGGCCGTACCTCTGATGGCGTCCGACATCACCGAGGATGTTGCGTGGGGGAGCGGGGATCGCAGGGTATGGGCGAGCTTCAACCGTTACCTGCTTCTGTCCCGTCCGACTGTGCTGGGTCAACCGAGGGGCTGAGGGCTCAGTGAGGCTGACGTCCGGACGCGGGTCGTCACCCTCGTTGCTTCCCCTTGGGTGCCGCGCCTGTCCACGTGCGGGGGATGTTGCCGGGAGTGGGGTCTGCCATTTTTTGTCATATCAAGTAGCATATATCAGAAGCACACGCGGAGCAACAAAACGTGCATGTGCCTTTTCGAGACAATACGAAACAAAGAACAAATCTCTCACAAATGTATTCAGATTTGGAATGAAATGAAAACAAGAGTGTACATGGATTCCAAGCAATCATATTTAGCTCAATTCCAATAAGAAGGTTAGACGAATTCAAATATCCAAAGGAACGGAACAGAATACGCGAAATCGACCAAAGCTCGATTTCGGACAGAATTCCAGTGGCACATCAAACAAATACTTCAGAATATCAATTATGCTCCAATACCCATAAAAAGGCTATGGTCGAACCATATATCAATCTATATTCTAATGGAATAAATTTCATATGAAACAGGGTTCCCAACACGTAGTTACCTTTGATTTGGTAACACAAGGTCATAAACACAATCACTGTTTTGCAGAATTTATAGGGTCGGATTCAACAGATAATAGGGTAGGAAATTGAATTCCAAAATTTTCAAACTATATGTCAAAAGAAATATTTACAAGTCTAGTTTCAAATAAAATCAGTTTGGTACAAATCAGAATTTTCAACAGGGAGTTATAGGCATTTTAGTATCGACAGGTCAGAAATCTTGAACCCTGTTTTACAGCGTCTATAGGCTCATTTGAAACAGATGTTTGGGTAAGTATTCGGTGTCCAAAATCTACAAAATTAGTGTCAAAAGGAAGATATAAGAGTCTAATTTCAAACAAAATAGTTCCTGCCCGAATTCACATTTTGTACTAAAACTTATAGCTGAAACAGTGTATAGGGGTCAGTTTACCGAAAAAACTTCAGAATCCATGGTTCTATGTCCAAAGAGAGACATATCAGTTTCTAAATAGAAATCCTTCAATTTATTTTGAATCAACATAAAAACAGAGACTAAAAATTCTGTAGGATGGGGTTAGAACACTTGCCTTTGGGAATTTTGACCCTAAGTGAAAGGATTTGGGCAAGAACCCTTAAAGCCCCAAATTCTTCTTCTTCTTTCTTTCTTTCTTTCTTTCCCTGATCACCCACGAGCTGCCTTCTCTGCTTCCTTAAGAACGAAGGCAGAGAGGCGAATTTGTCATTTTGTGCGTTTTGCAGTTTAATTCTTGTTTTTATCATATTCACGATTAGGTCCTTAGGATTTACATATAGGTCCTCAGATTCTTTCTTTTTTTTTTTTTTTTTTTGAACAGATCTCCCAAATCTTACAAATAAGTTACCTCTGATTCATACTCTATTTATTTTGTAAATTTATACGAAAATTCGGAAATGAGGGGTGTTACAGCGTCGGCACCCCACGCGTGACCAGCCAGCGCAGCTTCCTGCCTCGGCCCCATGCGCGGCCGACCGGCCAGCGCCGGCCCCACGCGCACGATCCCTCGGTCGCATGCGCGCGGTCAGCCCGACCACGTCGGCACCCCGCGCGCGACCAGCCAGCGCAGCTTGCTGCCTCGGCCCCGTGCGCAGCCAACACGCTGCCTCGGCCCCATGCTGGCCGCCCGCCTCAGTTGCTCGGCCGACAGCACAGTATGCTGCCTCGGCCCCATGCGCGGCCAGCCCGCGTCAGCTCCTCGGCTGACGGCGCAGCCTGCTGCCTCAGCCCCATGTTCCCGAGACACACCGGCCCGATCGGCCCTTCTGCGCCGAACCCCTCGGCCACACTCTCCCGAGCTCCCTCAGAGCGGCCTGCCCCTCTGAGCGGTGTCACTCGGCCGCAACCTGCCTGCGCCGGGCTTCTCGGCCCTTTATCGTCGAGTTCACCTCCGCGCGGCCTGCCCGTCTGAGTTGTCTCTCGGCCCGAGCCTACCTCCTCGGCCTGCGTCGTGCTACTCGGCCGCATGGCCCTCGTGACCACGCCTGCGCGATCAACCCAACGCATTGTCACGGACTTAGCTGGTTTTGCCTAAGTCGTGCGGCACCCTTGCGTGTCCGTCCGCAAAGGTCAGCCTCCCCGAAGCCTCCCATGGTCCCTTAGGTCCCACAAAAGAGAGAACAGGACAGAGAAAAGGCCTCACTCAGGATCCACAAGCAAACATCTCCGAAAAATACTTTATAGACAATGCAAATTACAAACAGACTTTACAAGCTCTGAACAGTTGCACAACAAAGGGTAAAATGGTCCATTACAGACCGCAAAGCTCTCGCGCGTGTCCACATGACACATCCTTTATTTACAAGCCTAAAGAGGCCACTAACTTAACTCAAATGGGACTTTGAAGCCTTCGGCCGCCCCTTTACATTCTGTACAAGGCATGAACATGCCAAAAGACACGGACACACATAAGCATTACATCCAACATCTTGTTTAGAAGTTTGTCCGTGACATTCTCCCCCACTTATCCCTTCGACGTCCTCGTCGAAGCCTTTGTGAACACTGCAACTCTTCGCCTTTGCTGAGTCTTCAATCTTCCGCTCCAGCTGCAATGCGCCTCTTGACTCCCAACTGCTCTCCGCTGCTGTATTTGAGTAGTCGACCCTTTAATCCGCCATGCTGCTACAACTCACCAATGACTCTTACTCTGTTGGGGGGGTTGGCTGAGTTGTGTTGATCCTTGTTGATTCCTGCGGATCCGCCAGATGAAGGAAAAGACCATCTTTACTGCGCCAGTTTCTCAAAAATTCCACATGCTGCTTGAACTGGATGGATGCTTGTTGGAGCTTTAACGAGCATCGCCTCGCAAACTTCTGAAGTTTTGGGTCCTTCCTCCACAAAATCTGCTCATTGACTCTTCTTTCGATTAGTTGTCACATCCAAGTAGGTTCGCATCACTTCCGCTTTCGATTGGCATTTCATTGGGAAATGAAGCGGACAATCTACTCTCAGTAGCACTGATCACCGCTGGTGAGGATTTGACAACTATTGTCTTCCATTATCTTCGAAGGGTCTTTGAACTTGTGCAGAGCTCCTCTGCTGGATAGATAAGAGAACTGGGGTACTCGGTTTCGCCCATTCTCTTAAGAGTTGAGAAGGCAAAGGTTACTTGACTTCGCCCGCCTCCTCGAGGTTGTACTTCATGCATCGAGCTGGTTACTGACCTTCGCCTGCTCTTTGCTCACACTTCTGAAGCACTTGAAGTATTTGCACTCCTTGCGTTGAGTTAGCTACTATGATTCACTTTCTCAATGCCATTGAACTTCTGGAATGCAGGAAGTTTTCACCCCAACTTGGAGTAATTCTATGATAGATGAGGTCGCCTCTGGGATTGTACCGTCTTCTCCATCAACCCTGCCGCCTACTCCGCTGAGTAGCAAAGGTACAGCACCGTGTACTGCCTGCTTCGTTCCTTGGTCGTGCACTCTTGCATGACCCGAAGTCCTTCACTTACGGCAATCTTGATGAGAAACTTGTTGACACCGGTCTTACGAAGTTTCTTGGCCTCTGCCCTTCAGCCTTGTCTCGGTACTTGGAGATTGCCACTGCATGCTCCACCTCCTCGGCCCCTTTCACGACCAAGCGCTCTCCCTCCGTAAGAGCAAGGGATCAATGACTTGCACGGAAGTCCCGCCTCTGCGGTACCATGGCGCTGCCATGCCCATGGCCCTACTATCCGTCGCCTCGCATCTGCATCCATTTTCTTCACAATCAGTAGAGATGTCTCCGTGGCACTCCTCTGAGTCCACCTCCATTCTAACTGATGCTTGATTTTGGGTAGCTAAGTCCCTCTGGACTCGTCGTCGCTTCCTCGCCCCTTTCGACCCCCTGCTTCAACACCTCTGTGTTTTCCAAGCAGTCCGTTTTGTCGATGGAAAGACACACTGCAACTCCCATGCATGGCCTCTGCCATCACGTTGTAGAGTTTGCACCGATTCTGTTCTCCTTAGTTTCCTTGGTAGCAACGTTCGCTTACTCGACCTTGTCCTCTGACTTGTCGGGCTCCCTTAAGCGAATATGAGCTCTGGAGCAGTCCAACTCTCCAGTTGCTTCGATCATACCTCTGCATGATCAAGTCCCTCCTGTGGGACTCACTGGTACTTGCATTCGAACTTTTCCCTTGGTGGAACACAGCCCCCATATGCTGATGACCAAGACTTTCATCCGATGCAAAATTCGATGCACGCCCGGAAGACCCGCCTCTGCGGTACCATGGCCTTCACTCCTTGAATCCATAGCCCTTCTTGCCGTCGTGTTGTTCACCGAAGTGGAGCTCCCAGTAGCTCCCGATCATACCTCCATATGATCTCATCCCTCACGGGACAAGGTTGTGTGTATCGCATTGCCACGAACTGTTCCACCACGATCCGCTGCACCATGTCGCCTCCTAGTGACATCTCCATTGCATTCTGATCCTTATGGAATAAACTCGAATTGTGAACCCTCCATGTGTGGCCTCTGCCAATACATCGCAGGGTCTCTTCCACCTTCGATTTTGTTCGCTCCTTTGGCAATCGACCTTCATCCACCCACTCCTGGGTCACACCTAGATGAAGCACTACTCTAGGACAGTCCGTCGCCTAGTAGCTCCCGAAGTCCTCCGACTTCACTATAATTTGTGCACCATTGTTTGGATCCTGGGCCTCTGCCCCTACCAGCACAATCTCCGCTGCGCACTGCTTCCTTCATGGCAACTTGAATGGCAACACTGTGGCATATTCTTTAAGAGTACCCGCCTCTGCGTCCTCTTGCCCCGTGCTAAGGCCTTCTGAACCCAATTTCGCCTCCGCAAATTGAGTCGCCTTAGATCCTCCATGAAATGCTTCTCCGAGATAAGGTGCATGTGCCCAGAAGCTCCCTTCGTCTTTGGCACCATGCAAGATGAGTCCGCTCCGTCAGAATGAAGGACCCATGGAACAACATGATCCTACTCTTGCCTCTGCAAGAGTTCATGTCCTTGACCTCTGTCTAGGGAAAGCACTGTGCCTCTGCTCCATGTTCCAACTTCTCTGCTGGCTCCCTTCATGCGGCTTGGGTACTTCACCAAGTTACACCCAAGTTGCTCCGCTCCTCGTTTTTGCATTGAGTCGATGGTGGCCCACGCGCCCACCATTCCACGGGTCAGCCCTCCCTTGAGTCCGATCTCCATATCGACTCTAATTGTGACTTCATTTAAGTTGCTTCAGGTCGCTCCCCCACTTGATCTCGCAATGCATCCACCAATGCATTCTCTCGAGCGAGATCATGCAACGACTCCTCGCCGCTTGCTCAGTCCATCGAGCTTCGTGGAGTTGTTGTTTGTTGAGACACTCCTCTTCAACATGTGAGGTCCATCTCCCATGATTCTCCCTCTGGAGAGCCGAGACTTATCCCTCCTGGATAACTGTCCCGTTGGAGCAACATCTCTCTTCGTTTTGGAGACCACCATCCCCTTGGACTACTCCGATCTACTGAACAAAGTGTGCATTGTTCTGCCTCTTGCAAACGTACTTGCTAGATTGCGCCTCCACATCAATACAGCCACCGCTGCACCCCTCAAGGCCTAGCAACATGCTGAACTCGTTGCACACTTCAGCCTCCTACGGACGTATCCTTCGCATGCCGAAGAGAAAGTTTTAATGCTCCATTGGCGCCGAGTCTCGGCCGCCTTGGGATGGCCACGAACATTCCATCGTCCGCATACAAGCCCATGCATGAGTACCGAATTCTTCGAGTTGGCAATTCCCCTCACCTCTGTGAGCTTTGCACAACTCTTTAGGTCGCTGAGCAACTCATTCCACTTTGCATGGTCTCGTCCTTTGCCAAGCGCCTCGCTTGCCTTGAGCACCATCAAGTATAGTTGTCAACGTTGAGCCGTAGCTCAAACTCAGCCATCCCAACCTTTGTGCGCTCCGCATTCTTCCAAGCTTGCCTGTTCTCTTGGTGCCTCTTGCGCGAAGGGTTGGCCATTCCTCTGAATGCCAATGTTAGATGCCCGCTCCTCTGAGCGACTCTTTTCCCTACATCTCCATGCTCATTTTTCCTCAAACGGTCGTGCGTTGCTGACTGCCCTCAACGCAGCCCCGCTAGGTCCCCCACGTTTGCATGTCAAGTGTTTCTATGAGTGCTTGTCCCGCTCTGATACCATCTGTCACGGACTTAGCTGGTTTTGCCTAAGTCGTGCGGCACCCTTGCGTGTCCGTCCGCAAATGTCAGCCTCCCCGAAGCCTCCCATAGTCCCTCAAGTCCCACAAAAGAGAGAACAGGACAGAGAAAAGGCCTCACTCGGGATCCACAAGAAAACATCTCCGAAAAATACTTTATAGACAATGCAAATTACAAACAGACTTTACAAGCTCTGAACAGTTGCACAACAAAGGGTAAAATGGTCCATTACAGACCGAAAAGCTCTCGCGTGTGTCCACATTACACATCCTTTATTTACAAGCCTAAAGAGGCCACTAACTTAACTCAAATGGGACTTTGAAGCCTTCGGCCGCCCCTTTACATTCTGTACAAGGCATGAACATGCCAAAAGACACGGACACACATAAGCATTACATCCAACATCTTGTTTAGAAGTTTGTCCGTGACAGCACGTCGTGCTACTCGGCCGCATGGCCCTCGCGAACACGCCTGCGTGGCCTGCCCGCCTGCGTCGTGCTCCTCGGCTCTTCGGCTTTACGCCACCCGAGATCACACCTGCGCGGGCCCAGCCCGCCTACGCCGTGTTCCTTGGCCCCATGTTCCCGAGACAGACCTGCGCGGCCTGCCCACCTACGTCGTGTTCCTTGGCCCCATGTTCCCGAGACACACTGGCACGGTCGGCCCTTCTGCGCCGAACCCCTCGGCCACACTCTCCCTGTTAGGATCGAGAGCACTAAGAGGGGGGGGGGTGAATTAGTGCAGCGGAAATCTTACAGCGATTAAAAACCAAAAGCTGCGTTCGTTCAATAAAAACTATTATGATGCAAAAGCTAATTCTCAGTTTGTATCTAAGTGCAGTTTGCGTCTAAGCGCAGATTGCGTCTAAGCGCAGTTTGCGTCTAAACACAGTTTGCGTCTAAGCGCAGTTTGCGTCTAAGCGCAGTTTGCGTCTAAACACAGTTTGCGTCTAAGCGCAGTTTTGCGTCTAAGCGCAGTTTACGTCTAAACTCAGATTTACGTCTAAACGCAGTTTTACGTCGAAACGCAGATTTACGTCTAAACGCAGTTTTACGTCTAAACGCAGATTTACGTCTAAACTCAGATTTACGTCTAAACGCTGTTTTACGTCTAGACGCAGATTTACGTCTAAACTTTGAAACTCGTTTGTATACTCGCAGAAGGCAGTATGCAGTTGAAATCAAGACGTAAACGTGAACTGAGAACTGATGATTGTGAGAGGAAAGCCGATTTACGTCTAAATGCAGTTTTACGTCTAAATGTTGAAACTCGTTCGTAAAATTGTAGAGGACAGTTTGCAGTTATCAATAGGATCAAAATGTAAGTGTAAACTGCAAAGGAACTCTTTCGTAAAAGCACGGAAGACAGTTCTGCAGAATCAAACGTAAACGTAAACTGTAATGTACGAAAATACGAATTTACGTCTGAATGCAGATTCGGAAGAACAGCACTTAGAACTTGTTCGTGAAAGCGCAGAGAGCAGTAGTAATGAAGGAGGTTTGCAGTAATGATAAAGTGCTAAAAAATAAACGCAAACCAGAGATTTAGAGTGGTTCGGTCAGCCTTGACCTACTCCACTTTTGGCTTCCTCCACCGACGAGGTTGCCGACGTCAACTAGGGGCCTTCCTTCAATAGGCGAAGGCCAACTACCCTCTTACAGATTCACTCCTTTTGACGGGCTTAGGAGACAACCCTTTCAGATGTTTTCTCTCCTCTCTTTACAACTCAAACTTGAAGAACAGAAGGAGGAGGAAAACTAGCAGTTTTGAGCTCTAAGAACCACTGAAAAGATCAAGATTTCGGGTAAGTTCTTACTCCTTTCAGTGTTGAATGGGTGGGGTATTTATAGGCCCCAACCCCATTCAAATTTGGAGCTCAAAACGATCAAATCCCGGAATTCCGGGATCAGGCGGTTGCACCTCTTGACTGGAGAGGTAGCATCGCCTGGCAGAGCTCGAAGTCTGAGCTCAGGCGGTTGCACCTCCTGACTGGAGAGGTTGCACCGCCTGGCAGAGCTCGAAGACTGAGCTCAGGCGAATGCACCTTCTCTGTCAGAGGTGGTTGCGCCTCTCTGCCAGAGCTCGAAGACCGAGCTCAGGCGGTGCATCTCCTGATCAGAGAGGTTTCACCTCTCTGCCAGAGGTGGTTGCACCTCTCTGCTAGAGCTCGAGGACCGAGCTTAGGCGGTGCATCTCCTGGCCAGAGAGGTCGTACTTCTCTTCCAGAGCTCGAAGACTGAGCTCGGTGATTGCATCACCAGGCAGAGCTCGAAACTTGAGCTCAGGCGGTGCTACCGCTTGACAGAGGAGGTTGCACCGCCCAGTCTCGCTTGGAGACTGAGCCCTGGGCGGTTGCACCTCTTGGCTGGGGCGGTTGCACCGCCCAGTCTCGCTGGGAGACTTAGCCTGGGCGGTGGCACCTCCCTGCCTGGGCGGTTGCACCTCCCACAGCTACTTGGGTTCGAATGGGTTGAACCATTCGACCCAACTTGAGTTCTTCAGGGGCCCAATTGCCCCAGGATTAAGCTAATGGGATCACCTCCCATTTCTAACTTAATCACCGTGCTAACTACGATTAAATCTAAGACAATTTCTGCAGCTTTGCTTCGGTACGTCAATCGCTTCTTCCGGCGAGTTTCCGGCGAACTTCCGTCGATCATCCGATGAACCCTCGGTGATGCTTCTGCGGACTTCCGGCAAACTCCTGGACTTTGCGACGATCCACTTGGCGAGTTCCGACGAGCTTCGCTTGGCAAGCTTCTGGACTTCTCGGATCTGTTCTCGCAGAACCTCCGACGACCGTCCGTACTTCCGTCGAACTCTCGAACTCCCAACGTGATCATGAACTTGACTCCGGCGCAACTCCTGCTGCTTGTCTATCTTTCATCGTAGTTAATCCTGCACACTTAAAACAAAACTTCGATCGAGACAATTAATCCTAAGCAATTAACCAAGTTGTCCGGCATGTCATTGGTCCCTCGACGCTTCGTCTGATTCTTCGGCGCATCGTCCTCTCCTGCGGCCTATTGCCCAATCGGCCAATTGACTCCGCAACTCCGATATCCTTGGCACAATACCCGCTCTTCTTGGCCCGATGCCCGAGTCCACGGCCCGAAGCCTTCTGTCGATACGTCGACCGATCCACCGGCCCGACGTCCAATCTTCTGACATGTTCCTCCGGCACAACATGATTTTCCTGCTTTAATTGTCTCATCCTGATCAAAGCATCCTGCGTCACTCAAAACGCAGATTAAATCATAAACATATATCAAGTAGTTTCATCATCAAAATACGAGATTCAACAATCTCCCCCTTTTTGATGATGACAACCACTTGATGACGGAGTTAAACTTAACTCCCGGAGTTTAAACAAACTCCCCCTATCAATATGCCATATTGATAGAACCTTGAATTCAAACTGAATTCAAGTCATTGCAATATTCATCATGAATACTTGCAACACGTCAACATGAACATATGCATAAACTTATGCATCACATGTCATGTCATCAACATACTTCTCCCCCTTTGTCATCAACAAAAAGGAGAAGTACCACAATCAAGTGTGTGTGATATTGGTTCAACTCATTGCATGAAAAACATAATATCAAGTTTTATCATCATGCAATTTTGCTAGAAAATATAGCAAGTGTTGAATCATGCTTAGAATATTCAAGCTATCAAGTTTTAGATATGCAAGTTTTATAACATACAAGATAGCACTTGGTATGAAAATTAGAGATGTTCAAGGTAGCAAGTTCTACATCATGCAAGCTAGCAAATTAGAGATGTTCAAGAAGGCAACTCTTGCTTCTTGAAATATGAAAATTTTGTCCACTTTGCTAGATGCGCAAGTTAGCATGTTTTGCTTCTTGAGATAGGCAAGATAGCACCTTTGTTCTTTTTGTTTCTTAAGATGTTCAAGATAGCAATTTCTTCTCTTTTGAGAAGTGAAAATTTGCTTTCTTCTTGAATTGTGCATGCAAGTTATCTCCTCCTTAGTCATTGTCAAAAAGAAGGGAAAACCTTTTCTGTCAATTTCTAAATCATGACAAAGGTGAGTAATCATTTTTATTTCAAAATTCCATAATTGAGATAAACCTTGAATTCAAATCAAGGCAATTTTAATCAAGGTTCATATCATATGCAATACATTATGTAGAAAGCATAAGTATTGCATGCATCATTTTAGCAACAAATCGTAGCATTTCATCACATGGCAAGATATCATCAAGTAGAATTACGATGCAAGTTCTTGATATCTTAACATGATGAAAATTCAAATATGGCACTTATAGTATCAATTTATATATTTCTCCCCCTTTATCATCAACAAAAGGAGAAGTAGCTCTAGCTATTTTAAAATATATGCAAGTTTTTATAACATGAAGCTATATTTTCATCACAACATATAAGCACAAAAGCATAGCAAGATTCTTAGGTTCAATCATGACAATTCAACACTTGCTTCATGTGCAAGATTGCAATTGCTTTTCTTTGCATGTTCTAACTAGCAAAAGCTTTCTCCCCTTTGTTTTTGTCGAAAAGAAGGGAGAAATCAATGGCCAAAAATTTTTAATTATTATACAGGCCATATTACAAAATCTTGTCATGATATCAGGAAAGTTCAAGAAGGACATGATCCATTCAACAAATCCTTTTAATAGGGCAAAGGAATTATATAACCAAGAATCATGATTAAAATATTTCAATATCATAGATCAAGTCATGATTCGTGATTCATCATAAAGCAAATTAATTTTCAGTCATCACATAAGGCATTTAAAGAATTTTTGAAACATAGAAGAATGATTAATTTAATAATGTAATGTTTCAATCAAAATCAAGTCATGAATACCAATACTTTCATATTGTGAGTATCAATTCATGAATACCAAAAGATATTATTTGTGATTTCAATTTTGCAAGATCATGATTATGATTTAGACATAACTTATTCAAATCAAATCGTCAACTTGAAACTCATAATCAAGTCATTAAAATTAATTTCGAGATTCATAAAATATCATGAAATCAAAAGACAAGTTGCATTTCATTTGAAGAACTCCTTTTTGATAAATGTAGGGAGCATAATGAACGATCTTAATTTATAAAGAGCTTCATGTTATAATTATCAAGATCATGATTTTAATAATTATTCTCTTTAGCAAAGAATCACAAAAGCACTTTATTTTTGCATAAGAAATCTTATTGTATTATGATTTATAAATTCTTTTTCTGCACATGAATCATAGGAGATATGTATGTGAAACAAATCTTTGCAAGCAAAGACACTATCATTCATATTTCAAGATGGAATTTATAAGCAGGAATCATTTCATCAAATCCATTTTAGAAAAATATTTTTCATAAGTGTATGAGAAAATCCGATTGTTAGGATACCAATTGTTAAGTGAATCCGAAAATGAAATTAGTACTTTCATGCATTCGGATAAGATTTTGCTATAGATTTTCAAGTTCAATTATGAAGATAAAACATGCTCATGATCATAAAAATTTATGTATCCAAAACATATAATTTCCAACATGTTATAGTGTAAAATCATCATGGCAATTAAGTAATTTGAACATTGAATCAAGAATGTCCGAAAAATAATCTTAACACGTTCATGCATTCGAGCACATTTTTGCCATAGTTTTTCAAATATACTCATGAGAATAACACATGCTTATCATCGGCTTAAAACCTCATGCATAAAATTGTTAATCAAAATATTTAATTTCATCATTATGCATTTCTTCAAATCAAACATGATCTTTAATTAAAGTCGAGAAATAACAATGGAAATCAACGTAATACACATTTTTACTTCTTAACCATGATTTCATATTTTCAATCAAGATCATTTTATTTATTTATTATAGAATATGCAATATTATCATTTTCGAAATTACTAGCATGATCATGTAATTTTCAAGAAAATTAATTCTAAACTAAAAAGAAAATACATCATGAAAGCGTCAAGTAATTTCAAAATAAATCAAAGGCATTCTAATTACCTCAACGTCGTAGGCTGTTAAGGCGTAGTTTGCCACCTCGCTTTTGTTGATTTTTTCTTCGTCTTCGGAGGAGCTCGATTCATCCCAATTTTTGTTCTTCTTCTTGCGTTTAAAGCAAGTTGTTCCATTCTTTTTGCTTTTTAATTTTCGTTTCATTTGTAGTTTAAGTTCACCATCACTTGAGCTTATGCTCGAGTGGTCTTCAAATGTTCTATGTCCCAAATCCTTCCTGTTCTTTGGAAGGTTGTTTTGTTCATCATTGTCCTCATCACTTGAGTCATCGCTCAAGTGGCATTCATTTGTCCGGAGTTCCAAATCCTTCCTGTTCTTTGGAAGGTGATTGTGTTCAACATGTTCATCATGTTCATTGTGCACCATTTCGTATGTCATCAACGAACCAATTAGTTCTTCAAGTGGTAAGTTGTTTAGGTTTTTAGCTTCTTGTATTGCAGTTACTTTTGAATTCCACTTCTTAGAAAGAGAACGCAAAATCTTGTTTACGAGTTCAAAGTCCGAAAAACATTTTCCAAGAGCTCTTAAACTATTGACGACATCCGTGAAACGGGTGTACATGTCGCCTATAGTCTCGCTTGGTTGCATTCGAAAAAGCTCGAAATCATGCAATAAAAAGTTAACTTTCGAGTCTTTGACTCTACTAGTTCCCTCATGCGTGATTTCAAGTGTTCGCCAAATGTCAAAAGCCGTTTCGCATGTAGAAATCCGATTGAACTCATTTTTGTCCAAAGCGCAAAATAAGGCATTCATAGCCTTTGCGTTTAAAGAAAAATACTTCTTCTCCAAATCCGACCATTCGTTCGTCGGTTTAGAGGGAAGTTGAAAACTGTTTTCAACGATATTCCATAAATCCAGATTTAGAGAAATCAAGAAAACTCTCATTCGAGTTTTCCAATAAGTATAGTCCAATCCGTTAAAGAACGGTGGATGAAAGACCGAAAAGCCCTCTTGAAGAGCCATATCTCTCGGGTGTAAATCCGAAATGAGAAATACCCCGCTCTGATACCAATTGTTAGGATCGAGAGCACTAAGAGGGGGGGGGGGTGAATTAGTGCAGCGGAAATCTTACAGCGATTAAAAACCAAAAGCTGCGTTCGTTCAATAAAAACTATTATGATGCAAAAGCTAATTCTCAGTTTGTATCTAAGTGCAGTTTGCGTCTAAGCACAGATTGCGTCTAAGCGCAGTTTGCGTCTAAACACATTTTGCGTCTAAGCGCAGTTTGCGTCTAAGCGCAGTTTGCGTCTAAACACAGTTTGCGTCTAAGCGCAGTTTTACGTCTAAGCGCAGTTTACGTCTAAACTCAGATTTACGTCTAAACGCAGTTTTACGTCTAAACGCAGATTTACGTCTAAACGCAGTTTTACGTCTAAACGCAAATTTACGTCTAAACTCAGATTTACGTCTAAACGTTGTTTTACGTCTAGACGCAGATTTACGTCTAAACTTTGAAACTCGTTTGTATACTCACAGAAGGCAGTATGCAGTTGAAATCAAGACGTAAACGTGAACTGAGAACTGATGATTGTGAGAGGAAAGCCGATTTACGTCTAAATGCAGTTTTACGTCTAAATGTTGAAACTCGTTCGTAAAATTGTAGAGGACAGTTTGCAGTTATCAATAGGATCAAAATGTAAGTGTAAACTGCAAAGAAACTCTTTCGTAAAAGCATGGAAGACAGTTCTGCAGAATCAAACGTAAACGTAAACTGTAATATACGAAAATACGAATTTACGTCTGAATGCATATTCGGAAGAACAGCACTTAGAACTTGTTCGTGAAAGCGCAGAGAGCAGTAGTAATGAAGGAGGTTTGCAGTAATGATAAATTGCTCAAAAATAAACGCAAACCAGAGATTTAGAGTGGTTCGGTCAGCCTTGACCTACTCCACTTTTGGCTTCCTCCACCGACGAGGTTGCCGACGTCAACTAGGGGCCTTCCTTCAATAGGCGAAGGCCAACTACCCTCTTACAGATTCACTCCTTTTGACGGGCTTAGGAGACAACCCTTTCAGATGTTTTCTCTCCTCTCTTTACAACTCAAACTTGAAGAACAGAAGGAGGAGGAAAACTAGCAGTTTTGAGCTCTAAGAACCACTGAAAAGATCAAGATTTCGGGTAAGTTCTTACTCCTTTCAGTGTTGAATGGGTGGGGTATTTATAGGCCCCAACCCCATTCAAATTTGGAGCTCAAAACAATCAAATCCCGGAATTCCGGGATCAGGCGGTTGCACCTCTTGACTGGAGAGGTAGCACCGCCTGGCAGAGCTCGAAGTCTGAGCTAAGGCGGTTGCACTTCCTGACTGGAGAGGTTGCACCGCCTGGCAGAGCTCGAAGACTGAGCTCAGGCGAATGCACCTTCTCTGTCAGAGGTGGTTGCGCCTCTCTGCCAAAGCTCGAAGACCGAGCTCAGGCGGTGCATCTCCTGATTAGAGAGGTTTCACCTCTCTGCCAGAGGTGGTTGCACCTCTCTGCCAGAGCTCGAGGACCGAGCTTAGGCGGTGCATCTCCTGGCCAGAGAGGTCGTACTTCTCTTCCAGAGCTCGAAGACTGAGCTCGGTGATTGCATCACCAGGCAGAGCTCGAAACTTGAGCTCAGGCGGTGCTACCGCTTGACAGAGGAGGTTGCACCGCCCAGTCTCGCTTGGAGACTGAGCCCTGGGCGGTTGCACCTCTTGGCTGGGGCGGTTGCACCGCCCAGTCTCGCTGGGAGACTTAGCCTGGGCGGTGGCACCTCCCTGCCTGGGCGGTTGCACCTCCCACAGCTACTTGGGTTCGAATGGGTTGAACCATTCGACCCAACTTGAGTTCTTCAGGGGCCCAATTGCCCCAGGATTAAGCTAATGGGATCACCTCCCATTTCTAACTTAATCACCGTGCTAACTACGATTAAATCTAAGACAATTTCTGCAGCTTTGCTTCGGTACGTCAATCGCTTCTTCCGGCGAGTTTCCGGCGAACTTCCGTCGATCATCCGATGAACCCTCAGTGATGCTTCTGCGGACTTCCGGCAAACTCCTGGACTTTGCGACGATCCACTTGGCGAGTTCCGATGAGCTTCGCTTGGCAAGCTTCTGGACTTCTCGGATCTGTTCTCGCAGAACCTCCGACGACCGTCCGTACTTCCGTCGAACTCTCGAACTCCCAACGTGATCATGAACTTGACTCCGGCGCAACTCCTGCTGCTTGTCTATCTTTCATCGTAGTTAATCCTGCACACTTAAAACAAAACTTCGATCGAGACAATTAATCCTAAGCAATTAACCAAGTTGTCCGGCATGTCATTGGTCCCTCGACGCTTCGTCTGATTCTTCGGCGCATCGTCCTCTCCTGCGGCCTATTGCCCAATCGGCCAGTTGACTCCGCAACTCCGATATCCTTGGCACAATACCCGCTCTTCTTGGCCCGATGCCCGAGTCCACGGCCCGAAGCCTTCTGTCGATACGTCGACCGATCCACCGGCCCGACGTCCAATCTTCTGACATGTTCCTCCGGCACAACATGATTTTCCTGCTTTAATTGTCTCATCCTGATCAAAGCATCCTGCGTCACTCAAAACGCAGATTAAATCATAAACATATATCAAGTAGTTTCATCATCAAAATACGAGATTCAACAATCTCCCCCTTTTTGATGATGACAACCACTTGATGACGGAGTTAAACTTAACTCCCGGAGTTTAAACAAACTCCCCCTATCAATATGCCATATTGATAGAACCTTGAATTCAAACTGAATTCAAGTCATTGCAATATTCATCATGAATACTTGCAACACGTCAACATGAACATATGCATAAACTTATGCATCACATGTCATGTCATCAACATACTTCTCCCCCTTTGTCATCAACAAAAAGGAGAAGTACCACAATCAAGTGTGTGTGATATTGGTTCAACTCATTGCATGAAAAACATAATATCAAGTTTTATCATCATGCAATTTTGCTAGAAAATATAGCAAGTGTTGAATCATGCTTAGAATATTCAAGCTATCAAGTTTTAGATATGCAAGTTTTATAACATACAAGATAGCACTTGGTATGAAAATTAGAGATGTTCAAGGTAGCAAGTTCTACATCATGCAAGCTAGCAAATTAGAGATGTTCAAGAAGGCAACTCTTGCTTCTTGAAATATGAAAATTTTGTCCACTTTGCTAGATGCGCAAGTTAGCATGTTTTGCTTCTTGAGATAGGCAAGATAGCACCTTTGTTCTTTTTGTTTCTTAAGATGTTCAAGATAGCAATTTCTTCTCTTTTGAGAAGTGAAAATTTGCTTTCTTCTTGAATTGTGCATGCAAGTTATCTCCTCCTTAGTCATTGTCAAAAAGAAGGGAAAACCTTTTCTGTCAATTTCTAAATCATGACAAAGGTGAGTAATCATTTTTATTTCAAAATTCCATAATTGAGATAAACCTTGAATTCAAATCAAGGCAATTTTAATCAAGGTTCATATCATATGCAATACATTATGTAGAAAGCATAAGTATTGCATGCATCATTTTAGCAACAAATCGTAGCATTTCATCACATGGCAAGATATCATCAAGTAGAATTACGATGCAAGTTCTTGATATCTTAACATGATGAAAATTCAAATATGGCACTTATAGTATCAATTTATATATTTCTCCCCCTTTATCATCAACAAAAGGAGAAGTAGCTCTAGCTATTTTAAAATATATGCAAGTTTTTATAACATGAAGCTATATTTTCATCACAACATATAAGCACAAAAGCATAGCAAGATTCTTAGGTTCAATCATGACAATTCAACACTTGCTTCATGTGCAAGATTGCAATTGCTTTTCTTTGCATGTTCTAACTAGCAAAAGCTTTCTCCCCTTTGTTTTTGTCGAAAAGAAGGGAGAAATCAATGGCCAAAAATTTTTAATTATTATACAGGCCATATTACAAAATCTTGTCATGATATCAGGAAAGTTCAAGAAGGACATGATCCATTCAACAAATCCTTTTAATAGGGCAAAGGAATTATATAACCAAGAATCATGATTAAAATATTTCAATATCATAGATCAAGTCATGATTCGTGATTCATCATAAAGCAAATTAATTTTCAGTCATCACATAAGGCATTTAAAGAATTTTTGAAACATAGAAGAATGATTAATTTAATAATGTAATGTTTCAATCAAAATCAAGTCATGAATACCAATACTTTCATATTGTGAGTATCAATTCATGAATACCAAAAGATATTATTTGTGATTTTAATTTTGCAAGATCATGATTATGATTTAGACATAACTTATTCAAATCAAATCGTCAACTTGAAACTCATAATCAAGTCATTAAAATTAATTTCGAGATTCATAAAATATCATGAAATCAAAAGACAAGTTGCATTTCATTTGAAGAACTCCTTTTTGATAAATGTAGGGAGCATAATGAACGATCTTAATTTATAAAGAGCTTCATGTTATAATTATCAAGATCATGATTTTAATAATTATTCTCTTTAGCAAAGAATCACAAAAGCACTTTATTTTTGCATAAGAAATCTTATTGTATTATGATTTATAAATTCTTTTTCTGCACATGAATCATAGGAGATATGTATGTGAAACAAATCTTTGCAAGCAGACACTATCATTCATATTTCAAGATGGAATTTATAAGCAGGAATCATTTCATCAAATCCATTTTAGAAAAATATTTTTCATAAGTGTATGAGAAAATCCGATTGTTAGGATACCAATTGTTAAGTGAATCCGAAAATGAAATTAGTACTTTCATGCATTCGGATAAGATTTTGCTATAGATTTTCAAGTTCAATTATGAAGATAAAACATGCTCATGATCATAAAAATTTATGTATCCAAAACATATAATTTCCAACATGTTATAGTGTAAAATCATCATGGCAATTAAGTGATTTGAACATTGAATCAAGAATGTCCGAAAAATAATCTTAACACGTTCATGCATTCGAGCACATTTTTGCCATAGTTTTTCAAATATACTCATGAGAATAACACATGCTTATCATCGGCTTAAAACCTCATGCATAAAATTGTTAATCAAAATATTTAATTTCATCATTATGCATTTCTTCAAATCAAACATGATCTTTAATTAAAGTCGAGAAATAACAATGGAAATCAACGTAATACACATTTTTACTTCTTAACCATGATTTCATATTTTCAATCAAGATCATTTTATTTATTTATTATAGAATATGCAATATTATCATTTTCGAAATTACTAGCATGATCATGTAATTTTCAAGAAAATTAATTCTAAACTAAAAAGAAAATACATCATGAAAGCGTCAAGTAATTTCAAAATAAATCAAAGGCATTCTAATTACCTCAACGTCGTAGGCTGTTAAGGCGTAGTTTGCCACCTCGCTTTTGTTGATTTTTTCTTCGTCTTCGGAGGAGCTCGATTCATCCCAATTTTTGTTCTTCTTCTTGCGTTTAAAGCAAGTTGTTCCATTCTTTTTGCTTTTTAATTTTCGTTTCATTTGTAGTTTAAGTTCACCATCACTTGAGCTTATGCTCGAGTGGTCTTCAAATGTTCTATGTCCCAAATCCTTCCTGTTCTTTGGAAGGTTGTTTTGTTCATCATTGTCCTCATCACTTGAGTCATCGCTCAAGTGGCATTCATTTGTCCGGAGTTCCAAATCCTTCCTGTTCTTTGGAAGGTGATTGTGTTCAACATGTTCATCATGTTCATTGTGCACCATTTCGTATGTCATCAACGAACCAATTAGTTCTTCAAGTGGTAAGTTGTTTAGGTTTTTAGCTTCTTGTATTGCAGTTACTTTTGAATTCCACTTCTTAGAAAGAGAACGCAAAATCTTGTTTACGAGTTCAAAGTCCGAAAAACATTTTCCAAGAGCTCTTAAACTATTGACGACATCCGTGAAACGGGTGTACATGTCGCCTTAGTCTCGCTTGGTTGCATTCGAAAAAGCTCGAAATCATGCAATAAAAAGTTAACTTTCGAGTCTTTGACTCTACTAGTTCCCTCATGCGTGATTTCAAGTGTTCGCCAAATGTCAAAAGCCGTTTCGCACGTAGAAATCCGATTGAACTCATTTTTGTCCAAAGCGCAAAATAAGGCATTCATAGCCTTTGCGTTTAAAGAAAAATACTTCTTCTCCAAATCCGACCATTCGTTCGTCGGTTTAGAGGGAAGTTGAAAACTGTTTTCAACGATATTCCATAAATCCAGATTTAGAGAAATCAAGAAAACTCTCATTCGAGTTTTCCAATAAGTATAGTCCAATCTGTTAAAGAACGGTGGACGAAAGACCGAAAAGCCCTCTTGAAGAGCCATATCTCTCGGGTGTAAATCCGAAATGAGAAATACCCCGCTCTGATACCAATTGTTAGGATCGAGAGCACTAAGAGGGGGGGGGGTGAATTAGTGCAGCGGAAATCTTACAGCGATTAAAAACCAAAAGCTGCGTTCGTTCAATAAAAACTATTATGATGCAAAAGCTAATTCTCAGTTTGTATCTAAGTGCAGTTTGCGTCTAAGCGCAGATTGCGTCCAAGCGCAGTTTGCGTCTAAACACAGTTTGCGTCTAAGCGCAGTTTGCGTCTAAGCGCAGTTTGCGTCTAAACACAGTTTGCGTCTAAGCGCAGTTTTGCGTCTAAGCGCAGTTTACGTCTAAACTCAGATTTACGTCTAAATGCAGTTTTACGTCTAAACGCAGATTTACGTCTAAACGCAGTTTTACGTCTAAACGCAAATTTACGTCTAAACTCAGATTTACGTCTAAACGTTGTTTTACGTCTAGACGCAGATTTACGTCTAAACTTTGAAACTCGTTTGTATACTCACAGAAGGCAGTATGCAGTTGAAATCAAGACGTAAACGTGAACTGAGAACTGATGATTGTGAGAGGAAAGCCGATTTACGTCTAAATGCAGTTTTACGTCTAAATGTTGAAACTCGTTCGTAAAATTGTAGAGGACAGTTTGCAGTTATCAATAGGATCAAAATGTAAGTGTAAACTGCAAAGAAACTCTTTCGTAAAAGCACGGAAGACAGTTCTGCAGAATCAAACGTAAACGTAAACTGTAATATACGAAAATACGAATTTACGTCTGAATGCATATTCGGAAGAACAGCACTTAGAACTTGTTCGTGAAAGCGCAGAGAGCAGTAGTAATGAAGGAGGTTTGCAGTAATGATAAATTGCTCAAAAATAAACGCAAACCAGAGATTTAGAGTGGTTCGGTCAGCCTTGACCTACTCCACTTTTGGCTTCCTCCACCGACGAGGTTGCCGACGTCAACTAGGGGCCTTCCTTCAATAGGCGAAGGCCAACTACCCTCTTACAGATTCACTCCTTTTGACGGGCTTAGGAGACAACCCTTTCAGATGTTTTCTCTCCTCTCTTTACAACTCAAACTTGAAGAACAGAAGGAGGAGGAAAACTAGCAGTTTTGAGCTCTAAGAACCACTGAAAAGATCAAGATTTCGGGTAAGTTCTTACTCCTTTCAGTGTTGAATGGGTGGGGTATTTATAGGCCCCAACCCCATTCAAATTTGGAGCTCAAAACGATCAAATCCCGGAATTTCGGGATCAGGCGGTTGCACCTCTTGACTGGAGAGGTAGCACCGCCTGGCAGAGCTCGAAGTCTGAGCTCAGGCGGTTGCACCTCCTGACTGGAGAGGTTGCACCGCCTGGCAGAGCTCGAAGACTGAGCTCAGGCGAATGCACCTTCTCTGTCAGAGGTGGTTGCGCCTCTCTGCCAGAGCTCGAAGACCGAGCTCAGGCGGTGCATCTCCTGATCAGAGAGGTTTCACCTCTCTGCCAGAGGTGGTTGCACCTCTCTGCCAGAGCTCGAGGACCGAGCTTAGGCGGTGCATCTCCTGGCCAGAGAGGTCGTACTTCTCTTCCAGAGCTCGAAGACTGAGCTCGGTGATTGCATCACCAGGCAGAGCTCGAAACTTGAGCTCAGGCGGTGCTACCGCTTGACAGAGGAGGTTGCACCGCCCAGTCTCGCTTGGAGACTGAGCCCTGGGCGGTTGCACCTCTTGGCTGGGGCGGTTGCACCGCCCAGTCTCGCTGGGAGACTTAGCCTGGGCGGTGGCACCTCCCTGCCTGGGCGGTTGCACCTCCCACAGCTACTTGGGTTCGAATGGGTTGAACCATTCGACCCAACTTGAGTTCTTCAGGGGCCCAATTGCCCCAGGATTAAGCTAATGGGATCACCCCCCATTTCTAACTTAATCACCGTGCTAACTACGATTAAATCTAAGACAATTTCTGCAGCTTTGCTTCGGTACGTCAATCGCTTCTTCCGGCGAGTTTCCGGCGAACTTTCGTCGATCATCCGATGAACCCTCGGTGATGCTTCTGCGGACTTCCGGCAAACTCCTGGACTTTGCGACGATCCACTTGGCGAGTTCCGACGAGCTTCGCTTGGCAAGCTTCTGGACTTCTCGGATCTGTTCTCGCAGAACCTCCGACGACCGTCCGTACTTCCGTCGAACTCTCGAACTCCCAACGTGATCATGAACTTGACTCCGGCGCAACTCCTGCTGCTTGTCTATCTTTCATCGTAGTTAATCCTGCACACTTAAAACAAAACTTCGATCGAGACAATTAATCCTAAGCAATTAACCAAGTTGTCCGGCATGTCATTGGTCCCTCGACGCTTCGTCTGATTCTTTGGCGCATCGTCCTCTCCTGTGGCCTATTGCCCAATCGGCCAGTTGACTCCGCAACTCCGATATCCTTGGCACAATACCCGCTCTTCTTGGCCCGATGCCCGAGTCCACGGCCCGAAGCCTTCTGTCGATACGTCGACCGATCCACCGGCCCGACGTCCAATCTTCTGACATGTTCCTCCGGCACAACATGATTTTCCTGCTTTAATTGTCTCATCCTGATCAAAGCATCCTGCGTCACTCAAAACGCAGATTAAATCATAAACATATATCAAGTAGTTTCATCATCAAAATACGAGATTCAACACTCCCGAGCTCCCTTAGAGTGGCCTGCCCCTATGAGCGGTGTCACTCGGCCGCAGCCTGCCTGCGCCGGGCTTCTCGGCCCTTCATCGTCGAATTCACCTCTGTGCGGCCAACCCGCCTGCGTTGTGCTCCTCGGCTCTCGGCTTTACGCCAACCGAGACCACGCCTGTGCGGCCAACCCGCCTACGTTGTGTTCCTCGGCTCTTCGGCTTTACGCCACCCGAGACCACACATGCGCGGCCAGCCCGCCTGCGTCGTGCTCCTCGGCTCTTCGGCTTTACGCCACCCAAGACATACTTGGCCGCCCCATGTCTTGGCCGTGTTGGGAAATCAATGGGGGGGGGCGACATCATATGCGCAGCGGAAGAACAAGAAAACAAAAATCCCCGATTCCCAAAAAGATGTTCATCGTCGTGCGAAGATTGGTGCGCAAAATCCGCAAAAACACAAAACTGCGTATAGAGATTGTGTTACCTAGGGAGATCGTATATCCTTGTTTCCTTGCAGATCCTTAGGAGAGGGTGAAGGAGGTCAAGCGTCCTCCTCTCTAGCGGTGATCCACACAACAGGGTTGCGACGACGCTCCTCAAAACTCCAGGCCTACTCTGAGGTGGAGAGGGAGAGGAGAATAGGAAGGGCAAGCAAAGACTCTAGCCTATGAGGCTGTGAATCCCTCCTATTTATAGAGATCCCGTGTCAAACCCTAATAGGTCCTTCCCTAGTGGGTATTGGATCTGCATCCAATAAGACAAGGGCTCCGTCGGATATCTCATATCCGAACCTCTACTCATCGCAATGCCTACCATATGTGTGTGACCCTCTAGGCCCAATATCGAGCTGACCGTGAGTCATACCTGTCAGAACTCCTTCTAACTTAGTGAATTATTATCTCTGTAATAATTCACTCGACTCATCGACTACGGAAGTACTAGGCCACTACGCCGTAGTCCCCAGACGATACAGGGGAATCCAATCCATTGGACCTGTCTGTCCTCAGTTACCATGTACCTATAGTCCCTCATCCATCTAATATCCCAGAGACCGTATATCGAGCATGGTGCTGTCAGACCCATACAGTTTCTACTCGAGTCTCGCTCTAATCGGATTCTCCCGGAGAACTCTTTCTCTCTCAACCCGAATGACCCTGGCCAGGGATTTGTCTGAGCAAGAACACATGGGATATTCCTCTCATTATGCCGAGAGTGGATGATCCTCTGTCGACACTCAATAGCCCTCGTAAGGTCGACTACCACTCCCAATGACCAGCTGTACTAGATCTGGGAACAGCCAAACCTATAAGTCTGGTATCAAAGAGTGGAGCACTCATACAGGACATCCTTGGTGTCTCAAGTCTAAGGACCAGATACACCACTAGGACTACGGAATCGCTGTCTGACAATAAGGCATCATCAACCATCCAGCATTCCGTAAGCGGATCAATCAGTGAACTCATTCTCCAATGAGCACCTGTACTGTATCCCTAGTGTCCCTACACGAGCAGCTATGAGACCAACTGCATCCATCATATGGACGGGTATACAGCACACCAGTCTATCCGGTTATCACGATGTCCGTCTCGAGTAACCTATGACCGGGATTATTTAGGATATGTGTTTAAAGGTGAATCGATCTCATTATCGTGATCTCATCACGATCCGATTCCCATTGCACAAATCCAAGGACATCACAATATATATGCATTTATGCAATAGTTATAAAGTGATATACGCCAAAATATAATAAGCAAAAAGATTCTGTATCAAGTCACACGTGCCATCACTCACGTGATTGGCTTGCTGGGCACCTATAACTAACAATCTCCCACTTGACCTAAAGCCAATCACCTATGTGTCTGATCCCCATCAGACCCCTGTGACGCTCAAAGACAAAATGAGACAACGGCTTTGTCAGTGGATCTGCAATGTTATCTTCGGATGGAACTCTTTCCACTGCTACATCTCCTCGGGTTACGATCTCTCTTATAAGCTGGAACCTCCTCAGAACACTTCTGATAAGACCCGGGTTCCCTTATTTGAGTAATCACCCCATAGTTGTCGCAATATAAGGAAGTCGACTTGTCGCTATCTGTATCGACTCCCAAATCTGTGATGAACTTCTTCACCCAGACTCCCTCCTTTGCTGCATCTGATGCAGCAATGTACTCCGCCTCTGTGGTCGAGTCAGCAGTGGTATCTTGCTTGGAACTCTTCCTGCACACTGCTCCTCCATTCAAGGTGTACACATACCCTGAATTCGACTTGCTATCATCGACATCAGACTGAAAACTTGAGTCAGTGTAGCCTTCAATCTTAAGGCTATTACCTCCATATACTAGTAAAAGATCCTTAGTCCTTCTCAAGTACTTAAGGATACACTTTACTGCTTTCCAGTGCTCCAAGCCTGGATCCGCCTGATACCTGCTCGTGACACTCAGAGCATGCGCTATATCAGGCCTAGTACATAGCATGGCATACATGATAGACCCTATTGCTGAGGCATAAGGTATCATATCCATGTTCGCCCTTTCTTCTGGAGTCTTTGGGGACATACTCGTAGAAAGCGATATCCCATGTCTCATCGGTATGAGACCTCTCTTGGAATTTTCCATGCCAAACCTTTTGACAATAGTTTCTATGTACCTGGACTGGGACAAGCCAAGCATCCTTTTGGATCTATCTCTATAGATTCTAATCCCCAAGATATAAGATGCTTCTCCTAAGTCCTTCATGGAGAAGTGTCTAGATAACCAAGCCTTTACTGTGGATAGCATTCCTATGTCATTCCCAATGATGAGGATGTCATCCACATATAACACCAAAAAGCTAATAGCGCTCCCACTTACCTTTCTGTATACACAAGGCTCATCTTCGTTCTTAACGAAGTCATAAGATCTGATTGCCTCATCAAATCTTATGTTCCAACTTCGGGAAGCTTGCTTTAGTCCATAAATGGATCTAAGCAACCTACACACCTTATCTGGGCAGTTCTTGGACACGAATCCCTCAGGTTGCATCATATACACCTCCTCCTCCAGGTTCCCGTTGAGGAATGCGGTTTTCACATCCATCTGCCAGATCTCATAATCATAGTGTGCTGCAATAGCCAATAGAATTCTGATGGATTTTAGCATTGCTACGGGTGAGAAAGTTTCGTCGTAGTCAACACCTTGCCTTTGACGATACCCCTTAGCCACTAGCCTTGCTTTATAGGTCTCTACCTTTCCATCTACTCCGATCTTTTTCTTAAAGATCCACTTGCAACCGATGGGTACAATACCTTCGGGTGCATCAACTAGGTTCCAAACCTTATTGGAGTACATAGAATCCATCTCAGAATTCATGGCTTCTTGCCACTTCCCGGAGTCTATACTCATAATAGCCTCCTCGTAGGTCTGAGGATCAATATCCTCTACATCCTCTGCTCTAATATGTCCCACATATCTCTCAGGAGGATGGGATACTCTATCAGACCTGCGTAAAGTTGATACTTGTGTATTAGGTACCTGAACAGACTCGAGCTGTAGAGTGGTGCTTGAGCTTGGTTCTCCAACCTCGCTCAATTCTATCATTCTCCCACTGTCTCCGTCAAGAATGTGTTCCTTCTCAAGGAACACTGCTCTCTTAGCTACAAAGACCTTTTGGTCCTCGAGATGATAGAAGTAATACCCACAAGTTTCCTTGGGGTATCCCACAAATTTACATCGCCCTGTCCTTGATTCTAACTTATCGGGGTTGTGTCTTTTAACATGGGCAGAGCAGCCCCAAATCTTAACAACCTTAAGATCAGGCTTCTTCCCTTTCCATATCTCATATGGTGTAGACACTACCGACTTAGTTGGAACTCTGTTCAGAAGGTAAGATGCGGTTTCTAGGGCATATCCCCAGAATGAGATGGGTAGGTCAGCGAAACTCATCATGGATCGTACCATATCTAATAATGTACGATTTCTCCTTTCAAAGACACCATTGAGCTGAGGTGTATAAGGAGGTGTCCATTGGGATAATATCCCATGGTCCTTAAGGAAGTGAGTAAACTCTGTACTTAAGTACTCACCTCCTCGATCTGATCGAAGAGTTTTGATACTCTTTCCAGTCTGGTTCTCCACCTCATTCTTATACTCTCTGAATTTCTCAAAGGCCTCGGACTTGTACTTCATTAAGTACACATATCCATACCTTGAGAAATCATCAGTAAATGTAATGAAGTAGGAGTAACCTCCAATGGCATGAGTTGACATGGGTCCACATACATCACTATGTATGAGTTCCAACAACTCAGTGGCTCTCTCTCCAGTTCCACTAAATGGAGAGTTGGTCAGTTTTCCACGAATGCAAGGCTCACAAGTTGCATATGACACATAGTCGAATGGATCTAGATATCCATCATTTAGCAACTTTTGAATCCTTCTTTCATGGATGTGACCTAGCCTACAATGCCACAGGTATGCACTGTTCAACTCATCTCGTTTCCTTTTGGACACATTTATATTCATGATATGTGGAGTGGTGTCTAACATAAATAAACCATTATGCAATGTTCCTTTCGTGATGATCTTATCATCTAATAATAATATCGAACAACCATTGTTCTCAAAAACAAATTTATATCCACTAACTGTTAAACATGAAATGGAGATAATGTTTTTGATAATAGAAGGAACAAAATAACATGCATCTAATGCAATAAAAGCTCCACTAGGCAGATGTAGGGCGACCTCGCCAACAGCTAATACAGCAACTTTTGCTCCATTACCCATCTTGAGGTCCATCTCGCCTCTCTCTAGTCTCCTAGGCCTTGCCAGAACCTGCAACGAATTGCATATATGATAAGCACTACCGGTATCTAATACCCATGTGTTATCATAAGAGTCTGACAAATGGAGACTGATCATGAATGTACCTGAAGCTTCATCAAGCTTTTGTTTCGCCCTTTATGCAAGGTACTCTTTGCAGTTTCTCTTCCAGTGCCCATCTTTACCACAGTGGAAGCACTGGCCTTTGTCCTTTGTTGGGTCTTTCTTAGCAACCTTTGCTTTACCTTGTTTGTCCTTGCCCTTTCCCTTCTTAAGGGACCTTTCTGCTTTCCTTTTCTTTCTGGTCTCACTAGTGTAGAGAACTGGCTTCTCTTTCTTAATAGTACTCTCTGCCTCCCTCAACATATTGAGGAGCTCTGGGAGAGTCACCTCAAGCTTGTTCATATTAAAATTCATTATGAACTGTGAAAAGGAATCTGGTAGGGACTGAAGCACAATGTCCACACACAAGTTATCCTCTAGGACCATTCCTAGACCTGTGAGTTTCTCTATCCACTCAATCATCTTTAGGACATGGTTCTGAACCGGTGTCCCCTCAGTCATCCTAGCACGGAAAAGGCTCTTGGATATCTCATATCGTTGAGTCCTTCCCTGTTCCTCAAACAATTTACGGACATGTAGGAGAATGGATCTGGCATCCATCTTTTCATGTTGTCTCTGTAACTCTAGAGTCATAGAGCCCAACATATAGCACTGAGCAAGAGTGGAGTCATCAATGTACTTCACGTAGCGAGCGATCTCATCCTCGCTTGCCTCTTCTTCGGGCGTAGGCATCACTGTATCAAGGACGTACACGATTTTCTCCGCTGTGAGAACAATTCTCAAGTTACGGAGCCAATCCGTATAATTTGGACCAGTGAGGCGGTTGACATCAAGTATGCCACGTAAGGGATTTGAAAGCGACATTTTCTGAAAATAAAGATGTAGCAAAAATGAATAACATGCAGATTTTGCAAGAAATAAACTATCAAGATATGGACTTCTATCTTAATATGCTCCCACTATTTTACTAACGAGTCACGCGACACCCTCAGCACGTGAAACGGAAGTCTCCGGCAGACTTCTAGTGGGGATCAGGATCCAATCAGCGTCTTAGTGTAACCTCGAGGGACTCGACCAATCACACTAAGCCTAAAAGGTAGACAACTCTTGCCGATCACAACTCCTTGTGATTCCCGTCCTGTTCGGCCTCCGAATCACCATGGCCTCGAGGGACTCGACCAACCATGATGCTCGGTTAAGTCAACACCTTCGTTACAAGATGAGTCTGATTTGATGATATACCCTCGAGGGACTCGACCAAGCATATCATGCCCTCAGGTCACCGGTGACATCTCTATGTCGTAAGCAAGATAGCGAATCGCGATATAGGTGAGTCTCGAGGGACTCGACCAACTCAACCTACACCGGGATTCGGTTCCTACTCATAACGATGGAAGGCCACGTGGGTCAATCTAATTACCTCACGTTTACCGACTTAATATTATCGAGAGATGTTTCTATGATTTGGTCTCCTAATATGACATGTCACACATATGCATATTTAATATATATCTACATCGCATGCAAATATATATACATATCTAGTATGTGTATAAGCAATCACACCAGATGATCATGGACCACAACCTAATATGATTAGGCCCGAGCCAGTAGGCCTAATCACTCACATCAAGATCTATGTGTGCAACGGTGCATCTCCATGCCTTGTGATCGTCCATCTCATCCTCGTCGGTTCTGTCGACATCTTGATGCATCTCCATGCATCACGATCGTCCGTCTCGTGGGTCCCGCTATGGCATCCACGCTCCCGCTGCGCCTCCTCATGTGATCCTCATGTGATTACAACTTAATCATAGGCACGCAGGCCCGACAATAAACGAGAAATATAATGGAGGTTCGCAGACCTCAATAATAATAATCACAAGTACACACATCACACGGTCCATGATCATCCGTCCACACATCATACATCACATGTATAAATAATCATCATCATGTAGGACTACTAGATAATAATAAAAATAATAATCAACTAAACCTTTTAATTAATTAATATTTTCTGAAATCAGGGATATATAGGGAATTTCTCAATTCCTAAGGGTGTTTTCGTAATTTGGACAAAAGACAGAAACTGGAATTTCTCAAATTCCGAGGGGCAAAACTGTCTTTTGCCCAGAAAACCCTAATACCCTTTGCCCTTTTTGCTGCTGCCGCCGCCGCCACCCTGCCGGCGGCGGCCTGTGCGGCGGGGCGAGGGCACTGCCCTCGCCTGCAGGCGGCACGCCCGCTGGCGGCGATGCCGCTGCGGGTGGGCGCCCCCTTCGGGCGCCGCTGCCTCCGCAGACGGTGCTGTACCGCCGGGCGGCCGCCCCTGTGGGGGGTTTCGCCCGCGGGAGCAGCGGCGGCAGGCGCCGCTTCCTTTCGGCGGCAGGCGCCGCTTCCCTGCGGCGCCTCTGCCCGTGGGTTGCCAGCCCCGCCAGCAGCAAGCCTGCTGCAAGCAGACCGCCGGCCGGCTGCTGCAGGCACAGCGCTTGCGCATGCGCCGGCGTTGTGCTGCCTGGCTGCGGCTGCAGCTGCGGCTGCCGCTGCAGGTGGCTGCAGGTATGCAGATCGAGGGCAGCAACTGTTGCTGCCCTTCCTCGCTTTTGCGTCAACGATTTTGACGTCAATATTCTTCCTAAACACAACACACGCAGTTCAAAACCAATCATTCGCACGAACAACCTGGCTCTGATACCACTGTTGGGAAATCAATGGGGGGGGGGGGCGACATCATATGCGCAGCGGAAGAACAAGAAAACAAAAATCCCCGATTCCCAAAAAGATGTTCATCGTCGTGCGAAGATTGGTGCGCAAAATCCGCAAAAACACAAAACTGCGTATAGAGATTGTGTTACCTAGGGAGATCGTATATCCCTGTTTCCTTGCAGATCCTTAGGAGAGGGTGAAGGAGGTCAAGCGTCCTCCTCTCTAGCGGTGATCCACACAGCAGGGTTGCGACGACGCTCCTCAAAACTCCAGGCCTACTCTGAGGTGGAGAGGGAGAGGAGAATAGGAAGGGCAAGCAAATACTCTAGCCTATGAGGCTGTGAATCCCTCCTATTTATAGAGATCCCGTGTCAAACCCTAATAGGTCCTTCCCTAGTGGGTATTGGATCTGCATCCAATAAGACAAGGGCTCCGTCGGATATCTCATATCCGAACCTCTACTCATCGCAATGCCTACCATATGTGTGTGACCCTCTAGGCCCAATATCGAGCTGGCCGTGAGTCATACCTGTCAGAACTCCTTCTAACTCAGTGAATTATTATCTCTGTAATAATTCACTCGACTCATCGACTACGGAAGTACTAGGCCACTACGCCGTAGTCCCCAGACGATACAGGGGAATCCAATCCATTGGACCTGTCTGTCCTCAGTTACCATGTACCTATAGTCCCTCATCCATCTAATATCCCAGAGACCGTATATCGAGCATGGTGCTGTCAGACCCATACAGTTTCTACTCGAGTCTCGCTCTAATCGGATTCTCCCGGAGAACTCTTTCTCTCTCAACCCGAATGACCCTGGCCAGGGATTTGTCTGAGCAAGAACACATGGGATATTCCTCTCATTATGCCGAGAGTGGATGATCCTCTGTCGACACTCAATAGCCCTCGTAAGGTCGACTACCACTCCCAATGACCAGCTGTACTAGATCTGGGAACAGCCAAACCTATAAGTCTGGTATCAAAGAGTGGAGCACTCATACAGGACATCCTTGGTGTCTCAAGTCTAAGGACCAGATACACCACTAGGACTACGGAATCGCTGTCTGACAATAAGGCATCATCAACCATCCAGCATTCCGTAAGCGGATCAATCAGTGAACTCATTCTCCAATGAGCACCTGTACTGTATCCCTAGTGTCCCTACACGAGCAACTATGAGACCAACTGCATCCATCATATGGACGGGTATACAGCACACCAGTCTATCCGGTTATCACGATGTCCCTCTCGAGTAACCTATGACCGGGATTATTTAGGATATGTGTTTAAAGGTGAATCGATCTCATTATCGTGATCTCATCACGATCCGATTCCCATTGCACAAATCCAAGGACATCACAATATATATGCATTTATGCAATATTTATAAAGTGATATACGCCAAAATATAATAAGCAAAAAGATTCTGTATCAAGTCACACGTGCCATCACTCACGTGATTGGCTTGCTGGGCACCTATGACTAACAGGCCGCCCCTCGGCTCTTCGGCTTTATGCCCCCCAAGACATACTTGGCCGCTCCTCGGCTCTTCGGCTTTACGCCACCCAAGACATACTTGGCCGCTCCTCGGCTCTGCGCCACCCAGGACACGCCTACGCGGCTAGCCCGCCTGTATCATGCTCCTCGCCCTCGCGGCTCCGATCTCCCCGAAACTGCGTCCGCACGGCCAGCCTGCCTGGAGACAGAAGCCATGCATCGGACTCCCCCTGCATGACAACCGACGCATAGCTCCTCTCGGGGGGGGGGGGGGGGGGGGCAATATGATGAGGGAAATAATGGCAACAAGACTGGCTGACGTCACCTGTCCCATCACGCCTCAGCACCTGGTCAAACTGGCCAACACGCTGACCGAGGCGCCATTAATACCAGCCTGCCCCCTGCCAAAAGTCAAGTCTAACACGCTGACCGAGGCACATTAATGCCGACCTGCCCCCTGCAAGTGGGCAGCTTAGGAAGCAGATTGCTTCCCTATAAATACCCTCTCGCTCATTAGAAGAAAAAGGGACGAACAGAGAAACACTCCCTCTTCAACCACCCTCTAGTTCATGGGGGACTCGGAAGACATTTGAGAACACTTCTGCTTCTCTTCCTCCAAAACCCTCTCCACATCATCGCTAACTTGATCATCGGAGGGGTCGGGCCGAGCCTCCAACCCGACCTGTGTGCAGGAATGAAGGCGAGGTGGCCTCTTCCCGGTGCTGCTGCGGAGTTGCCGACCCGATCTACCGCCCCAAACCACAGTGCTCGACCGCCAGGAGACCCCGAGGGACGTCTCCCGAGATCCCCGACATCCGGACCCCAGAACCGAGCCGCGTCGGCCCCGAGGCCACGGCTTAAAAAGTTACCTACCGTAATAGGGCCTCACCCCAGTTTCCTTGGAGACCGTTCATGACTGCAGCAGTAGACTCCATTTCCACGCCTAATTTGCTGCTGCATCTCCACATTTCTACCAACCTGAGAGCCCATTAAAGAAAGTAGAAACTGCGAGGAAATGGTCTCTTAAGAGACCCTCTGCTGCCACTTTCATGGCAGTAACGAATGCTTTTTGACTCTAGTTTGATTCACCGCCTTTATATTGCACAAGTTCTTTGACTGGGGAGAACATCTGTCGACCCTCGTCGATTCTTTCACGTAAGAGATGGATAACATGCAGCCGCTGTGCCTCGTCTTCCTCTTCCTCTGCTCCACCCTATTGCTGCAGTGGTCGCAGGGATGTCACCCCTGATAGGGACAAAAATGGCAGCGTGCCACGTCAGCACGCCAGGTGAACACACTGCCCGAGGAGGCAAGCATTGACGCCGACTCGACGTACGCCGACGTCACCAGCCCTCAGCCAACCACCTCAGCTTTGACTCCGTGCGCTCGACCGAGGCAAAGGAGCACGTTGACCGAGGCTCGCCCATACCCTGCGGCAGCTCGGCCTCCCACGCAGCCCCAGTGGCAATGTCAGACGCCACCAAAGGTGCAGTCCTGCCCTACAGACAGCTACGTCTGGTAACATCAAACCTCCTCTATAAATACCCCTGAGTCATAAGCAAAAGGGGGGATCACACACTCAACACACGGGGGTTTTCTCCTCCTCCTAAACCCCCTCCACATCTTTCTCTAACTTGATCGTCGGAGGGGTCGGGCCGAGCCTCCGACCCGACCTGTGTGCAGGAACGAAGGCGAGGTGGTCTCTTCCCGGCGCTACTGCGGAGCTGCCGACCCGATCTACCACCCCGAACCACAGCGCTCGACCGCCAGAAGACCCCGAGGGATGTCTCCCGAGATCCTCGACATCCGGACCCAGAACCGAGCCGCGTCGGCCCCGAGGCCACGGCTTAAAAAGTTACTCACCGTAACAGATTGGCGCTAGAAGGAGGGCCCGGAATGACGGTACGTTAGACTTCTCTTGGGTTGCTCCACTACAGCCGACCTGCACCAGTAGCAGCGACTTCTGGGGCTGGTCTCGGCTCCTCGGCCATGCGCGCGACCACAGCGCGCGCCTCGGCCCCACGCGCCTGGACCCCTCGGTCCCACGCGCGCGGCCAGCCCGCCCGCGTCGGCACGCCGCGCGCGAACAGCCCGCCCGCGTCGGCACCCCGCGCGCGAACAGCCAGCGCAGCTTGCTGCCTCGGCCCCATGCGCGGCCAGCCCGCGTCAGCTCCTCGGCCGAAGGCGCAACCTGCTGCCTCGGTCCCAGCGCGCGGCCGACCCGCCAGCGCGGGCCCCACGCGCGCGACCAGCCCACGCGTCTCGGCCCCTCGGCCGCACGCACGCGGCCAGCCCGACCGCGTCGGCGCCCCGCGCGCGACCAGCCAGCGCAGCTTGCTGCCTCGGCCCCGTGCGCAGCCAACGCGCTGCCTCGACCCCTCGGGACCATGCTCAGCTCCTCGGTTGATGGCGCAACTTGCTGCCTCGGCCCCATGCGCGGCCGTCCGCCTCAGCTGCTCGGCCGAAGGTGCAACCTGCTGCCTCGGTCCCAAGCGCGCGGCCGACCCGCCAGCGCGGGCCCCACGCGCGCTACCAGCCCGCGCGTCTCGGCCCCTCGGCCACACGCACGCGGCCAGCCCGACCGCGTCGGCACCCCGCCCGCGACCAGCCAGCGCAGCTTGCTGCCTCGGCCCCGTGCGCAGCCAACGCGCTGCCTCGACCCCTCGGGCCCATGCTCAGCTCCTCGGCTGACGGCGCAACTTGCTGCCTCAGCCCCATGCGCGGCCGTCCGCCTCAGCTGCTCGGCTGACGGTGCAGCCCGCTGCCTCGACCCCTCGGGCCCATGCTCAGCTCCTCGGCTGACGGTGCAACTTGCTGCCTCGGCCCCATGCGCGGCCGTCCGCCTCAGCTGCTCGGCTGACGGTGCAGCCCGCTGCCTCGACTCCTCGGCCCCGTGCGCAGCCAACACGCTGCCTCGACCCCTCGGGCCCATGTTCAGCTCCTCGGCTGGCGGCGCAAACCTGCTGCCTCGGCCCCATGCTGGCCGCCCGCCTCAGTTGCTCGGCCGACAGCACAGTTTGCTGCCTCGGCCCCATGTGCGGCCAGCCCGCATCAGCTCCTCGGCTGACGGCGCAACTTGCTGCCTCGGCCTCATGCGTAGCCACACGCTGCCTCGGCCCCTCGGCCCCGTGCGCAGTAACACGCTGCAGCCAACACGCTGCCTCGACCCCTTGGGCCCATGTTCGGCTCCTCGGCTGGCGGCGCAAACCTGCTGCCTCGGCCCCATGCTGGCCGCCCGCCTCAGTTGCTCGGCCGATAGCACAGTTTGCTGCCTCGGCCCCATGCGCGGCCAGCCCGCATCAGCTCCTCGACTGACGGCGCAACTTGCTGCCTCGGCCTCATGCGTAGCCACACGCTGCCTCGGCCCCGTGCGCAGTAACACGCTGCAGCCAAACACGCTGCCTCGGCTCCTCGGCCTCATGCGCAGCCAACACGCTGCGTCGGCCCCTCGACCCCATGCGCAGCCAGCACGCTGCCTCGACCTCGCGGCCGAAACACCCGCGTCGGCCGCACGCGCGCGACCAGCCCGCGCGTCTCGGCTCCTCTGCCACGCGCGTGGCCAGCCAGTGCGTCTCGGCCACTCGGCCCCACGCGCGCGGCCAACCTGCGCACCTCGGCCCCACGACCCCACACGCACGACCAACCCGCGCGCCTCGGCCCCTCGACACCATGCGTAGTTTGCTGCCTCGGCCCCGTGCGCGGCCAGCCCGCGTCAGCTGCTCGGCTGACGGTGTAGCCCGCTGCCTTGACCCTTCGGCCCCATGCGCGGCAGCCCGCCTCAGCTGCTCGGTTGACGGTGCTGCCTGCTGCCTCGGCCCCATGCGCGGCCAGCCCGCCTCAGTTGCTCGGCTGACAGCGCAGCTTGCTGCCTCAGCCCCATGCGCGGTCTATCCGCCTACACCGAGCACCTCAGCCAATCACTGCCGAGATCTACCTCGGCGAGGCCTGTCAGCCTCTATCGTGTACCTCGGCCGCATGGTGCCCAAGTCCACGTCCTCGCGTCCTGCCCGCCTGCGTCGTGCTACTCGGTCGCATGGCCCTCGCGACCACGCCTGCGTGGTCACCCCGCCTGCGTCGTGCTCCTTGGCTCCATGTTCCCGAGATAGACCAGTGCCGCCAGTACGCCCGCGTCGTGCCCCTCGGCTCCATAAACCCCGAGACACGTCTGCACGGCCAACCCGTCCGCGCCGGACTCCTCGGCCATGTTCACCGCTGAGTCTGCCTTAGTGTCACAACCTTAGCTGGAATTGCCTAAGGCGTGAGGCACCCTTGCGGCCAAAGACGCGAACTTAGCTTGCGTTGCCTAAGTCGCGAGTCACCCTTGTGGCAAAGACGCGAACTTAGCTTGCGTTGCCTAAGTCGCGCTTCGCCCTTGCGATCTTGCTCTGCAAGGATCAGCCACTTTGTAACCTCTCGCAGGTCCCGAAGGACCTGTAAAAGAGAAAGAAAGTTAGATCGAAAGAACGAGCAACGGACAAGTCCCGAAGTCTCGCGAAAAGGGAAGCTTTACAAGCAATTCGTCGAACACCTTGTGTGCACAAGAGAAAAGAGGGGGAAGGAGAAAACAAGGCTTTCAAGGATGAACGAACAGCTGCAAGCCCACAAACAGCCGCTCACCTGGTCCCGGGCGCGAAGACAAGTTCCCATAGGGGTCACGTGCGAACTTGCGAAAGAGAGTTCAACGCCCGGTATATAACCGAAGCCCCATCCAGCCATGTGCCACCCGGGGGGTTCCTGGGGGCTGAGATGGCTGACGTTTTGGTGAGCGGAGGCAGTTCTCCGCTCACCTCCCGCGGCACGCGAAAACGGGCCGTTTTGGGCTGTTTTGGGGTTGTTTTGCTCGGTTCGGTGAGCGATCGCTTTGCAACACTGCAGCTTGTTCGAACTTACATATTTACAAGCAAAATGACCCAAAACTAAGACAAAACGTGCTGTCAAGCAGTTGTACATGCAGGGGTGAGCGACGAACGGTTCGTTGAACGGAGTTGTTGCGGTTGCGCGACGACCGTTCGTGACATTCTCCCCCACTTAAACTGTCGACGCCCTCGTCGACGCTTGTTTGTAGTTGTTGATGACTTCCTCTTCATGTCGCAGGGCGTCTTCAGGCTCCCAACTGGCTTCAGTTCGGGGAAGCTTTCGCCACTTCACCAAGTACTCTGTTTGCTCCGCTCCGTTGGGTAGCTTCATCTTGCGATCCGCCAAAATGGTTTCCACTCGCTTCTCATAGGAGGTCGTGATGGGAGGTAGCCGAGTGGGAACACTTCAGGAAGCATCTTGCGGATCCGAGTGGTAGGCTTTTAGGTTGCTGGCGTGAAGAACGTTGTGAATTTTGAACCACGCCGGCAGCTGCAACTTGTAAGACACATTGCCTACCCTGCTGATAATAGGGAAGGGCCCTTCATACTTACGCACCAATCCTTTGTGTACTCTCTTCCTGAAGAATTGGAGTGATGCTGGTTGGAGCTTTACCAACACCAAATCACCAACTTTGAACTCCTGTGGTCGCCTTCCCAAGTCTGCCCACTTCTTCATCCGTTTTGCCACCTTCTCCAAGTAAGCCCGCGCAATATCTGAATTTCGATGCCACTCCTTTGCGAAATGATAGGCTGATGGACTGCTCCCAGTATACCCAATTGCCATAGAGTGCGGAGTCGACGGTTGTTGTCCTGTGATAATCTCGAAGGGGCTCTTGTTGGATGCAGAGCTCCGCTGCAAGTTGTAGGAGAATTGGGCAATGTCCAACAGCTTCACCCAATCTCGTTGATTGGCACTCACGTAGTGCCGAAGATATTGCTCCAAGAGCGAATTTATTCTTTCAGTCTGGCCATCCGTCTGGGGGTGGAGGCTTGTAGAGAAGTATAACTTTGACCCCAACAATTTGAAGAGCTCGGTCCAGAATCGTCCCAGGAACCGAGCGTCTCGATCACTAATGATATTGTGCGGGACTCCCCAATACTTCACTACATTCTTCATCATCAGTCTGGCCGCCTCTTCTGCTGAACAGTGTAGGGGAGCAGCAATGAAAGTTGCATACTTTGAAAACCGATCGACCACCACGAGTATCGATCCAAGTCCCCCTACAGGTGGCAAGCTTGATATGAAGTCCAAGGAAATGCTCTCCCACGGCCTTTCTGGTATGGGCAACGGCTCCAAAAGTCCCACCGGCTTCCATTGCTCCACCTTGTCTTGTTGGCAAGTAAGGCATGTTCGAACGTATTCCTCCACATCAATCCCCATCTTCGGCCAGTAGAAGGCCCTCTCCACGAGAGCCAACGTTCTGTGAATGCCCGGGTGTCCAGCCCAAAGGGAATCGTGACACTCTTTTAAGAGTTCACGCCTTAAATTGTCCACTCTGGGAACATAGACCCTATTCCCTTTCGTGTAAACAAGTCCCTCCTGGACCCAAAATCGTCGTGTCTTGCCTTCTTTGATGAGCTGCATCAGGATAACTGCCTGGGGATCACTATACAGTCCATTCTTGATCCGGGAGAGGAAGTTGGAGTGCAATTGACTTGCTTGGCCTCTGCCCTCCAGTTGTGCAGCATTCACGCATTCCACCTTCCGACTCAACGCATCGACCACGACATTCGCCTTCCCAGGCTTGTACTCCATCGCCATATCAAATTCAGCCAGGAAGTCCTGCCACCGTGCCTGCTTTGGGGAGAGCTTCTTCTGAGTTTGGAAATAGCTCAGGGCGATGTTGTCTGTCCTCAGCACAAATCGCGACCCGAGGAGGTAGTGTTGCCAAACTCGCAGACAGTGGATCACTGCTGTCATCTCCTTCTCATGCACTGGATACCGCCTCTCGGTCTCGTTGAGTTTGCGGCTCTCGTAGGCCACCGGATGACCTTCCTGCATGAGTACTCCCCCAATAGTGAAGTCCGAAGCATCTGTATGGACTTCAAAGGGCTCTCCATAGTTTGGCAATTTGAGCACTGGTTCTTCTAGAACAGCAGCCTTCAGATCTTGGAATGCTCTCTCACATTTGTCAGACCACTTCCAAGGCTGCTCCTTCTTCAGCAACTCCGTCAGTGGGGTTGCCCGCTTCGAATATCCCGCAATGAAGCGTCGATAGTAGTTGACGAAACCAAGGAAGGATCTCAACTCTGGCACCTTCTTTGGAGTTCGCCATTCCGCAACTGCTTGCACCTTCGACTTGTCCATCCGAATGGAGCCATCACCGATTCGATGCCCCAAGAATAGGATCTCAGTCTGAGCAAAGTAGCATTTCTCCCTTTTTACGAACAGAGTGTTCTCCCTGAGAACCTTGAAAATCGTCCGAAGGTGCTTGACGTGCTCCTCGAGCGTTTGGCTGTAGACGACGATATCGTCCAAGTAGACGACCACGAACTTATCCAAATACTCCTTGAATAGTTGGTTCATGAGAGTACAGAATGTGGCCGGAGCGTTGGTCAAGCCGAAAGGCATCACCAAGAACTCAAACGCTCCATACCTGGTCACACAGGTAGTCTTTGCTTCGTCGCCTTCAGCAATGCGCACCTGCCAATACCCCGACCGAAGGTCGAGTTTTGAGAAATACTTTGCCTTGCCCAATTGATCGAACAAGTCCGCAATGAGCGGGATGGGATACTTGTTCTTCACTGTTACTTTGTTGAGGGATCGGTAGTCAACGCATAATCGGAGGCTCCCATCTTGTTTCTTCTGGAAGAGAACTGGAGCTCCGAAAGGTGCTTTAGAGCTGCGGATGAGACCACCGCTTAGCAGTTCACCCAACTGCTTTCTGAGTTCTGCCAACTCTGGTGGAGGCATGCGGTAGGGTGGTCTTGCTGGAGGCTTTACTCCTGGCTCCAGCTCGATACTGTGATCCACGCCTCTGCGTGGTGGAAGAGTCTTCGGCAACTCGGGTGGCATGACGTCTTTGAACTCTTTCAGGACGTTCGCCACCACAGCTGGTTCTTGAATGGACCTCGCGACCACGCCTGCGCGGTCACCCCGCCTGCGTCGTGCTCCTTGGCTCCATGTTCCCGAGATAGACCAGTGCCGCCAGTACGCCCGCGTCGTGCCCCTCGGCTCCATAAACCCCGAGACACGTCTGCACGGCCAACCCGTCCGCGCCGGACTCCTCGGCCATGTTCACCGCCGAGTCTGCCTTAGTGTCACGACCTTAGCTGGAATTGCCTAAGGCGTGAGGCACCCTTGCGGCCAAAGACGCGAACTTAGCTTGCGTTGCCTAAGTCGCGAGTCACCGTTGTGGCAAAGACGCGAACTTAGCTTGCGTTGCCTAAGTCGCGCTTCGCCCTTGCGATCTTGCTCCGCAAGGATCAGCCACTTTGTAACCTCTCGCAGGTCCCGAAGGACCTGTAAAAGAGAAAGAAAGTTAGATCGAAAAAAGGAGCAACGGACAAGTCCCGAAGTCTCGCGAAAAGGGAAGCTTTACAAGAAATTCGTCGAACACCTTGTGTGCACAAGAGAAAAGAGGGGGAAGGAGAAAACAAGGCTTTCAAGGATGAATGAACAGCTGCAAGCCCACAAACAGCCGCTCACCTGGTCCCGGGCGCGAAGACAAGTTCCCGTAGGGGTCACGTGCGAACTTGCGAAAGAGAGTTCAACGCCCGGTATATAACCGAAGCCCCATCCAGCCATGTGCCACCCGGGGAGTTCCTGGGGGCTGAGATGGCTAACATTTTGGTGAGTGGAGGCAGTTCTACGCTCACCTCCCGCGGCACGCGAAAACGGGCCGTTTTGGGCTGTTTTGGGGTTGTTTTGCTCGGTTCGGTGAGCGATCGCTTTGCAACACTGCAGCTTGTTCGAACTTACATATTTACAAGAAAAATGACCCAAAACTAAGACAAAACGTGTTGTCAAGCAGTTGTACATGCAGGGGTGAGCGACGAACGGTTCGTTGAACGGAGTTGTTACGGTTGCGCGACGACCGTTCGTGACATTCTCCCCCACTTAAACTGTCGACGCCCTCGTCGACGCTTGTTGGTAGTTGTTGATGACTTCCTCTTCATGTCGCAGGGCATCTTTAGGCTCCCAACTGGCTTCAGTTCGGGGAAGCTTTCGCCACTTCACCAAGTACTCTGTTTGCTCCGCTCCGTTGGGTAGCTTCATCTTGCGATCCGCCAAAATGGTTTCCACTCGCTTCTCGTAGGAGGTCGTGATGGGAGGTAGCCGAGTGGGAACACTTCTGGAAGCATCTTGCGGATCTGAGTGGTAGGCTTTTAGGTTGCTGGCGTGAAGAACGTTGTGAATTTTGAACCATGCCGGCAGCTGCAACTTGTAAGACACATTGCCTACCCTGCTGATAATAGGGAAGGGCCCTTCATACTTACGCACCAATCCTTTGTGGACTCTCTTCCTGAAGAATTGGAGTGATGCTGGTTGGAGCTTTACCAACACCAAATCGCCAACTTTGAACTCCTGTGGTCGCCTTCCCAAGTCTGCCCACTTCTTCATCCGTTTTGCCGCCTTCTCCAAGTAAGCCCGCGCAATATCTGAATTTCGATGCCACTCCTTTGCGAAATGATAGGCTGATGGACTGCTCCCAGTATACCCAATTGCCATAGAGTGCGGAGTCGACGGTTGTTGTCCTGTGATAATCTCGAAGGGGCTCTTGTTGGATGCAGAGCTCCGCTGCAAGTTGTAGGAGAATTGGGCAATGTCCAACAGCTTCACCCAATCTCGTTGATTGGCACTCACGTAGTGCCGAAGATATTGCTCCAAGAGTGAATTTATTCTTTCAGTCTGGCCATCCGTCTGGGGGTGGAGGCTTGTAGAGAAGTATAACTTTGACCCCAACAATTTGAAGAGCTCGGTCCAGAATCGTCCCAGGAACCGAGCGTCTCGATCACTAATGATATTGTGCGGGACTCCCCAATACTTCACTACATTCTTCATCATCAGTCTGGCCGCCTCTTCTGCTGAACAATGTAGGAGAGCAGCAATGAAAGTTGCATACTTTGAAAACCGATCGACCACCACGAGTATCGATCCAAGTCCCCCTACAGGTGGCAAGCTTGATATGAAGTCCAAGGAAATGCTCTCCCACGACCTTTCTGGTACGGGCAACGGCTCCAAAAGTCCCACCGGCTTCCGTTGCTCCACCTTGTCTTGTTGGCAAGTAAGGCATGTTCGAACGTATTCCTCCACATCAATCCCCATCTTCGGCCAGTAGAAGGCCCTCTCCACGAGAGCCAACGTTCTGTGAATGCCCGGGTGTCCAGCCCAAAGGGAATCGTGACACTCTTTTAAGAGTTCACGCCTTAAATTGTCCACTCTGGGAACATAGACCCTATTCCCTTTCGTGTAAACAAGTCCCTCCTGGACCCAAAATCGTCGTGCCTTGCCTTCTTTGATGAGCTGCATCAGGATAACTGCCTGGGGATCACTATACAGTCCATTCTTGATCCGGGAGAGGAAGTTGGAGTGCAATTGACTTGCTTGGCCTCTGCCCTCCAGTTGTGCAGCATTCACGCATTCCACCTTCCGACTCAACGCATCGACCACGACATTCGCCTTCCCAGGCTTGTACTCCATCGCCATATCAAATTCAGCCAGGAAGTCCTGCCACCGTGCCTGCTTTGGGGAGAGCTTCTTCTGAGTTTGGAAATAGCTCAGGGCGATGTTGTCTGTCCTCAGCACAAATCGCGACCCGAGGAGGTAGTGTCGCCAAACTCGCAGACAGTGGATCACTGCTGTCATCTTCTTCTCATGCACTGGATACCGCCTCTCGGTCTCGTTGAGTTTGCGGCTCTCGTAGGCCACCGGATGACCTTCCTGCATGAGTACTCCCCCAATAGTGAAGTCCGAAGCATCTGTATGGACTTCAAAGGGCTCTCCATAGTTTGGCAATTTGAGCACTGGTTCTTCTAGAACAGCAGGCTTCAGATCTTGGAATGCTCTCTCACATTTGTCAGACCACTTCCAAGGCTGCTCCTTCTTCAGCAACTCTGTCAGTGGGGTTGCCCGCTTCGAATATCCCGCAATGAAGCATCGATAGTAGTTGACGAAACCAAGGAAGGATCTCAACTCTAGCACCTTCTTTGGAGTTCGCCATTCCGCAACTGCTTGCACCTTCGACTTGTCCATCCGAATGGAGCCATCACCGATTCGATGCCCCAAGAATAGGATCTCAGTCTGAGCAAAGTAGCATTTCTCCCTTTTTACGAACAGAGTGTTCTCCCTGAGAACCTTGAAAATCGTCCGAAGGTGCTTGACGTGCTCCTCGAGCGTTTGGCTGTAGACGACGATATCGTCCAAGTAGACGACCACGAACTTATCCAAATACTCCTTGAATAGTTGGTTCATGAGAGTACAGAATGTGGCCGGAGCGTTGGTCAAGCCGAAAGGCATCACCAAAAACTCAAACGCTCCATACCTGGTCACACAGGTAGTCTTTGCTTCGTCGCCTTCAGCAATGCGCACCTGCCAATACCCCGACCGAAGGTCGAGTTTTCAGAAATACTTTGCCTTGCCCAATTGATCGAACAAGTCCGCAATGAGCGGGATGGGATACTTGTTCTTCACTGTTACTTTGTTGAGGGCTCGGTAGTCGACGCATAATCGGAGGCTCCCATCTTGTTTCTTCTGGAAGAGAACTGGAGCTCCGAAAGGTGCTTTAGAGCTGCGGATGAGACCACCGCTTAGCAGTTCACCCAACTGCTTTCTGAGTTCTGCCAACTCTGGTGGAGGCATGCGGTAGGGTGGTCTTGCTGGAGGCTTTACTCCTGGCTCCAGCTCGATACTGTGATCTACGCCTCTGCGTGGTGGAAGAGTCTTCGGCAACTCGGGTGGCATGACGTCTTTGAACTCTTTCAGGACGTTCGCCACCATAGCAGGTTCTTGAATGGCCTCCTCGTTGAGTGGCTCTAGCTTCATAGCAGCCACGAATGTCAACTCGCCTTTTCGCACCCCTTTCTTCAATTGTAACGCCGAAATGTGTTGGAGCTCCTTAGTTCCTCTCCGAGAGACGGGAAGCACGCAGGGGTCATCGCCTCCCATCATACATAGGGAGTTCAGGAACGGCATCGGCACCAACTTTGCCGCGTGCATAAACTCCATTCCAAGAATCACTTGGAAGTCGTCCAGTGGCACGGCCATCATGTTGGTGTTCCCGCTCCAAGTCCCGATTTTGATGGGAACTCCCTTCGCCAACCCGGAGATTCGCTTGGCCTCCGAGTTCACTGCTTTCATTCGGCTTGGGCTCTTCTCCAAGATCAACCCAAGTCACTGTGCTTCACGATCGGCTATGAAGTTGTGGGTAGCGCCCGTATCCACCATTGCACGGGTCGTTTGGCCGTTCAGCTTGATGTCTACATACATCAACTCACTACCCCCTGCTTTCTGTTGCTTTGTCTTGTTGTTCTCCCCCACTTGACCCCGCATAGCGTTCAACAAACGCATTGCTCCCATTCGGGGTCCTTGCGACTCCTCATCGTCGCTGCTGGATTCTGAACTGCTCGAACTAAGAGCAACAGTTTTGCCCTTGTCCGATCGAGGAGGGTGGATGGAAGCCGTCAAAGCGTTGAGTGCCTGTTTCTGTGGGCACTCCCTTACCATGTGCGGTCCTCCGCACAAAAAGCATCCTCCAGGTTTTGAGGCCTTGCCTTTCGAGTTCGGCCCTTTTTGGGAGCTCCTCTTCTTCTGTTCGCCCCCGAGCTCCTTCCCTCGAGAATGTTTTTGAGGGCGATTGCTTGAAGATTGTTTCCTTCTCGCTGGGTCTTCAGAGGAAACAAAGTCGGTGAGCCTTTCTGCAGCTGTAATTGCCCCGACCACATCGGTAACATTCCTTCGATTCAGCTCCTGTTGAGCCCATGGTTTCAAACCATCAAGGAAGCTGAACAACTTGTCCTTCTCTGACATGTCCTGTATGTCCAGCATTAGTGCAGAAAACTGCTTCATATAGTCTCGGATGGTGGTACTTTGGCGGAGTTGTCTCAACTTCCTTCTTGCGACGAACTCTATGTTCTCCGGTAGGAACTGAGTTCTCAACTCCCGCTTCAAGTCCGCCCATGTGTCGACTCGACACCGACCTTGTTGGATCTCCTCCCAACGAGTTCGCCACCAAAGTTTCGCATCTCCGTTCAGATACATTGTTGCTATAGAAACTTTGGTATCTTCAGAATCGGGCCTCGTAGCTCGGAAGTATTGCTCCATGTCGAACAGAAAGTTCTCGAGCTCCTTGGCATCTCTGGCCCCTCCATATCCATGAGGCTCAGGTGCCCTCAAATTTTGTGGCGGTGCCGCGCGGGTGTTGCCTCCTCCTGCATTCAGTGTTCTTGTAAGCATGGCCACCTTTGCAGTGAGTTCCGCCACAACATCTTGTAAGTGTTGCACGGAGTCTTTGGTGTCGTCAGACAGTCGATCGACTAGGGCCTCGACCTTGTCGATCCTAGACTCCGCTTCCTCTTGCGAGCTCTCTACCCCAACAAGTCTTTGTTGGTCATGGTAAAGTTCCTCCAAGCTCGCTTCCAGAACATACAGGCGGGTCTCCGCCGTCGTGAGTCTCTCCTTATGACTCTTCTTCCCAGTTAGCGCACCAGATTGTGCTTCCTCCGCTCGCGGAGAGTTGCCAACTTCTCGCTCGTCCTGTTCGCTGCCGCGCTCCTCTTGAGCGGCTCCAACAGCATGCGAGCGAGTGTGCACATGCAGCCCACCTGCGGCTGCTTGGGGCAAGGGTCCGGTTTGCCCCGTCTTGCTTGATTCGCCACGATGCTTTGCCATGGCGAAGTTGCGAAGTTCGTTCGCTGTTCGATCGAAGAGCTTGCCCGCTCTGATACCACAATGTCACGACCTTAGCTGGAATTGCCTAAGGCGTGAGGCACCCTTGCGGCCAAAGACGCGAACTTAGCTTGCGTTGCCTAAGTCGCGAGTCACCCTTGTGGCAAAGACGCGAACTTAGCTTGCGTTGCCTAAGTCGCGCTTCGCCCTTGCGATCTTGCTCCGCAAGGATCAGCCACTTTGTAACCTCTCGCAGGTCCCGAAGGACCTGTAAAAGAGAAAGAAAGTTAGATCGAAAGAACGAGCAACGGACAAGTCCCGAAGTCTCGCGAAAGGGGAAGCTTTACAAGCAATTCGTCGAACACCTTGTGTGCACAAGAGAAAAGAGGGGGAAGGAGAAAACAAGGCTTTCAAGGATGAACGAACAGCTGCAAGCCCACAAACAGCCGCTCACCTGGTCCCGGGCGCGAAGACAAGTTCCCGTAGGGGTCACGTGCGAACTTGCGAAAGAGAGTTCAACGCCCGGTATATAACCGAAGCCCCATCCAGCCATGTGCCACCCGGGGGGTTCCTGGGGGCTGAGATGGCTGACATTTTGGTGAGCGGAGGCAGTTCTCCGCTCACCTCCTGCGGCACGCGAAAACGGGCCGTTTTGGGCTGTTTTGGGGTTGTTTTGCTCGGTTCGGTGAGCGATCGCTTTGCAACACTGCAGCTTGTTCGAACTTACATATTTACAAGCAAAATGACCCAAAACTAAGACAAAACGTGCTGTCAAGCAGCTGTACATGCAGGGGTGAGCGACGAACGGTTCGTTGAACGGAGTTGTTGCGGTTGCGCGACGACCGTTCGTGACATTAGGGCGGCCCACCCACCTGGGTCTCGCCCCTCGGTCGCAGCCTGCCTGCACCGAGCACCTCAGCCGCTCGTTGCCGAGATCCACCTCGGCGCGGCCCGACCGCCTGTCGTGTTCCTCGGCCGCGTGGTGCCCGAGACCGCGTCCTCGCGTCCTGCCCGCCTGCGTCGTGCTACCAGGTCGCAATCACCCCGCCTGCGCAGTCACACCTGCGCAGTCACCTCGCCTGCGTTGTGCTCCTCGGCCCTCGGCCCTCGGCCTTACGCCTCCCGAGATCACACCTGCGCGGTTCACCCGCCTGCGTTGTGCTCCTCGGCCCTCGGCCCTAGGCTTTACGCCTCCCGAGACCACACCTGCACGGTCACCCCGCCTGCGTTGTGCTCCTCGGCCCTCGGCCCTCGGCCTTAGGCCTCCCGAGATCACACCTGCGCGGTCACCCCGCCTGCGTTGTGCTCCTCGGCCCTCGGCCTTACGCCTCCCGAGATCACACCTGCGCGGTCACCCCGCCTGCGTCGTGCTCCTCGGCCCCTGCTCCCGAGACACACCTACGTGGTTCACCCGCCTGCGTCGTGCTCCTCGGCCCCCCGGCTCTCGGGACACACCTGCGCGGTTCACCCGCTTGCGTCGAACTCCTCGGCCCCTGCACCCAAGACATACCTGCACGGTTTACCCGCCTGCGTCGCGCTCCTCGGCCCTTCGGCTTTACGCAACCCAAGACATACCTGCGCGGTTTACCCGCCTGCATCGCGCTCCTCGGCTCTTCGGCTTTACGCCCCCCAAGACATACTTGGCCGCTCCTCGGCTCTTCGGCTTTACGCCACCCAAGACATACTTGGTCGCTCCTCGGCTCTTCGGCTCTACGCCACCCAGGACACGCCTGCGCGGCTAGCCCGCCTGCGTCGTGCTCCTCTGCTCTTCAACTCTGCGCCACCCAGGACACGCCTGCGCGGCTAGCCCGCCTGCGTCGTGCTCCTCGCCCTCGCGGCTCCGTTCTCCCCGAAATGCGTCCGAAACCACACATGCTCCGTGCTCCTCGCCCTCGCGGCCCTTGGCTCTACGACTCCCGAAACAACACCTGCGCGCTCACCCCGCCTGCGCTGTGCTCCTCGGCTCCATTGCCCCCGAGTCCAACTCTGCTCGGCTTCCTGACTAAGTTGCGCACCTCGACCTCGTGCTGCTCGAGATGCGTTCGCGCGACCGGCTCGTCTGCGCCATGCCCCTCGGATCCGCATGAACAGCCTACCTGAAGTAAGAAGCCATGCATCGGACTCCCTGCATGCAAAAACTGACGCATAGCTCCTTTCGGGGGGGGCATATGATAGGGACAAAAATGGCAGCGTGCCGACCCCTCCGGCCTCCTCCGCTCCTGGGACTCGGCCACGGACTGTTGCTCCGCGTGGGACGGCGTGGCCTACGACGCTGCCACTGGCCGCGTCGTCAACGTCTCCCGCCCTGGCCTCTCCTCCGGGCCCGACTTCATCTCCGACGCCTCCATTGCCGGGAGGCTCTCGCTTGCCCTCGGCGACCTCTTCTCCCTTCGGTTGCTCGATCTCAGCAACCTCAAGCAGCTCACCGGCCCCATTCCACCCGCCCTCGGCCGCCTCTCGAACACCTCCTCCTCGACTCCAACCAACTCACCGGTTGCATCCCCTCCGCGTTCGCAAACCTCACCCGACTATGAATGCTCTATTTTACGTCTTATATAAAACATAGTTTAATCGGGTTTCTTTGTGCGAAACTACTTTCGATATTTAACACTTTTTCTTGAAACCACACACCAAGAAGTGTTAAGGTTTCAAAAATCAATCTTTTAATGCACGATTTTGAACTCTTTTGAATGAAACCAAAAGAAACCGTTGTTGACATGTACACCCGTTTTACGTATGTCATCAATGTTTTAAAAACAATTGGTAGAAGTTTTTCGGATTTTGAACTTGTAAACAAGATTTTACATTCTCTTTCTAAAAATTGGAATTCAAAAGTAACTGTGATAAAAGAAGCTAAAAATCTAAACAACTTACCACTTAAAGAACTAATTGATTCGTTAATGACATATGAAAATGGTGTACAATACACATGATGAACATGATGAACAAAACAACCTTTCAAAGAACATGAACGATTTGAGACATAGAACACAAGAAAACCACTTGAGCATAAGCTGAAGTGGTGATGAATTTGAACTTGTATAGAAATTTAAAAAGTTAATAAAACAAAAATTAAAGAATAAAAAAAACAGAATTCATCGCCTCACCTGGGCGCCATTCTGTCCGAGGAGGAAGGCAATAATGCTGACTCGACATGCGCTGACGTTATCCGCTCTCAGACAACGACTTCATCGTTGCTTGACCCCACGCGCTTGACCGAGGTAGAGGAGGACGACGACCGACCCTCGCCCATACCCTACGACATTTCGGTTCTCCACGTAACATCAATAGCAATGTCAGACGCTACCAGCCTGCCCCTTGCAAGCGGGCACATCAGGGAACAGTAAGCTTCCCTATAAATACCCTTACCTTCTGAATGGAAAAAGGGGACTGGAACTTCTACTTCTCCACCTAAAACCCTCTCCGCTTCCTTTAACTTGGTCGTCGGAGGGGTCAGGCCGAGCTTCCGACCCGACCTCCGTGCAGGTATGAAGACGCCCGACCTCCCGTTGGGCTCCCGGCGTGGAGCCGCCTCCATGAGGACCCAACGACACCAGCACGCGACCACCCAGACGGTTCGTCGAAGCCCACCTAGGAGAGATCCCCTCGTCGACCGAGCCCGAACAAAGCCGCGTCGGCCCCCGAGGCCACGGCTTACAGTTGTTTACCACAACATTTTGGCGCTAGAAGGAGGGCTCGGAATGTCGGGTGATCACCCGAGCCGTGTCCCTCGGACGTAGACAGCTGAGTTCCACCTGCGTGGTTTGCCCGCCTGCGTCATGCTACTCGGTCGCTCGATGCCCAAGACCTCACCAGCGTGGCCTGTTCGCCTACATGGTGCTACTCGGTCGCTCGATGCCCAAGGCCACACCTGCGCGCCCTGCCCGCCTGCGTCGTGCTACTCGGTCGCATTATGCCCGAGACCACACCTGCGTGGTTTGCCCGCCCGCGTCGTGCTCCTCGGCCGCGTAATGCCCGAGACCACCAGCGCGGCCAGCCCGCCTGCGTCGTGCTCCTCGGCTTCCTGCTCCTGAGACACACGTGCGCGGCCAGCCCGCCTACGTCGTGCTCCTCGGCTTCCTGCTCCCGAGACACACCTGCGTGGTTTGCCCGCCTGCGTCGTGCTACTCGATCGCTCGATGCCCGAGACCTCACCAGCGTGGCCTGTCCGCCTACGTTGTGCTACTCGGTCGCTCGATGCCCAAGGCCACACCTGCGCGGCCTGCTCGCCTGCGTCGTGCTACTCGGTCGCACGATGCCCGAGACCACACCTGCGTGGTTTGCCCGCCTGCGCCGTGCCCCTCGGCCACGTAATGCTCAAGACCACCAGCGCGGCCAGCCAGCCCGCTTGCGTCGTGCTCCTCGGCCGCGTAATGCCCGAGACCACCAGCGCGGCCAGCCAGCCCGCCTGCGTCGTGCTCCTCGGCTTCCTGCTCCCGAGACACACGTGCGCGGCCAGCCCGACTGCGTCGTGATCCTCGGCTTCCTGCTCCCGAGACACACGTGCGTTGCCAGCCCGCCTGCGTCGTGCTCCTCGGCTTCCTGCTCCCGAGACACACCTGCGCGGTTTACCCGCCTGCGTCGTGCTCCTCGAGCCGTATCTTTCGGCTTGAGCCATATTGCTCGGTCGCAGACCGCCGAGTCCTACCTCAGCGTGGCCTTCCCGCCTGAACTGGATCCCACAGCCCGAGCCACATCCTTCGGGTTGAGCCATATCCCTCGATCGTAGACTGCCGAGTTCTATCTCAACGCGGCCTTCCCACCTGAGATGCATCCCTCGGCCCGGGTCATAGCTTCGACACGAGCCGTGTCCCTCGGACGTAGACTGCCGAGTTCCACCTCAGCGCGGCCTGCCCGCCTTCACCATATCCCTTGGCCTTCACCGTGTTACTCGATCGCTCGATGCTCGAGACCTCACCAGCGTGGCCAGCCCGCCTGCGTCGTGCTCCTCGGCTTCCTGCTCCCGAGACACACGTGCGCGTCCAGCCCGCCTGCGTCGTGCTCCTCGGCCTCCGCTAGAAGGAGGGCCCGAATGTCGAGGGATCGGCAGATCGACTTGGACGAAGCCACAACTGAGGGGTCACACCCGATCGGGGCTCCGAGGGAGCGCGCCCCGTAAGGAGAACCTTGAGATGAACACCCCGCCACGACCTCGGAACGCTTTTGGCGGTCATTTAACGACCCGAGCTTGTCGCCACCCGAGGGTCCCCCTACCGACCCATCATCGATGTCGTCCGAGGCCTTACAGGACCTCGCCTATCAAGTCCGGGCTTTGACAGGCATGGTGCAAACCATCATCCCACTAGTCCCTCGTCCGGAGCACCCGCCTGCGATCTAACCAGTGCGGCAACAAGCGCTGCCTGTCCAGGCCCACACGCTACCTCCGGAGGTCCCGACTTCACCTCGGGACCGATTGGCCTTGCTCGGGGATCGAGCGACGACAAACCCGAGAGGTTGCCCGGAACCCGAGGCATTGTCTTCGGATTCAACGGACTCCCTGCGAGCCCAGTTACGCTTCGTTAGTCAGCGGCACGACAAAGTGCAGCAGGAGGTTCGCTGGTCAAGGGGGGAGCTCGGTGTGAACGCACAACAGGGGTCTCCGTTCACGCCCGAGATTCAAGGTCAGATAGTCCCCCCGAACTTCCAGCTCCCCTCTCTGGACGCATATGACGGCTCCACCGACCTAGCGGATCACGTGGCCACTTTCCGTGCCTAGACGGTGCTGTATGGGACCTCTGATGCTTTGATGTGCAGAGCGTTCCCCACAACTCTAAGAGGATCAGCTCGCACATGGTACAGCGGCCTGAAGACCTGGACGATCACCTCCTTTGATCAACTTGTCAGTGACTTCGAGTTCAGCTTCCTGGCTTACGCCCACCCGAAGCCGTCCGTTGTGCTGCTCCTCGGACTCAACCAAAGGGAGGGTGAGCCCCTCTCCAATTTTGTGAATCGCTTTACCACATAAATCTGGGGGTTGCCGGAAGCTCATCCCTCCCTGTTAATACAGGCATTTATGATAGCCCTGCGACCTTCCAGGTTCTTCTGGTCCCTCCTGGAGCAACCCACCACCGCGGTACCGATGATGCTCCAACGGGCCAACCACTACATCGCGGCGGAAGCCTGGATGGTCGGGAGGCGGGAGAAGCACAAGAGGATCAGGCCAAGCGCCACCCCACCATAAATGAGGCCTCCTCTTGAGCCAAGCTCCTCGGCCACAACCGGCCCGAGGTCACCTCTACGCGGCCTACCCGCCTAAGCTAAGCTCCTCGGCCATAGCCGGTCCGAGGCCTCATCCCGAGTTAAGCTCCTCGACCGCAACCGGTCCGAGGCCGCCTCCCGAGTTAAGCTCCTCGGCCGCATCAAGTCCGAGGCCACCTCTGCGCAGCCTGCCCGTCTGAGTCGCGTTCCTCGGCTGCATCTGCCCGAGACCACTACCTCAGCGTGGATCGCTTGAGTCGTGCTCCTCAGTTGCTTATTGCCCGAGACTGCGACCTTTACGCGGCCTGCCCACTTGAGTCACGCTCCTCGGCTTCATCTGCCCGGGACCACTACCTCAGCGTGGATCACCTGAGTCGTGCTCCTCGACTGCTTGCTGCCCGAGACCGCGACCTCTGCGCGGCTTGCCCGCCTGAGTCGCGCCCCTCGGCTACTTGTTGCCCAAGACCGCGACCTCTGCGCGGCTTGCCCACCTGAGTCGCGCTCCTCGGCTTCATCTGCCCGAAACCACTACCTCAGCGTGGATCGCTTGAGTCGTGTTCCTCGGCTGCTTGTTGCCCGAGACCGTGACCTCTGCGCGGCCTGCCCGCCTGAGTCGCGCTCCTCGGCTTCATATGCCTGAGACCACTCCCTCAGCGTGGATCGCCTGAGTCGTGCTCCTCGGCTGCTTGTTGCCCGAGACCGCGACCTCTGCGTGGCTTGCCCACCTGAGTCGCGCTCCTCGGCTTCATCTGCCAGAAACCACTACCTCAGCATGGATCGCCTGAGTCGTGCTCCTCGGTTGCCTGTTGCCCGAGAACGCGACCTGCCCGCCTGAGTCACACTCCTCTGCTTCATCTGCCCGAGACCACTACCTCAGTGTGGATCGCCTGAGTCATGCTCCTCGGCTACTTGTTGCCCGAGACCGCGACCTCTGCGCGGCCTGCCCGCTTGAGTCGTGCTCCTCGGCTGCTTGCTGCCCGAGACCACGACTTCTGCGTGGCATGCCCACCTGAGTCGTGCCCCTCGGCTGCTTGTTGCCCGAGACCATGACCTCTGCGCGGCTTGCCCGCCTGAGTCGCGCTCCTCGGCCTCATCTGCCCGAAACCACTACCTCAGTGTGGATTGCCTAAGTTGTGCTCCTCGCCTGCTTGTTGCCCGAGACCGTGACCTCTGCGCGGCCTGCCCGCTTGAGTCGCGCTCCTTGGCTTCATCTGCCTGAGCCCACTACCGCAGCGTGGATCGCCCGAGTCGTGCTCCTCGGCTTCATCTGCCCGAAACCACTACCTCAGCGTGGATCGCTTGAGTTGTGCTCCTCGGCTGCTTGTTGCCCGAGACCGCGACCTCTGCGCGGCCTGCCCGCCTGAGTCGGGCTCCTTGGCTTCATCTGCCCGAGACCACTACCTAAGCGTGGATCGCTTGAGTCGTGCTCCTTGGCTCCATGCCGCCCGAGACCACACCTGCACGGCCAGCCCGCCTGTGTCGTGCTCCTCGACTCCATGCCGCCTGAGACCACACCTGCGCGGCCAACTCGCCTGCGTCATGCTCCTCGGCTCCAAGCAGCCCGAGTCCCATCTCTGCGCAGCCTGCTTGCCCGAGCATGTACCTCGACTGCACGTCGCTCGAGACTACCGCGGCACGCCTAGCCCGCCTTACTCTCTAAACTTGGGTCATACCCCAGGTAACGGATCGGCAACCGCACGATAAGAACAAATACAGAAAGCTGAAGCCATGCCTCAAACCCCCGTTATAACAACCAACGCATAGCTTCTTTCGGGGGGGGGGGGGAATATGATGAGGGTAAAAATGGCGATCAGTCTCAGGACAACGTCAACTGCTCCAAATGACGTCACGCGCCTCGGAACTGATCAGAACGTCGACCGAGGCACATTAACATCCTGCAAAAGCCAAGTCCAACACGCTACGCTACCGCTTCTATCAGACGCTGAGCCAAGCTCCTCGGCCACAACCGGCCCGAGGTCACCTCTGCGCGGCCTACCCGCCTGAGCTAAGCTCCTTGGCCATAGCCGGTCCGAGGCCTCCTTCCGAGTTAAGCTCCTCGACCGCAACCAGTTCGAGGCCGCCTCCCGAGTTAAGCTCCTCGGCCGCATCAAGTCCGAGGCCACCTCTGCGCAGCCTGCCCGTCTGAGTCGCGCTCCTCGGCTGCATCTGCCCGAGACCACTACCTCAGCGTGGATCGCTTGAGTCGTGCTCCCCGGTTGCTTGTTGCCCGAGACTGCAACCTTTGCGTGGCCTGCCCACTTGAGTCGCGCTCCTCGACTTCATCTGCCCGGGACCACTACCTCAGCATGGATCGCCTGAGTCGTGCTCCTCGACTGCTTGCTGCCCGAGACCGCGACCTCTGCGCGGCTTGCCCGCCTGAGTCGCGCCCCTCGACTGCTTGTTGCCCGAGACCGCGACCTCTGCACGGCTTGTCCACCTGAGTCGCGCTCCTCGGCTTCATCTGCTCGAAACCCCTACCTCAGCGTGGATCGCTTGAGTCGTGCTCCTCGGCTGCTTGTTGCCCGAGACCGCGACCTCTGCGCGGCCTGCCCGCCTGAGTCGCGCTCCTCGGCTTCATATGCCTGAGACCACTACTTCAGCGTGGATCGCCTGAGTCGTGCTCCTCGACTGCTTGCTGCCCAAGACCGCGACCTCTGCGCGGCTTGCCCGCCTGAGTCGCGCCCCTCGGCTGCTTGTTGCCCGAGACCGCGACCTCTGCGTGGCTTGCCCACCTGAGTCGCGCTCCTCGGCTTCATCTGCCCGAAACCACTACCTCAGCGTGGATCACTTGAGTCGTGCTCCTCGGCTGCTTGTTGCCCGAGACCGCGACCTCTGCGAGGCCTGCCCGCATGAGTCGTGCTCCTCGGCTTCATATGCCTGAGACCACTACCTCAACGTGGATCGCCTGAGTCGTGCTCCTCGGCTGCTTGTTGCCCGAGATCGCGACCTCTACGTGGCTTGCCCGCCTGAGTCGCGCTCCTCGGCTTCATCTGCCCGAAACCACTACCTCAGCGTGGATCGCCTGAGTCGTGCTCCTCGGCTGCTTGTTGCCTGAGACCGGGACCTGCCTGCCTGAGTCACGCTCCTCTACTTCATCTGCCCGAGACCACTACCTCAGTTTGGATCGCCTGAGTCGTGCTCCTCGGTTGCTTGTTGCCTGAGACCGCGACCTCTGCGCGGCCTGCCCGCCTGAGTCGCGCTCCTCGGCTTCATCTGCTCGAGACCACTACCTAAGCGTGGATCGCTTGAGTCGTGCTCCTCGGCTGCTTGCTGCCCGAGACCACGACCTCTACGTGGCTTGCCTGCCTGAGTCGCGCCCCTCGGCTGCTTGTTGCCCGAGACCGTGACCTCTGCGCGGCTTGCCCGCCTAAGTCGCGCTCCTCGGCCTCATCTGCCCAAAACCACTACCTCAGCGTGGATCGCCTGAGTCGTGCTCCTCGGCTGCTTGTTGCCCGAGACCGCGACCACTGCGCGGCCTGCCCGCTTGAGTCGCGCTCCTCGGCTTCATCTGCCCGAGCCCACTACCACAGCGTGGATCGCTTGAGTCGTGCTCCTCGGCTTCATCTGCCCGAGACCACTACCTAAGCGTGGATCGCCTGAGTCGTGCTCCTCGGCTCCATGCCGCCCGAGACCCACACCTGCGCGGCCAGCCCGCTTGCGTCGTGCTCCTCGACTCCATGCCGCCCGAGACCACACCTGCGCGGCCAACTCGCCTGCGTCATGCTCCTCGGCTCCAAGCAGCCCGAGTCCCATCTCTGCGCAGCCTGCTTGCGCGAGCATGTACCTCGACTGCACGTCGCTCGAGACTACCGCGGCACGCCTAGCCCGCCTTACTCTCTAAACTTGGGTCATACCCCAGGTAACGGATCGGCAACCGCACGATAAGAACGAATACAGAAATCTGAAGCCATGCCTCAGACCCCCGTTATAACGACTGACGCATAGCTTCTTTCGGGGGGGGAATATGATGAGGGTAAAAATGGCGATCAGTCTCAGGACAACGTCAACTGCTCCAAATGATGTCACGCGCCTCGGAACTTATCAGAACGTCAATCGAGGCACATTAACATCCTGCAAAAGCCAAGTCCAACACGCTATGCCATCGCTGCTATCAGATGCTACCAGGAGTACGGTCCCGCTCCCGGCGAGCGAGCACATCAAGCAACGGTAACCTTCCTTATAAAATCCTCGCACTAAGCAGAAGGAAATAAGAGGGAGGAAGATGAGACAAACATCCCACTATACCTCGACTAATTTGATCGTCGGAGGGGTCGAGCCGCACTCTCCCGACCCGACATGTGTGCAGGTACGAAGACGGAGCCCTCCACCAAGCGCCCAGGAGCCGAGCCCCCTTCCCGAAGGAAACAGCGACCCGTCGACGCTCGGACCACCCAAGCGCGATCGCCTCGGTAGCCCCCAGGGTCATCCAACGCAACCCACGATCATTCGGACTCGAACCAAACCGCATCGGCCCCGAGGCCACGGCTTAAAATTGTTTACACTAACACTTAGTTAGGTTCAATTTGAATACCTCTACCATTTATGGCTTGCACAATATTTTTCTAATAATATATTTACAAATATATGTACCAAATCTAAATCTATGTTTATATAAGAGGACCTCGATAAAATGAATATTATTTATGTTTTTATTTTCATCACAAGTAAATTTGATTAGGTTTTGCACTAATCTCCAATCTCCATCCGATATTTAAGAGCGGCAGAAGTCGTGAGATTGTTAAGAAGAACCGTTTAATTCAAAATCATATATCATGGTCTACATCGACTCAAACTATTTATCATGGTATTAAGTTTCAATTATATATTGGTACGATATTTAAGCTTTTTTTTCACTTAAGTTCAGTTTACGATCATTCAAACAAAAATCCTATTTATCATGTCATATCGTGACAAATCTGAATTTTAATGTCACTCTAGTGTTTAACTGGTTGACAGCGTTGCTTTTGCATTAGAGAAACCGTCGAAGAAAGGCTGCTGCTTTGAACGACATAGAAACAAGAATACCAATGCACAACTTTATGGCATCGTGTTTTGCTGCGTCTAACTGTGCCCTTAATGCAAGGATTTCCTGGAAAATTTACAAAGATACACCAAATTTAGACATACTAAACCAAAAACTACGGACAGAATTATGAGTAATTTTTTTTCTCCTTGATCTAGGAAACTTACCCTGTCGAGTTTGGTAATAAGTTCCGTGGTTTCTGCACTTTGTTTCGCTAACTCGTCACGTAACTCGTCACATATGCACCTAAACAATTAGAAAAAAGAAGTTAAAAGTAAAGCTACTACATTCATCCGGTACAGTACATTAAAAATGAAAGCTACTTGCAATAAGCACATACATAATCATTGATCGATGCTACTGATGGTAGTCCTATTTGTTTGTTCCAGGCATAACAAAGGTGATAAAAAATGAACAAACTCAAATGAAACATTGGATCAACATTAGCACAGTGATCTAGCAACACTCAGACCAGAACGTCATGATGATAAATCAGAATTCAAATCAACATGAACTCTGGTTTTTTGTTACCTACAACAATCTAGTGGATTGTCAGTAAAAGTCAGATTTAGCACCAAGTTTAACTATTTTCTTATGCAATCGAGATCTCTTCATCTGAACTAGCATGGTTAACCTAGTTGTTAAATTAAAAAGGTGTATTTTCTGTAACAAATATGGACAATAATTCAGCCTGAGATATCACCACATATTCCATTATCAAAAAGACATTAACATCCCTTACTCTCTCTCGAGGTTTAGATCCAAGCGCTGCCCAACAGTTACCTTGTCGATTTCATATCTGTTTAAGACAGTGAGTTTAAATTAAAGAAAGAAGTATTAATCTGGATATAATTGGCTCACTAATCTGTTATATACTTCAATGCAAACCAGACCTAAGTTCACTACGCATTTTCTCGATATCAACTCGAAGTTTTTCAGTCTCTCGTTGCAGCAATGCATAGTGATGATCCTGCAATCATATGACATAAGTTTAAAAAAAAAAGAGTATATAGAGTAGAATCTGAACAGAGTGCCTAATGAACTGTAAATTGACAATCTTGTTACCCTCTTGTAGTATTATAATAGATAAATCAGCTATCAGTTGATACATCACAAGACTGACTAACATGTTCACAATCCAACTGAGATGTACCTTTACTGAATGATATTAATTCCATGCTTTGATGACCAAGCTTGTTGAAACTGCTAATTTCAAATATGGCATGATAAAGTTCAACATGTTCACAAGTACTTTAGGGTGTCTTCATCAAAAATTTCTGAAAAGTTCCTTTGGGAAGAATATTCATGGAAATGATTGCAAATGCATGCGATATGTCTAATCATAAAAGGTCTGTTAACTTCAAAGTGATTATCTGATCAAATAAGTGTTTAGTAAAACAACTTCTTAACAAATATCGGTAGCAGCAAAGCTACTGACATTGGTGGAAATGGCAGTGGAAAAAATACACACTAATTGTTCAATTTTTTCAAGCTAGAAAAGTATCAGTTCTGGAAGTCTGCCATAAATTTTTCATGCATTATGCGTCATTTGCAATATTAGCAGTTCTGGAAGTCTGCCATAAACATAGCTAGAAACACTTGTGGGTGCAATATTTGCTATACTAACAAAAAAGATGCTTGTTGATGCTACCACACAGACTTGTGATCAAATCTATCCAAACTAAATCAATAACTTAAACATAGATTGAAGTTTCTAGACTCATTTTAAACTATTCTCACAGTGGATGTACCGAAAACTCATGCCCAGTTTGTCAATTCACAATACAAATAACTAATATATAGTGAGCATTCAATTACTTAAACTGATATGAAAAAGGTCTCCTGTGATATTTCCGGATATATGAGAATTGAAATGTAGCAAAACAAGAAAAAGTGAAGTTATAGGAATCAAATAAAGGGGAAATAGAAAACTGACATGGGCTTCCCCATTACAGACTCATTGTCTTTTCTTTTCTCCGCTCATGTTTCCGGATAGGCCATGGAAACTTGCCAACCGATTAGGAATATCAACTTCTATTCTCCGCTCATGTTGAATTTTTTTGAAGAATTAACCAGATTCAGATATTTAAAAAGTAGTTAAAATTGCCATCTTTTGAAAATGCCTAATGATAATTCTAGTGCTAACCTTAGATTCCTTTATCCCTGTATAATTTTTAGCTAATTAAAAGCTCTCTACAACTACAAGTATGCACATAATCTCTGACACTGACGGAAAAGCATTTTAACAATGACACACTACGGAAAATAAAAATAAAAAAAGTATTTCTGATGAGCCCGCTCATTTTCATCATCTATTACCTTGCTTCCAAGGATTGAAAGCATATAGTGCTATTGCCCTACAGCCCGACGTACTTCTTTGTGATACAATTGAACGGTGTGTCACGGACAAACTTCGAAACAGGATGTTTGATGTAATGCTTACGTATGTCCGTGTCTTTCTATTTGTTTATGCTTTGCACAACATATAGATGGACAACCAAAGGTTTAATAGTCTCATTTTAGTTGGGTTTGGTAGCCTCTTTAGGCTTGTAAATAAAGGTTGTGTCATGTAGACACGTGTGAGAGATTATTCGATCTGTAATGAACCATTTTACCCTTTTGTTGTGCAACTGTTCTGAGCTTATAAAGTCTATTTGTAATTTGCATTGTATATGAAGTGTTTTTCGGAAATGTTTGCTTGTGGATTCCGAGTGAGGCGTTTACTCTAACCCGTTTTCTCTTTTGTGGGTCCTAATGGATCATGGGAGGTTTCGGGGAGACTAACCTTTGCGGACGGACACGCAAGGGTGCCGCACGACTTAGGCAAAACTAGCTAAGTCTGTGACAGATGGTATCAGACCGGGACAAGCACCCATATAAACACCTGACATACAAATCTGGGGGACCAAGTGAGGTTGCGTTGAGGGCAGTCAGCACACGCGCGACCGTTTGGGAGAAAACGGGCATGGAGATGTAGGAAAAAGGAGTCGCTCGGAGGAGCGAGCATCTGAGACTGGCATTCGGAGGAATGACAAACCCTTCGCGCAAGAGGCACCACGAGGACAAGCAAGCTGGGAAGAATGTGAAGCGCACAAAGGTTCGAATGGCTGAGTTCGAGCTACGGCTCAACGTTGACAACAACACTTGATGGTGCTCAAGGCAAGTGAGGCGCTTGGTAAAGGATGAGACAATGCAAGGTGGAAAGAGTTGCTCAGCGATCGAAAGAGCTGTGCAAAGCTCACAGAGGTGAGAGGAATTGCTAACTCAAAGAATTCGGTGCTCATGTAAGGGCTTGCATGCGGATGATGGAATGTTCGTGGCCATCCCAAGGCGACCGAAACTCGGTGCCAAGGAGCATTGAAACTTTCTCTTCGGCATGTGAAGGATACGTCCGTGGAAGGCTAAAGTGTGCAGCAAGTTCAGCATGTTGCTAGGGCTTGAGTGATGCAGCGGGGGCTGTATTGACGTAGAGTCGCAATCTAGCAAGTGCGTTTGCAGGAGGCGGAACAATGCACAGTTTGTTCAGCAAATCGGAGTAGTCTAAGGGGATGGTGGTCTCCGAAACGAAGAGAGATGTTGCTACAATATGACAGTTATTTAGGAGGGATAGATCTCGGTTATCCGGAGGGAGAATCATGTGCAACAGATCGCACATGTTGAGGAGGAGTACCTCAAAAACAACAACTCCACGAAGCTCAATGGATCGAGCGAGCGATGAGGAGTCGTTGAATGATCTCACTTAAGAGAATGCATTGGTGGATGCATTGCGAGATCAAGTGAGAGAGCGATCTAAAGCAACATAAATGAAAGCACACTTGGGAGTAGATATGATGATCAGACTCAAGGAAGGGCTGACCCGAGGAATGGTGGGCGTGAGGGCCACCATCAACTCAATGCAAAACGAGGAGCGGAGCAACTTGGGTGTAACTTGGCGAAGTACCCAAGCCGTATGAAGTGAGCCGGCATAAAAGATGGAACATGGAGCGGAGGCACAAAGCTTTCCTTGGACAGAGGTCAAGGACATGAACTCTTGCAAAGGCAAGAGTAGGATTATGTTGTTCCATAGGTCATTCATTCTGACGGAGCGGACTCATCTTGTATGGTGCCAAAGACGAAAAAAGTTTATGGGCACATGCACCTTATCTCAGAGAAGCATTTGATGGAGGAACTAAGGCAACTCAACTTGCGGAGGCGAAGTTGGGTTCAGAATGCCTTGGCACGGGGCAAGAGGATGCGGAGGCAGGTAGTCTTGAAGAATATGCCACAGTGATGCCATTCAAGTTACTTGAAGGAAGCGATGTGCAGCGGAGATTGTGCTTGTAGGGGCAGAGGCCCAGAATCCAGACAATGGTGCACTAATTATAGCGAAGTTGGTGGACTTCGGGAGCTACTAGGCGATGGATTGTCCTAGAGCGATGCTTCAACTAAGTGTGACCCAAGAGCGGGTGGATGAAGGTCGATTGTCAAAGGAGCGAACAAAAACGAAAGTGGAGACCCTGCAATGTATTGGCAGAGGCTACACATAGAGGGTTCACAATTCAAGTTCATCCCATAATGATCAGAATGCAATGGAGATGTCACCAGGAGGCGACATGGTGCAGCGGATCGTGGTGGAAGCAGTTCGTGGCAATGCGATTCACACGACACAGTCCCGTGAGGGACTTTATCATACGGAGGTATGATCGGGAGCTACTGGGAGCTCCACTTCGGTGAACAACACGACGGTAAGAAGAGCTATGGATACAAGGAGTGAAGGCCATGGTACCGTAGAGGCAGGTCTTCCGTGCGTGCATCGAATTTTGAATCGGATGGTCATCAGCATATGGAGGCTGTGTACCACCGAGGGAAAAGTTCGAATGCAAGTACCAGTGAGTCCCATTGGGGGGACTTGATCATGCAGAGGTATGATCGAAACAACTGGAGAGTTGGACTGCTCCAGAGTCATATTCGCTTAAGGGAGCCCGACAAGCCAAAGGACAAGGTCGAGTAAGCGAACGTTGCTACCAAGGAAGCTAAGGAGAACATAATCGGTGCAAATCCTACAACGTAATGGCAGAAGCCATGCATGAGAGTTGCAGTCTATCTTTCCATCAACCAAAAGGGATCTGCTTGGAGAACACAGAAGTGTTGAAGCAGGGAGTCGAAAGGGGCGAGGAAGCGACGATGAGTCCAGAGGGACTTAGCTACCAAAAATCAAGTATCAGTTAGAATGGAGGTGGACTCGGTGAAAAACCACATAAACATATCTACTGATCGTGAAGAAAATGGATGCAGATGCGAGGCGACGGATAGTAGGGCCATGGGCATGGTAGCGCCATGGTATCGCAGAGGCGGGACTTCCGTGAAAGTCATTGATCCCTTGCTCTCATGGAGGGAGAGCGCTTGGCCGTGAAAGGGGCCGAGGAGGTAGAGCATGCAGAGGCAAACTCCAAGTACCGAGATAAGGCTGAAGGGCAGAGGCCAAGGAACTTCGTAAGACCGGTGTCAATGAGCTTCTCATCGAGATAGCCGAAAGTAAAGGACTTCGGGTCATATAAGAGTGCAAGACTAAGGAACGAAGCAGGCAATACGCGGTACTGTACCTTTGCTACTCAGTGGAGTAGGCGGCAGGGTTGATGGAGAAGATGATACAATCCCAGAGGCGACCAAAACTATTAGAGACTTACTCCATGTTGGGGGTGAAAACTTCCTACATTCTAGAAGTTCGATGGTATTGAGAAGGTGAATCACAGTAGTTAACTCAATGCAAGGAGTGCAAACACTTCGAGTGCTTCAGACGTGTGAGCAAAGAACATGCGAAGGCTAGTAACCAGCTCGATGCATGAAGTACAACAGTTGAGGAGGTGGGCGAAGTCAAGTAACCTTTGCCTTCTCAACTCTTAAGAGAATGGGCGAAACCGAGTACTCCAATTCTCTTATCTATCCAGCAGAGGAGCTCTGCACAGGTTCAAAGACCCTTCGAAGATAACGGAAGACAATAGTTGTCAAATCCTCACCAACGGTGATCGGTACTACTAAGAACAGATTATCCGCTTCATTTCCCAACAGAATGTCATCGAAAGCAGAAGTAATGCAAATATACTTGGAAGTGACAACTAAGTTAATGAAGAGTCAATGGACAAATTTTATGGAGGAAGGGACCCAAAACTTCAGAAAGTTTGGAGGCGATGCTCGTTAAAGCTCCAATAAGCATCCACCCAGTTCAAGCAGCATGAGGCATTTGAGAGACTAGCGCATAGTAAGGATGGTCTTTTCCTTCATCTGAAGGATCCGTAGGAATCAACAAGGATCAACACAACTCAGCCAACCCCACACCAGAGTCAAAGTCATTGGCAAGTTGAAACAGCATATCAGATCAAAAGTTCGACTACTCAACAATAACAACGGAGAGCAACTGGGAGCCAAGAGGCGCATTGCAGCTAGAGCGGAAGATTGAAACCTCAACATAGGCGAGGAGTTGTAGTGTCCACAAAGGCTTCGACGAGGACGTCGAAGGGATGAGTGGGGGAGATTGTCACGGACAAACTTCGAAACAGGATGTTTGATATAATGCTTATGTATGTCCGTGTCTTTTTATTTGTTTATGCTTTGCACAGCATATAGAGAGACAACCAAAGGCCTAATAGTCCCATTTTAGTTGGGTTTGGTGGCCTCTTTAGGCTTGTAAATAAAGGTTGTGTCATGTGGACACGTGTGAGAGATTATTCGGTCTGTAATGTACTATTTTATCCCTTTGTTGTGCAACTGTTCTAAGCTTGTAAAGTCTATTTGTAATTTGAATTGTCTATGAAGTGTTTTTCGGAAATGTTTACTTGTGGATCCCGAGTGAGGCGTTTACTCTAACCCGTTTTCTCTTTTGTGGGTCCTAACGGATTATGGGAGGCTTCGGGGAGGCTGACTTTTGCGGACGGACACGCAAGGGTGCCGCACGACCAAGGATTGAAAGCATATAGTGCTATTGCCCTACTGCCCGACGTACTTCTTTGTGATACAACTGAATAGTGGGTGAGATGCAATCAAGTGGAGCAAACCTGCGAGCCCTTCATTTCCAACTTGAATTTCCAGATATTAGAATCTTGAATCATCTCACTCTGTGTTAAACATCACACACAACAAAATGTCAGCAAATGTGAACTACAAAGCAACAAAACCTAATAATACTCAAGAAACATAAAAAGAGGTCAAACCCTCTGCATCTCGGGCTTGGACACAAAGGACTGGGCGACACTCTCCAAGCTCTCATTCAAAACCTCCGTGATGGTCGATGTGATGGCCTCTGCTTGCTTCGACGGGACCCCTTCCTTCTCCAACCTCCAGACCTACACAAGCAAAAACACAAATGTCAGCAAATGTGAACTACAAAGCAACAAAACCTAATAATACTCAAGAAACATAAAAAGAGGTCAAACCCTCTGCATCTCGGGCTTGGACACAAAGGACTGGGCGACGCTCTCCAAGCTCTCATTCAAAACCTCCGTGATGGTCGATGTGATGGCCTCCGCTTGCTTCGACGGGACCCCTTCCTTCTCCAACCTCCTGACCTACACAAGCAAAAACACAAATGTCAGCAAATGTGAACTACAAAGCAACAAAACCTAATAATACTCAAGAAACATAAAAAGAGGTCAGACCCTCTGCATCTCGGGCTTGGACACAAAGGACTGGGCGACACTCTCCAAGCTCTCATTCAAAACCTCCGTGATGGTCGATGCGATGGCCTCCGCTTGCTTCGACGGGGCCCCTTCCTTCTCCAACCTCCTGACCTACACAAGCAAAAACACAAACACCTGTAGCGCAACCAAGACCCCCTCCCATCAATCAAACACCGACAAGGTAGCGCAGTACCAGAGCGAGCGTGTCGATAAGGCAAGCCCTACTCCCGTTGCTCTTGACGAGTTGCGAAGAGAAGCGCTGCAGCAGCGACAAATTGGACCGAGGGCACCCGACTTGCGCCGCCGGCAGCCGCATCAGCGACCAGCAACGAAACCCTAACGCGGCGGCGCCTCTACTGCAGGTGATAGCCGCCGCAGACATCTGGATCGCGAAGTGAGAACTCGTCCGTCCGATTCGAGATCGAGGGGGATGAAAACGAAAAAAGGAATTATATTGTCGCGCCCGCTATCGACAGCCTTTCTTCTTCCTGTTGCTTAGGCCGCGAAGAGAAGGGTTTGATTTGGCTTCGAGGCCCCCTTGGCGCGGTTGCTATGATGACGAAGACCGCGGAGCAGAGAGTTGGCAAGGCAAGCATCATAAGTTCATGTTCATAGCATCACACGTCTAATAATATTATTGTCATCCTTTTTTAGCTTATAATAAAAAAAAATAATGCTGTCACAGTTGAACAAAGAAACTAATTAAAATAAAACATATTTCTCTATTATAATTAATTGATTGTATAAAATATTATGATCATATCTAATAAACATAATACAATAATTATCAACATGAATTGTAAAAAATGCGGTCATATCTAATAAAATTTTATTTTATTGGATTGTAAAAAATATTACCCTCATCTCTTATAAATATAAACAATAATTATCTACATATGGATCTTAGCAGATTTTAATAATTTTTAATATTAGTAAGATTGATGTAAATACTCTTAACTCGTCACTTAAATCTAACACTTTTTCAACAATTTTCATATAATTCATTTATCTTTCTCATCTTTCCTTTCTTCTTCTCGACTTAAAACATAAATCATGATCAACCAAGTCCTCTTAGGGGTTTACATAAAAATAAGAAATATCTTATGAAAATATCATGGAATAAGGATTGATCATATTCATGGGGATTATGTAAATATCTCATTCAAAGTTCGAAACAATTATGACTTTTTCCGAGATCGGAGACGGTTACTAATTCATGATCTGACATGACATGATCAGAATGAAAACTTCATTCTCGATTCTGCGAGAATTTTTATTAAAGCGTTTCACTAGATGGTTAGGGAACATATGTAAGAGATAATTTTAAAATATTCAAAATTCTTAATGTGAGGTTGTAAGTAACAAAAAAAAAAAAGTTACAAATAGTAATCTCCAAAGATAAGAGTATGAGTGGTAATTGAGGGGTTCTATTTAGTAAAATTATATTTTATGTTTTAAAAATAATTATATAAAGTAAGTGATTACCAATAGCAAAAAAAAAAAAAATAGCAATCTCCATCTTTTATTATCATTAAATTTATTTATTTATTTATTATTTTTAATTTAAACTTCTTGAGCAATCCTCTACTTCTCCTCACTATCATCAATTGTCGCCCATACTTATATCATCTTAAATATTTCTAATTTTATCTTTTATTGAATATTGGTGAATAAATCTTTTTTCTCTTTTCTAACTTTCCCAATAATAAGCACCGATTCTCTCCTAATTATTCACACATATTTATATTATCTTAAATATACCTATTTTATCTTTTATTAAATATTGGCAAATGAAAATATTTTTTTCTTTTCTAACTTTTCTAATAAGAGGGCAGCTTCAAAAATATAATAAGATTCTGAGGTGAATCCTGTATACCACTATTAAATCAATATCTTAGATTAAAAAAAACTATTGAATGATATTATTTTATATAAAAATATTTTTAATATAAAAAATTATCATTGATAAGCAGAAATATAACAAGAGTACAAATCTAAATTTACATAATCATAAAGAATTATTTTTGTTGCGACAAACAATTTTATTGTTATTAGTGTTGATAAGAAATTATTTTAGAATATGTCAGAATATATCCCTATGACAAGATCCATAATAATATTTTAACCCTGATAATGTACATAATACATTTATTCTTGTGTCAGACCTAAAATTTCTAAACTTATCACCAATTTATAATGCTCATTAATAAAGTCCATATTATAAAGAAGTTTCAATGGATAAACTTTACATGTTATCACTAGAAAAGTAAAATACATGCAACAGATGACAAAACTTTAAACTCGAGTGCTAAGTGCTCCAGCGCTGCTTACATTGGCCTTGTGGTTACTACCAGCAATGGCCAAACTCATATGCAGCATCTAGGTAGAATTGAGCTTATTAAAGATGGAATAGAAAGAAACAAAGTTCAAACAATCGCACCTGAGTTGTTAGTCAATAGAAGGTTTTACTTGGGTGGCTTGCGAGAAGGATACAAAATATCATCAATGTTTTCCTTTATTTAGTTCCCCACTTTGTTCAGGTTCGTAGCTACACCTGAGGCCACCACCCTAGCATTCTTTCTAAACCTACATATAACAAAACTTTCAGCATTTCTTTACTCAGAGTTGGACATGGAATATGTATGAATAGAATTAAAACTAAATACTTTCTTGTCGAAGAATTCATCCACTGAATGCTAAGCTGGTTGGTGTGCGTGTGGCTCAGAATGTAGTGTAGTATCTGATATGGCAAAAAATGGTAAACCCCGCCCCCGGCGACTTCCCCCGCACGTGGACAGGCGCGGCGCCCCAGGGAAAGCAACAAGGGCAACAGACTGCGTCCGGACGTTAGCCTCACGGAGCCCACAGCCCCTTCAGTTGACCCAGCACAGTAGGACGAGACGGAAGTGGGTAGCGGTTGAAGCTCGCCCATACCCTGCGATCCCCCGCTCCCATACGCAACGTCTTCAGCGATATCGGACGCTATCAGAGATACGGCCCCGACCGACGGGATGGCGCAGCCGAGAATGCCGGGTTCCCCTATAAACGTCCTCAAGCCCGAAGGGAAAGGGAAGGCTGAATTCCCCCAAAAAAAACAACCGCCACTGCATCTCTCTAACTTGATCGTCGGAGGGGTCGGGTCGAGCGCACCCGACCATTGTGCAGGTATCAAGCCGAGGTCTCCCGATCGGGACGCACCGGCGACAGGGGTCGGGTTGAGCGCACCCGACCATTGTGCAGGTATCAAGCCGAGGTCTCCCGATCGGGACGCACCGGTGATCCCCGCTTGGGAAGAGTCGCCGCATCGTCCCGAGTCCGAGGCCGCACCCGACCATCCCGGTGGAGACGAGTACCGCCCCAGGGAGATCCCCGCCATTCGGACCCCCGAACGAGCCGAGACGACCTCCCGGGTCACGGCTAAGAAAAAGGGTGTTTACACTAAATAGAAAAAAAGGTGTTTACACTAACATAATGGCGCTAGAAGGAGGGCCGGTCCGAATGTCAAACGATCCGCAGGCTCACTCCGACGAACCCCCAGCCATCCGGTCGCACACGACCGACGCGACGGAGGAACGCCCCCAACAGGAGGAAATTCGGGACGAGCGCCCCGCCGCGATCTCGGAGCGCTATTGGCGATTATTCAATGATCCGGGCCTATCACCTCCCGTCGCCAATCCCGGTGGCCCGTCACCCGTGCCGCCCGAAGCCCTCTACGACCTCACGCACCAGGTTCGGGCCCTTACGGGAGTGATGCAGACCATCATCCCGCTGGTCTCTCCCCCGGCGTCTTCACACTCAACCCTACCCCCACCGCGGCAACGGCCCGCCGGCGCTCAAAACGCCGCACCGCTCCCCGAGTCTCCCATTTCCCCTCCGCGCCGATCGACCCGACCCGGGAGCCGAGGAGCGGAGGAACCAGCGGCACATCCGACGCCCGTAGCCCCACTTTCAGGCTCAGCGGAGGAACTGTGGGCCCAGCTACGCCTCGTAGGCCGCCGGCTGGACGAGGTGCAGCGCGAGGTTCGCCGGACCGGGGGAGACCCGGGGGCCGAACAACACCAGGGGTCCCCCTTCATCCCCGAGATTCAAGAGCAGGCCATTCCGCCGCATTTTCGGCTCCCGTCACTAGATGCTTATGAAGGTGCCACCGATCCGGCGGACCACGTGGCTGCTTTCCGCGCCCAAATGGCGCTATACGGGACGTCCGATGCCCTGATGTGCAGGGCGTTCCCGACGACCCTGCGGGGCCCAGCCCGAGCGTGGTACAGCAATCTGAAGACCGCGACCATCGCCTCTTTCGACCAGCTGGCCAGGGATTTCGAGCTTAACTTCCTGGCTCATGCCAAGCCGAAACCATCGGTGGCGATGCTCCTCGGGCTCAACCAGAGGGAGGATGAGCCCCTTTTTCACTTTGTGAACCGCTTCACCACACAAATCCGCGGCCTATCTGATGCTCACCCTTCTTTAATGATGCAGGCATTCATGATGGGCCTGCGCCCTACCCGATTCTTTTGGTCTCTAGTGGAGCGACCCCCTACTTCGGTACCCGAAATGTTGCAGCGTGCGAACCAGTACATCGCTGCCGAGGCATGGATGGTCAGCAAGCGTGACGAGCGCAAAAGGGTCAAGCCCGAGCAGTCCCAACAGCAGCAGCCCGCCACCTCCCGGCGCAGGGCCGGCGGCCTCAACGATGCGGTGCCTGGGTCCCCTCTTCCGGGCCTTAACTCCTCTCGGACCGAGATATTTCTCCATATTAAGGAGAAAGGCCTTCTCAAAGACCCCTACCCGATGAGGAGTCCGCGCGAGCTCGCGGACCGCTCCAAATACTGCCGTTTCCACCGACAGCCCGGTCACGACACCGAGGAGTGTCGGGAATTAAAAAGGCAAATTGAGGAGCTCATCCGCCGAGGACACCTCGGCTCGTACCTCCAACCAGACAAGGAGCTCTCGCCACGCCCGGAGGGCCCCATCGAGCGACACATAGATGTCATAACCGGCGGGCCGGCGTCCGGAGGGAATTCCGCGGCAGGTGGAAGGGCATACGCCAGGGCCTCCCGAGCTGAGGGCTCCGAACCCGAAAAAGGTCCCGAAGTCACCTTCCCGACCGGGGGATCTGAACTAGCCGAGCATGATGACGCACTGGTGATATCAGCCCGAATCGCCAACGCGCAAGTAAGAAGAATCATGGTCGACACTGGAAGCTCGGCCGATATACTTTATTGGGACGCCTTCCAAAAGCTCGGCCTGGTAAAGGAGAACATGAAGCCGGTATGCTCAACACTCACGGGGTTCACCGGCGCCTCGATCTCGTCACTAGGGGTCATCACCCTGCCCCTAACTTTGGGAGCCTTCCCGAAAGCAAAAACGGTGATGACCTCCTTTCTGGTGGTCGACCTCCCCACGGCATACAACGCCATCCTAGGACGGCCAACCCTCAACAAGACCCGAGCCGTCATCTCAACTTACTATCAAACCATCAAGTTCCCGACCCACGAGGGGGTCGGGGAAGTGGCGGGGAACTCCTGGGAGTCCAGGCGCTGCTACTTGACCGCTGTGTCATTAAACAAGAGAGCAAGGATCCAATCCCCGCTGGAAGACCCCCGGGAGGAAAAAAAACCAACCCCCCGCCCCGAGCCGAAGGAATCCACCGTCGACTTGCCGCTGGTCGAAGGAAGGCCCGATCAAACAGTCAAAATCGGGTCGGAACTCCCCGAAAAAGAACGACAGCAGCTCGTCGGCCTTCTGCGAGTCAACGCCGACATCTTCGCTTGGACGTCAGCCGACCTAACAGGAGTCCACCCGGAAGTCGCACTGCACCACCTGAACATCTCGTCCGACGCCCGGCCGGTGAAACAGAGGCCCAGGCGGCAGGCCCCGGATCGGCAGCTGGCCATCCGAGAAGAAGTAAACCGGCTTCTGGCGGCCGGTTTCATAGAAGAGGCGAGGTACCCACAGTGGCTCTCCAACGTAGTCCTTGTCAAAAAACCTAATGGAAGCTGGCGAATGTGCGTTGACTACACCAGTCTCAACAATGCTTGCCCAAAAGATTGCTACCCCCTCCCGAAGATCGACCAGCTGGTCGACGCCACGGCCGGCCACGCCCGACTCTCGTTTATGGACGCCTTCTCTGGGTACAACCAGATCAGGATGGCACCCGAAGATCAAAAACATACAGCCTTCCTCACCGAGCAAGGGATATACTTTTACAGAGTTATGCCGTTCGGGTTAAAAAACGCCGGGGCAACCTACCAGAGGACGGTGAACAAGATGTTCGCCCACCAGATCGGACGAAACATGGAGGTATATGTCGACGACATGATCGTAAAGAGCCGAACGGCGGAGGATCATCCCTCCGACCTGGCGGAGACATTTGACACTCTGCGGAGGTTCGGCCTGCGCCTCAACCCCACCAAGTGCGCCTTCGGTGTGACCTCGGGAAAATTCCTCGGATTCATCGTACACGAAAGAGGGATTGACGCCAACCCGGAAAAGATACAGGCCCTCATCGACATGCGACCTCCACGGACGATCAGAGACCTGCAGCGCCTCAACGGGAGGCTAGTCGCTTTGTCGCGCTTCCTCTCCCGATCGGGAGATCGCTGCCACTCTTTTTTCCGGGCCCTGAAGGATCCGAAGAATTTCCAGTGGACGGCGGAATGCGAGACGGCCTTCGAGCAGATGAAGCTACACCTGGCCAGCCTCCCTCGACTCGCTTCGGTCTCCCCAGGGGAGAAGCTGAGTCTCTACCTTGCCGTCTCTCGGCATTCGGTCAGCTCGGTTCTAGTCAAAGAAATTTCCGGCGACCAACTACCGGTCTACTACGTCAGCCACATGCTGAGCGGGCCAGAAGAACGCTACCCGCCAATCGAAAAGTTGGCGCTGGCGCTCGTCCTGTCGGCGCGGAAACTCCGTCCCTACTTCCAGGCTCACCCGATAGAGGTAATAACCGATCAGCCGCTTCGGCTTATCCTGTCCAAATTCGATGTTGCAGGGCGTCTCCTCAAATGGGCAGTGGAGCTCGGCGAGCACGACATACAATACATACCTCGGACCGCCATCAAAGCCCAAGCCGTGGCAGACTTCATTGCGGAGCTGACGCCGAATACCGGCGAAGAACTCGAGCCACTGCGCGATACCTGGACCCTCCACGTAGATGGCTCGGCCAACGCGAATGGCGCCGGCGCGGGTCTGGTTCTGACAACACCTGACGGCCGCTCGATCGAGCGCTCCTTCCGCTTCGGGTTCAGAGCCACCAACAACGAGGCAGAATACGAGGCTCTCCTGGCGGGGCTCCAGTTGGCACTGGAAATGCAGGTGACCGACATACGCGTCATCACCGACTCGCAGCTGGTGGCTAGGCAGCTCGATGGCGAATACGAGGCCCGGGACCCGACTATGGCAAAATACCTAGCGCAGGTAAGAAGCCTGGCCGCCAAGTTTGCCCATTTTGAACTGTCGAATGTTCCCAGGAGCGAGAACCAGCGAGCCGACACCCTGGCTAAACGGGCGTCCGGCCCGTCCCCCTGGGCTCGACCCGAGACCGAAGAACTCCCCCGCCGAGCCATAGAGGTCGTCGCCACCGTCGCTCACGGCGCGCCGGCCACTTGGGTACAGGAGATGTTACGCTTCAAGCAGGACGGAACCCTGCCCGACGATACGACTACAGCTCGGCGCTTGCGTCGAACGCAGGCGTGGTACACCGAGGAAGGAGGACGGCTGTACAAACGGTCTTTCTCGCGCCCCCTGTTGCGCTGCCTAGAGCCGAGCGAAGCCAGGACGGTTCTGTCCGACATGCACGAAGGAGCTTGCGGGGAACACATAGGCGAGCGAGCCCTGGCGCACAAGGTACTCCGACAGGGGTACTACTGGCCGACCATGCGCCAGGACGCAAAAGCTCTCGTGCGGCGATGCAGCTCGTGCCAGGAGCACGCCCGTACCACCCGACGACCGGCGGTCCTGTTCACCCCCGTCGACTGTGCCTGGCCATTCGCGCAATGGGGACTGGACATACTCGGGCCTCTCCCGCCCGCCTCCGGCCAGCGGAAGTACATCATCGTGGGAGTGGACTACTTTACCAGATGGGTCGAAGCCGAGCCCCTAGCAACCATCACGGAGTCGCAAGTGAAAAGGTTCGTATGGAGAAACCTCATAACCCGTTTCGGCCTGCCCCAGTCCATCGTCGCCGACAACGGACCGCAGTTCGCCGGCAGGAAATTCCAAGAGTTTTGCGCCAAGCACAAAATTCAACTGAGGTTCAGCTCGGTGGCTTACCCCCAGGCAAATGGGCTAGCTGAAGTTACCAACCGGGCCATCGTCGACGGACTCAAGAGAAGGGTATCCGCTACCCGATCGGCTTGGATCGACGAGCTCCCGAGCGTCCTGTGGGCGCTTCGCACTACCCCCAAGACCCCGACCGGGGAGTCTCCCTATAGCCTCACGTTCGGGACCGAGGCCGTGTTACCACCCGAGGTAGCCGTCCCGACTCCGTGGACGGCAAACTACAGCGAAGAAGCCTCGGGCGAAGGGCTCCGATCAAACCTGGACCTGCTCGAGGAAAGACGGGCCGACGCACACCAAAAAGCCCTTTCTTACAAAAGAGCCGTAGCAAGGGTCTACAACCGGAACGTGCGACCCCGGTCGATAAAATTAGAGGACTTGGTCCTGCGCAAAATCGAGGTCAGCCACCCCACCCAAGTAAGGGGGAAACTGGCCCCAAAGTGGGAGGGACCCTATCGGGTCATCGGAGTTTCCCGACCGGGGACATTCAGGCTCGCCACAATGGATGGCGACCCCGTGCCCCGGACTTGGAACATACAGAACCTTAGGAAATATTTCGTCTGAAGAAACAGACAACACGCAAACACAGAAGATCGAAGGAAAAAATCATCTTATTAAAAAGGAGGGGATACAGAAGCCAAAACCCATGCACAAAACCCTCGCACCCTCGACCCGATGTGCAAAAAACGACCCTCACTCCTCACCCGGAGTCTTCGGGCGGTCGTCAAACGGCACGTCCTCCGGCATATCCACCTCCAGGTCCACGGGGTGAGAGGCGAACGGATCCCTTTCCACCTCGGAGCCGGGAGGGCACGAACCGAAGCGACCCAGGGCAATCCTGTATCCATACTCGTAGGATACTCGCCCCATTCTGGTCAGTCCGAGCTCAAAGTTCTCGGACTTCTTGTAAGCCTCGATCGCCTCCTTGTCCTTCGACGGGCGGAGGCGAACCTCCTCAGCCAACGCCTCGGAAGCAGCGCGGGCTTCAGCCTCGGCCCTCTCCGCCCTCTTGGAGAGACCAAGCGCCTCTGACTTCGACTGGCGGAGCTCGTCTCGATCCAAACGAAGGGACTCCTGGAGCTCCTTGACCGAATCGCCCGACCGCTCGAGCTCCGCCCGTAAACGCACCACTTCTTCCTCAGAACAGGTCGCGCGTTTTTCCGCAGCCGCCACCGCCTCGGGGCCAGACCCAGCGCGAATCTCCTCCAACTGACGACACAACTCGGAGTTGCGCTCGCTAAGGTCCCAGATTATCTGGCCAGCGTCGCGCACTCGGTCCATCAGCGCCGTCGAATAATGGAGGCCCTGCCACAAGAAAATAAGGGTCAGCACACAGTCACAGGGATACCCGGAGTTAGCAAAAGGCTTACCAACGTCAGGAACCTCCCCGCCTTGCTGAGCATGGTCTCCGAGGGCAGAGTGTACAGGTCCCGAGCCAGGTCAGGATGGAGCACGCCTCGAAGGAAGGCGGCCGAAGGATCTCCCCCGGCCCATACCCGGTCCCCTCGGGACAGCCCCTTCCATCGGGCGACCAGCGGGTCGGAAGCCTCCCCTGTCGGAAGCTCGCCCATCACCGCTGCCCATAGGGGCTCGTCGGCTCCCGCGCGTAGCCCGCACAGATCATCCACCGTGGGCAGGTTCGCCCTCTTCCCGGCCGCCCCCTGGCTAGGCCCTTCAAATCGGGAAGGCCCCTCCTCCCGAGAGGTCCGCTTGGCACCCACAACCATTGGAGGAGCGGTCCCCGCCTTGGTTTTCCCCGGACCCGTCGTCCTCGCCTTCTTGGACGGACGTCCCGCAGGGATCTCCAATGGGGCACCCGCCGAACCGGGCACCGGGTCGGCCGGGGAACGCGGGGGGGAAGCAGCGAACTGGCGCGGGGAAGAAGCCGACGAAGAGCGATTACCACGGAGGGACAGGAGCTTCATCCCTGCGAAAAAGACAAGCGAAACCGTCACAAACTGTAAAAACAAATAAAACGTGGAGAACACCCTCTATAAACATACCCCCGAAAGCCGGGCTAAGACCCGCCTCGGCTAGCCACTTCTCGGTCATGGCTCGGATAGCCTGGGAGCCGGGAAGGATTGCCCGAAGCCTCTTCAAATCCCGACACTCCTCGTCGTTCAAATCCGGGACGGTGTTATCTATCACCCTCACCGCCCACCGAACACCGAAGCCCCAATCCCTCGGCCAGCTGATGTAAAAAAAACGCCCCTTCCACCCTTTATTACTCGAAGGGGCTCCCCCGACGCGAAAGCCAGCCCGGGCCGACACGAAATAGCCCCCCGGCCCCTTAAGAAGGCGGAAACATGAAAGAAAGAGGTTTCGGGTAGGGGTGATGTTAGCATAATAACACTCCCCCAAGAACGCTACCAGGTACCGCCATGAGTTAGGCGTCACCTGGGAAGGAGAAATCCGCCAGAGAGATAGGCAGGAAACAATGAGAGCGTGAAGGGGAAGGCGCAACCCAGCCTCTAGGGCATCTTGGGTCAGCGCAAAACCTCAGGGAATCGGGTCGTATGACCGCTGCCCCGGATCAGGGGCAGTCAGGACGAACTCCTCCGGGATGTAATAACGCTCCCGGAGCTTCTCCAGCGACGACCCGCTCACCACCGAGTCGAGGTCGTGCGGCCACATTAGAGCCTCAAGGGCTCGCGCCGCCTCCTCGTCGGAAGAAGACGGAGGCACGCTCTCCCGGGCTCTGTCAAGGGACGAAGGCGAAGAGACAGGTGAGAAGGACATTCCTTACCGGCTTTTGGAACGAACAAGAGAGACGACGTGGGAGCGACTGTGGGATGGTAGCGTGGGAGAGGGGAAGGAGCGATGGCAGAGAGAAACAACGAGGTCCAAGACTCAGCGGCAGAAGGCAAGAACGGACAGGATACGCCATTTATGTAAAGAAAAACCCGCCGAAAGAGACACCCCTTCGTCTCCCCCTAGCGGCCGACAGCTCATTCGCACACCCACTCGCATCAGGGAAGACCAACGGACACCCCATCATAAATGCGGACCCAAAGCCGCTGCAAGAAACGACGTGGAAAACGGCCACTACGACTTCTCAACGCCTAAAGAGAACGACGATCGTGTCTCATGCTTCCCGAGACCACCTCCTCGGCGTGGCCAGCCCGCCCGAGACGTGCTCCTCGGCCACATGTTTCCCGAGACCACCTCCTCGGCGCGGCCAGCCCGCCCGAGACGTGCTCCTCGGCCACATGTTTCCCGAGACCACCTCCTCGGCGTGGCCAGCCCGCCCGAGACGTGCTCCTCGGCCACATGTTTCCCGAGACCACCTCCTCGGCGCGGCCAGCCCGCCCGAGACGTGCTCCTCGGCCACATGTTTCCCGAGACCACCTCCTCGGCGTGGCCAGCCCGCCCGAGACGTGCTCCTCGGCCACATGTTTCCCGAGACCACCTCCTCGGCGCGGCCAGCCCGCCCGAGACGTGCTCCTCGGCCGCATGCCCCCGAGACCACCTCCTCGGCGCGGCCAGCCCGCCCGAGACGTGCTCCTCGGCCACATGTTTCCCGAGACCACCTCCTCGGCGCGGCCAGCCCGCCCGAGACGTGCTCCTCGGCCACATGTTTCCCGAGACCACCTCCTCGGCGCGGCCAGCCCGCCCGAGACGTGCTCCTCGGCCACATGTTTCCCGAGACCACCTCCTCGGCGTGGCCAGCCCGCCCGAGACGTGCTCCTCGGCCACATGTTTCCCGAGACCACCTCCTCGGCGCGGCCAGCCCGCCCGAGACGTGCTCCTCGGCCGCATGCCCCCGAGACCACCTCCTCGGCGCGGCCAGCCCGCCCGAGACGTGCTCCTCGGCCACATGTTTCCCGAGACCACCTCCTCGGCGCGGCCAGCCCGCCCGAGACGTGCTCCTCGGCCGCATGTTTCCCGAGACCACCTCCTCGGCGCGGCCAGCCCGCCCGAGACGTGCTCCTCGGCCACATGTTTCCCGAGACCACCTCCTCGGCGCGGCCAGCCCGCCCGAGACGTGCTCCTCGGCCACATGTTTCCCGAGACCACCTCCTCGGCGTGGCCAGCCCGCCCGAGACGTGCTCCTCGGCCGCATGTTTCCCGAGACCACCTCCTCGGCGCGGCCAGCCCGCCCGAGACGTGCTCCGCGGCCGCATGCTCCTCGAGACCACCTCCTCGGCATGGCCAGCCCGCCCGAGACTTGCCCCTCGACCGCATGTCCCCCGAGACCACCTCCTCGGCGCGGCCAACCCGCCCGAGACGTGCTCCCCGACCGAAGCGCCTACGCAGCGCAGCCTGCTCGCCCCGAACATGATTCCCAGTCGCGACCCACGAAGAGAACCGTCACATACCGATCAAAAGCCATGCCTCGAATCCCCACCGTCCGATGCCGAGTCATGGCTTCCTTTGGGGGGGGGATATGATATGGCAAAAAATGGTAAACCCTGCCCCCGGCGACTTCCCCCGCACGTGGACAGGCGCGGCGCCCCAAGGAAAGCAACAAGGGCAACAGACTGCGTCCGGACGTTAGCCTCACGGAGCCCACAGCCCCTTCAGTTGACCCAGCACAGTAGGACGAGACGGAAGTGGGTAGCGGTTGAAGCTCGCCCATACCCTGCGATCCCCCGCTCCCATACGCAACGTCTTCAGCGATATCGGACGCTATCAGAGATACGGCCCCGACCGACGGGATGGCGCAGCCGAGAATGCCGGGTTCCCCTATAAACGTCCTCAAGCCCGAAGGGAAAGGGAAGGCTGAATTCCCCCAAAAAAAACAACCGCCACTGCATCTCTCTAACTTGATCGTCGGAGGGGTCGGGTCGAGCGCACCCGACCATTGTGCAGGTATCAAGCCGAGGTCTCCCGATCGGGACGCACCGGCGACAGGGGTCGGGTTGAGCGCACCCGACCATTGTGCAGGTATCAAGCCGAGGTCTCCCGATCGGGACGCACCGGTGATCCCCGCTTGGGAAGAGTCGCCGCATCGTCCCGAGTCCGAGGCCGCACCCGACCATCCCGGTGGAGACGAGTACCGCCCCAGGGAGATCCCCGCCATTCGGACCCCCGAACGAGCCGAGACGACCTCCCGGGTCACGGCTAAGAAAAAGGGTGTTTACACTAAATAGAAAAAAAGGTGTTTACACTAACAATATCTACTTGATATCTTACAAGTGAATCCCTAGAAACGCAGTTCCATGATGACAGGCATTATAGAACTGGCGCAATCGAGAAATAATAGATCAGTGTTACTGAGATGGCACAGGGAATCTATTCGGTCAAAGAGAGGATCACTGTCAAATGACCAACCATATTTATAGTTCATATCACTCGAATTGAATTGCTTTCGTGCATCTCAAAGCACGCATTACCTTGATTTCTGCATCTAGCCTCTGACCTGTGGGCGCTAGCCGTCTGCCATTCCTCTCCTTTGCCTTGTAACAGAAGAAATCGTTCGCTTCCTAAATGCCTGTGTGCAACGATATCTAATCAGTATCAAAGCCTTGTAGAAACAGCCAGATGATACAATGAGTTGAGGTTCCCCCAACCTGCAGTTTGCTGTGGTGAGTGGTTGACAGCCTCGTGCGCCATCACAAGTACACACCCTGGAAAGGCAGGCGAAGGCAAGTGAAGCCCATCGACTCCGACAGCTCATTAGGTGAGAAGGAAGGAGATATAAAATACTCCATTGGGACAGAGAGACGCCCCTATTCTTTCTTCTCTGGTCCCATTAAAGTCAGCAGCGCCACTTCCATCATGGGGCGTCTGAACCCAGGCAAGCTTCATGGGGCCTCACCCCAGTTTCCTTGGAGACCGTTCATGACTGCAGCAGCAGACTCCATTTCCACGCCTAATTTGCTGCTGCATCTCCACATTTCTGCCGACCTGAGAGCCCATTAAAGAAAGTAGAAACTGCGAGGAAATGGTCTCTTAAGAGACCCTCTGCTGCCACTTTCATGGCAGTAACGAATGCTTTTTTACTCCAGTTTGATTCACCGCCTTTTCATTGCACAAGTTCTTCGACTGGGGAGAACATCTGTCGACCCTCGTCGATTCTTTCACGTAAGAGATGGATAACATGCAGCCGCTGTGCCTCGTCTTCCTCTTCCTCTGCTCCACCCTGTTGCTGCAGTGGTCGCAGGGATGTCACCCCCACGACCGTTCGGCCCTTCTCACCTTCAAGGCCGGCATCACCGCCGACCCCTCCGGCCTCCTCCGCTCCTGGGACTCGGCCACGGACTGTTGCTCAGCGTGGGACGGTGTGGCCTGCGACGCTGCCTGATAAGGGTAAAAAACTGACTTGACATAACCCCCGGATTTGACGTAATACACCCCCCCCCACGTCGGACGCCCAGTACGACGCGCTGCCCCAGAAATAGCATTAACGACGACACGACACGCACCCATACCCGTCGTACCCGAACGACCTCCTCGGCTGACCCATTACGGCCGATCGAGGCAGTCAAAGGCGCCAGCTGACACCCCCCATACCCTGCAGCAGCTCGGCTCTCCACGCAACGCCCACGGCGGCGACAGACGTCGTCAGAGGTACGGTCATGCTCTGGCAGGATGGCCCATCAGGTAACATCAACCCCCCTTATAAATACCCCCCCCGGCTCCCAGCACAAGGGGGATCTCGAACCCAATACAATACTCCTTCCCACTAACTTGATCGTCGGAGGGGTCGGGCCGAGATACCGACCCGACCTGTGTGCAGGTACCCGACCACCGTCAACCCGATTCGTCAAGGCGGAGCTCTCAAGCAAGACCCTCTGCATCCGCCATCTCAAGCCCTACAAAGGGAGACACGACCGATCCCAGGCATTTGGGGCCCTGAACCAGCCGCGTCAACCCCAAAGTCGCGGCCATAACGTTATTTACCATAACAGATTGGTGCTAGAAGGAGGGCCGACATCCAAATGTCAAGCGATCAGCAAATTTACCCCGGCGGATCCTCAAATGCGGAGCTCCCCGCCTTAGGGGAACGGCGTGACGAGACCCACGACGAACGCCCCGCAGCGGTGTCAGAACGCTACTGGCGACTGTTCAACAACCCGGGCTTGTCACCCCCTGGCGGCGCACCCGCCAACTCCTCGCAAGTGTCGCCCGAGGCCTTTCATGACCTCGCCCACCAGGTCCAAACTCTGACAAGCATGGTGCAGACCATTATCTCCCAACGAACCCCTCCGCGTGCGGCGAGGCCCTCGCAGCAACAGGAGACTCTCGCCCGGACCCACGCACCACCCCCAGAACTTCCGGGCTCGCCTAGAAACCCCACAACCCGACCGGGGAGCAGGGAAGCCGAGGACACGGTGAGCCGCCCCGACTGCTGACTCGACGAACGCCCTACGGGCCCAGCTGCGCCTCGTCAGTCAAAGGCTGGACGAGGTACAACAGGAGGTTCGTAAGTCAAAAGGAGAACCCGGGACGGACGGACACCAAGGATCTCCGTTCACCCCCGAGATACAGGATCAGGCGATCTCGCCGCACTTCCGCCTCCCTACCCTGGACGCGTATGACGGCGCAACCGACCCCGCGGACCATGTGGCCGCTTTTCGGTGTCGAGCAAAGAGCAGTCTCCTCGTCCGGAGGGCCCTGTTGAGCGACACATCGATGTCATAGCCGGGGGCCCCGCATCCGGAGGAAGTTCTATGTCGGGCAGGAAGGCCTATGCCCGGACCGCCCCCGACGAAGCCTCGGGACGTGAGCCTTGTTGGGAAATTATTGGGGACGACATCACATGCGCAGCGGAAGAACAAGAAAACAAAAATCCCCGATTCCCAAAAAGATGTTTGTCGTCGTGCGAAGATTGGTGCGCAAAAATCCACAAAACACAAAACTGCGTATAGAGATTGTGTTACCTAGGGAGATCGTATATCCCTGTTTCCTTGCAGATCCTTAGGAGAGGGTGAAGGAGGTCAAGCGTCCTCCTCTCTAGCGGTGATCCACACAGCAGGGTTGCGACGACCCTCCTCAAAACTCCAGGCCTACTCTGAGATGGAGAGGGAGAGGAGAATAGGAAGGGCAAGCAAAGACTCTAGCCTATGAGGCTGTGAATCCCTCCTATTTATAGAGATCCCGTGTCAAACCCTAATGGGTCCTTCCCTAGTGGGTATTGGATCTGCATCCAATAAGACAAGGGCTCCGTCGGATATCTCATATCCGAACCTCTACTCATCGCAATGCCTACCATATGTGTGTGACCCTCTAGGCCCAATATCGAGCTGGCCGTGAGTCATACCTGTCAGAACTCCTTCTGACTGAGTGAATTATTATCTCTGTAATAATTCACTTGACTCATCGACTACGGACGTACTAGGCCACTACGCCGTAGTCCCCGGAGTCTATACTCATAATAGCCTCCTCATAGGTCTGAGGATCAATATCCTCTACATCCTCTGCTCTAATATGTCCCACATATCTCTCAGGAGGATGGGATACTCTATCAGACCTGCGTAAAGTTGAAACTTGTGTATTAGATACCTGAACAGACTCGGGCTGTAGAGTGGTGCTTGAGCTTGGTTCTCTAACTTCTCTCAACTCTATCATTCTCTCATTGTCTCCGCCAAGAATGTGTTCCTTCTCAAGGAACACTGCTCTCTTAGCTACAAAGACCTTTTGGTCCTCGAGATGATAGAAGTAATACCCACAAGTTTCCTTGGGGTATCCCACAAATATGCATCGCTCTGTCCTTGATTCTAACTTATCGGGGTTGTGTCTTTTAACGTGGGCAGGGCAACCCCAAATCTTAACAACCTTAAGATCAGGCTTCTTCCCTTTCCATATCTCATATGGTGTAGACACTACCGACTTAGTTAGAACTCTGTTCAGAAGGTAAGCTGCGGTTTCTAGGGCATATCCCCAGAATAAGATGGGTAGGTCAGCGAAACTCATCATGGACCGTACCATATCTAATAGCGTACGATTTTTCCTTTCAGAGACACCATTGAGCTGAGGTGTATAAGGAGGTGTCCATTGGGATAATATCCCATGGTCCTTGAGGAACTGAGTAAACTCTGTACTTAAGTATTCACCTCCTCGATCTGATCGAAGAGTTTTGATACTCTTTCCAGTCTGGTTCTCCATCTCATTCTTATACTCTATGAATTTCTCAAAAGCCTCGGACTTGTACTTTATTCAGTACACATATCCATACCTTGAGAAATCTTCAGTAAATGTAATGAAGTATGAGTAACCTCCAATGGCATGAGTTGACATGGGTCCACATACATCACTATGTATGAGTTCCAACAACTCATTGGCTCTCTCTCCAGTTCTACTAAATGGAGATTTGGTCAGTTTTCCACGAATGCAAGGCTCACAAGTTGCATAAGACACATAGTCGAATGGATCTAGATATCCATCATTTAGCAACTTTTGAATCATTCTTTCATGGATGTGACCTAGCCTACAATGCCACAGGTATGCACTGTTCAACTCATCTCGTTTCCTTTTGGACACATTTACATTCATGATATGTGGAGTGGTGTCTAACATAAATAAACCATTATGCAATGTTCCTTTCGTGATGATCTTATCATCTAATAATATCAAACAACCATTGTTCTCAAAAACAAATTTATATCCACTAATTGCTAAACATGAAATGGAGATAATGTTTTTGATAATAGAAGGAACAAAATAACATGCATCTAATGCAATAAAAGCTTCACTAGGCAGATGTAGGGCGACCTCGCCAACAGCTAATACAGCAACTTTTGCTCCATTACCCATCTTGAGGTCCATCTCGCCTCTCTCTAGTCTCCTAGGCCTTGCCAGAACCTGCAACGAATTGCATATATGATAAGCACTACCGGTATCCAATACCCATGTGTTATCATAAGAGTCTGACAAATGGAGACTGATCATGAATGTACCTGAAGCTTCATCAAGCTTTTGTTTCGCCCTTTCTGCAAGGTACTCTTTGCAGTTTCTCTTCCAGTGCCCATCTTTACCACAGTAGAATCACTGGCCTTTGTTCTTTGTTGGGTCTTTCTTAGCAACCTTTGCTTTACCTGGTTTGCCCTTGCCCTTTCTCTTCTTAAGGGACCTTTCTGCTTTCCTTTTCTTTTTGGTCTCACCAGTGTAGAGAACTGGCTTCTCTTTCTTAATAGTACTCTCTGCCTCCCTCAACATATTGAGGAGCTCTGGGAGAGTCACCTCAAGCTTGTTCATATTAAAATTCATTATGAACTGTGAAAAGGAATCTGGTAGGGACTGAAGCACAATGTTCACACACAAGTTATCCTCTAGGACCATTCCTAGACCTGTGAGTTTCTCTATCCACTCAATCATCTTTAGGACATGGTTCTGAACCGATGTCCCCTCAGTCATCCTAGCGCGGAAGAGGCTCTTGGATATCTCATATCGCTGAGTCCTTCCCTGTTCCTCAAACAATTTGCGGACATGTAGGAGAATGGATCTGGCATCCATCTTTTCATGTTGTCTCTGTAACTCTGGAGTCATAGAGCCCAACATATAGCACTGAGCAAGAGTGGAGTCATCAATGTACTTCACGTAGCGAGCGATCTCATCCTCGCTTGCCCCTTCTTCGGGCGTAGGCATCACTGTATCAAGGACGTATACGATTTTCTCCGCTGTGAGAATAATTCTCAAGTTACGGAGCCAATCCGTATAATTTGGACCAGTGAGGCGGTTGACATCAAGTATGCCACGTAAGGGATTTGAAAGCGACATTTTCTGAAAATAAAGATGTAGCAAAAATGAATAACATGCAGATTTTGTAAGAAATAAACTATCAAGATATGGACTTCTATCTTAATATGCTCCCACTATTTTACTAACGAGTCACGCGACACCCTAAGCACGTGAAACGGAAGTCTCCGGCATACTTCTAGTGAGGATCAGGATCCAATCAGCGTCTTAGTGTAACCTCGAGGGACTCGACCAATCACACTAAGCCTAAAAGGTAGGCAACTCTTGCCGATCACAACTCCTTGTGATTCCCGTCCTGTTCGGCCTCCGAATCACCATGGCCTCGAGGGACTCGACCAACCATGATGCTCGGTTAAGTCAACACCTTCGTTACAAGATGAGTCTGATTTGATAATATACCCTCGAGGGACTCGACCAAGCATACCATGCCCTCAGGTCACCGGTGACATCTCTATGTTGTAAGCAAGATAGCGAATCGCGATATAGGTGAGTCTCGAGGGACTCGACCAACTCAACCTACACCGGGAATCGGTTCCTACTCATAACGATGGAAGGCCACGTGGGTCAATCTAATTGCCTCACGTTTACCAACTTAATATTATCGAGAGATGTTTCTATAATTTGGTCTCCTAATATGACATGTCACACATATATATATTTAATATATATCTACATCGCATGCAAATATATATACATATCTAGTATGTGTATAAGCAATCACACCAGATGATCATGGACCACAACCTAATATGATTAGGCCCGAGCCAGTAGGCCTAATCACTCACATCAAGATCTATGTGTGCAACGGTGCATCTCCATGCCCTGTGATCGTCCATCTCGTCCTCGTCGGTTCCGTCGACATCTTGATGCATCTCCATGCATCACGATCGTCCGTCTCGTGGGTCCCGCTATCGCATCCACGCTCCCGCTGCGCCTCCTCATGTGATTACAACTTAATCATAGGCACGCAGGCCCGACAATAAACGAGAAATATAATGGAGGTTCGCAGACCTCAATAATAATAATCACAAGTACACACATCACACGGTCCATGATCATCCGTCCACACATCATACATCACATGTATAAATAATCATCATCATGTAGGACTACTAGATAATAATAAAAATAATAATCAACTAAACCTTTTAATTAATTAATATTTTTCTGAAATCAGGGACATGTAGGGAATTTCTCAATTCCTAAGGGTATTTTCGTAATTTGGACAAAAGACAGAAACTGGAATTTTTCAAATTCCGAGGGGCAAAACTGTCTTTTGCCCAGAAAACCCTAATACCCTTTCCCCCTTTCGCTGCTGCCGCCGCCGCCACCCTGCCGGCGGCGGCCTGTGCGGCGGGGCGTGCCGCCTGCAGGCGAGGGCAGTGCCTCTGCCCGTGGGCTGCCAGCCCCGCCAGCAGCAAGCCTGCTGCAAGCAGACCGCCGTCCGGCTGCTGCAGGCACAGCGCTTGCGCATGCACCGGCGCTGTGCTGCCTGGCTGCGGCTGCGGCTACCGCTGCAGGTGGCTGCAGGCATGCAGATCGAGGGCAGCAACTGTTGCTGCCCTTCCTCGCTTTTGCGTCAACGATTTTGACGTCAATATTCTTCCTAAACACAACACACGCAGTTCAAAACCAATCATTCGCACGAACAACCTGGCTCTGATACCACTGTTGGGAAATTATTGGGGGCGACATCACATGCGCAGCGGAAGAACAAGAAAACAAAAATCCCCGATTCCCAAAAAGATGTTCGTCGTCGTGCGAAGATTGGTGCGCAAAAATCCACAAAACACAAAACTGCGTATAGAGATTGTGTTACCTAGGGAGATCGTATATCCCTATTTCCTTGCAGATCCTTAGGAGAGGGTGAAGGAGGTCAAGCGTCCTCCTCTCTAGCGGTGATCCACACAGTAGGGTTGCGACGACCCTCCTCAAAACTCCAGGCCTACTCTGAGGTGGAGAGGGAGAGGAGAATAGGAAGGGCAAGCAAAGACTCTAGCCTATGAGGCTGTGAATCCCTCCTATTTATAGAGATCCCGTGTCAAACCCTAATGGGTCCTTCCCTAGTGGGTATTGGATCTGCATCCAATAAGACAAGGGCTCCGTTGGATATCTCATATCCGAACCTCTACTCATCGCAATGCCTACCATATGTGTGTGACCCTCTAGGCCCAATATCGAGCTGGCAGTGAGTCATACCTGTCAGAACTCCTTCTGACTGAGTGAATTATTATCTCTGTAATAATTCACTTGACTCATCGACTACGGACGTACTAGGCCACTACGCCGTAGTCCCCAGACGATACAGGGGAATCCAATCCATTGGACCTGTCTGTCCTCAGTTACCATATACCTATAGTCCCTCATCCATCTAATATCCTAGAGACCGTATATTGAGCATGGTGCTGTCAGACCCATACGGTTTCTACTCGAGTCTCGCTCTAATCGGATTCTCCCGGAGAACTCTTTCTCTCTCAACCCGAATGACCCTGGCCAGGGATTTATCTGAGCAAGAACACATGGGATATTCCTCTCATGATGCCGAGAGTGGATGATCCTCTGTCGACACTCAATAGCCCTCGTAAGGTCGACTACCACTCCCAATGACCAGCTGTACTAGATCTGGGAACAGCCAAACCTATAAGTCTGGTATCAAAGAGTGGAGCACTCATACAGGACATCCTTGGTGTCTCAAGTCTAAGGACCAGATACACCACTAGGACTACGGAATCGCTGTCTGACAATAAGGCATCATCAACCATCCAGCATTCCGTAAGCGGATCAATCAGTGAACTCATTCTCCAATGAGCACCTGTACTGTATCCCTAGTGTCCCTACACGAGCAGCTATGAGACCAGCTGCATCCATCATATGGACGGGTATACAGCACACCAGTCTATCCGGTTATCACGATGTCCCTCTCGAGTAACCTATGACCGGGATTATTTAGGATATGTGTTTAAAGGTGAATCGATCTCATTATCGTGATCTCATCACGATCTGATTCCCATTGCACAAATCCAAGGATATCACAATATATATGCATTTATGCAATAGTTATAAAGTGATATACGCCAAAATATAATAAGCAAAAAGATTCTGTATCAAGTCACACGTGCCATCACTCACGTGATTGGCTTGCTGGGCACCTATGACTAGCAAGCCTGAGCCCGAGATCACCTTCCCAGCCGGAGCCACTGAGCGGCCCCACCACGACGACGCCCTGGTGATATCGGCCAGGGTAGCCAACGCGCGAGTGAGAAGAATCATGGTCGACACGGGGAGCTCGGCCGACATACTCTACTTTGGCGCCTTCCAGAAGCTGGGCCTAGCCAGGGAAAATTTAAGCCCGATGTGCTCGGCGCTCACCGGCTTCACGGGAGATTCGATATCACCTCTGGGAGCCATTACCCTACCTCTGACTCTGGGGACCCCGCCGAAATCAAAGACTGCCATGACCACTTTTCTAGTGGTCGACCTTCCCACCGCTTATAACGCCATACTTGGTCGGCCGACCCTCAACAAGGTCAGAGCCGTCGTCTCGACCTACTACCGGACCGTCAAATTCCCGACACGGGAGGGAGTCGGGGAAGTCACCGGAAGCCCCCAAGAGTTCAGGCGCTGCTACCTTACCTCCGTCTCATTGGGCAAAAGGACCAGGGGAGAGGCGCCTCTAGAAGATCCCCGGGAGGCAAAAAAGCCGGCCCCTCACCCAGAGCCGAGGGGGTCCACTGTTGACATCCCCTTACGGGAAGCACGGCCGGATCAGACGGTCAAGGTCGGATCAGAGCTGCCCGAGTGGGAACGGGAACAGCTCGTCGGTCTTCTGCGGGAGAATGCCGACATCTTCGCCTGGTCTCCATCGGACATGAAGGGAGTCGATCCCAAGGTCGCGGAGCATCATCTCAATATCCCACATGACGCCCGTCCGGTAAAGCAAAAGCCCCGGCGCCACGCACCTGACCGGCAACGTGCCATACAAGAAGAGGTGGACCGACTCTTGGCGGCAAGCTTCATAGAAGAGGCCAAGTATCCTCAGTGGTTGTCCAATGTAGTTCTCGTGAAAAAACACAATGGAAGCTGGAGGATGTGCGTTGACTACACCAGTCTCAATGATGCGTGTCCTAAAGACTGCTACCCCCTCCCGAAGATCGACCAGCTGGTCGACGCGACAGCAGGGCACGCGCGCCTCTCTTTCATGGACGCCTATTCAGGATACAACCAGATCAGGATGGCACCCGAAGACAGGGAACACACGGCTTTCCTCACCGATCAAGGGATATACTTCTACAAGGTCATGTCGTTCGGGTTGAAAAACGCCGGAGCCACATACCAGAGGACGGTAAACAAAATGTTTGCCCCCCAAATCGGGAGGAACATGGAAGTCTATGTGGACGACATGATTGTGAACAGCAGAGAAGCCGGAACACACCTTGCCGACCTAGCCGAGACCTTCGCCACGCTACGCAAATTCGGCATGCGGCTCAACCCCACAAAGTGTGCTTTCGGCGTCACCTCCGGGAAGTTCCTAGGGTTCATTGTACACCAGAGAGGAATCGACGCCAACCCAGAGAAAGTACAGGCAATAATCGATATGCAGTCCCCCCGGACAGTTAAAGACCTGCAGCGACTCAACGGTAGACTTGTCGCCCTGTCTCGCTTCCTCGCCCGATCGGGCGATCGTTGCCTCCCTTTCTTCAAGGCGCTCAAAGACCCGAAGAACTTCCAATGGACATCGGAATGCGAGGAGGTTTTCAAACAGATGAAGCGGCACTTGGCCAGCCTCCCTCGACTCGCTTCCGTCATTCCCGACGAGAAGCTGGGACTCTATCTGGCGGCCTCCCCGCACGCAGTTAGCTCCGTCCTCGTCAAGGAAAGCTCCGGCACACAACTCCCGATCTACTACGTCAACCACGTCCTGAAAGGACCTGAGGAGCGTTACACGCCGATAGAAAATCTCGCACTCGCCCTGGTGCTCTCGGCTCGGAAGTTGCGCCCCTACTTCCAGGCGCACTCGGTGGAAGTCGTCACCGACCAGCCTCTCCGGCAGATCTTAACAAAGTTCGATGTTGCAGGTCGGCTCCTCAGATGGGCGGTGGAGCTCGGAGAACATGATATCAGCTACGTGCCCAGAACCGCCATCAAGGCTCAGGCGGTAGCCGACTTCATCGTGGAATTGACTCGGGTGGACAAAGACCTCGAGGGAACTCCTGAGGCTTGGACCCTACACGTGGACGGCTCGGCCAGCTCAAAGGGTGCCGGAGCTGGGCTGGTCCTTCTCGCTCCCGACGGAAGCTCATTCGAACGTTCCCTCCGCTTCGGGTTTAAAGCCACCAACAACGAGGCGGAGTACGAAGCGCTCCTAGCCGGATTAAGGCTGGCCCTCGAGATGCAGGTGGCCGCAATACACGTCCTCACTGACTCGCAACTCGTGGCCGAACAACTCAGCGGTGGATACGAAGCTCGTGACGCGACCATGGCCAAATATCTGGCGCGGGTAAGGGATCTAACCGCGAAATTCCCTTACTTCACATTATCTAATGTTCCGAGGGAGGAAAACGGACGAGCCGACGCGCTCGCTAAGCTGGCGTCAAGGCGAACCCCCGAAGCATGGCCGGAGATAGAGGAGCTTCCCGCTCGCGCCATTGAGGTAGCAACCACGGCCCCAGGCGGCGCGCCGACCACGTGGGTGCAAGAGCTGCTGAGCTTCAAGCGAGATGGAACCCTCCCTCTCGACGAAGTCGCGGCTCGGCGTCTGCGCCGCACACACGCGTGGTACACCGAGGAAAGTGGCCGGCTTTACAGACGATCCTTCACCTACCCCCTACTGAGGTGTTTGGAGCCTGACGAAGCCCAGATCGTCCTGGCTGAAACTCACGAGGGGATCTGCGGCGAACACATTGGCGGGCGGACCCTGGCGCACAAGATACTACGCCAAGGCTACTACTGGCCAACCATGTGTCGAGACGCAAAAGCTTACGTGCAGCGGTGCAGCTCGTGCCAGCAACACGCCCGCGCGCCTCGACAGCCTGCGGTCTCCCTCAGTCCCATCGACTGCGCATGGCCGTTCGCCCAGTGGGGACTGGACCTCCTCGGCCCCTTTCCACCAGCCTCTGGGCAGTGGAAGTATATAATTGTGGGAGTAGACTACTTCACAAAGTGGGTTGAGGCCGAGCCACTGGCCACGACGACGGAACACCAGATGGAGAAATTCGTTTGGAAAAACCTTGTGACCCGGTTCGGGTTGCCCAGAGCCATTGTCACCGACAACGGACCTCAGTTCGCCGGCACGAGGTTCCGGGAATTCTGCGCCGGTCATGGCATTCAACTGAGGTTCAGTTCGGTGGCCCACCCTCAGACGAATGGGTTGGCCGAGGTAACCAACCGATCCATCCTGGATGGCCTCAGAAGAAGAGTGTCCGCGGCCCGATCGACCTGGACGGACGAGCTCCCCAGCGTGCTGTGGTCACTGCGCACCACCCCCAAGGCTGCGACCGGAGAATCCCCCTATAGCCTGACTTTCGGAACCGAGGCCGTCCTACCGCCCGAGATGACTGTCGCTACGCTTCGGACGAGGAGCTATGACCAGGAGGCCTCGAACCAGGGACTTCGCGCCAACCTCGACGTGCTCGAGGAGCGACGCGCCGATGCACACCTGAAGGCCCTCTCTCACCAGAGAGCCGTCGCAAGGGTCTACAACAGAAAGGTGCGACCCAGGCCAATCAGGTTAGGCGATCTGGTCCTACGAAGGGCCGAAGTCAGCGACCCAACCCGAACGAGGGGGAAGCTGGCCCCCAAGTGGGAGGGACCTTACCGGGTTACCAACGTGGTTCGACCAGGTACTTATCGACTCACAACAATGGACGGTTCCTCCCTGCCGAGTACATGGAACGTCCAGAACCTTAGAAAGTTCTTCGTCTGAGGCCAATGCCCCAGCTCCCAAGATTGAAGTTGTGCAATTTTCGGAGCTTAAAAGACACTGGAAAAAGATTCTTTTATTCATGAAGCATGGGATTACAAGGCCCAACTTTCGAAGCAGAAAGACGTACTGGGAGGAAGTTTTCTTTACAAAGCAAGGGGCTACAACCGCAACCAGACCCGAAGGTCACGAAAATTACAAAATACGGAAGCTGCTCGGCTGAGCTAACCTCCAGACCGCCCTAACCGTCAGATCCTCCCACGCCATCATCAAAGGGAACTTCCTCCGGCATGTCCACATCCAAATCCTCAGGATGCGAGACAAACGGATCCGCCTCCACTTCCAGCCCGGGATGGCTCGTCTGGAACCGGCCAAGGGCGATTCGGTACCCGTACTCGTAGGTAACCTGCCCCGACCGAGCCAGCCCGAGCTGGAAGCCCGGGGACTGTTTATAAGCCTCGATTACCTCCTCTTTCTCCGGCCGCCGCTCCCGCTCGGCCGCCAGGGCTTCTGAAGCCCCCTTCACGTCAGCCAGTGCGCCCTCCAACCGCTGGGTCAGGACGGCTGCCTCGTCTCGGGCCAGACGAGCCTCTGACTGTGCTCCCTCCAGGAGTCCCCGGAGATTGCCTTTCTCCTCCTCGGCCGCCTTCGCCTCGGACCTTAAGCGAAGGACCTCGGCCTCCAGCGCCAACGCACGCTTGTCGGCCGCCCCTGCCTCAGCTCGGAGATGCATCGCCTCCTCCTCGAGCTTCGAGGAACGCTGCTCGGCCGCCGCAACCGCCTCCGGAGCCGCCCCGGCCCGCACCTCCTCGAACTGTTTGCGCAGCTCGGCGTTGCGGTCGCACAGAATTCCAAGGGCCTGACCCGCGTCGCGAACCCGGTCTGCCAGTGCCATCGCGTAGTGCTGGCCCTGCAAGAAGAAAGTCGGAACGACCCTCGGGAGCACCACAAGCAGGAAGCTGGCAGCGGAACACTTACCCACAACAGCGACTTCACCGACTTCCCGAACAGGACGTCGGACGGCAGAGTGTACATCTCGCGGGCCAGATCAGGGTGCAGCCCCCCTCGGACAAACGCGGCCGCGGTCTCCCCGTCGGCCCAGACCCGGGTCCCGCGGGTCAGCCCCGCCCACCGGGCTACCAACCGGTCAGAAGGTTGGCCCTCAGAAAGTTCGCCCATCAGGCGTGCATGATAGAAGTCGTTCGGCGGGCCCGCCGGAAGACGACACAAGTCCCGGATCGAAGGATCCCGAGGCGCCTTTCCTGCGACCACGTTGCTCGGGCCTACCTCGCCCCGACCTCGCCGTCCTCGCCTATCGTGCGAGCCCGACTCCGCCGCCTCTGCGCTCTCCTGAGCCCTTGGGGGAGTCGGTTTCTTCGGAGCTACGACCTTTGCCTTCTTTCGAGGACGGGCGTCCTCGAGATCCACCGGCGCCTCTCTAGTGTCAGCGCTCGGGCCGACCTGGCGCCGCGGAGATGCGGCGGACGAAATGCGTCCTCCACGCACCACGGCAAGTTTCACCATCCCTGCACAAACACAACGACCTCGGTTAGTATTCCAAAAAAGAAAAGCAAAATTGGAAGGCCCACCGCCACCTTCTCAGGGCATACCTCGAGGTACTGGGCTCAAGCCCGCCTCGACCAGCCACGCCTCGGTCATCTTTTGGATGACTCGAGAAGAAGGGAGGATCTCCTTCAATCTTCGAAGGGCTCGGAGCTCCCCCTCGTCCAAGGCCGGGGCAGTATTATCGACTGCGCGCGCCGCCCACCGGAGCCCGAAGCTCCAACTCCTCGGATGGCAAACGTAGAAGAAGCGCTCCTTCCACCCCTTGTTGCTAGAAGGAGCCCCACTGACACGAAAACCCGGTCGGGCGAACAAATAATAGCCCCCCGACCCTCTGGATAGACGGAAACAGGAGAGGAAAAGGGACCGGCTCGGGGCGATCTGGGCATAATAGCATTCCCCAAGGAACGCCACCAGATAGCGCCAAGAATTCGGCGCCATCTGGGAAGGGGAAATGCGCCACCACGAGACACAGGCGGTAATGACGGGGTGGAACGGAAGGCGCAGCCCGGCCTCAAAGGCGTCTACTGTTAGGGCAAAGCCCTTGGGTATAGGATCATACGCCCGCTGCCCCGGCTCAGGAGCAATGAGCGTGAACTCCGCCGGGATACCGTAACGGTCCCGGAGGAGGCCGAGCGACGACTCGCTCACGGTGGAGTCGAGGTCGTGCGGCCACATAAGCGATTCGAGGGCTTTGGTGGCCCTTTCCTCGGACGACGAGCGGGAGCTCGCCAACGCCACCCCCTCACCGGCGGCACCGGGAAGAGGAGGCGGAGAAGGAAGGGACGAAGGAGGGGAAGCCATCCTTACCGAGCTTTTGGGAAGGAAGGGCGGCTGAAGAAGTGCCGGACTAGGACACCCAAAGGAGGGATTGAAGCAAAAGCAGGTACCAAGAAGTGAAAGGGACCGACGGAGCGATACTTATAGCCTGTTTCCCGCCGAAACGACGACCTTTCCCCTCCTGAGCCGCGCTGCGAAGACGCAAAGGTCGCATCGCCATAACTTCGGCCGGTGCGGCTCTTAAATGCGACGCGGTATGAAGTACGGAGCCCCTAATCATATCAACCTTGAAAACCGACGACGCCCGAAAGGCACGGCCCTTTGACCTTTCCCAGGCAAAAGGCGACCCGGCCGCCCGCGCCCGCACAACGGTCAAAACGACCTAACGCTAATCGAAAGTCAAGTATCGCTTCGGTCACGTTACGCCCGAACCCACCACCTCGGTCGCGGCCCACCCGCACCGAGCGCCTCGGTTAATCTACCCCGAGTCACACCTGCGCGGTCACCCCGCCTGCGTTGTGCTCCTCGGCTCTCCGGCTCTGCGCCACCCCGAGCCACACCTGCGCGGTCACCCCGCCTGTTGTGCTCCTCGGCTCTCCGGCTCTGCGCCACCCCGAGCCACACCTGCGCGGTCAACCCGCCTGTTGTGCTCCTCGGCTCTCCGGCTCTACGCCACCCCGAGCCACACCTGCGCGGTCACCCCGCCTGCGTTGTGCTCCTCGGCTCTCCGGCTCTGCGCCACCCCGAGCCACACCTGCGCGGTCACCCCGCCTGTTGTGCTCCTCGGCTCTCCGGCTCTGCGCCACCCCGAGCCACACCTGCGCGGTCAACCCGCCTGTTGTGCTCCTCGGCTCTCCGGCTCTACGCCACCCCGAGCCACACCTGCGCGGTCACCCCGCCTGTTGTGCTCCTCGGCTCTCCGGCTCTGCGCCACCCCGAGCCACACCTGCGCGGTCACCCCGCCTGTTGTGCTCCTCGGCTCTCCGGCTCTGCGCCACCCCGAGCCACACCTGCGCGGTCACCCCGCTTGTTGTGCTCCTCGGCTCTTCGGCTCTGCGCCACCCCGAGTCACACCTGCGCGGTCACCCCGCCTGTTGTGCTCCTCGGCTCTCCGGCTCTGCGCCACCCCGAGTCACACCTGCGCGGTCACCCCGCCTGCGTTGTGCTCCTCGGCTCTCCGGCTCTGCGCCACCCCAAGCCACACCTGCGCGGTCACCCCGCCTGTTGTGCTCCTCGGCTCTCCGGCACTGCGCCACCCCGAGCCACACCTGCGCGGTCACCCCGCCTGTTGTGCTCCTCGGCTCTCCGGCTCTGCGCCACCCCGAGCCACACCTGCGCAGTCACCCCGCCTGTTGTGCTCCTCGGCTCTCCGGCTCTGCGCCACCCCGAGTCACACCTGCGCGGTCACCCCGCCTGTTGTGCTCCTCGGCTCTCCGGCTCTGCGCCACCCCGAGTCACACCTGCGCGGTCACCCCGCCTGCGTTGTGCTCCTCGGCTCTCCGGCTCTGCACCGCCCCGAGTCACACCTGTGCGGTCACCCCGCCTGCGTTGTGTTCCTCGACCCTCAACTTCGCATCTCCCCAGTCATGCCTGCGCGGTCGCACCACCTGCATAGTGCCTCTCGACCCTCATCGACCCTAATGGCCCCTAGGCCGACCCCGCTCAGCCTCCCGACCAAGTTGCGTATCCCGGCTAAGCTCTGCTCGGGAAGTACTAACGCGACCGATCCAACTACGGCACGCCTCTCAGACCCACCTGAACAGCACGTTGAAGCAGGGAACCATGCCTCGAACTCCTTACACGTAAAGCCGATGCATAGCTCCTTTCGGGTGGGGCATATGATAAGGGTAAAAAACTGACTTGACATAACCCCCGGATTTGACGTAATACACCCCCCCACGTCGGACGCCCAGTATGACGCGCTGCCCCAGAAATAGCATTAACGACGACACGACACGCACCCATACCCGCCGTACCCGAACGACCTCCTCGGCTGACCCATCACGGCCGGCCGAGGCAGTCAAAGGCGCCAGCTGACACCCCCCATACCATGCGGAAGCTCGGCTCTCCACGCAACGCCCACGGCGACGACAGACGCCGTCAGAGGTACGGTCATGCTATGGCAGGATGGCCCATCAGGTAACATCAACCCCCCTTATAAATACCCCCTCCGGCTCCCAGCACAAGGGGGATCTCGAACCCAATACAATACTCCTTCCCACTAACTTGATCGTCGGAGGGGTCGAGCCGAGATACCGACCCGACCTGTGTGCAGGTACCCGACCACCGTCAACCCGGTTCGTCGAGGCGGAGCTCTCAAGCAAGACCCTCTGCATCCGCCATCTCAAGCCCTACAAAGGGAGACACGACCGATCCCAGGCATTTGGGGCCCTCAACCCCAAAGTCGCGGCCAGAACGTTATTTACCGTAACACTGCCACTGGCCGCGTCGTCAACGTCTCCCGCCCTGGCCTCTCCCCCGGGCCCGACTTCATCTCCGACGCCTCCATTGCCGGGAGTCTCTCGCCTGCCCTCGGCGACCTCTTCTCCCTCCGGTTGCTCGATCTCAGCAACCTCAAGCAGCTCGCCGGCCCCGTTCCACCCGCCCTCGGCCGCCTCTCCCGCCTTGAACACCTCCTCCTCGACTCCAACCAACTCACCGGCTGCATCCCCTCCGCCTTCGCAAACCTCACCCGACTCCGGAAGCTCTCCCTCGGCAACAACCGCCTCTCCGGATCGCTTCCCCCTTCCATGTTCACCTCTCCATTTCTTTCCGTGGTCTCTCTTTCCAACAACAGGCTAACCGGCGGCATCCCGGCATCCATCGGGCGGGTACCTGCAATGGAGGCACTAGACCTCCATGGCAACCACCTCACCGGCTCCATCCCCATGGAGATCAGATTGCTGCGAAGGCTCACTGTTCTTGATCTTTCAGAGAACAAGATCTCCGGCGGCATCCCCAGCTCCATAGGCAAGCTAAAAAACCTGGTGGTTCTCTACTTGAACCAGAACCGCATCACGGGAAGCATTCCGCCTTCCATCGCCGGTATGGTCTCGCTGCAGTTCTGTAGGATGTCGGAGAACCAGCTCACCGGGAGCATCCCGGATTCGATCGGCGGCCTACCTAGCATCGAGAGACTGATACTGGAGAACAACAAGCTCACCGGTCAGCTGCCCGCCGCTATAGGACGCCTCGCCACGCTCACGGACATCTTCTTCTCCAACAACCGATTTACCGGCAGGATCCCTTCCAGCTTCGCCAACCTGGCCAATCTGCAGACGTTAGACCTGTCGCGGAACCGCCTCGGTGGTCCAATCCCCGCCGAGCTCTCCCGGCTGCGGAACCTCCAAGAGCTGGATCTCTCCTTCAACTCCCTGATGCACTTGGGCAGGCCGCCGAGCTGGCTCGGCCAGATGAACATATTCAAGCTTGTCCTGGCGGACACAGGGATCTCCGGTCCGCTGTCTGACTGGCTGTCGTCGGCGTCGTCCATCTCGATCCTCGACCTTTCCAGCAACGGACTGGTGGGGGATCTCCCGCCGTGGATCGGCAACATGACCGGGCTCTCGTTGCTCAACCTCTCCAACAACACTCTGCATTCGGGGATCCCGGAGGGGTTCAAGAACCTGACGCTGCTGATGGACCTGGACCTGCACTCCAACGAGCTATACGGCCGGCTGCGGCCAGTGCTGGCGAAGGGGACGCAAGACCCCTTGGGGCACTACCGGACGCTGGATCTGTCACGCAACCGGTTCACCGGGGGGCTTGACGAGGGCGTGGGGGAGCTGGCCGCGATGGACACAGTAGAGAGGCTAGTGGTGTCGCACAACCCAGAGCTTGGCGGCGGGATACTGGCGTCCATGGCGAGGCTGGCGGCGCTGAAGGAGGTGGGGATGGCGGGGAACGGGCTCTCCGGGAGCATACCTGAGGGCGTGCTGGACCTCGCGCGACTGACTGAGTTCGATGTATCAGATAACAGGCTCAGCGGTCGGATACCGCGCCATCGGGCTCCCTTGACGGCGGAGGGCTTCAGAGGAAACACGGGGCTCTGCAGCGCGCCTCTCCCGCCATGCAAGCTGTGGTAACGAGCCAAAGTACACAGGAAGGAGTCTCAGATTTAATTTCCCGATGTCAAGGTGACGGAGAACAAAACAAAACTTTCTTGTTTGACAATTCATGGAAACGTAAGAACGGCTTGCACTTTTTTCTTTTTCGTTTTTTGGAGTCCAATTGTCTATTAAGGTGAGGAATCTTAATATATCAAACTATATAATATAATATAAGGCTACATACTTACATAATTTATAGAGATTGATGAATATATCTATATACTTGAGCTCCTCCAATCGAACAATATCCATGTGTTGTGTCAGTCGACGTAATAAAATCTGGTTCAAACTGTTTTCAGTTAGATTTGATTAAAATAAGATAGTTTGAATCGTAATCGATTCAAATTTATTTAATCGATTCGATTAATTCGATTCAATTAATCAGTTTATAATTAAAATAATTATATATATATATATATAATAAATTAGTTCAATTCAATTGATCCGAATTGAAATCTTGGTTAGGTTCAATTTGAACAACCTCTACCATTTATGGCTTGCACAATATTTTTCTAATAATATATTTACAAATATGTGTACCAAATCTAAATCTATGATTATATAAGAGGACCTCGATAAAATGAATATTCTTTATGTTTTTATTTTCATCACAAGTAAATTTGATTAGGTTTTGCACTAATCTCCGATCTCCAACCGATGTTTAAGAGTGGCAGAAGTCATGAGATTGTTAAGAAGAACCGTTTAATAGTCAAAATCATATATCATGGTCTACATCGACTCAAAATATTTATTGATAGGGGTAAAAAATTGATTTGACATAACACCCCGGATTTGACGTAATGTACCCCCACGTCGGACACCCTGTGCGGCACACTGCCCCAGAACGTGCATTAACAACGACACGACGCGCACCCACACTCGCCATACCCAAACAACCTCCTCGGCTGACCCCTCATGGCCGGCCGAGGCAGGGGAAGGCGCTGACTGACACCCCCCATACCCTGCGGCAGCTCGGCCTTCCACGCAACGACCACGACGACAGACGCCATCAGGGGTACGACCCTGCCCCGACAGGATGGCACATCAGGTAACATCAAACCCACTTATAAATACCCTCTAGCTCCTAGCAGGTAAGGGGGACGATCTCATCCAAAAAACTCCTCTCCACCATCACTGACTTGATCGTCGGAGGGGTCGGGCCGAACCACCAACCCGACCTGTGTGCAGGTACTCGACCGCTGCCGAACCCACTTGACGCCGTGGAACTTTCCAGTCAGATCCCCTACATCAGTCACCACAGCACCCCCGGGGAAGCCGCGTCTGATCCCAGCCATTTGGAGCCCTGAACCAGCCACGTCGACACAGAGGTCACGGCTAAAAAAGGTTACTTACCGTAACAGATTGGCGCTAGAAGGAGGGGCCGTCCAAATGTCAGGCGATCCGCGAATCCGCCTCGGCGGATCCTCAACTACCGAGCTCCCCGCCTTGGGGGAGCATCCCCCGCATAATGAAACCCACGACGACAGCCCCGCGGCGGTATCGGAGCGCTACTGGCGACTGTTCAATGACCCAAGCTTATCACCCCCCGACGGCGTGCCTGCCGGCCCGTCGTCGGTATCACCCGAGGCTTTTCACGACCTCGCCCACCAAGTCCGAACCCTGACAAGCATGGTCCAGACCATCATCCCGATCGTCTCCCAACGGACCCCTTCGCACGCGACCCGGCCCTCGCCACAACGGGAGACCCCTATCCAGACTCACGTACCACTTCCTGAGCTCCCCATCTCACCTCAAAACCTCGCAGCTCGGCCCGGGAGCCGAGAAGTAGAAGACGCGGCAAGCCGACCCGAGCCCGAGGTTCCGACCGCCGACTCGACTAATGCCCTACGGGCTCAGCTACGCCTTGTCAGTCAAAGGCTTAACGAGGTACAACAGGAAGTCCGCAAGTCAAAGGGAGAGCTCGGGGCAGACGGACGCCAAGGATCTCCGTTCACCCCCGAGATACAAAACCAGGCGATCCCGCCGCACTTCCGCCTCCCCTCTCTGGATGCGTATGACGGCGCCACCGACCCGGCAGACCACGTGGCCGCTTTCCGCGCCCAGATGGCGCTATTCGGCACTTCCGACACCCTGATGTGCAGGGCATTCCCAACGACTTTGCGCGGGCCGGCCCGCACGTGGTACGGCGGCCTGACGCCTGGGACCATCGCCTCCTTCGACCAGCTCGCCAAGGATTTCGAGCTTAACTTCCTGGCGTACGCCCGACCTAAACCGTCCATGGCATTACTGCTGGGAAATCATGGGGGGCGACATCATATGCGCAGCGGAAGAACAAGAAAACAAAAATCCCCGATTCCCAAAAAGATGTTCGTCGTCGTGCGAAGATTGGTGCGCAAAAATCCGCAAAACACAAAACTACGTATAGAGATTGTGTTACCTAGGGAGATCGTATATCCCTGTTTCCTTACAGATCCTTAGGAGAGGGTGAAGGAGGTCAAGCGTCCTCCTCTCTAGCGGTGATACACACAGCAAGGTTGCGACGACGCTCCTCAAAAACTCCAGGCCTGCTCTGAGGTGGAGAGGGAGAGGAGAATAGGAAGGGCAAGCAAAGACTCTAGCCTATGAGGCTGTGAATCCCTCCTATTTATAGAGATCCCGTGTCAAACCCTAATGGGTCCTTCCCTAGTGGGTATTGGATCTGCATCCAATAAGACAAGGGCTCCGTCGGATATCTCATATCCGAACCTCTACTCATCGCAATGCCTACCATATGTGTGTGACCCTCTAGGCCTAATATCGAGCTGGCCGTGAGTCATACCTGTCAGAACTCTTTCTGACTGAGTGAATTATTATCTCTATAATAATTCACTTGACTCATCGACTACGGACGTACTAGGCCACTACGCCGTAGTCCCCAGACGATACAGGGGAATCCAATCCATTGGACCTGTCTGTCCTCAGTTACCATGTACCTATAGTCCCTCATCCATCTAATATCCCAGAGACCGTATATTGAGCATGGTGCTGTCAACCCATACGGTTTTTACTCGAGTCTCGCTCTAATCGGATTCTCCCGGAGAACTCTTTCTCTCTCAACCCGAATGACCCTAGCCAGGGATTTGTCTGAGCAAGAACACATGGGATATTCCTCTCATGATGCCGAGAGTGGATGATCCTCTGTCGACACTCAATAGCCCTCGTAAGGTCGACTACCACTCCCAATGACCAGCTGTACTAGATCTGGGAACAGCCAAACCTATAAGTCTGGTATCAAAGAGTGGAGCACTCATACAGGACATCCTTGGTGTCTCAAGTCTAAGGACCAGTTACACCACTAGGACTACGGAATCATTGTCTGACAATAAGGCATCATCAACCATCCAGCATTCCGTAAGCGGATCAATCAGTGAACTCATTCTCCAATGAGCACCTGTACTGTATCCCTAGTGTCCCTACACGAGCAGCTATGAGACCAGCTGCATCCATCATATGGATGGGTATACAGCACACCAGTCTATCCGGTTATCACGATGTCCCTCTCGAGTAACCTATGACCGGGATTATTTAGGATATGTGTTTAAAGGTGAATCGATCTCATTATCGTGATCTCATCACGATCCGATTCCCATTGCACAAATCCAAGGACATCACAATATATATGCATTTATGCAATAGTTATAAAGTGATATACGCCAAAATATAATAAGCAAAAAGATTATGTATCAAGTCACACGTGCCATCACTCACGTGATTGGCTTGCTGGGCACCTATGACTAGCAATCTCCCACTTGACCTAAAGCCAATCACCTATGTGTCTGATCCCCATCAGACCCCTGTGACGCTCAAAGACAATCTGAGACAACGGCTTTGTCAGTGGATCTGCAATGTTATCTTCGGATGGAACTTTTTCCACTACTACATCTCCTCGGGTTACGATCTCTCTTATAAGCTGGAACCTCCTCAGAACACTTCTGATGAGACCCGGGTTCCCTTATTTGAGTAATCACCCCATAGTTGTCGCAATATAAGGAGATCGGCTCCTCGCTACCCGGCACGACTCCCAAATCTGTGATGAACTTATTCAACCAGACTCCCTCCTTTGCTGCATCTGATGCAGCAATGTACTCCGCCTTTGTGGTCGAGTCAGCAGTGGTATCTTGTTTGGAACTCTTCCAGCACACTGCTCCTCCATTCAAGGTGTACACATACCCTGAATTCGACTTGCTATCATCGACATCAGACTGAAAACTTGAGTCAGTGTAGCCTTCAACCTTAAGGCTATTACCTCCATATACTAGTAAAAGATCCTTAGTCCTTCTCAAGTACTTAAGGATACACTTTACTGCTTTCCAGTGCTCCAAGCCTGGATCCGCCTGATACCTGCTCGTGACACTCAGAGCATGCGCTATATCAGGCCTAGTACATAGCATGGCATACATGATAGACCCTATTGCTGAGGCATAAGGTATCATATCCATGTTCGCCCTTTCTTCTGGAGTCTTTGGGGACATACTCGTAGAAAGCGATATCCCATGTCTCATCGGTATGAGACCTCTCTTGGAATTTTCCATGCCAAACCTTTTGACAATAGTTTCTATGTACCTGGACTGGGACAAGCCAAGCATCCTCTTGGATCTATCTCTATAGATTCTAATCCCCAAGATATAAGATGCTTCTCCTAAGTCCTTCATGGAGAAGTGTCTAGATAACCAAGCCTTTACTGAGGATAGCATTCCTATGTCATTCCCAATGATGAGGATGTCATCCACATATAACACCAAAAAGGTAATAGCGCTCCCACTTACCTTTCTGTATACACAAGGCTCATCTTCGTTCTTAACGAAGTCATAAGATCTGATTGCCTCATCAAATCTTATGTTCCAACTTCGGGAAGCTTGCTTTAGTCCATAAATGGATCTAAGCAACCTACACACCTTATCTGGGCAGTTCTTGGACACGAATCCCTCAGGTTGCATCATATACACCTCCTCCTCAAGGTTCCTGTTATGGTGAGTAACTTTTTTAGCCGTGGCCTCGGGGCCGACACGGCTTGGTCCAAATCAGGCTGTCGGGGGATCTCTCGATGATGTGGCCTGCGGGGATCGGGAACCCTCGGGGGAGACGCCGTTGGGTTGCTCCGGAGCTCGGTGGGGCCGTCGTCTTGGTACCTGCACGAAGGTCGGGTCAGAGACTCGACCCGACCTCTCCGACGATCGAGTTAGCAACGATGTGGAGAGGATTTTGGAGGAAGAGAAGGTAGGAGTGTTATCTGGTGTGTTGGGTCTGTTTTCCCTCCCCCTTCCTTGTTTGGAACTGGGGGGTATTTATAGGTGGGCCTGGGTGTTACCTGACCTGCCCGTTTGTAGTGGTAGGTGAATACCTCACGTTGCGTCTGACACGCCCATTGGGGCTGCGTGGGAGGCCGAGTTGCTGCAGGGTATGGCGCATCTCGGTTGGCGTGCTTCTTACCCTTGGCCGAGCCCAGAAGGCGCAGAGCCGGGCTCGCTGGGCGAGGGTAGGTGGCGTTATTGTGACGGACGGGGTCCAGTCCATGCGTAAATGCGCCTGGGTCGGCGTTCCGGGGTTTCGTTGACCGGGGCGTGAAGCGTTGATTCAGGGGGGCTGGCGTCATTCACATCCTGTCGCCATTATTGCCCTCATCATATTCCCCCCCGGAAAGAAGCTATGCGTCGGTAGTCGTAGCGAGAGTCCGAGGCATGGCTTTTGTTTTAGAGTTGGTCGGCTGCGGAGTCACAGACCCTGAGGGTGCGGAAGGGGGCTGGCCTCCCGAGCGGTGGAAGGCCGAGGAACCGGGAAGGGGCCGAGTGTGTCTCGGGAGGTGGAAAGCCGAAGGGCCGAGGAGCGGCCGAGCGGGTAGTGGGTGGCGTAAAGCGGTAGGGCCGAGGAGCGGCCGAGCGGGTCGTGGGTGGCGTAAAGCGGTAGGGCCGAGGAGCGGCCGAGCGGGTCGTGGGTGGCGTAAAGCGGTAGGGCCGAGGAGCGCTTCGGCCGAGGAGCGGCCGAGGGGCACATCGGCCGAGGAGCGGCCGAGCATGTCTTGGGTGGCGTAAAGCCGAAAGGCCGAGGAGCGGCCGAAGCATGTCTTGGGTGGCGTAAAGCCGAAAGGCCGAGGGGCGGCCGAGCATGTCTTGGGTGGCGTAAAGCCGAAAGGCCGAGGGGCGGCCGTGCATGTCTTGGGTGGCGTAAAGCCGAAAGGCCGAGGGGCGGCCGAGCATGTCTTGGGTGGCGTAAAGCCGAAAGGCCGAGGGGCGGCCGAGCATTTCTTGGGTGGCGTAAAGCCGAAAGGCCGAGGGGCGACCGTGCATGTCTTGGGTGGCGTAAAGCCGAAAGGCCGAGGGGCGGCCGAGCATGTCTTGGGTGGCGTAAAGCTGAAAGGCCGAGGGGCGGCCGAGCATGTCTTGGGTGGCGTAAAGCCGAAAGGCCGAGGGGCGGCCGTGCATGTCTTGGGTGGCGTAAAGCCGAAAGGCCGAGGGGTGGCCGAGCATGTCTTGGGTGGCGTAAAGCCGAAAGGCCGAGGGGCGGCCGAGCATGTCTTGGGTGGCGTAAAGCCGAAGGGCCGAGGAGCGGCCGTGGGGGCTCTTAAAAGCTGCCGTGTTTAATTGTTGCCTCATGGACGGGGGTTACTTTCACTGCACGTTTCCGGGCGTTGAGGTCGAGGCGGTCCCTGGGCGGCACCTCGTCCTCCGGGTTCGCCACGTCAGGCCGTTCCTTTAATTCGGGGGCGCCTTTGGGTGCTCTTCGATGTGACGTAACGGCCGCGCCCTTGCGCGAGTGCGCTGCCGCCCATTCTCGGGAAGCGATGAGGCATTGACTCTGGCGGGGTGTCTTTTTAATTGTTTGGGCGCCTGTCCCTTCCTCCAACCCCTTGCTGCTGCGCTTCCTCCTTCGAGCCCCGCCATTGTGTCCCCAAGCTTCTTCCCGGCTCTTCGCGCGGTTTCTGTCTTCTTCTCGAGGTCAGTCGAGATGTCATCCTTTCCTTCTTCACTTTCCTCCCCGTCTTCCTCTCCCACTTCTTCTCCCGTGCTTGGGGCTGGAGGGGGCGGTCCTCCTTCGACCCTCGACGAGTCCCCCGACGAGGAGGCGGCGCGGTCGCTCGAGGCTTTGATGTGGCCGCACGATATTGACTCAATTGTGAGTGAACCTTCGCTGGAAGGACTCCGCGAACGTTATTGCATCCCGGGAGATCATGTCCTCGGTGTGCCTGAGCCAGGGCAGCGGGCGTATGACCCGATCCCAAAGGGATTCGCTTTGTCCCTTGATGCTTTGGAGGCGGGCTTGCGTTTCCCCCTTCATCCCTTCATTGTATCTTGTTTGTCCTTCTGGCGGGTTTCTCCATCTCAGGTAACGCCGAACTCCTGGCGTTACCTAGTGGTATTCCTGGGGGAGTGCCATTATGCCCATATCACCCCCACCCTCAGCCTCTTTCTTTCCTGTTACCGCTTTTGCAAAGGCTCGGGGGGTTACTTCTTAACGGCTCGGACTGGGTTTCGCGTTGGGGGTGCCCCTTCCAATAACAAGGGATGGAAGGGGAGGTTCTTTTACGTCAGCCGTACACAGGACTGGGGCTTCGGGGTTCGGTGGTCTGCGAGGGTGATTAGCAACCCCCCTCCTTGTTTGGGCGAAGTGGATCGCCAAGCTCGGGAGAGGCTCAGAGGGATTCTCCCTAAGTCGCAGGCCATCCGGACCATGACCGAGCAGTGGTTGGTCGCGGCGGGCCTTAGCCCGGTGCCTCAGGGTATGTGAGTGACAGTTGTGTCGGGTCTTTGTGTGGCTGGTTTCGGACACTAATGCTTTCCATTTCCTGTAGAGATGGTGAACCTTTGGTCGCTCCTGGAGAATCCGGCGTCGCAGCCTCCTTCCCCGACTCCAGAGACCGCCTTGCGGCCTCCTCCCCCCGCTTCGGCAACCGAATCACAACCTCCACAGCCGGCTTTGGCAGCCGAGTCGTCGCCCCCTCCCACGGCGCTGGTGACCGAACCTCAACCTGGTACGGAGGGTGCCCCCTTGGAGGTTGGGGACGGGCGGCCTTCAAAGAAGGCGAAGGTATGCACGTCTAAGGGGCCGGGAGCGAGCTCTCGTCCGGGTGGGGTCGGGCCTGATCGGCGTGTGGCGGGGAAGGGGCCCCACCCCGTCTCCGTGCATGGCTTGTGCCGGCTCCCGGCTGGGGATGGGGAGCCGTTCCAGGCGCGGCTGGTCGGCGAGATCCCGCGTGGCGAGCCCCGCGAGCCCCTGGTTGCCCGCTGGGAGGGTCTTTTCCGGGGGGATAGGGTGTGGGCCGGAGGGGATCCCTCTGCGGCCTTCCTCCGAGGGGCGCTCCATCCTGACCTGGCTCGGGATTTGTACACCCTGCCCTCGAAAACGCTTCTCAGCAAGTCTGCTCAGTCGCTGGTCTGGGTAAGTATATCTTTCTCTTGGGGTTTGGCTGCTTGGTACCGACTTCCTTGACACTTCTCTTTCTGCAGGGTCTTCATTATGCGACGGCCCTGATGGACAGGGTGCGGGATGCCGGCCGAACCGTCGGGGGCCTCGTTAGTCGTAACGCTGAGCTCAGCCAGCAGATGGCGGAGATTCAGGCCAAAAACGGGCCGGAGGTCGTGGCGGCTGCCGAGGAGCGTGCCTCGGGCTTTGAGGCGGAAGTGGTCCGTCTTCAGTCGGAGCTGGAGGCCTCCAAAGAGACCAACGACGCCATGAAGGTGGCCAACGGGGAGCTCCAAAAACTGATGCGGATAGAACGGACCGAGCTCCGTCTGGTGAAGGCCGAGGCGAGTGCCCTTAGCAAGAAGCTGGAGAGCGCAAATGCCGAGGTGAAAAAGGCATCGGAGGCGTTGGCGGAGGAGACCCTGCTTCGACCCCTGAAGGACACGGCGCTCATCAAGGCATACAAGAAGTCGGAAGGGTTTGAACTCGGGCTGACGCGGACGGGGCGGGTATCTTTCGAGTATGGGTATCGGATTGCTACGTCGCGCTTCCGTGCTCGCCATCCTGGTCTTGACGTGGACGAGGACCCTTTTAACTCCCACCCCGAAGACCGAGTTGTGGACATGCCCGAGGAGGTTCCCTTCGACGACCGCTTGGAGGTCCCCCGGCAGTGAGGACGGGTTTCAGCCCTGCGGATTTATGTGCACCGAGCTTTTGTGTCTCCTCTGGGTGCCGAGTCTTGTATCTCTCCATTTATGAAATAAAGGATGCTTTCTACCATTCGTGTGTTGTTCGGCCAAAGAGGCCTTTTGTTTGGCGGCGTGATCTTCCCTTGCTCTAAACAAAAAATTTCTTAAGGTTCCGGACGTTCCATGTTCTTGGCAAGCGGGACCCGTCCATTGTCGCGAGCCTGTATGTGCCTGGTCGGACTACCTCGATGACCCGATAGGGTCCTTCCCAGTTGGGGGCCAGCTTCCCCCCGGCCCTGGTCGGGTTGCTGACTTCGGCCCTTCGTAGAACTAAGTCGTTCATTTTAATAGGCCGAGGTCGCACCCTGCGGTTGTACACCTGGGCAACGGCTCTCTTGTAAGAAAGATCCCTCAGGTGTGCGCCGGCGCGCCGCTCTTCGATCAGGTCCAAGCCGGCACGCAGCCCCTGGTCCGATGTGGTCTCGTGGTACTCTTCTACTCGAGGGGTAGGAAATACGACCTCTGGGGGTAGTACGGCCTCGGTTCCATACGAGAGGCTGTAGGGTGATTCCCTGGTGGCTATTTTGGGGGTAGTCCGTAAGGACCACAAGATGCTGGGTAACTCCTCGACCCAGGCCGTTCGGGAAGCCGATACCCTTCTTTTGAGCCCGTCCAGGATAGATCGGTTTGTTACCTCGGCTAGTCCATTCGTCTGGGGGTAGGCAACCGAGCTGTGTTTTAACCGGATTCCATAGTTAGCGCAGAATTCTTGAATCCTTTTGCTGGCGAATTGGGTCCCGTTGTCCGTGACGATGGTTCTGGGGAGGCCGAACCGGGTCACGATGTTTTTCCATATGAACTTCTTGATCTGCTGCTCGGTGATCGCCGCCAGCGGTTCAGCTTCCGGCCATCGGGTGAAGTAGTCTATTGCGACCACAATGTATCTTCTCTGCCCTGAGGCTGGGGGGAAGGGGCCGAGGAGATCCAGCCCCCATTGCGCGAACGGCCACGCGCAAGTGATGGGGGAGAGCGGCACCGCCGGCAGTTGGGGGGTCCGGGCGTGCCTTTGGCACGGGCCGCACTTCCGTACGTAGGCCTTCGCGTCCTGAACCATGGTGGGCCAGTAATAGCCTTGGCGGAGAATTTTGCAGGCCAGGGTTCGGCCGGCGATGTGCTCTCCGCAAATCCCCTCGTGGACCTCGGCCAAGACTGTCGCCGCCTCCTCTGGCTCGAGGCACCGCAGCAGAGGATGGGAGAAAGACCGTTTGTACAGCCGCCCGTTCGCTTCGGTGTACCATGCCTGTTTTCGGCGAATACGCCGAGCTGCGGCTTCGTCGGTGGGGAGGGTCCCGTCGCGTTTGTAGCGCAGCATATCCCCTACCCAGGTGGCTCGGGTGTCGGCCGCCGACACATACGCGACCGGGATAGAGGGGGAGGAGAGCTCCTCGATCCCGTGGGTGGTGCCCGGGGGTCGCTTCGAGGCTAGCTTGGCCAGCTCATCGGCTCGGTCGTTCTGATGTCTTGGCACCCTGGATATCGTGAAGTGTGCGAAACAGGAGGCTAAGTTTTTTACCTCCGTTACGTATTTTGCCATAGTGGGTTCTCTGGCCACGTATCCGCCGTTAAGTTGCTCGGTCACCAACTGCGAATCGGTGAGGACTTTGATGGCGTCGACCTGCATCTCGCGGGATAGTCTGAGCCCCGCCAGGAGCGCCTCGTACTCAGCTTCATTGTTCATGGCATGAAACCCGAAGCGGAGGGAACGTTCGAACGTCTGCCCATCGGGGGCCGACAGCACCAGTCCTGCGCCGGCCCCCGTTGAAGCGGACGAGCCGTCCACCTGTAGGACCCACGTTCCGCCTAGTTCACTGGGGGGCCGCCCTTCGGCATGGGCGAGCTCAGAGATGAAGTCGGCCAGGGCTTGTGCTTTGATGGCGGTCCTGGGTGTGTAGCGGATGTCGAACTCTCCGAGCTCGATCGACCTCTTGAGGAGTCGACCTGCGACATCGAATTTTGATAGTACTTGACTAAGAGGTTGGTCGGTGATTACCTTGATCGGATGAGCTTGAAAGTAGGGGCGTAACTTTCGGGCTGCCAGCATGAGCGCGAGGGCGAGCTTCTCTATTGGGGGATATCGCTCCTCGGGCCCGCTCAGGACATGACTGGTGTAGTATATGGGGAGCTGTTCGCCGGCTTCCTTGATGAGGACCGAGCTGACTGCGTGCTGTGAGGCAGCCAGGTAAACGCCGAGCTCCTCTCCAGTAGTGACTGAAGCGAGGCGGGGAAGGTTGGCCAAATGTTGCTGGACCTGTCGGAAAGCTTCCTCACACTGGGGCGTCCATTGGAAATTCTTTGGGTCTCTTATTGCACGGAAGAAGGCGAGGCAGCGATCGCCCGACCGGGGCAGGAATCGGGATAGGGCGGCCAGACGTCCATTCAGTCGCTGTAGGTCTTTGACCGTCCGAGGGGCCTGCATGTCGAGGATCGCCCGGACCTTTTCCGGGTTGACGTCGATCCCTCTTTCGTGTATGATGAATCCGAGGAACTTTCCTGAACTGACGCCGAAGGCGCACTTTGCGGGGTTGAGCCGAAGGTCGCAGTTTCGGAGTGTGGCGAATGTTTCTGATAGGTCCGTCAGGTGATCTCCCGATACCCGGCTTTTTACGATCATGTCGTCCACATAGACCTCTAGGTTTCGCCCTATCTGTTGGGCGAATATCTTGTTGATGGTCCTCTGATAGGTTGCGCCAGCGTTCTTCAGCCCGAACGGCATTACTTTGTAACAGTATGCCCCAAGGCTGGTGATGAAGGCTGTGTGTCTCTGATCTTCAGGCGCCATTCGGATCTGATTATATCCGGAGAAGGCGTCCATGAATGAGAGTCGGGCGTGCCCTGCGGTTGCATCCACGAGCTAATCAATCCTTGGAAGGGGGTAGCAGTCTTTGGGGCACGCCCGATTAAGACTGGTGTAGTCAACACACATTCGCCAGCTCCCATTATGCTTTTTTACCAGAACTACATTGGACAGCCACTGTGGGTACTTGACCTCTTCTATAAAGCCGGCTGCTAAGAGCCGTTCTATCTCTTCGCGGACAGCTTCCTGCCTGTCCGGGGCCTGGGGTCGCGGCTTTTGTTTTAACGGCCGGGCATCAGGCGATATGTTGAGGTGATGTTGGGTTGCCTTCGGGTCCACGCCTGCTGCGTCGGATGGCGACCAAGCGAAGACGTCAGCGTTCTCTTGCAAGAGGCCGACAAGTTTTTCCCGCTCGTCCGGGGGTAGGTCAGACCCGACTTTAATGGTTCGGTCCGGGCGTCCCTTTTTCAGCGACACGTCGTAGGTTGGGGCCGACGGCTCGGGATGTGGATTTGGCCGTTTCATTTCTCTGGGGTCGTCCGGGAGTGCTTCGATTTTCGCCCTCTTGTGTAGGGAGACCGCCGTCAGGTAACATCGCCTGGATTCCCGAGGGCTTCCCCAAACCTCCCCAGTTCCCGCGTGAGTCGGGAATTTTACTGTCTGATGGTAAGTGGAAACCAGGGCCCTGCTTTTGTTGAGGGAGGGTCGGCCGAGGATGGCATTGTACGCCGTAGGCAGATCTACTATCAGAAAAGTCGACATCACTGTTTTAGTCTTGGGCGGTGTCCCCAACGTCAGAGGTAGTGTGACAGATCCCAATGGCGAAACCGAGTTGCCAGTGAACCCGGTGAGGTCGGAGCGGACAGGTTTCAAGGCTTGCTTCGTAAGCCCCATCTTCTGGAAGGCGTCGTGGAATAGTATATCCGCGGAGCTTCCTGTGTCAATCATAATCCTTCTTACCTGGGCATTGGCGATTCTGGCAGTTATTACCAGCGCGTCATCGTGCTCCAGTCGTTCGGCGTCTTCGGGGGGAAATGCGACCAGCGGGTCAGGGGTTCCATGGGGGCCTTCGTCTCTGGCCGAGCGGGCGTAGGCCTTCCTTCCAGACATGCTATCCCCCCCGGATGCTGGGCCGCCAGTGATGACGCTGATTAGACGCTCGGACGGGCCGTCCGGGCAAGGCGGGGCGAGGTTGCCTGTCTGAACGTGCGGGTCGAGGCGTCCCTCCCGGCGGAGTTCGTAGATTTGGCGCGAGAGCTCGCGGCATTCCTCAGTGTCATGTCCGTTTTGCCGGTGAAAGCGGCAGTATTTGGACCGGTCGGCCAGCTCTCGCGGGTTGTTCATCGGGTAAGGTGTTTTGAGCAGTCCCCTTTCCCTGATCTGGAGAAAGATTTCTGTCCGGGATGCACCCGTTGGGAGCGGGAGGGGTCTTAGCAGGGGAGGATCGGGTTGGTGGAGCTTCCGTCTGGGAGGGAGCTGTCCCTGAGCCGGTTCTGGTCTTTCCCTCTTGTGTTCCTGCCGTTTCCCCCCCGTCCAGGCTTCGACTTCCACGAACTGGTTCGCGCGCTGGAGCATTTCGGGGACCGAAGTAGGAGGTCGCTCCACGAGAGACCAGAAGAGTCGGGAGGGACGCAGGCCTGTCACGAATGCCTGCATTGACAGTGAAGGGTGAGCGTCCAGGAGTTCCCGGATCCTTGTAGCAAAGCGATTTACGTAAAGGGAGAGGGGCTCATCCTCCTTCTGGCTAAGCCCGAGGAGGAACGCCATGGAAGGCTTCGGGCGTGCGCAAGCTATGAAGTGGAGCTCGAAGTCCTTGGCAAGCTGGTCGAATGAGGAGATCGTCGTAGTCTTCAAGCCTCCATACCACGCGAGGGCCGGCCCTCTCAATGTGGTGGGGAATGCCCTGCTCATCAAGGCATCTGAGGTCCCGTACAACGACATCTGCGCGCGGAAGGCCGCCGTATGGTCGGCCGGGTCGGCAGAGCCGTCATAAGTGTCCAGGGGGGGGAGTCGGAAGCCTGGGGGAATGGCGTGTTCCAATATCCAGGGGGGGGAGGCGGAAGGCCCTCGAAATGCAGGTGGCCGTGATACGCGTCCTCATCGACTCACAACTTGTGGCCGAGCAGCTCAATGGCGGATACAAAGCTCGGGACGCGACCATGGCGAAATACCTGGCACGGGTAAGGGACCTGACCCCCAAAGTTTCGCTACTTTACCTTATCCAATGTTCCGAGGAAGAAAAACGAACGAGCCGACGTCCTAGCTAAGCTGGCGTCAAAACCGACCTCCAAGGCACGGCCAGAGGTTGAGGAGCTCCCTGCTCGCGCCATTGAAGTGGCGACTACGGCCTCAGGCAACGCCCCGATCACGTAGGTGCAGGAGCTACTACGCTTCAAGCGGGACGGAACCCTTCCCCTCAACGAAGCCGCGGCTCGGCGCCTGCGTCGCACACACGTATGGTACACCGAGGAGAGCGGCCGACTTTACAAACGGTCCTTCACCTATCCCCTCCTGCGATGCTTGGAGCCTGACGAAGCCCAGGCGGTCCTAGCCGAAACCCACGAAGGGGTTTGCGGCGAGCACATCGGCGGGCGAACCTTGGCGCACAAAATACTTCGCCAAGGCTACTACTAGCCGACCATGTGCCGGGACGCGAAAGCTTACGTACAGCGGTGCAGCTCGTGCCAACAGCACGCCCGCACTCCCCGACAACTCGCGGTCCCGCTCAGCCCCATCGACTGCGCATGGCCATTTGTGCAGTGGGGTTTGGACCTCCTCGGACCTTTCCCACCGGCTTTTGGACAGCGGAAGTACATAATTATAGGAGTGGACTACTTCACAAAGTGGGTCGAGGCCGAGCCGCTGGCGACGATCACGGAACATCAAATGGAGAAGTTCGTGTGGAAGAACCTGGTAACTCGGTTCGGGTTGCCCAAGGCCATTATCACGGACAACGGACCTCAGTTCGCCGGTAGAAGGTTCCAGGAATTCTGCGCCAATCATGGCATTCAACTGAGGTTCAGCTCCGTGGCTCACCCCCAGACGAATGGGCTGGCAGAGGTAACCAACCGATCCATCTTGGACGGACTCAAAAGAAGAGTGTCCGCAGCCCGGTCGGCCTGGATAGACGAGCTCCCCAGCGTACTATGGTCACTGCGCACCACTCCTAAGGCCGCGACCGGAGAATCCCCGTACAGTTTGACGTTCGGGACCGAAGCCGTCTTGCCACCCGAGATGGCTGTCGCCACCCTTCGGACAAAGAGATATGATGAGGAAGTCTTGAACGAAGGACTTCGTGCCAGCCTCGACGTGCTCGAGGAGCGACGCGCTGATGCGCACCTGAAAGCCCTCTCTTACCAGAGAGCCGTTGCGAGGGTCTACAATAAAAAGGTACGACCCCGACCGATCAAGTTAGGCGATCTAGTCCTACGAAGGGTCGAGGTTAGCGACCCGACCCGAGCAAGGGGAAAGCTGGCCCCCAAGTGGGAGGGACCTTATCGGGTCATCAAGGTAGTCCGACCGGGTGCTTACCACCTCACGTCGATGGACGGTTCTCCTTTGCCGAGAACCTGGAACGTCGGAAACCTTAAGAAGTTTTTCGTCTGAAACGAAGAAACCTTTTCCGTTTAAAGAAGAAGAACTCTCTCCCGAAGGAAGAAGCTTTTGCCTAGGAAAAGAAGAAGGGAACAATAAAGCGGATGGAGAAAAGTCTTTCCTTTTATTGAAGACAGCAAACCAAAATACAGGACCCGACTTACAAAACCCGACCAACAAAAACAAATTCAAAAACCCTTTATTTTTGGGGGACCTCTAGGCGATCGTCGAAGGGGACTTCCTCGGGCATATCCACCCCCGGGTCCTCGGGGTGAGGGGTAAAAGGGTCCTCCTCCACCTCGAGACCCGGGTGACGAGCACAGAAACGGGACGTAGCGATACGGTATCCATATTCAAAGGATACCCGCCCCGTCCGCGTCAGCCCGAGCTCAAACCCCTCCAACCTCTTGTAGGCCTCGAGGAGCTCCTTGTCCCTCGCGGGTCGGAGACGGGCCTCCTCCGCCAGCGCCTCCGAGGCCGTCTTCGCCTCAACCTTCGCTTCCTCCAGCTTTTTGCTGAGGGCGCTCGCCTCCGTCTTCACCAGGCGGAGCTCAGTCCGCTCCACCCTTATTGTCTTCTGGAGTCCCTCATTCGCCTTCTTAGAGGCCTCGAGCCCCGACCGGAGGCACGCCGCCTCCGCCTCCAGGTCCAACGCACGCTGCTCGGCAGCCGCCACGGCCTCCGGACCAGCTCCGGCTCGAACCTCTTCAACCTGGCAGGACGAGTTCAGCGTTGCGGCTGGCCAGGCCCCCGATGACCCGGCCGGCGTCGCGCACCCTGTCCATCAGGGCCACCGCGTAGTGGAGACCCTGCATAGAAGGAAACAGGTCAAGGAGGCCGGCATCAGACAAATGAACCGGCAAAGCAGGAGCACGCTTACCCAGGTCAGTGACTGGGCCGACTTGTTGAGCAACGCCTCCGAGGGCAGGACATACAAGTCCCGAGCCATATCGGGATGGAGCGCGCCTCGGAGGAACGTCGCGGAGAGATCCCCTCCGGCCCACACCTTAGACCCCCGGGACAAACCCTCCCAGCGGGGAACCAGAGGGTCGCTGAGCTCACCGGGTAGGATCTCGCTCGCTAGCCGCGTCAGGTACGGCTCCCCGTCTCTGGCAGGAAGCCGGCAGAGGTCGCGCACGGAGACAGGGCGAAGACCCTTCCCGGCCGTCCGACGACTGGGGACTGCCCCTCCACGATGAGAGCTCGCCTCGGGCCCCTTCGACGGGGTTGTCTTCGCCTTCTTCGAAGGGCGCCCAGCCTCGACCTCCAGCGGGGCGCCCACCGAGCCGGGTAGCGGGTCGGTCAACGGAGCGGGAGTAGGAGGTTGCGGATCGGTTGGCGAAGCTGGAAGGGGGGGCTCCGAACCCTGACCCCCCAGGAGCGAGCGCAGGTTCACCATATCTACGAAAAACAAAAGAAGTTAGTACCCGGAGCCAACCACGCAAAACGCCCGGACAAAACGTAACCAAACATACCCATAGGCGTCGGGCTGAGGCCCGCCTCGACCAGCCATTGCTCGGTCATGGTACGGATGGCCTGCGACCTAGGGAGAATCTCCTTGAGCCTCACCAGAGCTTGGCGCTCTGCCTCGCCCAAACATGGGGTGGTGTTATCGATCGCCCTCGCGGACCACCGAACCCCGAAACCCCAGTCCTGCGCACGGCTGACATAAAAAAACCTCCCATTCCATCCCTTGTTACTGGAAGGGGCACCACCGACTCGAAAACCCGTCCGGGCTGACAAAAAATAGCCCCACGAACCCTTGCAGAGGCGGTAGCAGGAAAGAAAGAGGTTAAGAGTGGGGGTGATGTTGGCATAATGGCATTCCCCCAGGAATACCACCAGGTAACGCCAAGAGTTTGGCGCCACTTGAGATGGCGAAATCCGCCAGAGAGACAGGCAGGATGCTATGAGGGGGTGAAGAGGAAAACGCAAGCCCGCCTCCAGGGCGTCGAGGGTCAAGGCGAAGCCCTTCTGGACTGGGTCATACGCCCGTTGGCCCGGTTCGAGAGCACTGAGGATATGGTCCTCCGAGATGCTATAGCGTGCCCGGAGTTCCTCCAGCAAGGCCCCGCTCATGGAGTGTGACTAAATGCAGTGTGAGCTGCAATCCATATCAATCAAATTAATACCAATACAAATCAATATCAATATATCAATATGTAGTAATATAAAAGTATGAAGTAGTACCAATATCAATATATAGTAATAATTAATACTAATAATTATCGATAATATAATTATAAATGATTATATTAACTAATACTTAATTGATACTTAGATATTTTACATATGAATATTAATACTTATATTAATATTAACTATTAAACTAATTATTAATGTTAACTAATACTTATTTTATTACTTATATTTATTTACTTATATTTATTATATTATTATTATATTATTATTATTTATTATATTATTATTATATTAATATTATTATTATATTATATTATCATTATAGGATTATATTATGTATAGGATTATATTTTATATTATGTATAGGATTATATTATGATTACAGAGTAGAAGTTATGATTATAAAAAATAGTAATAGTATGTAATTAAGTAATAGCATGTAATTATGTAATATAGTGATGTTATATAGGATGATAGGGATAGCCTTATATAACTAATGAATATCTAATGTCATTCTAATATGACATATATATTTGTTTCTTCCATAACGTAAATCACCCGTATTTTTTTTAGATTAAATCGGATTCTAGAATCATTCCTAGAAACATAGACGGGTCTGAGCTTATAGACATTACATACATCTAGTATAACCTCCCCAACCCTTCTTTTTTTTTTTACAATTCTGTAATACCGTCCATCTTTTCTCCTAAAACTCTAAGTCATATAGTAATACGTTATTATGTTCCCCAACCAATTGGATTATCTTGAACCACGCATGAATTGGGATAAACTTACTTAATAATAATAATAATAAGACTATTTTGTAATAATAAAAAGACTATTTTGAAAGCTAGTCAATGATGACCCTCCATGGATTCACCTATATAAGCCGCAGCTAACGTTGCAAAAATAAGAGCTTGAATACCACTTGTAAATAATCCAAGAAACATGACAGGTATAGGAACTACTGAAGGGACTAAAGAAACAAGAACGACAACTACTAAGGTAGCGCACCGATAAGGTAGGAACTCGCTCTTCTTACCGTCGTGTTGTTCACCGAAGTGGAGCTCCCAGTAGCTCCCGATCATACCTCCGTATGATAAAGTCCCTCACGGGACTGTGTCGTGTGAATCGCATTGCCACGAACTGCTTCCACCACGATCCGCTGCACCATGTCGCCTCCTGGTGACATCTCCAATGCATTCTGATCATTGTGGTTTGAACTTGAATTGTGAACCCTCTATGTGTAGCCTCTGCCAATACATCGCAGGGTCTCCACTTTCGTTTTGTTCGCTCTTTTGACAATCGAGCTTCATCCACCCGCTCTTAGGTCACACTTAGTTGAAGCATCGCTCTAGGACAATCCATCGCCTAGTAGCTCCCGAAGTCCACCAACTTCGCTATAATTAGTGCACCATTGTCTGGATCCTGGGCCTCTGCCCCTACAAGCACAATCTCCGCTGCGCATCGCTTCCTTCAAGTAACTTGAATGGCATCACTGTGGCATATTCTTCAAGAATACTTGCCTCTGCATCCTCTTGCCCCATGCCAAGGCATTCTGAACCCAACTTCGCCTCCGCAAGTTGAGTTGCGTTAGTTCCTCCATCAAATGCTTCTATGAGATAAGGTGCATGTGCCCATAAACTTCTTTCGTCTTTGGCACCATACAAGATGAGTCCGCTTCGTCAGAATGAATGACCCATGGAACAACATGATCCTACTCTTGCCTTTGTAAGAGTTCATATCCTTGACCTCTGTCCAAGGAAAGCTTTGTGCCTCCGCTCCATGTTCCATCTTTTATGCTGGCTCACTTCATACGGCTTGGGTACTTCGCCAAGTTACACCCAAGTTGCTCCGCTCCTCGTTTTGCATTGAGTTGATGGTGGCCCTCACGCCCACCATTCCTCGGGTCAGCCCTTCCTTGAGTCTGATCATCATATCTACTCCCAAGTGTGCTTTCATTTATGTTGCTTTAGATCGCTCTCTCACTTGATCTCGCAATGCATCCACCAATGCATTCTCTTAAGTGAGATCATTCAACGACTCCTCATCGCTCGCTCGGTCCATTGAGCTTCGTGGAGTTGTTGTTTTTGAGGTACTCCTCCTCAACATGTGCGATCTGTTGCACATGATTCTCCCTCTGGATAACCGAGATCTATCCCTCCTAAATAACTGTCATATTGTAGCAACATCTCTCTTCGTTTCGGAGACCACCATCCCCTTAGACTACTCCGATTTGCTGAATAAACTGTGCATTGTTCCGTCTCCTGCAAACACACTTGCTAGATTGCGACTCTACGTCAATACAGCCCCCGCTGCATCACTCAAGCCCTAGCAACATGCTGAACTTGCTGCACACTTTAGCCTTCCACGGACGTATCCTTCACATGCCGAAGAGAAAGTTTCAATGCTCCTTGGCACCGAGTTTCAGTCGCCTTGGGATGGCCACGAACATTCCATCATCCGCATGCAAGCCCTTACATGAGCACCGAATTCTTTGAGTTAGCAATTCCTCTCACCTCTGTGAGCTTTGCACAGCTCTTTCGATTGCTGAGCAACTCTTTCCACCTTGCATTGTCTCATCCTTTACCAAGCACCTCGCTTGCCTTGAGCACCATCAAGTGTTGTTGTCAACATTGAGCCGTAGCTCGAACTCAGCCATCCGAACCTTTGTGCGCTTCACATTCTTCCCAGCTTGCTTGTCCTCGTGGTGTCTCTTGCGCGAAGGGTTTGCCATTCCTCCGAATGCCAGTCTCAGATGCTCGCTCCTCCGAGCGACTCCTTTTTCCTACATCTCCATGCCCGTTTTCTCCCAAACGGTCGCGCGTGTGCTGACTGCCCTCAACGCAACCCCACTAGGTCCCTTAGATTTGTATACCAGGTGTTTATATGGGTGCTTGTCCCGGTCTGATACCATCTGTCACAGACTTAGCTAGTTTTGCCTAAGTCGTGCGGCACCCTTGCGTGTTCGTCCGCAAAGGTTAGTCTCCCCGAAACCTCCCATGATCCATTAGGACCCACAAAAGAGAAAACGGTTTAGAGTAAACGCCTCACTCGGAATCCACAAGCAAACATTTCCGAAAAACACTTCACAGACAATGCAAATTACAAATAGACTATATAAGCTCAGAACAGTTGCACAACAAAGGGGTAAAATGGTCCATTACAGATCGAATAATCTCTCACACGTGTCTACATGACACAACATTTATTTACAAGCCTAAAGAGGCCACCAAACCCAACTAAAATGAGACTATTAAACCTTTGGTTGTCCATCTATATGCTGTGCAAAGCATAAACAAATAGAAAGACACGGACATACGTAAGCATTAAATCAAACATCATGTTTCGAAGTTTGTCCGTGACACACTATTCAGTTGTATCACAAAGAAGTACGTCGGGCAGTAGGGCAATAGCACTATATGCTTTCAATCCTTGGAAGCAAGGTAATAGATGATGAAAATGAGCGGGCTCATCAGAAATACTTTCAATCCTTGGAAGCAAGGTAATAGACGCAGCAAAACACGATGCCATAAAGTTGTGCATTGGTATTCTTGTTTCTATGTCGTTCAAAGCAGCAGCCTTTCTTCGACAGTTTCTCTAATGCAAAAGCAACGCTGTCAACCAGTTAAACACTAGAGTGACGTTAAAATTCAGATTTGTCACGATATGACATGATAAATAGGATTTTTGTTTGAATGATCGTAAACTGAACTTAAGTGAAAAAAAGCTTAAATATCGTATCAATATATAATTGAAACTTAATACCATGATAAATATTTTGAGTCGATGTAGACCATGATATATGATTTTGAATTAAACGGGACTTCTTAACAATCTCACGACTTCTGCCGCTCTTAAACTTCACTTTTTTCTAATTGGCTTTTGCAGGATGTTAATGTGCCTCGGTCGATGTTCTGATAAGTTCCGAGGCGCGTGACGTCATTTGGAGCAGTTGACGTTGTCCTGAGACTGATCGCCATTTTTACCCTCATCATATTCCCCCCCCCCCGAAAGAAGCTATGCGTCGGTCGTTATAACGGGGGTCTGAGGCATGGCTTCAGCTTTCTGTATTCGTTCTTATCGTGCGGTTGCCGATCCGTTACCTGGGGTATGACCCAAGTTTAGAGAGTAAGGCGGGCTAGGCGTGTCGCGGTGGTCTCGAGCGACGTGCAATTGAGGTACATGCTCGAGCAAGCAGGCTGCGCAGAGATGGGACTCGGGCTGCTTGGAGCCGAGGAGCATGACGCAGGCAAGTTGGTTGCGCAGGTGTGGTCTCGGGCGGCATGGAGTCGAGGAGCACGACGCAGGCGGGCTGGCCGTGCAGGTGTGGTCTCGGGCGGCATGGAGCCGAGGAGCACGACTTAGGCGATCCACGCTTAGGTAGTGGTCTCGGGCAAATGAAGCCGAGGAGCCCGACTCAGGCGGGCAGGCCGCGCAGAGGTCGAGGTCTCGGGCAACAAGCAGCCGAGGAGCACGACTCAGGCGATCCACGCTGAGGTAGTGGTTTCGGGCAGATGAAGCCGAGAAGCACGACTCAGGCGGGCAAGCCGCGCAGAGGTTGTGGTCTCGAGCAATAAGCAGCCGAGGAGCACGACTCAGGCGATCCACGCTGAGGTAGTGAGCTCGGGCAGATAAAGCCGAGGAGCGCGACTCAAGCGGGCAGGCCGCGTAGAGGTCGCGGTCTCGGGCAACAAGCAGGCGAGGAGCATTACTCAGGCAATCCACGCTGAGGTAGTGGTTTCGGGCAGATGAGGCCGAGGAGCACGACTCAGGCGGGCAAGCCGCGTAGAGGTCACGGTCTCGGGCAACAAGCAGCCGAGGGGCGCGACTCAGGCGGGCAAGCCACGTAGAGGTCGTGGTCTCGGGCAGCAAGCAGCGGAGGAGCACGACTCAAGCGATCCACGCTTAGGTAGTGGTCTCGGGCAGATGAAGCCGAGGAGCGCGACTCAGGCGGGCAGGCCGCGCAGAGGTCGCGGTCTCGGGCAACAAGCAGCCGAGGAGCACGACTCAGGCGATCCACACTAAGGTAGTGGTCTCGGGCAGATGAAGCAGAGGAGCGTGACTCAGGCGGGCAGGTCGCGCATAGGTCGCGGTCTCGGGCAACAAGCAGCCGAGGAGCACAACTCAGGCAATCCACGCTGAGGTAGTGGTTTCGGGAAGATGAAGTCGAGGAGCGCGACTCAGGCGGGCAAGCCTCGCAGAGGTCGCGGTCTCGGGCAACAAGCAGCCGAGGAGCACGACTCAAGCGATCCACGCTGAGGTAGTGGTCTCAGGCATATGAAGCCGTGGAGCGCGACTCAGGTGGGCAGGCCGCGCAGAGGTCGCGGTCTCGGGCAACAAGCAGCCGAGGAGCACGACTCAAGCGATCCACGCTGAGGTAGTGGTTTCGGGCAGATGAAGCCGAGGAGCGCGACTTAGGTGGGCAAGTCGCGCAGAGGTCGCGGTCTCGGGCAACAAGCAGCCGAGGGGCGCGACTCAGGCGGGCAAGCCGTGCAGAGGTCGCGGTCTCGGGCAGCAAGCAGTCGAGGAGCACGACTCAGGCGATCCACGCTGAGGTAGTGGTCCCGGGCAGATGAAGCCGAGGAGCGCAACTCAAGCGGGCAGGCCGCGCAAAAGTCGCAGTCTCGAGCAACAAGCAACCGAGGAGCATGACTCAAGCGATCCACGCTGAGGTAGTGGTCTCGGGCAGATGCAGCCGAGGAGCGCGACTCAGACGGGCAGGCCGCACAGAGGTGGCCTCGGACTTGATGCGGTCGAGGAGCTTAACTCGGGAGGCGGCCTCGAACCGGTTGCGGTCGAGGAGCTTAACTCGGGAGGATGCCTCGGACCGGCTACGGCAGAGGAGCTTAGCTCATGCGGGTAGGCTGCGCAGAGGTGACCTCGGGCCGGCTGTGGCCGAGGAGCTTGGCTAAGGAGGAGGCCTCATTTATGGTGGGGTGGCGCTTGGCCTGATCCTCTTGTGCTTCTCCCGCCTCCCGACCATCCAGGCTTCTGCCGCGATGTAGTGGTTGGCCCGTTGGAGCATCATCGGTACCGCGGTGGTGGGTTGCTCCAGGAGGGACCAGAAGAACCTGGAAGGTCGCAGGGCTATCATAAATGCCTGTATTAACAGGGAGGGATGAGCTTCCGGCAACCCCCAGATTTATGTGGTAAAGCGATTCACAAAATTGGAGAGGGGCTCGCCCTCCCTTTGGTTGAGTCCGAGGAGCAGCACAACGGACGGCTTCGGGTGGGCGTAAGCCAGGAAGCTGAGCTCGAAGTCACTGACGAGCTGATCAAAGGAGGTGATCGTCCAGGTCTTCAGGCCGTTGTACCATGTGCGAGCTGATCCTCTTAGAGTTGTGGGGAACGCTCTACACATCAAAGCATCATAGGTCCTATACAGCACCGTCTGGGCACGGAAAGTGGCCACGTGATCCGCTAGGTAGGTGGAGCCATCATATGCGTCCAGAGAGGGGAGCTGGAAGTTCGGGGGGACTATCTGACCTTGAATCTCGGGTGTGAACGGAGACCCCTGTTGCGCGTTCACCCCGAGCTCCCCCCTTGACCTGCGAACCTCCTGCTGCACTTTGTCGTGCCGCTGACTAACGAAACGTAACTGGGCTCGCAGGGAGTCCGTTGAATCCGAAGACAATGCCTCGGGTTCCGGGCGACCTCTCGGGTTTGTTGTCGCTCGATCCCCGAGCAGGGCCGATCGGTCCAGAGGCGAAGTTGGGACCTCCGGAGGTAGCGTGTGGGCCTGGACAGGCAGCGCTTGTTGCCGCACTGGTTAGATCGCAGGTGGGTGCTCCGGACGAGGGACTAGTGGGATGATGGTTTGCACCATGCCCGTCAAAGCCCGGACTTGATAGGAGAGGTCCTGTAAGGCCTCGGACGACACCGATGATGGGTCGGTAGGGGGACCCTCGGGTGGCGACAAACTCGGGTCGTTAAATGACCGCCAAAAGCGTTCCGAGGTCGTGGCGGGGTGTTCATCTCGAGGTTCTCCTTACGTGGCGCGCTCCCCCGGAGCCCCGATCGGGTGTGACCCCTCAGTTGTGGCTTAGTCCAAGTCGATCTGCCGATCCCTCGACATTCGGGCCCTCCTTCTAGTGGAGGCCGAGGAGCACGACGCAGGCGGGCTGGCCGCATGCGTGTGTCTTGGGAGCAGGAAGCCGAGGAGCACGACGCAGGCGGGCTGGCCACGCTGGTGAGGTCTCGGGCATCGAGCGATCGAGTAACACGGTGAAGGCCAAGGGATATGGTGAAGGCGGGCAGGCTGCGCTGAGGTGGAACTCGGCAGTCTACGTCCGAGGGACACGGCTCGGGTCGAAGCTATTACCCGGGCCGAGGGATGCATCTCAGGCGGGAAGGCCGCGTTGAGATAGGACTCAGCAGTCTGCGGCCGAGGGATATGGCTCAACCCGAAGGATGTGGCTCAGGCTGTGGGATCCAGTTCAGGCGGGAAGGCCGCGCTGAGGTAGGACTCGGCGGTCTGCGGTCGAGGAATATGGCTCAAGCCGAAGGATACGGCTCGAGGAGCACGACGCAGGCGGGTAAACCACGCAGGTATGTCTCGGGAGCAGGAAGTCGAGGAGCACGACGCAGGCGGGCTGGCCACGCACGTGTGTCTCGGGAGCAGGAAGCCGAGGAGCACGACGCAGTCGGGCTGGCCGCGCACGTGTCTTGGGAGCAGGAAGCCGAGGAGCATGACAAAGGCGGGCTGGCTAGCCGTGCTGGTGGTCTCGGGCAATACGCGACCGAGGAGCACGACGCAAGCGGGCTGGCTTGCCGCGCTGGTGGTCTCGGGCATTACGCGGCTGAGGGGCATGGCGCAGGTGGGCAAACCGCGCAGGTGTGGTCTCGGGCATCGTCCGATCGAGTAGCACGACGCAGGCGAGCAGGCCGCGCAGGTGTGGCCTTGGGCATCGAGCGACCGACTAGCACCACGCAAGCGGGCTGGCCACGCAGGTGTGTCTCGGGAGCAGGAAGCCGAGGAGCACGACGCAGGCGGGCTGGCCGCGCTAGTGGTCTCGGGCATTACGCGGCCGAGGAGCACGACGTAGGCGGGCAAACCGCGCAGGTGTGGTCTCGGGCATCATGCGACCGAGTAGCACGACACAAGCGGGCAGGGCGCGCAGGTGTGGCCTTGGGCATCGAGCGACCGAGTAGCACCATGCAGGCGGACAGGCCACGCTGGTGAGGTCTCGGGCATCGAGCGACCGAGTAGCATGACGCAGGCGGGCAAATTGCGCAGGTGGAACTCAGCAGTCTACGTCCGAGGGACACGGCTCGGGTCAAAGGTATGACCCGGGCCGAGGGATGCATCTCAGACGGGAAGGCCGCGCTGAGATAGGACTCGGCAGTTTGCTGCCGAGGGACGCAGCGAAGGCCGAGGTTGTCTCCGGCCGAGCCGTGTAGGCTCGGAGGAGTTTAGGCCGGGGCTAACAGCGAGTCGAGTGGAGGTAAGGCAGATACTGAACCTTCGCTCGGAAAAGACCGAGGCAGGGCTTTGATTTCTTTCACGAGGACTACATCGAGTAGCCACTGTGTGCGCTTGGCCTCTCTCGTAGAGCCCGCGATCGGGAGTCGTCCCTTCTCCTCCCGGCCGCCCAGGTCTCCGCTGCGATGTACCGGTTAGCCCGCTGGAGCATTTCTAGCACCGTGGTGGGAGGTCGCTCTACGAGGGACCAGAGAAATCTGGAAGGTCGCATGCCTATCACGTACGCCTGCACTAACAGAGAGGGGTGAGAGTCCGACAAACCCCGGATTTGCGTGACAAAGCGATCCACGAAATGTAAGAGGGGCTTGTCCTCCCTTTGTCTGAGTCCAAGGAGCAGTGCCGCGGAAGGCTTCGGCCGTGCATATGCCATGAAGTGGAGCTCGAAGTCATTGACGAGCTGGTCGAAAGACGCGATCGTTCCGGTCTTCAAGCCGTCGTACCACGCGTGGGCCGGCCCTCTCAGAGTTGTGGGAAACACTCTACACATCAGAGCATCAGATGTCCCGTATAGCGCCATCTGGGCGCGAAAAGTAGCTACATGGTCCGCCGGGTCGGCGGAGCCATCGTAAGCGTCTAGAGAGGGGAGCTGGAAGTCCGAGGGGACTGTCAGATCCCGTATCTCGGGCGTGAATGGAGACCCTTGGTGTACGTCCTCCCTTACCTCTCCCCTGGACCTATGGACCTCTTTCTGCAGCTCGTCGAGTCGCTGGCTGACGAGCCGCAACTAGGCCCATAGAGATTCCGAAGAGAGTGCCTCGGGTTCCGGGCAGTCGCTCGGGTTTGCCATCACTCGATCCTCGAGTGGTAATGACGGGATCCGAGGCGAGCCGGGAGACTCCAAGGGCGGCGTGTGAGCCTGAACGGGTGGCTCTTCTTACCACAACGGTTTAGCAATGTACGGGATGATGGATTGCACCATGTCCGTTAGAGCTTGGACTTGATGAACGAGGGCTTGAAAGGCCTCGGGCGACACGGGCGTCGAGTCGGCTGGGGCGCCGCCGTGTGGCGACAAGCCCGGGTCGTTGATTATTTGACAATATCGTCCTAAGGTCATGGCGAGGTGTTCGTCACGATGGTCTCCGTGCGGGGGCCGTTCCCGCGAGGCTTCGGTCGGGCGCGACCTCTCAGCCGTAAGCTCGTCTGAGCCGCTCGAGTGATCACCCGACATTCCGAGCCCTCCTTCTAGCGCCAAAATGTTGTGGTAAACAACTGTAAGCCGTGGCCTCGGGGGCCGACGCGGCTTGGTTCGGGCTCGGTCGACGAGGGGATCTCTCCGAGGTGGGCTTCGACGAACCGTCTGGGCGGTCGCGTGCTGGTGTCGTCGGGTCCTCATGGAGGCGGCTCCACGCCGGGAGCCCAGCGGGAGGTCGGGCGTCTTCATACCTGCACGGAGGTCGGGTCGGAAGCTCGGCCCGACCCCTCCGACGACCAAGTTAGAGGAAGCGGAGAGGGTTTTAGGTGGAGAAGTAGAAGTTCCAGTCCCCCTTTTCCATTCAGAAGGTAAGGGTATTTATAGGGAAGCTTACTGTTCCCTGATGTGCCCGCTTGCAAGGGGCAGGCTGGTAGCGTCTGACATTGCTATTGACGTTGCGTGGAGAACCGAAATGTCGAAGGGTATGAGCGAGGGTCGGTTGTCGTCCTCCTCTACCTCGGTCAAGCGCACGAGGTCAAGCAACGATGAAGTCGTTGTCTGAGAGCGGATGACGTCAGCGCATGTCGAGTTAGCATTATTGCCCTCCTCCTCGGACAGAGTGGCACCCAGGTGAGGCCGACGTCGTGACGCGTCATGTCGTCATTATTACCCCTATCAAGAACTATCAAGGTTTCGAGTTTGCCTATGGACCTGGGGATGCCGCCGGAGATCTTGTTCTCTGAAAGATCAAGAATAGTGAGCCTTCGCAGCAATCCGATCTCCATGGGGATAGAGCCGGTGAGGTGGTTGCCATGGAGGTCTAATGCCTCCGTTGTAGGTACCCAACCGATGAATTCCGTTTTTTTTATTCTTTAATTTTTGTTTTATTAACTTTTTAAATTTCTATACAAGTTCAAATTCATCACCACTTCAGCTTATGCTCAAGTGGTTTTCTTGTGTTCTATATCTCAAATCGTTCATGTTCTTTGAAAGGTTGTTTTGTTCATCATGTTCATCATATGTATTGTACACCATTTTCATATGTCATTAACGAATCAATTAGTTCTTCAAATGGTAAGTTGTTTAGATTTTTAGCTTCTTTTATCACAGTTACTTTTGAATTCCAATTTTTAGAAAGAGAATGTAAAATCTTGTTTACAAGTTCAAAATCCGAAAAACTTCTACCAATTGTTTTTAAACCATTGACGACATCCGTAAAACGGATGTACATGTCAACAACGATTTCTTTTGGTTTAATTTAAAAGAGTTCAAAATCGTACATTAAAAGATTGATTTTTGAAACCTTACCACTTATTCGCGTGTGGTTTCAAGAAAAAATGTCAAATATCGAAAGTCATTTCGCACAAAGAAATCCGATTAAACTATGTTTTATATAAGACGTAAAATAGAGCATTAATAGTCGGGTGAGGTTTGCGAACGCGGAGGGGATGCAACCGGTGAGTTGGTTGGAGTCGAGGAGGAGGTGTTCGAGAGGCGGCCGAGGGCGGGTGGAATGGGGCCGGCGAGCTGCTTGAGGTTGCTGAGATCGAGCAACCGGAGGGAGAAGAGGTCGCCGAGGGCAGGCGAGAGCCTCCCGGCAATGGAGGCGTCGGAGATGAAGTCGGGCCCCGAGGAGAGGCCAGGGCGGGAGACGTTGACGACGCGGCGAGTGGCAGCGTTGCAGGCCACGCCGTCCCACGCGGAGCAACAGTCCGTGGCCGAGTCCCAGGAGCGGAGGAGGCCGGAGGGGTCGGCGGTGATGCCGGCCTTGAAGGCGAGAAGGGCCGAACGGTCGTGGGGGTGAGATCCCTGCGACCACTGCAGCAACAGGGTGGAGCAGAGGAAGAGGAAGACGAGGCACAGCGGCTGCATGTTATCCATCTCTTACGTGAAAGAATCGACGAGGGTCGACAGATGTTCTCCCCAGTCGAAGAACTTGTGCAATGAAAAGGCGGTGAATCAAACTGGAGTAAAAAAGCATTCGTTACTGCCATGAAAGTGGCAGCAGAGGGTCTCTTAAGAGACAATTTCCTCGCAGTTTCTACTTTCTTTAATGGGCTCTCAGGTCGGTAGAAATGTGGAGATGCAGTAGCAAATTAGGCGTGGAAATGGAGTCTGCTGCTGCAGTCATGAACGGTCTCCAAGGAAACTGGGGTGAGGCCCCATGAAGCTTGCCTGGGTTCAGACGCCCCATGATGGAAGTGACGCTGCTGACTTTAATGGGACCAGAGAAGAAAGAATAGGGGCGTCTCTCTGTCCCAATGGAGTATTTTATATCTCCTTCCTTCTCACCTAATGAGCTGTCGGAGTCGATGGGCTTCACTTGCCTTCGCCTGCCTTTCCAGGGTGTGTACTTGTGATGGCGCACGAGGCTGTCAACTACTCACCACAGCAAACTGCAGGTTGGGGGAACCTCAACTCATTGTATCATCTGGCTGTTTCTACAAGGCTTTGATACTGATTAGATATCGTTGCACACAGGCATTTAGGAAGTGATGAGGGCAATAATGACGACATGATGTGAATGATGCCAGCCACCCTGTACCAAGGCCTCACTCCCAGGTCAACGAAACCCTGGGACGCCGACCCAGGCGCATTAACGCCCGGACTGGACCCCGTCCGTCACAACAATGCCACCACCCCTCGGCCAACGAGCCCGGCTCTGTGCCTTCTGGGCTCGGTCAAGGGTAAGGAACACGCCAACCGAGACGCGCCATACCCTGCAGCAGCCCGACCTCCCACACAGCCCCAATGGGCATGTCAGACGCAACGTGAGGTATTTACCCAGGCCCATCTATAAATACTAGGGAGTTCCAGACAAGCGGAGGAGGACACACTCACACACCACACTTGTATGGAGGCATTTCGTCCTCCAAAACCCCCTCCACATCTCCCTCTAACTTGATCGTCGGAGGGGTCGGGCCGAGCTTCCGACCCGACCTGTGTGCAGGAACGAAGACGAGGTGGCCTCTTCCTGGCGCTGCTGCGGAGCTGCCGACCCGATCTACCGCCCCGAACGACCGATCCCGACCGGGAGACCCCGAGGGAGCTGCGCCCGAGATCCCCGACATTCCGAGCCCCAGAACCGAGCCGCGTCGGCCCCGAGGCCACGGCTTAAAAAGTTACTTACCGTAACATTTTGGCGCTAGAAGGAGGGCCCAGCATGTCGAGCGATCATCAGGACGATCGTGCCAGACTCGCGATCGGGGGATCATTCCCGACCGAGGCTACGGGGGAACCCCCCCCTCTCCAAGGACCTCGGGAAGAGCGTCCCGCTACGGCTTCGGAGCGCTACTGGCGGATCTTCAACGATCCGGGCCTATCGCCCCCCGACGGAACCACCGGCGATCCGCCGCCCGTATCGGCCGAAGCCTTCCACGGCCTCACTCACCAGGTCCAGCTACTCACCGACATGGTACAAACCATTGTCCCCCTTGTCTCCCGTCCATCTCGGCCCCCGGGCCCCCAACTGTTGTATCAACAGGGGGTCCCTAGTCAAGCTCCCACCCAGCCTCGAGAGCTCCCCACTTCACCTCGGGTGCCGCTATCTCAACCCCGTGAGCAGGCGGCGATCTGCCCGAAAGGCCATTCGGAACCAGAGGCACTATCCTCGAACTCTGCAGTTTCCCTCCGCGCTCAGTTGCGTCTCGTCAACCAACGGCTTGACAATGTGCAAAGGGAAATCCGTGCCGGGCCACCAGGAGAGCCCACGGAAGGCCCGCATCAGGGGTCGCCGTTCGTGCCGAAGATACTGGAGCACGCCATTCCCCCAGGCTTCCGACTCCCCCCCCTGGACACTTATGATGGCTCTGCCGACCCGGCCGACCACACGGCGGCCTTCCGCGCACAGATGTCATTGTACGGGACCTCTAACGCCTTGATGAGCAGGGCATTCCCCACCACGTTGAGAGGGTCGGCCCTCGCGTGGTACGGAGGCTTGAAGACTGCGACGATCGCCTCATTCGACCAGCTCGCCAAGGACTTCGAGCTCCACTTCATAGCTTGCGCTCGCCCGAAGCCTTCCATGGCGTTCCTCCTCGGGCTTAGCCAGAAGGAGGATGAGCCCCTCTCCCTTTACGTAAATCGCTTTGCTACAAGGATCCGGGAACTCCCGGACGCTCACCCTTCACTGTCAATGCAGGCGTTCGTAACAGGCCTGCGTCCCTCCCGACTCTTCTGGTCTCTCATGGAGCGACCTCCTACCTCGGTCCCCGAGATGCTCCAGCGCGCGAACCAGTTCGTGGAAGTCGAAGCCTGGACGGGGGGGAAACGGCAGGAACACAAGAGGGAAAGACCAGAGCCGGCTCAGGGACCGCTCCCTCCCAGACGCAAGCTCCACCAACCCGATCCTCCCCTGCTAAGACCCCTCCCGCTCCCAACGGGTACATCCCGGACAGAAATCTTTCTCCAGATCAGGGAAAGGGGACTGCTCAAAACCCCTTACCCGATGAACAACCCGCGAGAGCTGGCCGACCGGTCCAAGTACTGCCGCTTCCACCGCCAAAACGGACATGACACTGAGGAATGCCGCGAGTTCTCGCGGCAAATCTACGAACTCCGCCGGGAGGGGCGCCTCGACCCCCATGTTCAGACAGGCAACATCCCCCCGCCCTGCCCAGACGGTCCGGCCGAGCGCCTAATCAGCGTCATCACTGGCGGCCCAGCGTCCGGAGGGGATAGCATGTCTGGAAGGAAGGCCTACGCCCGCTCGGCCAGGGACGAGGGTCCCCATGGAACCCCTGACCCCCAGGTCGCATTTCCCCTCGAAGACGCCGAACGACTAGAGCACGACGACGCGCTGGTAATAACCGCCAGAATCGCCAATGCCCAGGTAAGAAGGATTATGATTGACACAGGAAGCTCGGTGGATATACTATTCCACGACGCCTTCCAGAAGCTGGGACTTACGAAGCAAGCCTTGAAACCCGTCCGCTCGGACCTCACCGGGTTCACCGGCAACTCGGTTTCGCCTTTGGGATCTGTCACACTACCTCTGACGCTGGGGACACCGCCCAAGACTAAAACGGTGATGTCGACCTTTCTGATAGTAGATCTTCCTACAGCGTACAATGCCATCCTCGGCCGACCTTCCCTCAACAAAAGCAGGGCCCTGGTTTCCACTTACCATCAGATAGTGAAATTCCCGACTCACGCGGGAACTGGAGAGGTTTGGGGAAGCCCTCGGGAATCCAGGCGATGCTACCTGACGGCGGTCTCCCTACACAACAGGGCAAAAACCGAAGCACCCCTGGACGATCCCAGAGAAATGAAATGGCCAAATCCACATCCCGAGCCGTCGGCCCCAACCTACGACGTGTCACTGAAAAAGGGACGCCCGGACCGAACCATTAAGGTCGGGACTGACCTACCCCAGGACGAGCGGGAACAACTCGTCGGCCTCTTGCAAGAGAACGTCGACGTCTTCGCTTGGTCGCCATCCGACGCAGCAGGTGTGGACCCAAAGGCAGCCCAACATCACCTCAACATATCGCCTGATGCCCGCCCGGTGAAACAAAAGCCGCGACCCCAGGCCCCGGACAGGCAACAAGCTGTCCGCCAAGAGGTAGAACGGCTCTTAGCGGCCGGCTTTATAGAAGAGGTCAAGTACCCACAGTGGCTATCCAATGTAGTTCTGGTAAAAAAGCATAATGGGAGCTGGCGAATGTGTGTTGACTACACCAGTCTTAATCAGGCGTGCCCAAAAGACTGCTACCCCCTTCCGAGAATTGATCAGCTCGTGGATGCAACCGCAGGGCACGCCCGACTCTCATTCATGGACGCCTTCTCCGGATATAATCAGATCCGAATGGCGCCTGAGGATCAGAGACACACAGCCTTCATCACCAACCTCGGGGCATACATTTACAAAGTAATGCCGTTCGGACTAAAGAACGCAGGCGCAACTTATCAGAGGACCATCAACAAGATATTCGCCCAGCAGATAGGGCGAAACCTAGAGGTCTATGTGGACGACATGATTGTAAAAAGCCGGGTCTCGGGAGATCACCTAACGGACCTATCAGAAACATTCGCCACACTCCGAAACTGCGGCCTTCGGCTCAACCCCGCAAAGTGTGCCTTCGGCGTCAGTACAGGAAAGTTCCTCGGATTCATTATACACGAAAGAGGGATCGATGTCAACCCGGAAAAGGTCCAGGCGATCCTCGACATGCAGGCCCCTCGGACGGTCAAAGACCTACAGCAACTGAACGGACGGCTGGCCGCCCTATCCCGATTCCTGTCCCGGTCGGGCGATCGCTGCCTCGCCTTCTTCCGTGCAATAAGAGACCCGAAGAATTTCCAATGGACGCCCCAGTGTGAGGAAGCTTTCCGACAGGTCCAGCAGCATTTAGCCAACCTTCCCCGCCTCGCTTCAGTCACTGCTGGAGAGGAGCTCTGCGTTTACCTGGCTGCCTCACAACACGCAGTCAGCTCGGTCCTCGTCAAGGAAGCCGGCCAACAGCTCCCCGTCTACTACACCAGTCATGTCCTGAGCGGGCCCGAGGAGCGATATCCTCCAATCGAGAAGCTCGCCCTCGCGCTCGTGCTGGCAGCCCGAAAGTTACGCCCCTACTTCCAAGCTCATCCGATCAAGTTAATCACCGACCAACCTCTCAGTCAAGTACTGTCAAAATTCGATGTCGCAGGGCGACTCCTCAAGTGGTCGGTCGAGCTCGGAGAGTTCGACATCCACTACACGCCCAGGACCGCCATCAAAGCACAAGCACTGGCCGACTTCATCTCTGAGCTCGCCCATCCCGAAGGGCGGCCCCCCAGTGAACTAGGAACATGGGTCCTACAGGTGGATGTCTCGTCCGCTTCAACCGGCGCAGGCGCAGGACTAGTGCTGTCGGCCCCCGATGGGCAGACGTTCGAGCGTTCCCTCCGCTTCGGGTTCCATGCCACCAACAATGAAGCCGATGCTAGTCATAGGTGCCCAGCAAGCCAATCACGTGAGTGATGGCACGTGTGACTTGATACAGAATCTTTTTGCTTATTATATTTTGGCGTATATCACTTTATAACTATTGCATAAATGCATATATATTGTGATGTCCTTGGATTTGTGCAATGGGAATCGGATCGTGATGAGATCACGATAATGAGATCGATTCACCTTTAAACACATATCCTAAATAATCCCGGTCATAGGTTACTCGAGAGGGACATCGTGATAACCGGATAGACTGGTGTGCTGTATACCCGTCCATATGATGGATGCAGCTGGTCTCATAGCTGCTCGTGTAGGGACACTAGGGATACAGTACAGGTGCTCATTGGAGAATGAGTTCACTGATTGATCCGCTTACGGAATGCTGGATGGTTGATGATGCCTTATTGTCAGACAGCGATTCCGTAGTCCTAGTGGTGTATCTGGTCCTTAGACTTGAGACAGCTGGTCATTGGGAGTGGTAGTCGACCTTACGAGGGCTATTGAGTGTCGACAGAGGATCATCCACTCTCGGCATAATGAGAGGAATATCCCATGTGTTCTTGCTCAGACAAATCCCTGGCCAGGGTCATTCGGGTTGAGAGAGAAAGAGTTCTCCGGGAGAATCCGATTAGAGCGAGACTCGAGTAGAAACTGTATGGGTCTGACAGCACCATGCTCGATATACGGTCTCTGGGATATTAGATGGATGAGGGACTATAGGTACATGGTAACTGAGGACAGACAGGTCCAATGGATTGGATTCCCCTGTATCGTCTGGGGACTACGGCGTAGTGGCCTAGTACTTCCGTAGTCGATGAGTCGAGTGAATTATTACAGAGATAATAATTCACTCAGTCAGAAGGAGTTCTGACAGGTATGACTCACGGCCAGCTCGATATTGGGCCTAGAGGGTCACACACATATGGTAGGCATTGCGATGAGTAGAGGTTCGGATATGAGATATCCGACGGAGCCCTTGTCTTATTGGATGCAGATCCAATACCCACTAGGGAAGGACCTATTAGGGTTTGACACGGGATCTCTATAAATAGGAGGGATTCACAGCCTCATAGGCTAGAGTCTTTGCTTGCCCTTCCTATTCTCCTCTCCCTCTCCACCTCAGAGTAGGCCTGGAGTTTTGAGGAGCGTCGTCGCAACCCTGCTGTGTGGATCACCGCTAGAGAGGAGGACGCTTGACCTCCTTCACCCTCTCCTAAGGATCTGCAAGGAAACAGGGATATACGATCTCCCTAGGTAACACAATCTCTATACGCAGTTTTGTGTTTTTGCGGATTTTGCGCACCAATCTTCGCACGACGATGAACATCTTTTTGGGAATCGGGGATTTTTGTTTTTTTGTTCTTCCGCTGCGCATATGATGTCGCCCCCCCTATGATTGCCCAACAGCCGAGTACGAGGCACTCCTGGCGGGGCTCAGACTATCCCGCGAGATGCAGGTTGACGCCATCAAAGTCCTCACCGATTCGCAGCTGGTGACCGAGCAACTTAACGGCGGATACGTGGCCAGAGAACCCACCATGGCAAAGTACGTAGCGGAGGTAAAAAACTTAGCCTCCTGTTTCGCACACTTCACGATATCCAGGGTGCCAAGACTTCAGAACGACCGTGCCGATGAGCTGGCCAAGCTAGCCTCGAAGCGACCCCCGGGCACCACCCACGGGATCGAGGAGCTCCCCTCCCCCTCTATCCCGGTCGCGTGTGTTTCGGCGGCCGACTCCCGAGCCACCTGGGTAGGGGACATGCTGCGCTACAAACGCGACGGGACCCTCCCCACCGACGAAGCCGCAGCCCGACATATTCGCCGAAAACATGCATGGTACTCCGAAGCGAACGGGCGGATGTACAAGCGGTCTTTCTCCCACCCTCTTCTACGGTGCCTCGAGCCAGAGGAGGCGACGACTCTCTTGGCCGAGGTCCATGAAGGGATTTGTGGAGAGCACATCGCCGGCCGAACCCTGGCCTACAAAATTCTCCGCCAAGGCTATTATTGGCCCACCATGGTCCAGGACGCGAAGGCCTACGTACGGAAGTGCGGCCCGTGCCAAAGGCACGCCCGGACCCCCCAACTGCCGGCGGTGCCGCTCTCCCCCATCACCTGCGCGTGGCCGTTCGCGCAATGGGGGCTGGATCTCCTCGGCCCCTTCCCCCCAGCCTCAAGGCAGAGACGATACATTGTGGTCGCAATAGACTACTTCACCCGATGGCCGGAAGCTGAACCGCTGGCGGCGATCACCGAGCAGCAGATCAAGAAGTTCATATGGAAAAACATCGTGACCCGGTTCGGCCTCCCCAGGACCATCGTCACGGACAATGGGACCCAATTCGCCGGCAAAAGGATTCAAGAATTCTGCGCTAGCAGTTTGCGTCTAAAACAGTTTCAAAGGGATCTGAACTTAGAAACTAGTTCGTAAAAGCGCAGAAGACAGTTTTGTAGAATCAAAACGCAAACGTAAGCTGCAATGTAAAGATCGTACGAAAAACACCGATTTACGTCTGAATGCAGATTTGGAAAGATCAGCACTTAGAAACTTGTTCGTAAAGGCGCAAAGAGCAGTAGCTATGTCAGAGGTTTGCAGTAATGATAAGGTACTCGAAATAAAAGCAAACCAGAGATTTAGAGTGGTTCGGTCAGTTTTGACCTACTCCACTTTTGGCTTCCTCCTCCGACGAGGTCACCGACGTCAACTAGAGGCCTTCCTTCAATAGGCGAAGGCCAACTGCCCTTTTACAGTTTCACTCCTTTTGATGGGCTCAGGAGACAACCCTTACAGAACCTTTCTCTCCTCACTTTACAACTCAAAAGCTTGAAGAACAGAAGGAGGAGACTTAAAGGCTTTACAACAATTTTGAGCTCTTAGAATCACAGAAAGGATCAAGATTTCGGTGTAGGTCTGTGTGCTTTCTGTGCTGAATGGGTGGGGTATTTATAGGCCCCAACCCAGTTCAAATTTGGAGCTCAAAACGATCAAATCCCGGAATTCCGGGATCAGGCGGTTGCACCTCCTGACTGGAGCGGTTGCACCGCCTGGCAGAGCTCGAAGACTGAGCTCAAGCGGTTGCACCTCTCTGTCAGGGGCGGTTGCACCGCCTGAGTCTAGCTCGGAGACTGAGCCCCAGGCGGTGCCACCTCTTGACTGAGGCGGTTGCACCTCTCTGCCAGAGCTCGAAGACCGAGCTCAGGCGGTGCCACCTCTCTGTCAGGGAGGTTGCACCGCCCAGTCTAGCTCGAAGACTGAGCTCAGGCGGTGCCACCTCCTGGCTGGGGCGGTTGCACCGCCCAGTCTCGCTGGCAGACTTAGCCCAGGCGGTTGCACCTCCTTCACTATTTCAGCTCACTTGGTTTGGCTCCAAACTTGGCCCAAACCAGTCCGAACTTGAGCCTAATTGGCCCCTACTTGGGTTATAGGATTAACACCTAATCCTAACCCTAATTAACATGCTAACTATGATTTTAAAGACATTTTCTAAGCTATTACAAAGTCCGCAAGTCAAGACTTCTTCTGGCGAGCTTCCGGCAAACTTCCGGCGGTCTTCCGATGAACTCTCGGAAACCATTCTGCGGACTCCCGGCAAGCTTCTAGACTTCACGATTTGATCTTAGCGAGTTCCAACGAGCTTCTTCGGCAAGCTCCGATCTTTCTCGGTGAGCTCCGCGAACTTCCAACGAACCTTCCGGCGAGCTTCCGAAAAACCCTTCGGCAAGCTCCCAACTCATTCTCGGCTAGTTCCGGTAGCATTCCCGACGAACCTTCGGACTTCCGTCGAACTCTCGAACTCGCAACAAATCCTTCGCGCTTGACTCCGACACTTTGTTTCGCTTTATGTCTTCATCGTTATCATAGTTAATCCTGCACAATAAAACAAAACTTCGATCGAGACAATTAATCCTAAGCAATTAACCAAGTTGTCCGACATGTCATTGGTCACTCGACGCTTCGTCCGATTCTTCGGCGCATCGTCCTCTCCTGCAACCTATTGCCCAATCGGCCAGTTGACTCCGCAACTCCGATATCCTTGGCACAATACCCGCTCTTCTTGGCCTGATGCCCGATTCCACGGCCCGAAGCCTTCTGTCGATACGTCGACCGATCCACCGGCCCGACGTCCAATCTTCTGACATGTTCCTTCGGCACAACATGATTTTCCTGCTTTAATTGTCTCATCCTGATCGAAGCATCCTGCGTTACTCAAACCGCAGATTAAATCATATACATATATCAAGTTGTTTCATCATCAAAATACGAGATTCAACAAAGAAATCGATAAAAAAAAGGCGAGTGAAATGATACAAAAAGAACTCTGTTCTTTGTTAGTCCTATCCATAAGAGAGGGGAGCATATGAAAAATGTAATCGATTCTTTCGTTTCCTTGGGTCACTGGCCATCTGCCGGGAGTTTCGGGTTTAATACCGATATTTTAGCAACAAATCCAATAAATCTAAGTGTAGTGCTTGGTGTATTGATTTGTTTTGGAAAGGGAGTGTGTGCGAGTTGTGTATTTCAAGAATAGGTTGGATCCATCCAGCTGCACTTTATTTATGGTATTTATAGGAGAAATAGGAAAAAGGTGCACGATCTCGATGAATTACTTCTGAATAAATTAAGAAATCATATGTAAGAACCATAGCATTTCGTGACTTATTGGTAAATCCACTTTGATTCTCTATCAACCAATAATGTGAGACCATTAACATGATTAAAGCTAAATTGTTTAAAGTCTAGGTAAAACATGGTACTCTTTCTATCACTTCTACCACTACGTTAGTAACGAAATGGTTAAAAAAAAATAGTTGGTAATTTATTTGATTTGATATAGAACACTCGTATCGATAAAAGAATTTGAACCATTTACTAGAAAAATGAGCACTTTGCTTTTTTTATCTAATGCTAAAATGACGACCTATGTATAAAAAAAAAGGAATTTTTGGACTTGAAGAAACAAATAAAAAAATGTAATAATTATTATTTTCATTTTTAAAAAATGAAAAATGAAATAGAATTCTAAAATTGAAAATGATAAATAAAATACAAAACAAATATAAATAAAATACAAATAAAGAAACAACTTTGTTAACAATTCTAGATTTTTGTCTGGTCTAGTCGGAAGAGTCCTCCTGATATTCTGGTCTTGTATCAGTTTTGACATCTTTGAATACAAACAGAAAAGAGAGGGTAGGCTCATTACATTAAAAAAGATATGGGAATACCCACACCATAAATAAAACATTAAAAAAGATATGGGAATACCCACACCATAAATAAAATAAATAATTGAGCGTGAGAGCCAAATGAATCGAAAGATTCATGTTTGGTTTGGGAAGAGATCATGGAAGTTTTGAAATTAATGATAAGATAATCTACTTTCATTAAATGATTTATTAGATAATCGAAAACAGAGGATTTTGAATACTATTCGAAATTCGGAAGAATTACGTAAAGGGGCCATTGAGCAGCTCGAAAGAGCCCGGGCTCGCTTACGTAAAGTGGAAATGGAAGCATATGAGTATCGAATGAATGGATACTCTGAAATAGAATGAGAAAAACAAAATTTGATTAATGCCACTAGTAATAGTTTGGAACAATTAGAAAATTACAAAAATGAAACCCTTCAGTTTGAACAACAAAGAGCGATTAATTAGGTCCGACAACGAGTTTTCCAACAAGCCTTACAAGGAGCTCTAGGAACTCTGAATAGTTGCTTGAATAGCGAGTTACATTTCCGTACGATCCGTGCTAATATTGGCATTCTCAGGGCCATGCAAGAAATAACTGATTAGCCCTTCTTTTTTTAGTTATAGTTTAGGCATTATTTTTTTCTTTTCCTTCCTAAAAAGAATAAAGAAACACTAATGGTAACCCTTCGAGCCGACGAAATTAGTAATATTAATCGTGAGCGTATTGAACAATATAGTAGAGAAATAAAGATTGTGAATACCGGTACCATACTTCAAGTAGGCAACGGAATTGCTCGTGTTCATGGTCTTGATGAAGTAATGGCAGGTGAATTAGTAGAGTTTCAAGAGGGTACAATAGGCATTGCTCTGAATTTGGAATCAAATAATGTTGGCGTTGTATTAATGGGTGATGGTTTGATGATACAAGAGGGAAGTTCCGTAAAAGCAACAGGACGAATTGCTCAGATACCTGTGAGTGAGGGTTATTTGGGTCGTGTTATAAATGCTCTGGCTAAACCTATTGATGGGAGAGGTGAAATTTCAGCTTCTGAATCTCGGTTAATTGAATCTCCTGCCCCATGTATTATTTCTAGACGTTATGTATATGAGCCTCTTCAAACGGGGCTTATTGCCATTGATTTGATGATCCCTAGGACGCGGTCAACAAGAATTAATTATTAGAGACAGACAGACTGGCAAAACAGCCGTAGCCACAGATACGATTCTCAATCAAAAAGGTCAAAATGTAATGTGTGTTTATGTAGCTATTGGTCAAAAAGCATCTTCTGTGGCTCAGGTAGGAAAGATGGAATATACTATTGTGGTAGCTGAAACGACGGATTCACCTGCTACATTACAATACCTCGCTCCTTATACGGGAGCGGCTCTGGCTGAGTTTTTTATGTATCGTGGACAACATACTTTAATAATTTATGATGATCTCTCCAAACAAGCACAAGCTTATCGCCAAATGTCTCTTCTATTAAGAAGACCTCCCGGTCGTGAAGCTTATCCAGGAGATGTTTTTTATTTGCATTCACGACTTTTGGAAAGAGCCGCTAAATCAAATTCTAGTTTAGGTGAAGGAAGTATGACCGCTTTACCGATAGTTGAGACTCAATCTGGAGACGTTTCAGCTTATATTCCTACTAATGTAATTTCCATTACAGATGGACAAATATTCTTATCTGCCGATCTATTCAATGCTGGAATCCGACCTGCTATTAATGTGGGTATTTCCGTTTCCAAAGTAGGATCCGCAGCTCAAATTAAAGCCATGAAACAAGTAGCCGGCAAATCAAAATTGAAACTAGCGCAATTCACAGAGTTAGAAGCCTTTGCACAATTCGCTTCTGATCTCGATAAAGCTACTCAGAATCAATTGGCAAGAGGTCAACGATTACGCGAGTTGCTTAAACAATCCCAATCAGACCCTCTCGTAGTGGAAGAACAGATAGCTACTATTTATACCGGAGCGAATGGATATCTTGATCCGATAGAAATTGAACAGGTAAAGAAATTTATCAGTCAGTTACGTAGCTACTTAAAAAACAATAAACCTAAATTTCAAGAAATTATTGTTGAATCTCGGATTTTGATGATGAAGTCAATTGTCATTTGTTGTCTAATCTATGTGTTGAGATAAGTGTGCAGGATTAACTACGATGAAAGTTAGACAAGCAGCAGGAGTTGCGCCGGAGTCAAGATCATGATCACATTGGGAGTTCGAGAGTTCGACGGAAGTTCGGACGGTCGTCGGAGGTTCTGCGAGAACAGATCCGAGAAGTCCGGAAGCTTGCCAAGCGAAGCTCGTCGGAACTCGCCAAGTGGATCGTCGCAAAGTCTAGGAGTTTGCCGGAAGTCCGCAGAAGCATCACCGAGGGTTCATCGGATGATCGACGGAAGTTCGCCGGAAACTCGCCGGAAGAAGCGATTGACGTACCGAAGCAAAGCTGCAGAAATTGTCTTAGATTTAATCGTAGTTAGCACGGTGATTAAGGTAGAAATGGGAGGTGATCCCATTAGCTTAATCCTGGGGCAATTGGGCCCCTGAAGAACTCAAGTTGGGTCGAATGGTTCAACCCATTCGGACCCAAGTTGCTGTGGGAGGTGCAACCGCCCAGGCAGGGAGGTAGCACCGCCCAGGCTAAGTCTCCCAACGAGACTGGGCGGTGCAACTGCTCCAGCCAAGAGGTGCAACCGCCCAGGGCTCAGTCTCCAAGCGAGACTGGGCGGTGCAACCTCCTCTGTCAAGAGGTAGCACCGCCAGAGCTCAAGTTTCGAGCTCTGCAAGGCGATGCAATCACCGAGCTCGGTCTTCGAGCTCTGGCAGAGAGGTGCAACCTCTCTGGCCAGGAGATGCACCGCCTGAGCTCGGTCTTCGAGCTCTGGCAGAGAGGTGAAACCTCTCTGATCAGGAGATGCACTGCCTGAGCTCGGTCTTCGAGCTCTGGCAGAGAGGTGCAACCACCCCTGACAGAGAAGGTGCATCCGCCTGAGCTCAGTCTTCGAGCTCTGCCAGGCGGTGCAACCTCTCCAGTCAAGAGGTGCAACCGCCTGAGCTCAGACTTCGAGCTCTGCCAGGCGGTGCAACCTCTCCAGTCAAGAGGTGCAACCGCCTGATCCCGGAATTCCGGGATTTGATCGTTTTGAGCTCGAAGTTTGAACTGGGTTGGGGCCTATAAATACCCCACCCATTCAGCACAGAATGAGAACAGATCCATTACGAATTCTTGATCTTTTCTGTGATTCTAAGAGCTCAAATATGTGTAAAATCCTTAAGTCTCCTCTTTCTGTTCTTCAAGTCTTGAGTTGTAAAGAGAGAAGAGAAAGGATCTGTAAGGGTTGTCTCCTGAGCCCGTCAAAAGGAGTGAAACTGTAAAAGGGCAGTTGACCTTCGCCCATTGAAGGAAGGCAGCTAGTTGACATCGGCAACCTCGTCGGAGGAGGAAGCCAAAAGTGGAGTAGGTCAAGACTGACCGAACCACTCTAAATCTTGTTGAATCTCGAATTTTGATGATGAAGTCAATTGTCATTTGTTGTCTAATCTGTGTGTTGAGATAAGTGTGCAGGATTAACTACGATGAAAGATAGACAAGCAGCAGGAGTTGCTCCAGAGTCAAGATCATGATCACGTTGGGAGTTCGAGAGTTCGACGGAAGTTCGGACGGTCGTCGGAGGTTCTGCGAGAACAGATCCGAGAAGTCCGGAAGCTTGCGAAGCGAAGCTCGTCGGAACTCGCCAAGTGGATCGTCGCAAAGTCCAGGAGTTTGCCGGAAGTCCGCAGAAGCATCACCGAGGGTTCATCGGATGATCGACGGAAGTTCGCCGGAAACTCGCCGGAAGAAGCGATTGACGTACCGAAGCAAAGCTGCAGAAATTGTCTTAAATTTAATCGTAGTTAGCACGGTGATTAAGTTAGAAATGGGAGGTGATCCCATTAGCTTAATCCTGGGGCAATTGGGCCCCTGAAGAACTCATGTTGGGTCGAATGGTTCAACCCATTCGGACCCAAGAAGCTGTGGGAGGTGCAACCGCCCAGGCAGGGAGGTAGCACCGCCCAGGCTAAGTCTCCCAGCGAGACTGGGCGGTGCAACCGCTCCAGCCAAGAGGTGCAACTGCCCAGGACTTAGTCTCCAAACGAGACTGGGCGGTGCAACCTCCTCTGTCAAGAGGTAGCACCGCCAGAGCTCAAGTTTCGAGCTCTGCCAGGCGATGCAATCACCGAGCTCGGTCTTCGAGTTCTGGAAGAGAGGTGCAACCTCTCTGGCCAGGAGATGCACCGCCTGAGCTCGGTCTTCGAGCTCTGGCAGAGAGGTGCAACCACCTCTGGCAGAGAGGTGCAACCACCTCTGGCAGAGAGGTGCAACCACCTCTGGCAGAGAGGTGAAACCTCTCTGATCAGGAGATGCACCGCCTGAGCTCGGTCTTCGAGCTCTGGCAGAGAGGTGCAACCACCCCTGACAGAGAAGGTGCATCCGCCTGGGCTCAGTCTTCGAGCTCTGCCAGGCGGTGCAACCTCTCCAGTCAAGAAGTGCAACCGCCTGAGCTCAGACTTCGAGCTCTGCCAGGCGGTGCAACCTCTCCAGTCAAGAGGTGCAACCGCCTGATCCCGGAATTCCGGGATTTGATCGGTTTGAGCTCGAAGTTTGAACTGGGTTGGGGCCTATAAATACCCCACCCATTCAGCACAGAAAGGATACAGATCCACTACGAATTCTTGATCTTTTCTGTGATTCTAAGAGCTCAAACTTGTGTAAAGTCCAAAAGTTCTCCTCTTTCTGTTCTTCAAGTCTTGAGTTGTAAAGAGAGGAGAGAAAGGATCTGTAAGGGTTGTCTCCTGAGCCCGTCAAAAGGAGTGAAACTGTAAAAGGGCAGTTGGCCTTCGCCCATTGAAGGAAGACAGCTAGTTGACGTCGGTGACCTCGTCGGTAGAGGAAGCCAAAAGTGGAGTAGGTCAAGACTGACCGAACCACTCTAAATCTCTGGTTTGCATTTATTTTTGAGTTCCTTATCATTGCTGCAAACCTCCTACATAACTACTGCTCTCTGCGCCTTTACGAACAAGTTCTAAGTGCTGATCTTTTCAAATCTGCATTCAGACGTAAATCTCTGTTTTTCGTACGATCAATTTACATTTACGTTTTCATTCTGCAAAACTGTCTTCTGCGCTTTTACGAACGAGTTTCTAAAATCAGATCTCTTTGAAACTGTGTTTAAACGTAAAACTGTGTTTTAGACGTAAAACTACTTTTAGACGCAAACTGCGTTCAGACGTAAAACTGCGTTTAGACGCAAACTGCGTTTAGACGTAAAACTGCGTTTAGACGTAAACTGTGTAAAACTGTGTTTTAGACGTAAAACTACTTTTAAACGCAAACTGCGTTTAGACGTAAAACTGCGTTTAGACGTAAACTGAGTTTAGACGCAAAACTGCGTTTAGACGTAAAACTACGTTTAGACGCAAAACTGCGTTTATACGCAAACTGTATTTAGACGCAAACTGAGTTTAAACGTAAACTGTGTTTAGACGTAAACTGCGCTTGATCTTAAGTAATCTTAGAATCAGCTTTTACATCGAAATCGTTTTTATCGAACAAACGCAGCTTTCGTTTTTAATCGCAGAAAGATATCCGCTGCACTAATTCACCCCCCCCCCCCTCTTAGATCTCTCGATCCTAACAATTGGTATCAGAGCAAGGTTAACTCTCTAACGGATTAAAACCCAAGAGAGATGGCATACGCCGGAAACCATGAGGGGCATTCTATTACACGTCCACCCATGTTCAGTGGGACGGACTACACCTACTGGAAGACTCGAATGAGGATCTTTCTTATTTCTATGGATTTTGAACTATGGAACCTTGTTGAAAACGGATTTTCAAAGTCTTCTCTTCCAATGATCGATTGGAATGAATTGGAGAAGAAGGCTTTCGCTCTTAATGCAAAGGCTATGAATGCCTTATTTTGCGCACTTGATAAAAACGAGTTTAATCGTGTTTCAACTTGCGAAACTGCATTTGATATTTGGCACACACTCGAAGTGACCCACGAGGGCACAAGTAGAGTGAAAGAGTCAAAAATCAATCTGTTATTACATTCTTTTGAACTTTTTCGAATGAAACCAAGTGAAACCATTGGCGACATGTTTACCCGTTTCACGGATGTCGTCAACGGTCTAAAAGGACTTGGAAAAAGTTTTTCGGATTTTGAACTCGTAAGTAAGATACTAAGATCCCTTCCTAAGAGTTGGGATCCTAAAGTCACTGCTATTCAAGAGGCAAAAGATCTGCGCAACTTCCCTCTTGAAGAACTAATCGGGTCATTAATGACCTACGAAATGACCTGTAAAGCTCATGAAGAGCAAGATGACATCCTTCCAAAGAACAGGAAGGATATGGCACTTAAAACTTCTGAATGCCACTTGAGAGAAAACTCAAGTGATGAAGACTGTAATGATGACTTGGCACTTCTAACAAGAAAGTTTAAAAAGTTCTTTAAAAGAAACAAGTTTAAGAATGATGCAAAAATTAAACTTGAACCCAAGAAGGACCAAGTGATCTGCTATGAATGCAAAAAGCCAGGACACTACAAGAGTGATTGTCCCCAAGCCAAAAGGAGAACATCAAAGAAGAAGGCTCTTCAAGCAACATGGGATGACTCGAGCGCATCCGAAGAAGAGGAGTCCAACACCGAGCAAGTTGCTCATTACGCCTTAATGGCCATCGAAGATGAGGTAACAAATTCAATAGATGCAGATTTATCATTCGATGAATTATTAAATGCTTTCCATGAATTGTTTGATGAGTGTAAGACTATCAGTAGTAAATACAAATTGCTAAAAAAGCAGCATGATAGTCTTATTTATAATTTCGATAAGTTAAATGCTGAACATCATGATAGCTTAAGCTCATGCATAAAATGCCATGATCTAGAAACTCTCCAAAAAGAAAACTTGCTACTTAAGAATACCTTGAAGAAATTCGAGGTTGGTAGCAAGTCATTGAACATGATCCTTACAAACAAGGGTCACGTTCCCAAAAGAACTGGAATTGGATTCGTGAGAAGTCCTCACCAAAATCCAACCACCTTCATAAAAGGCCCCATCTTATATGTTGAACATCAAAGCAAATGCAACTTTTGTTGCAAGTTTGGACACAGGACGCGTTATTGTCCATTTAAGAAAATTAGTCCAAACAAATTGATTTTGGTTCCTAAAGGGACCATGACAAATTCTATGCAACATGATAAAAAATATAGATCTATTTGTGAGGCACCCAAAAGCAAATGGGTACCTAAACATCATCCTTTCTTGTAGAAAACTAAACCATCACAAGCTAGGAGCAAGAGATGGTACGTTGATAGTGGATGCTCAAGGCATATTACCGGAGATCCATCACAATTCTCTAAGCTCACTAGCATAAACGAAGGATATGTCACCTTCGGAGACAACAACAAGGGTAAAATCGTTGGCAAAGGAACCATAGGTAACAAATCCAACTTCTCTATTGAAGATGTTTTGCTAGTTGATGGTTTACAACATAACCTCTTGAGCATTAGTCAATTATGTGATAAAGGATATATTATAAGATTTGAATCTAATGCTTGCATCATTCAAAAACCACACAAAAATATATCTATGATTGCATTGAAACAAAATAACGTATACACTATTGACATCAATGATTTGTGTAATGAAATGTGTTTTTCTGCTTTGAATGAGGATGCTTGGATATGGCATAGAAGATTAGGTCATGCTAGCATGAAACTAATCACTCAAATATCATCCAAAGAACTTGTAAGAGGAATTCCTCATATCAAGTTCATCAAAGATAATGTATGTGATGCTTGCCAATTAGGAAAACAAATTAAGAGTAGCTTCAAATCTAAAAATCAAATAAGCACCTCTAGGCCCTTACAATTGATCCATATGGACTTGTTCGGACCAATCTCCACATCAAGCCTAGGAGGTAGCAAATATGCCTTCGTCATCGTGGATGACTATAGCAGATACACATGGACTTACTTCTTAAAACAGAAAAGTGAATGCTTTAGATCTTTTACCAAGTTTTGCAAACTTGTTCAGAATGAGAAAGGGTCTATGATTTCATCAATTAGAAGTGATCATGGTGGTGAATTTCAAAACCATGATTACCAGGAATTTTGTGAACTCAATGGATACAACCATAATTTCTCTACTCCTAGAAATCCTCAACAAAATGGAGTTGTAGAAAGAAAAAATCGAAATTTACAAGAAATGGCAAGAACCATGTTGAATGAACACAACCTACCCAAATATTTTTGGGCCGAAGCCGTAAATACTGCATGCTACATTTTGAATAGAGTTCTAGTAAGACCTCTACTAACCAAAACTCCCTATGAATTATGGAACAATAAAAAACCCAATGTCTCATATTTTAAAGTCTTTGGGTGTAAGTGTTTTATCTTAAATGAAAAGGACAACTTAGGAAAATTTGATGCTAAATCCGATGAAGGAATTTTTCTTGGTTATTCTACTGTTTCTAAAGCCTTTCGTATCTTCAATAAAAGAACTTTAATTATCGAAGAATCTATTCATGTTGTTTTCAATGAGATTTCCGAAATCACGAAAAATAATCTTGACGAAGATGTTAATTTTGATTCCTTGAATTTAAATGAAACCCCTTCTCCAACTAGCAACTTGGATGCATCCACTCCCGAAATATCCTTACCCAAGGATTGGAAGTATGTAGATGCTCATCCCAAGGAGCTAATCTTAGGAGACACGTCAAAGGGGGTTCAAACACGATCTTCTCTTAAAACTTTTTGTGCAAACGCCGCCTTTCTCTCCCAAATTGAACCCAAATGCGTTGACGAAGCCATGAAAGATGATTCATGGATTATCGCAATGCAAGATGAATTGAATCAATTTGAGAGAAATGAGGTATGGAAGCTTGTTCCTAGGCCAAATGACCATTTAGTTATTGGTACTAAATGGGTTTTCAGAAACAAGCAAGATTAAAATGGTATCGTGGTTAGAAACAAGGCTAGATTAGTGGCCAAAGGTTTCAACCAAGAAGAAGGTATCGATTACGAAGAAACCTTCGCACCTGTGGCTCGATTGGAAGCCATAAGGATGCTCCTTGCCTACGCTAGTAGTCATAATTTCAAGTTATTTCAAATGGATGTTAAAAGCGCCTTTCTAAATGGCTTTATTTCTAAAGAAGTTTATGTTGAACAACCTCCAGGATTTGAAAATAATAGCCTCCCTAATCATGTGTTTAGATTAACTAAAGCTCTCTATGGTTTAAAACAAGCCCCAAGGGCTTGGTATGAGAGACTTAGTTCTTTTCTTATCAAAAATAATTTTACAAAAGGCAAGGTTGATACTACATTGTTTATCAAGAATTTTGAAAATAATTTTCTCATTGTTCAGATTTATGTTGATGATATTATCTTTGGCTCTACAAATGAATATCTTTGTAAATCTTTTGCTAAAACTATGCGTCTTGAATTCGAAATGAGCTTAATGGGAGAATTAACATTCTTCTTAGGTTTACAAATCAAACAACTAAGCAATGGCATCTTTATTAGTCAAACTAAATATGCCATGAATTTATTAAAAAGGTTTAATATGAACAACTCAAAGGCTAGTAACACTCCTATGAGCACCTCCACTAAGTTAGAAATTGATGAAAGTGGAGAAAGCTTTGATTAAAAAACTTATAGGGGTATGATAGGAAGTTTACTTTACCTCACTGCTACCAGACCAGACATCATGTTCAGTGTAGGACTTTGTGCTAGATTTCAATCAAACCCTAAGATATCTCATCTCAAAGCAGTTAAGAGAATATTTAGATATCTTAATGGAACCACAAATCTAGGATTATGGTACCCAAAATCAGAGAATTTTGAGTTAATTGCTTATGCTGATGCAGACTTTGCTGGTTGTAGATTAGATAGAAAAAGCACATCAGGATCATGTCAATTCTTAGGACATGCCCTTGTTTCCCGGTCATCAAGGAAACAAAACTCGGTTGCACTATCAACAACCGAAGCTGAATATATTGCAGCAAGTGCATGCTGTGCACAAGTTGTATGGATGAAAAACACTCTAGAAGATTACAAAGTTAATCTTAAAGATATTCCCATTAAATGTGATAACATGAGTGCAATTTGCTTAACTAAGAATCCTATACAACACTCAAGAACAAAACATATTGATATTAGACATCACTTTCGAGATCATGTCACTAATCATGACGTAACCATAGAGTTCATTGATACTAAACATCAACTAGCTGACATTTTTACAAAACCTCTAAGTGAAGAACAATTTGACTTCATTAGAAGAGAACTAGGAATGTTGATGTGTCCGAATAAATAAACTTGTTAAAATTATTTCGGACTATGTTGAATGATCAAATCACTTGATTGCCATGTTTCTATCTGCAACAAAATCTTGTTCGAATGCTATAAAACAGATTTCTTTTGTACACTTTCATGAATAAATTTGATGAAATGATTCATGTGTATGCATCTGGTATCATTATTACTATGCTTTTTGTTGATGACAAAGGGGGAGAAATATATGAATTGATAAACACTGTCATGATTATTATGTCTGTGTCATACTTTGTCTATAAGTGATGCTATAAACACTGCTATGATTATGCCATCCTTGCATCACCTAGGGATATATGAACATGTGCTAAAGTTTGCATTATGCCCTGAGTTGATATCTTATCATGTGAAGAAAATGCAAAACTTGCTAGAATATTTCAAATGTGTGCATCATGTAATAGTGCTTCACAGCTTTATGCGAAAATGATCAAACTACATGATGAATAGTTACAAACACAATCATACAAACTTGATGATGTATGTCAAGGTTTGACATCATTCTTGGAGAGATACATCATGATGGGTATCATGATGGAAGTATTGATAAGTTTAACTGATCTAACTTATCAATACGTCCCTTGAATTCTTGGTCTTGAATTCAAGGTTGACTTATCTCAACTATGGCATGTAGACAGGGGGAGTTAAGGATAACTCCATTATCAATTGATTGTCATCATCAAAAAGGGGGAGATTGTTGAATCTCAGATTTTGATGATGAAGTCAATTGTCATTTGTTGTCTAATCTGTGTGTTGAGATAAGTGTGCAGGATTAACTACGATGAAAGATAGACAAGCAGCAGGAGTTGCTCCAGAGTCAAGATCATGATCACGTTGGGAGTTCGAGAGTTCGACGGAAGTTCGGACGGTCGTCGGAAGTTCTGCGAGAACAGATCCGAGAAGTCCGGAAGCTTGCCAAGCGAAGCTCGTCGGAACTCGCCAAGTGGATCGTCGCAAAGTCCAGGAGTTTGCCGGAAGTCCGCAGAAGCATCACCGAGGGTTCATCGGATGATCGACGGAAGTTCGTCGGAAACTCGCCGGAAGAAGCGATTGACGTACCGAAGCAAAGCTGCAGAAATTATCTTAAATTTAATCGTAGTTAGCATGGTGATTAAGTTAGAAATGGGAGGTGATCCCATTAGCTTAATCCTGGGGCAATTGGGCCCCTGAAGAACTCATGTTGGGTCGAATGGTTCAACCCATTCGGACCCAAGAAGCTATGGGAGGTGCAACCGCCCAGGCAGGGAGGTAGCACCGCCCAGGACTTAGTCTCCAAACGAGACTGGGCGGTGCAACCTCCTCTGTCAAGAGGTAGCACCGCCAGAGCTCAAGTTTCGAGCTCTGCTAGGCGATGCAATCACCGAGCTCGGTCTTCGAGCTCTGGAAGAGAGGTGCAACCTCTCTGGCCAGGAGATGCACCGCCTGAGCTCGGTCTTCGAGCTCTGGCAGAGAGGTGCAACCACCTCTGGCAGAGAGGTGCAACCACCTCTGGCAGAGAGGTGAAACCTCTCTGATCAGGAGATGCACCGCCTGAGCTCGGTCTTCGAGCTCTGGCAGAGAGGTGCAACCACCCCTGACAGAGAAGGTGCATCCGCCTGGGCTCAGTCTTCGAGCTCTGCCAGGCGGTGCAACCTCTCCAGTCAAGAGGTGCAACCGCCTGAGCTCAGACTTCGAGCTCTGCCAGGCGGTGCAACCTCTCCAGTCAAGAGGTGCAACCGCCTGATCCCGGAATTCCGGGATTTGATCGGTTTGAGCTCGAAGTTTGAACTGGGTTGGGGCCTATAAATACCCCACCCATTCAGCACAGAAAGGATACAGATCCACTACGAATTCTTGATCTTTTCTGTGATTCTAAGAGCTCAAACTTGTGTAAAGTCCAAAAGTTATCCTCTTTATGTTCTTCAAGTCTTGAGTTGTAAAGAGAGGAGAGAAAGGATCTGTAAGGGTTGTCTCCTGAGCCCGTCAAAAGGAGTGAAACTGTAAAAGGGCAGTTGGCCTTCGCCCATTGAAGGAAGACAGCTAGTTGACGTCGGTGACCTCATCGGTAGAGGAAGCCAAAAGTGGAGTAGGTCAAGACTGACCGAACCACTCTAAATCTCTGGTTTGCGTTTATTTTTGAGTTCCTTATCATTGCTGCAAACCTCCTACATAACTACTGCTCTCTGCGCCTTTACGAACAAGTTCTAAGTGCTGATCTTTTCGAATCTGCATTCAGACGTAAATCTCTGTTTTTCGTACGATCAATTTACATTTACGTTTTGATTCTGCAAAACTGTCTTCTGCGCTTTTACGAACGAGTTTCTAAAATCAGATCTCTTTGAAACTGTGTTTAAACGTAAAACTGTGTTTTAGACGTAAAACTACTTTTAGACGCAAACTGCGTTCAGACGTAAAACTGCGTTTAGACGCAAACTGCGTTTAGACGTAAAACTGCGTTTAGACGTAAACTGAGTTTAGACGCAAAACTGCGTTTAGACGTAAAACTACGTTTAGACGCAAAACTGCATTTATACGCAAACTGTATTTAGACGAAAACTGAGTTTAAACGTAAACTGTGTTTAGACGTAAACTGCGCTTGATCTTAAGTAATCTTAAAATCAGCTTTTACATCGAAATCGTTTTTATCGAACAAACGCAGCTTTCGTTTTTAATCGCAGAAAGATATCCGCTGCACTAATTCACCCCCCCCCCTCTTAGTGCTCTCGATCCTAACAAATCTCTGGTTTGCTTTTATTTCGAGTACCTTATCATTACTGCAAACCTCCTACATAGCTACTGCTCTCTGCGCTTTTACGAACAAGTTTCTAAGTGCTGATCTTTCCGAATCTGCATTCAGACGTAAATCGGTGTCTCTCGTACGATATTTACATTGCAGCTTACGTTTGCGTTTTGATTCTGCAAAACTGTCTTCTGCGCTTTTACGAACCAGTTTCTAAGTTCAGTTCCCTTTGAAACTGTTTTAGACGCAAACTACGTTTAGACGTAAAATTGCGTTTAGACGCAAACTGCGTTTAGACGTAAAACTGCGTTTAGACGTAAAGTGCGCAAACTGTGATTTGACATAAAACTGTGTTTTAAACGTAAACTACTTTTAAACGTAAAACTACGTTTAGACGTAAAACTACGTTTAGACGCAAACTGCGTTTAGACGTAAAACTGCGTTTAGACGTAAACTGAGTTTAAACACAAAACTGTGTTTAGACGTAAACTGCGCAAACTGTGTTTTGACATAAAACTGTGTTTTAGACGTAAACTACTTTTGAACGCAAAACTACGTTTAGACGTAAAGCTGTGTTTAGACGTAAACTGAGTTTAGACGCAAAACTACGTTTAGACGTAAAACTGTGTTTAAACGCAAAACTGTGTTTAGACGCAAACTGTATTTAGACGCAAGCTGCGTTTAGACGTAAACTGTGCTTAGAAATAAACTGCGCTTAATCTTAAGCAATCTTAGAATCGGCTTCTACATCGAAATCGTTTTTATCAGACGAACGCTGCTTTGATTTTTAAATCGCTGAAAGATTTCCGCTGCACTAATTCACCCCCCCCTCTTAGTGCTCTCGTTCCTAACAATTGGTATCAGAGCAAGGTTAACTCTCTAACGGATTAAAACCCAAGAGAGATGGCATACGCCGGAAACCAAGAGGGGCATTCTATTACACGTCCACCCATGTTCAGTGGGACGGACTACACCTACTGGAAGACCCGAATGAGGATCTTTCTTATTTCTATGGATTTTGAACTATGGAACCTTGTTGAAAACGGATTTTCAAAGTCTTCTCTTCCAATGATCGATTGGAATGAATTGGAGAAGAAGGCTTTCGCTCTTAATGCAAAGGTTATGAATGCCTTATTTTGCGCACTTGATAAAAACGAGTTTAATCGTGTTTCAACTTGCGAAACTGCATTTGATATTTGGCACACACTCGAAGTGACCCATGAGGGCACAAGTAGAGTGAAAGAGTCAAAAATCAATCTGTTGTTACATTCTTTTGAACTTTTCCGAATGAAACCAAGTGAAACCATTGGCGACATGTTTACCCGTTTCACGGATGTCGTCAACGGTCTAAAAGGACTCGGAAAAGGTTTTTCGGATTTTGAACTCGTAAATAAGATACTAAGATCCCTTCCTAAGAGTTGGGATCCTAAAGTCACTGCTATTCAAGAGGCAAAAGATCTGCGCAACTTCCCTCTTGAAGAGCTAATCGGGTCATTAATGACCTACGAAATGACTTGTAAAGCTCATGAAGAGCAAGAAGACATCCTTCCAAACAACAGGAAGGATATGGCACTCAAAACTTCTGAATGCCACTTGAGAGAAAACTCAAGTGATGAGGACTGTGACGATGACTTGGCACTTTTAACAAGAAAGTTTAAAAAGTTCTTTAAAAGAAACAAGTTTAAGAATGATGCGAAAAATAAACTTGAACCCAAGAAGGACCAAGTGATCTGCTATGAATGCAAAAAGCCAGGACACTACAAGAGTGATTGTCCCCAAGTCAAAAGGAAAATATCAAAGAAGAAGGCGCTTCAAGCAACATGGGACGACTCGAGCGCGTCCGAAGAAGAGGAGACCAACACCGAGCAAGTTGCTCATTACGCCTTAATGGCCATCGAAGACGAGGTAACAAATTCATTAGATGCAGATTTATCATTCGATGAATTATTAAATGCTTTCCATGAATTGTTTGATGATTGTAAGACTATTAGTGGTAAATACAAATTGCTAAAAAAGGAGTATGATAGTCTTATTTACAAATTTGATAAGTTAAATACTGAACATCATGATAGTTTAAACTCATGCATAAAATGCCATGATCTAGAAACTTTCCAAAAAGAAAACTTGCTACTTAAGGATACCTTGAAGAAATTCGAGGTTGGTAGCAAGTCATTGAACATGATCCTTACAAACAAGGGTCACGTTCCCAAAAGAAGTGGAATTGGATTCGTAAGAAGTCCTCACCAAAATCCAACCACCTTCATAAAAGGCCCCATCTTACATGTTAAACATCAAAGCAAATGCAACTTTTGTTGCAAGTTTGGACACAGGACGCATTATTGTCCATTTAAGAAAATTAGTCCAAACAAATTGATTTGGGTTCCTAAAGGAACCATGACAAATTCTATGCAACATGATAGAAAATGTAGATCTATTTGTGAGGCACCCAAAAGCAAATGGGTACCTAAACATCATCCTTTCTTGTAGAAAACTAAACCATCGCAAGCTAGGAGCAAGAGATGGTACCTTGATAGTGGATGCTCAAGGCATATGACCGGAGATCCATCTCAATTCTCTAAGCTCACTAGCATATGTTGAATCTCGAATTTTGATGATAAAATCAATTGATGGGTTATTTGATCTAATCCATATTATTGAGTTAAGTGTGCAGGATTAACTACGATAAGCCAGAAAACATAAAGCAAGGATACCGGAGTCAAGTTCGATGGACGTTTAAGAGTCCGAAGAATCGTCGGAGATGCTGCCGGAACCAACCGAGAAGAAATCGGGAACCTGTCGGAATTTTTGGAAGTTCGCCGAAGAGATCGTCGGAGGTTCACGGAGATCACCGAGAAGGCTCGGCTACTCATTAAAGTCATCACAAGTTCAGGAGCTTACTGGGAGCCCGTCGGAAGAAGTTCGTCGGAAAGCTTGCTGGAACAAGACTCGACGTTCGCGGTTGAAAAACTTGCTTAGGAGATGATTTTGTCATGTAGTTAACTTGTAATTAGGATTCGGATTAAGAGATAATCCTATATCCTGGTTAGGGGCCAACTGGTCCCAAAATCAGATATGGTTTGGGCTAAAATTAAGCCAAACTAGTGAAATCGGAAGTCAGGTGGTGGCACCGCCTGGCTGGGCGGTGGCACCGCCAGCATCAGGAACCCAAGAGAATTCAAATTTTCGAGCCCAAATTTGAATTCACATTTTGGAGCCCAAATTTGAATTCACATTTTGGAGCCCAAATTTGAATTCAAATTTTGGAGCCCAAATTTGAATCCTCTTGAGGCCTATAAATACCCCTCAAATCTCAGCTGAGATAACAACTTTTTGAGCAGCAAGAGTTTGAGAGAAAGGTCTTAGAAAAGTGTTAGCTTGTCTTCTTTTCAATTTGCTAGTGTTCACCTCATCTCTTCTCGAAAATCTGTAAGAGAGTGAACCGCTTGTAAAGAGTTGTAAGCGGGGTATTTACCCTTCCATTTCAAGAGACTTGCTAGTGGAAGGTGGGAGCCTCATCGAAAAGGGGCCTCGCAAGTGGAGTAGGTCATTTGACCGAACCACTCTAAAATCGGCGTCATCCTTGGTTTGCATTTCATTATTGCCATTTACATTATTGCAAACCTTCTTACATGCTTTAGTTCCTTATTACTTTTGCTGCACAACTTTAAGAATACGCCTTCAAGTTAAGCTTTTCAAGTTTCGTTCTTTTCGTACGAAAGTTTTGTCGAAATCAACGATTTAATCCGCTGCACTAATTCACCCCCCCCTCTTAGTGCTGCTCCGATCCTAACAATTGGTATCAGAGCAAGGCTCACTCTCATATTTGGTTTAATACCCAAGAGAGATGGCTTACTCCGGCATACATGAGGGACACTCTATCACACGTCCACCTATGTTTAATGGGTCGGATTACACGTATTGGAAGACTCGAATGAGGATCTTCCTCATTTCTTTGGATTTCGAGCTTTGGACTATTGTTGAAAACGGATTTCAAAAATCTTCTCTTCCGATGAGCGAATGGAATGAATCGGAGAAGAAGGTTTTTGCTTTAAATGCAAAAGCTATGAATGCCTTGTTTTGTGCACTAGACAAAAATGAATTTAATCGTGTTTCAATTTGTGATTCGGCTTTTGATATTTGGAGAACTCTTGAGGTCACTCATGAAGGCACTAGCCGAGTGAAAGAGTCCAAAATCAACATTCTTGTGCACTCTTACGAACTTTTCCGAATGAAACCAAGTGAGTCCATCGGAGACATGTACACCCGGTTTACGGATGTCATCAATGGACTCAAAGCTCTTGGTAAAGATTTTACTAACTTTGAACTAGTAACTAAAATCTTAAGATCCCTCCCTAAAAGTTGGGATCCAAAAGTTACGGCCATTCAAGAGGCCAAAGACCTTAAAACATTCCCTCTTGAAGAACTCATTGGGTCTCTAATGACCTACGAAATGACATGTCAAGCTCATGACGAGCTCGAGAACCCCCTTCCAAAGAACAGGAAGGATATGGCACTCAAATCACAAGAAGACCACTTGAAAGGAACATCAAGTGATGAGGACAGTGACAATGATATTGCACTTTTGACTCAAAAATTCAAAAAATATTTAAGGAAGAACAAATTTAAAAATAATACAAAAAATAAATTTGAACAAAAGAAGGACCAAGTGATTTGCTATGAATGCAAAAAACCGGGACACTACAAGAACGATTGCCCTCAAGCCAAAAAGAGAACACCAAAGAAGAAGGCGCTCAAGGCAACATGGGATGACTCAAGCACATCCGAAGAAGAGGAGTCCAACACCGAGCAAGTTGCTCACTACGCCCTAATGGCCTTCGAAGAAGAGGTAACGGATTTAATTAATGCAGATTTACCTTATCATGATTTATTAAATGCCTTCCATGAGTTATTTGATGAATGTAAGACAATTAGTAGAAAATACAAATTGCTAAGAAAGGAGCATGATAGTCTTACTTGTGCTTTTGATAAATTGAAAACTGAATATCATGATTGTCTAGCTCCATGTGCTAAATGCCATGATTTAGAAACTCTCCAAAATGAGAACTTAGTACTTAAGGGCACCTTGAAGAAATTCGAGGTCGGTAGCAAGTCCTTAAACATGATCCTTACAAATAAGGGTCACGTTCCTAAAAGGAGTGGAATCGGATTTGTGAGAAGTACTCACCAAAATCCAACCACCTTCGTTAAAGGTCCTATCTTACATGTTCAACACCAAAGCAATTGTAACTTTTGTTGCAAATATGGACATATGACTTACCAATGTCCATTCAAGAAAATTAGACCGAACAAATTGATTTGGGTCCCTAAAGGAACCATGATCAAGTCTATGCAACATGATAAACAAGTTAGATTAGTTTTTGAGGCACCCAAAAGTAAATGGGTACCTAAAAATAATTCCTTCTTGTAGAAACATACACCATCACATGCTAGGAGCAAGAGATGGTATCTTGATAGTGGATGCTCAAGGCATATGACCGGAGATCCATCCCAATTCTCCAAGCTCACTAGCATGGACGAAGGCTATGTCACCTTCGGAGACAACAACAAAGGCAAAATCATTGGCAAGGGAACCATAGGTAACAAATCAAGTTTTTCCATTAATGATGTGTTACTAGTTGATGGATTGAAACATAATCTATTGAGCATTAGTCAATTATGCGATAAAGGTTATAACGTTAGATTTGAATCAAATATGTGCATTATTGAAAAACTAAATCATAACATGACTATGATTGCTTTAAAACAAAATAATGTCTATACCATCAATCTTGATGAACTAAGTAATGAAATGTGTTTCTCCGCCGTAAATGATGATGCTTGGCTTTGGCATAGGAGATTAGGCCATGCAAGCATGAAAACAATATCTAAAATCTCATCTCTAGAATTAGTACGAGGGATTCCGAATATGAAGTTTATTAAGGATAAGGTATGTGACGCATGTCAACTAGGGAAACAAATAAAAACAAGCTTCAAACCAAAAAACCAAATTAGCACCACTAGACCGTTACAATTGATCCATTTGGACTTATTTGGACCAATTGATACAACAAGTCTAGGTGGAAGCAAATATGCTTTTGTGATTGTGGATGACTACTCTAGATACACTTGGACCTATTTCTTAACTCACAAAAGTGATTGTTTCAAGTGTTTCTCTAAATTTTGTAAACTCACTCAAAACGAAAAAGGTTTCATGATTTCATCAATACGAAGTGATCATGGTGGCGAATTTCAAAACCATGACTTTCAAAATTTTTGTGAAGTTAATGGATACAATCATAACTTCTCCACTCCAAGAAATCCCCAACAAAATGGTGTAGTTGAAAGAAAAAATAGAAACCTACAAGAAATGGCTAGAACTATGTTAAATGAACATAGTTTACCTAAGTATTTTTGGGCCGAAGCCGTAAATACGGCTTGCTACATCATGAATAGAGTCCTAATAAGACCATCCTTATCAAAAACTCCCTATGAATTATGGAATAACAAAAAACCAAATATTTCCTATTTTAAAGTTTTCGGTTGTAAATGCTTTATTTTAAATGAAAGGGATGCCTTAGGAAAATTTGATGCTAAATCCGATGAAGGCATCTTTCTTGGTTATTCTTCCGTTTCGAAAGCTTTTCGGGTTTTTAATAAAAGAACCTTAGTAATTGAAGAGTCTATTCATGTAGTTTTTAATGAAGTCTCAAATTTTAAGAAAAATGATTTTGATGATGATCTTGGTTTTGATAATTTGAATTTAAATGAACCCCCTCCTCAAAATAGCAACTTGGATGCACCTTCTTCCGAAATTTCATTACCTAAGGAATGGAAGTATATAGATGCTCATCCAAAGGAGCTAATTATAGGGGATACATCTAAAGGGGTTCAAACTCGTTCCTCTTTCAAGAATTTTTGTGCTAATGCCGCCTTCCTCTTTCAAATCGAACCTAAGTGCATTGACGAGGCCATAAAAGATGATTTTTGGGTTATTACAATGCAAGAGGAATTGAATCAATTTGAGAGAAATAAGGTGTGGGAGCTTGTTCCTAGACCTAGTGACCATTTAGTCATTGGTACTAAGTGGGTCTTTAGAAACAAGCAAGACGAAAATGGTATCGTGGTTAGAAACAAGGCTAGATTAGTGGCCAAAGGTTTCAACCAAGAAGAAGGTATCGATTACGAAGAAACCTTCGCTCCCGTGGCTCGATTAGAAGCCATAAGGATGTTCCTTGCCTATGCTAGTAGTTATAATTTTAAACTATTTCAAATGGATGTCAAAAGTGGCTTCTTGAATGGTTTTATTTCCGAAGAAGTATATGTCGAACAACCTCCCGGATTTGAAAATACTATTTTTCCTAATCATGTATTCAAATTGACTAAGGCTCTCTATGGCTTGAAACAAGCTCCTAGAGCTTGGTATGAAAGGCTTAGTTCCTTTCTTATTTTAAATAATTTTACCAAAGGCAAGGTTGATACTACATTGTTTATTAAACATTTTGAAAATAATTTTCTTATTGTGCAAATTTATGTTGACGATATTATTTTTGGCTCTTCGGATGAATCACTATGTGAATCATTTGCCAAATGTATGAGTCATGAATTTGAAATGAGTTTAATGGGTGAATTAACTTTCTTTTTAGGATTACAAATCAAACAACTTAAGGATGGTATATTTCTTAACCAATCTAAATACACATTAGAATTGTTAAAACGATTTAACATGGATAATTCAAAAGCAATAAACACCCCTATGAGTACTGCGACTAAGTTAGATATGGATGAAAATAGTGAAAATTTCGATCAAAAAACATATAGGGGAATGATAGGTAGTCTATTCTACCTTACCGCGACTAGACCGGATATTATGTTTAGTGTAGGACTTTGTGCTAGGTTTCAATCAAATCCTAAATTATCTCATCTTAAAAGTGTTAAAAGAATATTTAGGTATCTTAAAGGAACTCCAAATTTAGGATTATGGTATCCAAAATCTGAAAATTTTGATTTAATAGCTTATGCGGATGCCGATTTTGGCGGATGCAGAATAGATAGAAAAAGTACATCCGAAACATGCCAATTTTTAGGACATGCACTTGTTTCTTGGACTTCCAAGAAACAAAATTCAGTTGCACTATCTACGGCGGAAGCCGAATACATTGCTGCAAGTGCATGCTGTGCACAAGTTGTTTGGATGAAAAATACATTAGAAGACTATGGAATTCACTTTAAAAATATTCCCATAAAATGTGATAATGCTAGTGCCATATGTCTCACTAAAAATCCAATTCAGCACTCTAGAACTAAGCACATCGACGTTAGGCATCATTTCATACGCGATCATGTCCTTAACAATGATGTTGTTCTAGAATTCATTGACACAAAGCATCAATTAGCAGATATATTTACAAAAGCCTTGAATGAAGACCAATTTGAATTCATTAGAAGGGAATTAGGTATGTTAAATTGTCCTTAAACAATAAACTTGTTTGAATAGATTTTCCGTAAAGTTTTTCATCTTCTCTCCATTTCTCGGTGAATCTAATCCTTCTCCTTCAAATTCCATATGACATGTTGTGAAATCTCGAAATCGATTTTGATGACTTGATTATGAATTTCAAGTTACCGATTTGATTTAAATATGTTTTATCTAAATCTTGATCTCGCAAAATTGGAATCACAAATAATATCTTTTGGTATTCATGAATTGATACTTACAATATGAAAGTATTGGTATTTATGACTTGAATTTGATTGAAACATTGTATGCTTAAATCAATCATTCTCCTATGTTTCAAAAATTCTTTAAATGCCTTATGTGATGATTGAAAAGTAATGTTGAGATTTTCATGAATTTGACGATTTGAATGGTTTTGTATTCGAATTATGATCTTGACTTCGTGAAATTACTACTTGAATTGTTTTTTTATCCCAATCTCTCTCTTGTACATCTACAATTTCTGTTATTTATAGAAAGAAGAGATTAGATAATATGGATGCATGCTGAATTTTTCTTTAAAATGAACTCTGCGTAAATATGTTTGCATTCTTAATTTTCAATGATAAAAACTTTGTATGACAAAAAATGTGCTTCAAGTCTCATTTCCCTTTTTGTTGATGACAAAGGGGGAGAAAAGTGATGACTCATATCATTTTTAATAGCATGACAAAATATGAATTGCAAAAACTTTTCAAAATCTTTGAGAATATGCCTTGCAAAATCCTTGAGAATATCGCAAGATCGATTGATCATATTGAAAGCATGTCCAACATGTATTATCATTCTTAATAGCATGAAAAAATATGAATTGCAAAAACTTTTCAAAATCTTTGAGAATATGCCTTGCAAAATCCTTGAGAATATCGCAAGATCGATTGATCATATTGAAAGCATGTCCAACATGTATAATCATGAAATTCATGTTGAAAATCTTTATCTCCTGTCATAGTAAAATTTGTCTCTTATCTTTCGACTTGAAAAAGATTTTCATCAAAGTTTCGCATTTACATTATGCTTAATGAGAATAACGATAAATTCTACGGTTAGAACTTATCGGTTTATACTTGAATTCAATGGATGAAATTCAAGTGTTTTGATCTTCTCATAATATGGCATATAGATAGGGGGAGTTATGTTTAACTCCGTCATCAATTGATTGTCATCATCAAAAAGGGAGAGATTGTTGAATCTCGAATTTTGATGATAAAATCAATTGATGGGTTATTTAATCTAATCCATATTATTGAGTTAAGTGTGCAGGATTAACTACGATAAGCCAGAAAACATAAAGCAAGGATACCGGAGTCAAGTTCGATGGACGTTTAAGAGTCCGAAGAATCGTCGGAGATGCTGCCGGAACCAACCGAGAAGAAATCGGGAACCTGTCGGAATTTTTGGAAGTTCGCCGAAGAGATCGTCGGAGGTTCACGGAGATCACCGAGAAGGCTCGGCTACTCATTAAAGTCATCACAAGTTCAGGAGCTTACTGGGAGCCCGTCGGAAGAAGTTCGTCGGAAAGCTTGCTGGAACAAGACTCGACGTTCGCGGTTGAAAAACTTGCTTAGGAGATGATTTTGTCATGTAGTTAACTTGTAATTAGGATTAGGATTAAGAGATAATCCTATATCCTGGTTAGGGGCCAACTGGTCCCAAAATCAGATATGGTTTAGGCTAAAATTAAGCCAAACTAGTGAAATCGGAAGTCAGGCGGTGGCACCGCCTGGCTGGGCGGTGGCACCTCCAGCATCAGGAACCCAAGAGAATTCAAATTTTGGAGCTCAAATTTGAATTCACATTTTGGAGCCCAAATTTGAATTCACATTTTGGAGCCCAAATTTGAATTCAAATTTGGAGCCCAAATTTGAATCCTCTTGAGGCCTATAAATACCCCTCAAATCTCAGCTGAGATAACAACTTTTTGAGCAGCAAGAGTTTGAGAGAAAGGTCTTAGAAAAGTGTTAGCTTGTCTTCTTTTCAATTTGCTAGTGTTCACCTCATCTCTTCTCGAAAATCTGTAAGAGAGTGAACCGCTTGTAAAGAGTTGTAAGAGGGGTATTTACCCTTCCATTTCAAGAGACTTGCTAGTGGAAGGTGGGAGCCTCATCGAAAAGGGGCCTCGCAAGTGGAGTAGGTCATTTGACCGAACCACTCTAAAATCGGCGTCATCCTTGGTTTGCATTTCATTATTGCCATTTACATTATTGCAAACCTTCTTACATGCTTTAGTTCCTTATTACTTTTGCTGCATAACTTTAAGAATACGCCTTCAAGTTAAGCTTTTCAAGTTTCGTTCTTTTCGTACGAAAGTTTTGTCGAAATCAACGATTTAATCCGCTGCACTAATTCACCCCCCCCTCTTAGTGCTGCTCCGATCCTAACAATTGGTATCAGAGCAAGGCTCACTCTCATATTTGGTTTAATACCCAAGAGAGATGGCTTACTCCGGCATACATGAGGGACACTCTATCACACGTCCACCTATGTTTAATGGGTCGGATTACACGTATTGGAAGACTTGAATGAGGATCTTCCTCATTTCTATGGATTTCGAGCTTTGGACTATTGTTGAAAACGGATTTCAAAAATCTTCTCTTCCGATGAGCGAATGGAATGAATCGGAGAAGAAGGTTTTTGCTTTAAATGCAAAAGCTATGAATGCCTTGTTTTGTGCACTAGACAAAAATGAATTTAATCGTGTTTCAATTTGTGATTCGGCTTTTGATATTTGGAGAACTCTTGAGGTCACTCATGAAGGCACTAGCCGAGTGAAAGAGTCCAAAATCAACATTCTTGTGCACTCTTACGAACTTTTCCGAATGAAACCAAGTGAGTCCATCGGAGACATGTACACCCGGTTTACGGATGTCATCAATGGACTCAAAGCTCTTGGTAAAGATTTTACTAACTTTGAACTAGTAACTAAAATCTTAAGATCCCTCCCTAAAAGTTGGGATCCAAAAGTTACGGCCATTCAAGAGGCCAAAGACCTTAAAACATTCCCTCTTGAAGAACTCATTGGGTCTCTAATGACCTACGAAATGACATGTCAAGCTCATGACGAGCTCGAGAACCCCCTTCCAAAGAACAGGAAGGATATGGCACTCAAATCACAAGAAGACCACTTGAAAGGAACATCAAGTGATGAGGACAGTGACAATGATATTGCACTTTTGACTCAAAAATTCAAACTGCGTTTAGACGCAAACTGCGTTTAGACGTAAAACTGCGTTTAGACGTAAAGTGCGCAAACTGTGATTTGACATAAAACTGTGTTTTAAACGTAAACTACTTTTAAACGTAAAACTACGTTTAGACGTAAAACTACGTTTAGACGCAAACTGCGTTTAGACGTAAAACTGCGTTTAGACGTAAACTGAGTTTAAACACAAAACTGTGTTTAGACGTAAACTGTGCAAACTGTGTTTTGACATAAAACTGTGTTTTAGACGTAAACTACTTTTGAACGCAAAACTACGTTTAGACGTAAAGCTGTGTTTAGACGTAAACTGAGTTTAGACGCAAAACTACGTTTAGACGTAAAACTGTGTTTAAACGCAAAACTGTGTTTAGACGCAAACTGTATTTAGACGCAAGCTGCGTTTAGACGTAAACTGTGCTTAGAAATAAACTGCGCTTAATCTTAAGCAATCTTAGAATCGGCTTCTACATCGAAATCGTTTTTATCAGACGAACGCTGCTTTGATTTTTAAATCGCTGAAAGATTTCCGCTGCACTAATTCACCCCCCCCTCTTAGTGCTCTCGATCCTAACAATTGGTATCAGAGCAAGGTTAACTCTCTAACGGATTAAAACCCAAGAGAGATGGCATACGCCGGAAACCAAGAGGGGCATTCTATTACACGTCCACCCATGTTCAGTGGGACGGACTACACCTACTGGAAGACCCGAATGAGGATCTTTCTTATTTCTATGGATTTTGAACTATGGAACCTTGTTGAAAACGGATTTTCAAAGTCTTCTCTTCCAATGATCGATTGGAATGAATTGGAGAAGAAGGCTTTCGCTCTTAATGCAAAGGTTATGAATGCCTTATTTTGCGCACTTGATAAAAACGAGTTTAATCGTGTTTCAACTTGCGAAACTGCATTTGATATTTGGCACACACTCGAAGTGACCCATGAGGGCACAAGTAGAGTGAAAGAGTCAAAAATCAATCTGTTGTTACATTCTTTTGAACTTTTCTGAATGAAACCAAGTGAAACCATTGGCGACATGTTTACCCGTTTCACGGATGTCGTCAACGGTCTAAAAGGACTCGGAAAAGGTTTTTCGGATTTTGAACTCGTAAATAAGATACTAAGATCCCTTCCTAAGAGTTGGGATCCTAAAGTCACTGCTATTCAAGAGGCAAAAGATCTACGCAACTTCCCTCTTGAAGAGCTAATCGGGTCATTAATGACCTACGAAATGACTTGTAAAGCTCATGAAGAGCAAGAAGACATCCTTCCAAACAACAGGAAGGATATGGCACTCAAAACTTCTGAATGCCACTTGAGAGAAAACTCAAGTGATGAGGACTGTGACGATGACTTGGCACTTTTAACAAGAAAGTTTAAAAAGTTCTTTAAAAGAAACAAGTTTAAGAATGATGCGAAAAATAAACTTGAACCCAAGAAGGACCAAGTGATCTGCTATGAATGCAAAAAGCCAGGACACTACAAGAGTGATTGTCCCCAAGTCAAAAGGAAAATATCAAAGAAGAAGGCGCTTCAAGCAACATGGGACGACTCGAGCGCGTCCGAAGAAGAGGAGACCAACACCGAGCAAGTTGCTCATTACGCCTTAATGGCCATCGAAGACGAGGTAACAAATTCATTAGATGCAGATTTATCATTCGATGAATTATTAAATGCTTTCCATGAATTGTTTGATGATTGTAAGACTATTAGTGGTAAATACAAATTGCTAAAAAAGGAGTATGATAGTCTTATTTACAAATTTGATAAGTTAAATACTGAACATCATGATAGTTTAAACTCATGCATAAAATGCCATGATCTAGAAACTTTCCAAAAAGAAAACTTGCTACTTAAGGATACCTTGAAGAAATTCGAGGTTGGTAGCAAGTCATTGAACATGATCCTTACAAACAAGGGTCACGTTCCCAAAAGAAGTGGAATTGGATTCGTAAGAAGTCCTCACCAAAATCCAACCACCTTCATAAAAGGCCCCATCTTACATGTTAAACATCAAAGCAAATGCAACTTTTGTTGCAAGTTTGGACACAGGACGCATTATTGTCCATTTAAGAAAATTAGTCCAAACAAATTGATTTGGGTTCCTAAAGGAACCATGACAAATTCTATGCAACATGATAGAAAATGTAGATCTATTTGTGAGGCACCCAAAAGCAAATGGGTACCTAAACATCATCCTTTCTTGTAGAAAACTAAACCATCGCAAGCTAGGAGCAAGAGATGGTACCTTGATAGTGGATGCTCAAGGCATATGACCGGAGATCCATCTCAATTCTCTAAGCTCACTAGCATATGTTGAATCTTGAATTTTGATGATAAAATCAATTGATGGGTTATTTGATCTAATCCATATTATTGAGTTAAGTGTGCAGGATTAACTACGATAAGCCAGAAAACATAAAAGCAAGGATACCGGAGTCAAGTTCGATGGACGTTTAAGAGTCCGAAGAATCGTCGGAGATGCTGCCGGAACCAACCGAGAAGAAATCAAGAACCTGTCGGAATTTTTGGAAGTTCGCCGAAGAGATCGTCGGAGGTTCACGGAGATCACCGAGAAGGCTCGGCTACTCATTAAAGTCATCACAAGTTCAGGAGCTTACTGGGAGCCCGTCGGAAGAAGTTCGTCGGAAAGCTTGCTGGAACAAGACTCGACGTTCGCGGTTGAAAAACTTGCTTAGGAGATGATTTTGTCATGTAGTTAACTTGTAATTAGGATTAGGATTAAGAGATAATCCTATATCCTGGTTAGGGGCCAACTGGTCCCAAAATCAGATATGGTTTGGGCTAAAATAAAGCAAAACTAGTGAAATCGGAAGTCAGGCGGTGGCACCGCCTGGCTGGGCGGTGGCACCGCCAGCATCAGGAACCCAAGAGAATTCAAATTTTGGAGCCCAAATTTGAATTCACATTTTGGAGCCCAAATTTGAATTCAAATTTTGGAGCCCAAATTTGAATCCTCTTGAGGCCTATAAATACCCCTCAAATCTCAACTGAGATAACAACTTTTTGAGCAGCAAGAGTTTGAGAGAAAGGTCTTAGAAAAGTGTTAGCTTGTCTTCTTTTCAATTTGCTAGTGTTCACCTCATCTCTTCTCGAAAATCTGTAAGAGAGTGAACCGCTTGTAAAGAGTTGTAAGAGGGGTATTTACCCTTCCATTTCAAGAGACTTGCTAGTGGAAGGTGGGAGCCTCATCGAAAAGGGGCCTCGCAAGTGGAGTAGGTCATTTGACCGAACCACTCTAAAATCGGCGTCATCCTTGGTTTGCATTTCATTATTGTCATTTACATTATTGCAAACCTTCTTACATGCTTTAGTTCCTTATTACTTTTGCTGCACAACTTTAAGAATACGCCTTCAAGTTAAGCTTTTCAAGTTTCGTTCTTTTCGTACGAAAGTTTTGTCGAAATCAACGATTTAATCCGCTGCACTAATTCACCCCCCCCTCTTAGTGCTGCTCCGATCCTAACAGCATAGACGAAGGATATGTCACCTTCGGAGACAACAACAAGGGTAAAATCATTGGCAAAGGAACCATAGGTAACAAATCCAACTTCTCTATTGAAGATGTTTTGCTAGTTGATAGTTTAAAACATAACCTCTTGAGCATTAGTCAATTATGTGATAAAGGATATATTATCAGATTCGAATCTAATGCTTGCATCATTGAAAAACCACACAAAAACATATCTATGATTGCATTAAAACAAAATAACGTATACACTATTGATATCAATAATTTATGTAATGAAATGTGTTTTTCTGCTTTGAATAAGGATGCTTGGATATGGCATAGAAGATTAGGTCATGCTAGCATGAAACTAATCACTCAAATATCATCCAAAGAACTTGTAAGAGGAATTCCTCATATCAAGTTCATCAAAGATAACGTATGTGATGCTTGCTAATTAGGTAAACAAATTAAGAGTAGCTTCAAATCTAAAAACCAAATAAGCACCTCTAGGCCCCTACAATTGATCCATATGGATTTGTTCGGACCTATCTCCACATCAAGCCTAGGAGGTAGCAAATACGCCTTTATCATCGTGGATGACTATAGCAGATACACATGGACTTACTTCTTAAAACAGAAGAGTGAATGCTTTAGATCTTTTACCAAGTTTTGCAAACTTATTCAGAATGAGAAAGGTTCTATGATTTCGTCAATTAGAAGTGATCATGGTGGTGAATTTCAAAACCATGATTTCCAGGAATTTTGTGAACTCAATGGATACAACCATAATTTTTCTACTCCTAGAAATCCTCAACAAAATGGAGTTGTAGAAAGAAAAAATCGAAATTTGCAAGAAATGGCAAGAACCATGTTGAATGAACACAACCTACCCAAATATTTTTGGGCCGAAGCCATAAATACTGCATGCTACATTTTAAATAGAGTTCTAGTAAGACCTCTACTAACCAAAACTCCCTATGAGTTATGGAATAATAAAAAACCCAACGTTTCATATTTTAAAGTCTTTGGGTGTAAGTGCTTTATATTGAATGAAAAAGACAACTTAGGAAAATTTGATGCTAAATCCGATGAAGGAATCTTTCTTGGTTATTCTGCAGCTTCTAAAGCCTTTCGTATCTTCAATAAAAGAACTCTAATTATCGAAGAATCCATTCATGTTGTTTTCAATGAGATTTCCGAAATCACGAAAAATGATCTTGATGAAGATGTTAATTTTGATTCCTTGAATTTAAATGAAACCCCTTCTCCAACTAACAACTTGGATGCATCCACTTCCGAAATATTCTTACCCAAGGATTGGAAGTATGTAGATGCTCACCCTAATGAGCTAATCCTAGGAGACACATCAAAGGGGGTTCAAACACGATCTTCTCTTAAAACTTTTTGTGCAAATGCCGCCTTTCTCTCCCAAATTGAACCCAAATGCGTTGACGAAGCCATGAAAGATGATTCATGGATTATCGCAATGCAAGATGAATTGAATCAATTTGAGAGAAATGAGGTGTGGAAGCTTGTTCCTAGGCCAAATGACCATTTAGTTATTGGTACTAAATGGGTCTTCAGAAACAAGCAAGATGAAAATGGTATCGTGGTTAGAAACAAGGCTAGATTAGTGGCCAAAGGTTTCAACCAAGAAGAAGGTATCGATTACGAAGAAACCTTCGCTCCTGTGGCTCGATTAGAAGCCATAAGGATGCTCCTTGCCTACGCTAGTAGTAATAATTTTAAGTTGTTTCAAATGGATGTTAAAAGCGCTTTTTTAAATGGCTTTATTTCCGAAGAAGTTTATGTCGAACAACCTCCTGGATTTGAAAATAATAGCCTCCCTAATCATGTGTTTAGATTAACTAAAGCTCTCTATGGTTTAAAACAAGCCCCAAGGGCTTGGTATGAGAGACTTAGTTCATTTCTTATCAAAAATAATTTCACAAAAGGCAAGGTTGATACTACATTATTTATCAAGAATTTGGAAAATAATTTTCTCATTGTTCAGATTTATGTTGATGATATTATCTTTGGCTCTACAAATGAATCTCTTTGTGAATCTTTTGCTAAAACTATGAGTCTTGAATTTGAAATGAGCTTAATGGGAGAATTAACATTCTTCTTAGGTTTACAAATCAAACAACTAAGCAACGGCATCTTTATTAGTCAAACTAAATATGCCATGAATTTATTAAAAAGGTTTAATATGAACAACTCAAAGGCTAGTAACACTCCTATGAGCACCTCCACTAAGTTAGAAATTGATGAGAGTGGAGAAAGCTTTGATCAAAAAACTTATAGGGGTATGATAGGAAGTTTACTTTACCTCACTGCAACCAGACCAGACATCATGTTCAGTGTAGGACTTTGTGCTAGATTTCAATCAAACCCTAAGATATCTCATCTCAAAGCAGTCAAAAGAATACTTAGATATCTTAATGGAACCATAAATCTAGGATTATGGAACCCAAAATCAGAAAATTTTGAGTTAACAGCTTATGCTGATGCGGACTTCGCCGGCTGTAGACTAGATAGAAAAAGCACATCAGGATCATGTCAATTTTTAGGACATGCCCTTGTTTCCTGGTCATCTAAGAAACAAAGTTCGGTTGCTCTATCAACAACCGAAGCTGAATATATTGCAGCAAGTGCATGCTGTGCACAAGTTGTTTGGATGAAAAACACTTTAGAAGATTACAAAGTTAATCTTAAAGATATTCCCATTAAATGTGATAACACGAGTGCAATATGCTTAACTAAGAATCCTATCCAACACTCAAGAACAAAACATATTGATATTAGACATCACTTTATACGAGATCATGTCACTAATCATGACGTAACCATAGAGTTCATTGATACTAAACATCAACTGGCTAACATTTTTACAAAACCTCTAAGTGAAGAACAATTTGATTTCATTAGAAGAGAATTAGGAATGTTGATGTGTCCGAACAAATAAACTTGTTAAAATTATTTTTCGGACTATATTGAATGATCAGATCACTTGAATGCCATGTTTCTATGTTTATATGTGAAAATCTGTAACAAAATCTTGCCCGAATACATCTTATTTGTTCGAATACTATAAAACAGATTTTTTCGTACAAAATGGATGTCATCCTGAAATAAATCTGATAAAGTAATTCCTTTGTATGTATTTCATCCTGTAATATCATTGCGGGTAAAAAGATTATAACAAAAAGGGAAAGAAGTTTTCAAAGAAATCTATGTAAAATTTCTCTATAAGCTTGCCAATATTGTTTTTCCTCGTATCATAATTACCATGTTTTTGTTGATGACAAAGGGGGAGAAATATATGAATTGATAAACACTGCCATGATCATATATGTCATACTTGCAAATACTTGAGTGATGCTATAAACAAACATATGAATTGATAAACACTGCCATGATCATATATGTCATACTTTAAAATACTTGAGTGATGCTATAAACAATGTTATGGTTATACCATCCTTGCATCACTAAGAGATATATGAACATGTGCTATAGTTTGCATTATGCCTTGAGTTGATATCCAATCTTATGAAGTAAATGCAAACTTGCTAGAAAATCTCAAGTGTGTGCATCATGTAATAGTCCTTCGAAGCCTTAAATGATAATGTTTAATTACACGATGAATAGTTACAAACACAATCATACAAACTTGATGATGTATGTCAAGGTTTGACATCATTCTTGGAGAGATACATCATGATGGGTATCATGATGGGAGTATTGATAAGTTTAACTGATCTAACTTATCAATACGTCACTTGAATTCTTAGGTCTTGAATTCAAGGTTGACTTATCTCAACTATGGCATATAGATAGGGGGAGTTAACGATAACTCCATTATCAATTGATAGTCATCATCAAAAAGGGGGAGATTGTTGAATCTCGGATTTTGATGATGAAGTCAATTGTCATTTGTTGTCTAATCTATGTGTTGAGATAAGTGTGCAGGATTAACTACGATGAAAGTTAGACAAGCAGCAGGAGTTGCGCCGGAGTCAAGATCATGATCACATTGGGAGTTCGAGAGTTCGACGGAAGTTCGGACGGTCGTCGGAGGTTCTGCGAGAACAGATCCGAGAAGTCCGGAAGCTTGCCAAGCGAAGCTCGTCGGAACTCGCCAAGTGGATCGTCGCAAAGTCCAGGAGTTTGCCGGAAGTCCGCAGAAGCATCACCGAGGGTTCATCGGATGATCGACGGAAGTTCGCCGGAAACTCGCCGGAAGAAGCGATTGACGTACCGAAGCAAAGCTGCAGAAATTGTCTTAGATTTAATCGTAGTTAGCACGGTGATTAAGTTAGAAATGGGAGGTGATCCCATTAGCTTAATCCTGGGGCAATTGGGCCCCTGAAGAACTCAAGTTGGGTCGAATGGTTCAACCCATTCGGACCCAAGTTGCTGTGGGAGGTGCAACCGCCCAGGCAGGGAGGTAGCACCGCCCAGGCTAAGTCTCCCAGCAAGACTGGGCGGTGCAACCGCTCCAGCCAAGAGGTGCAACCGCCCAGGGCTCAGTCTCCAAGCGAGACTGGGCGGTGCAACCTCCTCTGTCAAGAGGTAGCACCGCTAGAGCTCAAGTTTCGAGCTCTGCAAGGCGATGCAATCACCGAGCTCGGTCTTCGAGCTCTGGCAGAGAGGTGCAACCTCTCTGGCCAGGAGATGCACCGCCTGAGCTCGGTCTTCGAGCTCTGGCAGAGAGGTGCAACCACCTCTGGTAGAGAGGTGCAACCACCTCTGGCAGAGAGGTGAAACCTCTCTGATCAGGAGATGCACCGCCTGAGCTCGGTCTTCGAGCTCTGGCAGAGAGGTGCAACCACCCCTGACAGAGAAGGTGCATCCGCCTGAGCTCAGTCTTCGAGCTCTGCCAGGCGGTGCAACCTCTCCAGTCAAGAGGTGCAACCGCCTGAGCTCAGACTTCGAGCTCTGCCAGGCGGTGCAACCTCTCCAGTCAAGAGGTGCAACCGCCTGATCCCGGAATTCCGGGATTTGATCGTTTTGAGCTCGAAGTTTGAACTGGGTTGGGGCCTATAAATACCCCACCCATTCAGCACAGAATGAGAACAGATCCATTACGAATTCTTGATCTTTTCTGTGATTCTAAGAGCTCAAATTTGTGTAAAATCCTTAAGTCTCCTCTTTCTGTTCTTCAAGTCTTGAGTTGTAAAGAGAGGAGAGAAAGGATCTGTAAGGGTTGTCTCCTGAGCCCGTCAAAAGGAGTGAAACTGTAAAAGGGCAGTTGACCTTCGCCCATTGAAGGAAGGCAGCTAGTTGACGTCGGCAACCTCGTCGGAGGAGGAAGCCAAAAGTGGAGTAGGTCAAGACTGACCGAACCACTCTAAATCTCTAGTTTGCTTTTATTTCGAGTACCTTATCATTACTGCAAACCTCCTACATAGCTACTGCTCTCTGCGCTTTTACGAACAAGTTTCTAAGTGCTGATCTTTCTGAATCTGCATTCAGACGTAAATCGGTGTCTCTCGTACGATATTTACATTGCAGCTTACGTTTGCGTTTTGATTCTGCAAAACTGTCTTCTGCGCTTTTACGAACCAGTTTCTAAGTTCAGTTCCCTTTGAAACTGTTTTAGACGCAAACTACGTTTAGACGTAAAACTGCGTTTAGACGCAAACTGCGTTTAGACGTAAAGTGCGCAAACTGTGATTTGACATAAAACTGTGTTTTAAACGTAAACTACTTTTAAACGTAAAACTACGTTTAGACGTAAAACTACGTTTAGACGCAAACTGCGTTTAGACGTAAAACTGCGTTTAGACGTAAACTGAGTTTAAACACAAAACTGTGTTTAGACGTAAACTGCGCAAACTGTGTTTTGACATAAAACTGTGTTTTAGATGTAAACTACTTTTGAACGCAAAACTACGTTTAGACGTAAAGCTGCGTTTAGACGTAAACTGAGTTTAGACGCAAAACTGCGTTTAGACGTAAAACTGTGTTTAAACGCAAAACTACGTTTAGACGCAAACTGTATTTAGACGCAAGCTGCGTTTAGATGTAAACTGTGCTTAGACATAAACTGCGCTTAATCTTAAGCAATCTTAGAATCGACTTCTACATCGAAATCGTTTTTATCAGACGAACGCAGCTTTGATTTTTAAATCGCTGAAAGATTTCCGCTGCACTAATTCACCCCCCCCCTTAGTGCTCTCGATCCTAACAATTATATCTTCTACCAAGTCATTCACCGAGGAAGTAGAATTTCTTTTGAACGTTCATCGGCTTCTTAGGTAAATCCGATCTCTCAACCGTTTCTTGAATTGGCTTCCTTCCTTGGTTCTTGATCTTGGAATGGGGTTTGTCTGTGATTAGGGTGGGATCACCTTCAGCTGCATTTCTTTGGAGTGGCACTTGGGACATGGATTTCACTTCATTTACGAAGAAGCTAATCCTTTACTTTGCCTGATTAGTTCCCATGGAGGGTTGGATCGAACTGTTTGTTTTCTTGATGTGAAGCTTCTGGTTGATCGGCTTTCTTCCACTATTTGCTTTCCGTTCGAGATCATGCTCGTTGCAAGTGTCGTTGAAAGTAGCAGCCTTTCTTTGACGGTTTCTCTAATGCAAAAACAACGCTGTCAACCGGTTAAACATTGGAGTGACATTAAAACTAAGATTTGTCACGATATGACATGATAAATAGGATTTTTGTTCGAATGATCGTAAACTGAACTTAAGTGAAAAAAAAACTTAAATATCAGATCAATATATAATTGAAACTTAATACCATGATAAATATTTTGAGTTGATGTATACCATGATATATGATTTTGACTATTAAACGGTTCTTCTTAACAATCTCATGACTTCTGCCACTCTTAAACATCGGTTGGAGATTGGAGATTAGTGCAAAACCTAATCAAATTTACTTGTGATGAAAATAAAAATATAAAGAATATTCATTTTATCGAGGTCCTCTTATATAATCATAGATTTAGATTTGGTACACATATTTGTAAATATATTATTAGAAAAATATTGTGCAAGCCATAAATGGTAGAGGTGTTCAAATTGAACCTAACCAAGATTTCAGTTCGGATCAATTGAATTGAACTAATTTATTATATATATATATATATAATTATTTTAATTATAAACTGATTAATTGAATCAAATTAATCGAATCGATTAAATAAATTTGAATCGATTACGATTCAAACTATCTTATTTTAATCAAATCTAACTGAAAACGGTTTGAACCAGATTTTATTACGTCGACTGAAACAACACATGGATATTGTTCGATTGGAGGAGCTCAAGTATATAGATATATTCATCGATCTCTATAAATTATGTAAGTATGTAGCCTTATATTATATTATATAGTTTGATATATTAAGATTCCTCACCTTAATAGACAATTGGACTCCAAAAAACGAAAAAGAAAAAAGTGCAAGCCGTTCTTACGTTTCCATGAATTGTCAAACAAGAAAGTTTTGTTTTGTTCTCCGTCACCTTGACATCGGGAAATTAAATCTGAGACTCCTTCCTGTGTACTTTGGCTCGTTACCACAGCTTGCATGGCGGGAGAGGCGCGCTGCAGAGCCCCGTGTTTCCTCTGAAGCCCTCCGCCGTCAAGGGAGCCCGATGGCGCGGTATCCGACCGCTGAGCCTGTTATCTGACACATCGAACTCGGTCAGTCGCGCGAGGTCCAGCACGCCCTCAGGTATGCTCCCGGAGAGCCCGTTCCCCGCCATCCCCACCTCCTTCAGCGCCGCCAGCCTCGCCATGGACGCCGGTATCCCGCCGCCAAGCTCTGGGTTGTGCGACACCACTAGCCTCTCTACTGTGTCCATCGCGGCCAGCTCCCCCACGCCCTCGTCAAGCCCCCCGGTGAACCGGTTGCGTGACAGATCCAGCGTCCGGTAGTGCCCCAAGGGGTCCTGCGTCCCCTTCGCCAGCACTAGCCGCAGCCGGCCGTACAGCTCGTTGGAGTGCAGGTCCAGGTCCATCAGCAGCGTCAGGTTCTTGAACCCCTCCGGGATCCCCGAATGCAGAGTGTTGTTGGAGAGGTTGAGCAACGAGAGCCCGGTCATGTTGCCGATCCACGGCGGGAGATCCCCCACCAGTCCGTTGCTGGAAAGGTCGAGGATCGAGATGGACGACGCCGACGACAGCCAGTCAGACAGCGGACCGGAGATCCCTGTGTCCGCCAGGACAAGCTTGAATATGTTCATCTGGCCGAGCCAGCTCGGCGGCCTGCCCAAGTGCATCAGGGAGTTGAAGGAGAGATCCAGCTCTTGGAGGTTCCGCAGGCGGGAGAGCTCGGCGGGGATTGGACCACCGAGGCGGTTCCGCGACAGGTCTAACGTCTGCAGATTGGCCAGGTTGGCGAAGCTGGAAGGGATCCTGCCGGTAAATCGGTTGTTGGAGAAGAAGATGTCCGTGAGCGTGGCGAGGCGTCCTATAGCGGCGGGCAGCTGACCGGTGAGCTTGTTGTTCTCCAGTATCAGTCTCTCGATGCTAGGTAGGCCGCCGATCGAATCCGGGATGCTCCCGGTGAGCTGGTTCTCCGACATCCTACAGAACTGCAGCGAGACCATACCGGCGATGGAAGGCGGAATGCTTCCCGTGATGCGGTTCTGGTTCAAGTAGAGAACCACCAGGTTTTTGAGCTTGCCTATGGAGCTGGGGATGCCGCCGGAGATCTTGTTCTCTGAAAGATCAAGAACAGTGAGCCTTCGCAGCAATCCGATCTCCATGGGGATGGAGCCGGTGAGGTGGTTGCCATGGAGGTCTAGTGCCTCCATTGCAGGTACCCGCCCGATGGATGCCGGGATGCCGCCGGTTAGCCTGTTGTTGGAAAGAGAGACCACGGAAAGAAATGGAGAGGTGAACATGGAAGGGGGAAGCGAGGGAAGCGATCCGGAGAGGCGGTTGTTGCCGAGGGAGAGCTTCCGGAGTCGGGTGAGGTTTGCGGAGGGGATGCAGCCGGTGAGTTGGTTGTGATAAGCAGATAAGATTTCCTCAAGGCAGTTGAGGAAATCTCTCAGCAGTTGAGAAGCAGATAAGATTTCCTCAAGACAGTCGAGGAAATCTCTCAAGAAAAATCCTCCATGCTGAATATGTATAACCTCCCTACTGAGTGTGTATAAATGGCTATCAAGAGCTCACTATCAAAATGTATTAGACAATTTTATCTTATACATTTCATAGTTTCTTCTACAATTTCTATCTTTCTATCTTCTTCGTTTAATATCTATCATGGTATCAGAGCAGTTTGCCTAGAGCAAGCCCTCTTCGCCCTCTTCTCGACCATCCCTCTCGTGGCGACATCTCCGCCTCTCAGTCGTAGCCATTCGCTGCAGCCTACTGCAGCACTTGTGGTTGCTAATATCAGATCCGTGGGCAACGCTCCTAAAGGAAGCATAGTCACGGCCTTTGTTTCTACCGCCGGCTGCTGCTCCCTTGCCAACCGAAGTCTTCCGCTGAAAACTCCGCTGCTCTTCCGGCCACCAATCTCCAATACTGCATTACTGCAACTATCTCCAACCTTGCAGATTTCTCCAGCATCGCTGCAGAAATCGCTGCAAGCTGCAGAGATTTCTTTCACCTCGCTGCAACAATCTCTCCTGCATTCTGAATCGCTGCAGCCTACCAGTGCCTCTGGAAGAAGCAGCAGCCCTCTTCGGCATTGCATACAGCTACTCTTCTACATCTGACGTCTTCATCGTCTACCTCCCGCCACAGCCATCACTGCCTTTCTTGCTGCAGATTTCTCGCCCATCTCTGCAGTTCATCGCGCTGCAGCCTCCTCTGCAGCGCATCGATCTGCTTTTCTCCTCATCCCTTCCTCCTATATCTTTACATCTTCTATAAAGATCACTTGACCCACCACAAAATATCTGGGATGTCTTTATTTTCCTCTTCCGATATTCCTGTTCCTATTTCTGCAGGGACTCTGAGCACTTCTCAAAGTCTTATCACCATCAATGCTGCAGCACTCATTCCCTTCAAATTATCCAACGGCGGCAACTACGCATCTTGGCGGGCACAACTTTCTAATCTTTTATTTGGCTATGATCTCCTAGGTTACGTTGATGGCTCTCTCCAGTGTCCACCTGAAATGATCAACATCCCAGGCGAACCCAATCCAGTGCCAAATCCAGCCCACCAACTATGGTTACGTCAAGATCGCCTCATCCTCCAAGCTATTCAAGCTTCCGTTGCTGGATCCATTGCCTCGCTGATATCCTCATGTACGACTGCTGCAGAAGCATGGTGCAAATTACAAACAACTTTGGCAAATCGCTCGCGTACTCGCATGCTCGGACTTCTCTCCAATCTGATGAAAATGAAACAAGAGGGAAGTACTATTGCTGATTATCTACAAAATATCAAAGTTATCATCGATGATTTAGCTTTGATAGGTCATTCTCTCAGCGATGAAGAAGTCCTAATCCATACCCTCAATGGCCTAGGAGGCGAGTACAAAGAACTGACAGCAGCACTTCGGGCACGTGACTCACCAATATCATTTGAAGAACTTTATGATAAGTTGATCGACTATGAGACGTACTTGAAGCGTGATGATAAGTTGCCCGGACCACCTATTACAGCTCAGGTCAATCAAAAATCTAAGAGGAAGAGCAACCAGTACAATAAGCACGTCAACAACGATTTGGCTAAGCTGCCTCCTAGCTTTATGGGGCCCAGACCAAACCCTCCTTATCCATATCAAGGTGGTAACTTTCATAATACTCAGTCGTCGCGTCCTGACTTCACAGGCCGCCAACGAGTTGTTTGCCAACTATGTGATAAAGTTGGACACTCCGCGAAAGTCTGTCGGTCTCGTCCCAGACTCCCTACTCCATCACAGTGGCCTCAGGCGAATTTTATGGCTACTCCAACTCCTACTCAACCTAATTGGATTGTGGATTCGGGCGCCTCTCATCACATCACCTCTGATCTTCAAAACTTGTCCATCCACAACAACTATGACGGAAATGAAGATATCATCATCGGTGACGGTAAAAGAATTCCTATTACTCATTCTGGTTCCTCAACGCTTAGTTCACTTACCACAACCTTTACACTCGATGATGTTCTGTGTGCACCTAACATTAAAAGAAACCTCATTTCCGTTTCTCAATTCTGTAAACAAAATAATACATCAATTGAATTCTTTCCTAACTTTTTTCTTGTCAAGGATTTGAGCACGAGGACATCCTTGGTCCAGGGCCAGAACAAAGACAACATTTATGAGTGGCCATCCACTTCACAAATTACCCTTCCTACTGCTCACTCCTCAATCGCAGCTCCGGTTGATGTATGGCATCGTCGTCTTGGTCATCCCTCCCCTTTTATTCAGCAAAAATTACTTTCTCGTTATTCTCTTCCTACCTTGAAAATCAATAGCACTATTAATCATTGTGATGCTTGTCTTTGCAATAAAAGTCATAAACTGCCTTTTGGGACAACCTCCATTTCTTGCTCTAAACCATTTGAAATCATTTATACCGACGTGTGGGGCCTTGCCCCAATTCCTTCTTTTGATAAGTTTCGTTTTTATGTCATTTTTGTAGACTATTTTACTAAGTACACATGGTTATATCCTCTCCATCATAAGTCTGATGTTTCTACAGTATTTACCAACTTTCGAAAGTTGGTCGAGAATTTGTTTCAATCTTCCATTAAAACAGTTTACTCTGATAGTGGCGGCGAATATCAAGCCCTCACATCCTGTCTCTCTACTTGTGGTATACAACACCTCAAGTCACCCCCACATACTCCCCAATTGGTTGGTTCTGCCGAACGCAAACATCGGCATATCGTTGAAACTGGTCTCTCCCTTCTACATCAAGCATCCATGCCACCATCTTTTTGGTCAGTAGCTTTTCAAACTGCAGTTTATCTCATTAATCGTATGCTCACTCCAGTCTTACAATACCAGTCACCATTTGAAAAATTATTCCACAAACTTCCAAACCTTCATAAACTCAGAGTTTTTGGCTGTTTATGTTATCCATGGCTCCGTCCCTATGCGTCACATAAGCTAACACCACGATCTAAGCCTTGCACTTTTATAGGCTACTCTCTTGAACATAATGCTTTTCGATGCTATGAACCCCAAACTAAAAAGGTCTTTATATCACGTCATGTTATCTTTGAGGAGTCTGTCTTTCCTTTTCAAAATAATCCTACCATGCAAACTACTCCGATAAACATACATCACTGGAATATCCCTCCGATCTCATCACACGAACCTCCAATGACACCATCCAGTCCTTACTCTCAAGATTCACATACTACTATTTCTCCAGTTCAACAGCTTCTCACTCCCTCTATTCCTCCACTCCCTTCCTCACAAGTTTCCCCTATTAATGAAGTCATACCCTCGGCAACATTGCCACTGGCTTTACCTTCTCCTAGATCTAGTGACATTGTTGTGCCGACGGTTGGCCCGATCCATGACAGTGACTCGCCCTCGGCTATACCACCAACACAATCTACCACTTCCACCCCCCCTAGACATCCAATGACAACACGCTCCAAAAGTGGTATTTTCAAACCACGTCAAGTCCTTGACTTACATGCCATAACAAATTCCTCCACTGAGGCCAGTGAACCCACTACAATCACTCAAGCTCAAAAATCTTCTCACTGGCGTAAAGCCATGTGTGACGAATATGATGCTCTCCTCCATAACTCTACATGGACCTTAGTACCCTGTCATCACACACAAAATATCATCGGGTGTAAATGGGTCTTTCGAATTAAGCGGAACCCAGACGGATCCGTTGCTAGATACAAAGCACGTCTAGTCGCCAAAGGGTTTCATCAACGACCTGGTGTCGACTTCACAGAGACATTTAGTCTCGTTGTTAAACCCACAACAATCCGTCTTATCCTGAGTTTGGCTATCTCAAAGGGCTAGCATATACGACAATTGGATGTTAACAATGCCTTTTTACAGGGGTCACTTACTGAAGATGTCTTTATGCAACAACCTCCTGGTTTCGTTCATCCTCAATATCCGAGGCATGTCTGCAAACTTCAAAAAGCTATTTATGGACTTCGTCAAGCTCCACGGGCTTGGTATAACGAGCTTGGCTCATTTTTGACCTCAATTGGCTTCATCAATTCAAAGTCTGATACCTCGTTATTCATTTGCCAGCACAATGGAAGCATAATATATCTTTTAGTATATGTGGATGATATTATTGTCACAGGAAATGATCCTTTGAAGACTCATGCATTTCTAAAGCACTTGGCCGATCGATTCTCCCTCAAAGATCTAGGAACTTTAAGCTACTTTCTGGGAGTGGAAGCAACATTTACATCTTCAGGTCTCTTCCTATCACAAAGAAAGTATATTCAAGATTTATTATCAAAGGCAAACATGCAGGATGCGAAAGAGGTTACAACTCCTCTTTCTACCAGTGAATCACTTAAATTATGTGATGGAAGTCCTGCTACAGATTCGACTCAGTATCGACAAGTCCTTGGCTCCTTATAGTACTTGGCTCTCACCCGTCCAGATATTTCATTTGCCGTCAATAAGTTATCACAATTCATGCATCGACCATCTACTACGCATTGGTCTGCGGTCAAACGAATTTTGCGGTATCTTAAAGGGACTCTTAATCATGGCATTTTTCTTCGCAAAAATACTTCACTCCATCTCCATGCCTTTGCTGATGCTGATTGGGCAGGGAACTTTGATGATAGAACATCTACGTCCGGATACATTGTCTTCCTTGGAGCCACTCCAATCAGTTGGAGTTCTAAAAAACAAAAGACGGTTGCACGATCTACAACTGAAGCTGAATACCGTGCCGTCGCCACCACCGCTGCTGAACTCAATTGGGTCACAAATTTGCTCAAGGAACTCAACGTCAACTCCACGGTTATTCCTACAATATATTGTGATAATATTGGAGCTACTTATTTATGTGCCAATCCAGTGTTCCATTCCCGCATGAAACACAAAGCCATCGACTTCCATTTTGTGCGAGATCAAGTTGTCAGACATCAACTCCGAGTTTCTCACGTACATACAGCAGATCAACTAGCCGACTCACTCACAAAGCCTCTCGCCCGTAAACTATTTTCATCTCATCGGTACAAGATCGGCATCCTTGATGGAAGCTCAATCTTGCGGGGGCATGATAAGCAGATAAGATTTCCTCAAGGCAGTTGAGGAAATCTCTCAGCAGTTGAGAAGCAGATAAGATTTCTTCAAGACAGTTGAGGAAATCTCTCAGCAGTTGAGAAAAATCCTTCATGCTGAATATGTATAACCTCCCTACTGAGTGTGTATAAATGGCTATCAAGAGCTCACTATCAAAATGTATTAGACAATTTTATCTTATACATTTCATAGTTTCTTCTACAATTTCTATCTTTCTATCTTCTTCGTTTAATATCTATCAGGTTGGAGTCGAGGAGGAGGTGTTCAAGGCGGGAGAGGCGGCCGAGGGCGGGTGGATCGGGGCCAGCGAGCTGCTTGAGGTTGCTGAGATCGAGCAACCGGAGGGAGAAGAGGTCGCCGAGGGCAGGCGAGAGACTCCCGGCAATGGAGGCGTCGGAGATGAAGTCGGGCCCGAAGGAGAGGCCAGGGCGGGAGACGTTGACGACGCGGCCAGTGGCAGCGTCGCAGGCCACGCCGTCCCACGCGGAGCAACAGTCCGTGGCCGAGTCCCAGGAGCGGAGGAGGCCGGAGGGGTCGGCGGTGATGCCGGCCTTGAAGGTGAGAAGGGCCGAACGGTCGTGGGGGTGACATCCCTGCGACCACTGCAGCAACAGGGTGGAGCAGAGGAAGAGGAAGACGAGGCACAGCGGCTGCATGTTATCCATCTCTTACGTGAAAGAATCGACGAGGGTCGACCGATGTTCTCCCCAGTCGAAGAACTTGCAATGAAAAGGCGGTGGATCAAACTGGAGTCGAAAAGCATTCGTTACTGCCATGAAAGTGGCAGCAGAGGGTCTCTTAAGAGACCATTTCCTCGCAGTTTCTACTTCTTTAATGGGCTCTCAGGTCGGCAGAAATGTGGAGATGCAGCAGCAAATTAGGCGTGGAAACGGAGTCTGCTGCTGCAGTCATGAACGGTCTCCAAGGAAACTGGGGTGAGGCCCCATGAAGCTTGCCTGGGTTCAGACGCCCCATGGTGGAAGTGGCGCTGCTGACTTTAATGGGACCAGAGAAGAAAGAATAGGGGCGTCTCTCTGTCCCAATGGAGTATTATATCTCCTTCCTTCTCACCTAATGAGCTGTCGGAGTCGATGGGCTTCACTTGCCTTCGCCTGCCTTTCCAGGGTGTGTACTTGTGATGGCGCACCTCGGCTGCATCTGCCCGAGACCACTACCTCAGCGTGGATCGCTTGAGTCGTGCTCCCCGGTTGCTTGTTGCCCGAGACTGCAACCTTTGCGTGGCCTGCCCACTTGAGTCGCGCTCCTCGACTTCATCTGCCCGGGACCACTACCTCAGCGTGGATCGCCTGAGTCGTGCTCCTCGACTGCTTGCTGCCCGAGACCGCGACCTCTGCGCGGCTTGCCCGCCTGAGTCGCGCCCCTCGACTGCTTGTTGCCCGAGACCGCGACCTCTGCACGGCTTGTCCACCTGAGTCGCGCTCCTCGGCTTCATCTGCTCGAAACCCCTACCTCAGCGTGGATCGCTTGAGTCGTGCTCCTCGGCTGCTTGTTGCCCGAGACCGCGACCTCTGCGCGGCCTGCCCGCCTGAGTCGCGCTCCTCGGCTGCTTGTTGCCCGAGACCACGACCTCTGCGAGGCCTGCCCGCCTGAGTCGTGCTCCTCGGCTTCATATGCCTGAGACCACTACCTCAGCGTGGATCGCCTGAGTCATGCTCCTCGGCTGCTTGTTGCCCGAGATCGCGACCTCTGCGTGGCTTGCCCGCCTGAGTCGCGCTCCTCGGCTTCATCTGCCCGAAACCACTACCTCAGCGTGGATCGCCTGAGTCGTGCTCCTCGGCTGCTTGTTGCCCGAGACCGCGACCTGCCTGCCTGAGTCACGCTCCTCTGCTTCATCTGCCCGAGACCACTACCTCAGTTTGGATCGCCTGAGTCGTGCTCCTCGGTTGCTTGTTGCCCGAGACCGCGACCTCTGCGCGGCCTGCCCGCCTGAGTCGCGCTCCTCGGCTTCATCTGCCCGAGACCACTACCTAAGCGTGGATCGCTTGAGTCGTGCTCCTCGGCTACTTGCTGCCCGAGACCACGACCTCTGCGTTGCTTGCCTGCCTGAGTCGCGCCCCTCGGCTGCTTGTTGCCCGAGACCGTGACCTCTGCGCGGCTTGCCCGCCTAAGTCGCGCTCCTCGGCCTCATCTGCCCAAAACCACTACCTCAGCGTGGATCGCCTGAGTCGTGCTCCTCGGCTGCTTGTTGCCCGAGACCGCGACCTCTGCGCGGCCTGCCCGCTTGAGTCGCGCTCCTCGGCTTCATCTGCCCGAGCCCACTACCACAGCGTGGATCGCTTGAGTCGTGCTCCTCGGCTTCATCTGCCCGAGACCACTACCTAAGCGTGGATCGCCTGAGTCGTGCTCCTCGGCTCCATGCCGCCCGAGACCACACCTGCGCGGCCAGCCCGCCTGCGTCGTGCTCCTCGACTCCATGCCGCCCGAGACCACACCTGCGCGGCCAACTCGCCTGCGTCATGCTCCTCGGCTCCAAGCAGCCCGAGTCCCATCTCTGCGCAGCCTGCTTGCGCGAGCATGTACCTCGACTGCACGTCGCTCGAGACTACCGCGGCACGCCTAGCCCGCCTTACTCTCTAAACTTGGGTCATACCCCAGGTAACGGATCGGCAACCGCACGATAAGAACGAATACAGAAAGCTGAAGCCATGCCTCAGACCCCCGTTATAACGACCGACGCATAGCTTCTTTCGGGGGGTAATATGATGAGGGTAAAAATGGCGATCAGTCTCAGGACAACGTCAACTGCTCCAAATGATGTCACGCGCCTCGGAACTTATCAGAACGTCGACCGAGGCACATTAACATCCTGCAAAAGCCAAGTCCAACACGCTATGCCATCGCTGCTATCATATGCTACCAGGAGTACGGTCCCGCTCCCGACGAGCGAGCACATCAAGCAACGGTAACCTTCCTTATAAAATCCTCGCACTAAGCAGAAGGAAATAAGAGGGAGGAAGATGAGACAAACATCCCACTATACCTCGACTAACTTGATCGTCGGAGGGGTCGGGCCGCACTCTCCCGACCCGACATGTGTGCAGGTACGAAGGCGGAGCCCTCCACCAAACGCCCAGGAGCCGAGCCCCCTTCCCGAAGGAAACAGCGACCCGTCGACGCTCGGACCACCCAAGCGCGATCGCCTCGGTAGCCCCCAGGGTCATCCAACGCGACCCACGATCATTCGGACTCGAACCAAACCGCATCGGCCCCGAGGCCACGGCTTAAAATTGTTTACACTAACACTTGGTTAGGTTCAATTTGAACACCTCTACCATTTATGGCTTGCACAATATTTTTCTAATAATATATTTACAAATATGTGTACCAAATCTAAATCTATGTTTATATAAGAGGACCTCGATAAAATGAATATTCTTTATGTTTTTATTTTCATCACAAGTAAATTTGATTAGGTTTTGCACTAATCTCCAATCTCCATCCGATGTTTAAGAGCGGCAGAAGTCGTGAGATTGTTAAGAAGAACCGTTTAATTCAAAATCATATATCATGGTCTACATCGACTCAAAATATTTATCATGGTATTAAGTTTCAATTATATATTGATATGATATTTAAGCTTTTTTTTCACTTAAGTTCAGTTTACGATCATTCAAACAAAAATCCTATTTATCATGTCATATCGTGACAAATCTGAATTTTAATGTCACTCTAGTGTTTAACTGGTTGACAGCGTTGCTTTTGCATTAGAGAAACCGTCGAAGAAAGGCTGCTGCTTTGAACGACAGAAACAAGAACTATAGAAAGTAAGACTATAGTGCATTGGTTTATCTCTGATAACATATGTCTGTTGCTAGTTTCAAGCTATAAAATGTGCCATAAACAAGCAATACTCGGAAAACCCAAAGTATTTTGGATCCAATCTTGTTTCAAGCTTTCTTCAGAGTATTGCTTATCAGAGTATCTCTGATAAGCATTTTACGACAGAAACAAGCTTAAAATGTGATAACATACTCTGTATGTTATCTTGGTATGTCTAGACATATGCCATAAAGTAGTCAAATGTGCATTGGTTTATCTCTGATTCTCTGTCTAGATTTTCAATATTTAGCAACAATTCTTCGACGTCCACTTAATCAAGACTAAAGAGTATCAGAGAAGGAGCGGTGGAAAAGACAACTGGTACAGGGACTGGTTACCAGTCGTTCTTCAACAGCAACAACAACTGGAGGAGGCTCTATCTCTGGTAAAAGATGTCTCACAAAGGACAACCAGCTTCAGCCTTTAGACAGCTGGAATATATACTTTGCTTAGCCGCCAAATAAAGACAAAAGGTGTAAGACAAAATATTTGCTTTTCTTAGCTACTTGAGATATTTGCATTTTAAGCATTTTAAGATATTGATGATATTATTATCAAGCATATTTTAAGCGTAAATGTCAACATATGTCTAGACATACCAAGAATGACAGAAACAAGAACTATAAAATGTGGCTAAAAATGGAATTTATTGAAGCGTAAATGTCAAGATATTGATGATATTGCGTCAAAGGTCTTACTTGAGATATTTGCATTTTAAGCATTTTAAGATATTGATGATATTATTATCAAGCATATTTTAAGCGTAAATGTCAACATATGTCTAGACATACCAAGAACGACAGAAACAAGAACTATAAAATGTGGCTAAAAATGGAATTTATTGAAAATCTGCTCGGAGAATCAGAGAAACTAGCGTGGATCCAATGGCGGATGGCCTACCCAGAAGAATATCAACTACTTTTAGCCAATGCGGATGGAATGGGAGGGACACAAAATATCCTCTCACAACTGAGGACAATTTTTATACTAGAAGACCCATTTCAAGGATCTACGACAGCACAAGAAGAAGCTTACAGAGATCTCGAAAGGTTATCTTGCACTAACCTCAAATATATTATTCAATTCCTAAATGATTACATGAGGTTGGCATCCAAAACAGGAAGGATGTTCTTAGGACCAGAATTATCCGAAAAGTTATGGTCCAAAATGCCAGGGGAACTAGGAAAAAGGATCAAGGAGGCATTTGAAGCAAAATATAGGGGAAACACCATAGGGGTAATCCCAAGGATTCTCTTCTCCTACAAATATTTAGAGGCAGAATGCAAGGATGCTGCATTCAGAAGAGCATTAAAGGACCTATCCTTTTGCAGTGAGATTCCTATCCCGGGATATTACAACAAACCCGAAAGAAAATATGGGGTAAGAAGATCAACTACCTATAAGGGCAAACCCCATTCATCTCATGCAAGAATTGAAAATAGAAAGCATTTGATAAGAAATAAGAAATGCAAGTGCTACCTTTGTGGAGAAGAAGGGCATTTTGCAAGAGAATGCCCTAACGATCGAAAAAATATCAAAAGAGTAGCCATGTTCGAACAATTAGACATTCCGGAGGAATACGAAATACTATCAATACAGGAAGGAGAAAACCAAAGCGACGCAATTTATTCAATATCTGAAGGAGAAGATACAGAAGACCTGCAGCATGGTATTCACTCCTTCACTCATAAAATCTTTGCTTTAATAGAAGATAGTAGAACTTGGTGGATAGGACCTGAGACAGGATACCGAGCAAGAGTACAAGTTTCCCAAGAACAAGCTGAGTGCAGACATATATGGGAAATCAACACGGAGCTACCACCAGAATTTGAAGGATGCAAGTGTTGCAAGAGAAAGTCACAGAGAAGGCATAGGAGACACTGTCCCTTATGCAAGATCACTTCGTGCGGAATGTGCAGCATATACTACTTTGACAAAAGAACCCCCGTAATGATGGAGGAACCACCAAGGTATGAACCAAAAAACTTGCTTCAAACGCAACAAGATTTCATTAGTCATTGTGAAGCAGAAATAAGAAGGCTCAAAATGGCGGTTGAATTTGAACAACAAAAGGCTAAGGAACTTGAAGAAATGCATGCTCAATCCATAGCCACAGCCCAAGAAAATCTCCGTTTGAAGAATGAGGTAGCGGAACTAAAGGCAAAATATGATAAATTGGAAGGAGAGGTACTGGAAGTAGATCGGTTGAGGCTAGAAAAGGCAGATCTCCTAAAAGAGATACAAAGGCTGGAAAAAGGAAAGACGGAAGAGAACGAAGAAGAAGAAAGTGAAGGAGCTCTTGTTCTCTTAGAGGAGGAAACTCAGAAGATCCTTTCTATGGAAACAAAGGAAACGGGAGGATCAAGAAAATCTAAGAATATGCTCTTCAACCTAAAGGTACATATGGAGATTCTAAATATTCCCCCTTTTGAGGTCAATGCTATATTAGATACAGGCGCGACCACTTGTTGCATAGATGAAAAGGCTATACCAAAGGCGGCAATAGAAGAAAATCCTTATGTTGTACATTTCAGCGGGATTACCTCCAAAACAACAGCGAATAAAAAATTAAGGGGAGGCAAGATGACTATTGGAAACAACAGTTTCAGAATTCCCTACACCTACGCATTCTCAATGAAGCTAGGGGATGATATTCAGATGATAATAGGGTGCAATTTCATAAGGGCAATGCAAGGAGGGGTTAGGATTGAAGGTAACACGGTTACATTCTACAAAAATTTGACTACTATTAATACTCTGCCCTATATCTCGACAGCCGCAGCAATAGAGGAACTAGACCTGGAAGAGGATGACTATATTCAAATCCAAGAGTCAGTATTTTGCTCGGCAGAAGCTTAGCAAAGCGATGAAAGAATAAGAGCCAAGTTCGGAAGCCTACTAGACCAGCTAAAGGCCCAAGGTTATATTGGGGAGGACCCTCTCAAGCATTGGAAAAAGAATGAAATAACATGCAAGTTGGAAATCAAAAATCAAGATTTTGTGGTAGAAGACAAGCCTCTCAGACATTTGACACCACAAGCAAAGGAAGCTTTTTCCAAGCATATAAGAGCACTACTGGAAATAGGGGTTATCAGACCGAGCAAAAGCAAGCACCGTACCACTGCTATAATTGTTAATTCAGGAACCACGGTGGACCCCATAACAGGAGCGGAAAGAAAAGGGAAGGAAAGGATGGTTTTTAACTACAAAAGGCTCAATGACATCACGGAGAAAGATCAATATAACCTCCCTGGTATTAACACCATTCTCAAAAAGGTCAGCAATAATAAAATTTACTCAAAGTTCGATCTAAAATCTGGTTTTCATCAAGTCGCCATGCACCCTGATTCCATTGAATGGACTGCATTCTGGGTACCTGAAGGATTGTATGAATGGCTTGCAATGCCATTTGGTCTCAAAAATGCCCCTGCTATATTCCAAAGGAAAATGGATAATTGCTTCAAAGGTACGGAACAATTCATTGCAGTCTACATTGATGATATCCTTGTTTTCTCAGAAAACGAAAAGGAGCATGAGCAACACCTCACCAAGATGTTAAAAATATGCCAAGAGAATGGCCTTGTTTTAAGCCCGATGAAAATGAAAATTGCAGTAAAGGAAATTGAATTTCTTGGAGCAATCCTGGGGAATTCCAAGATCAAACTACAACCCCATATTATCAAAAAAATTACTGATTATCGGGAAGAAGACCTTACTACCAAGAAAGGCCTCAGGTCATGGCTAGGGATCCTAAACTATGCAAGAAGCTACATACCCAACCTGGGCAGACTCTTAGGCCCGTTATATTCAAAAACAAGCCCAACAGGCGAGAAAAGGATGAACAATCAGGATTGGGAACTGATCAAGAAGATCAAGAGCTTAGTACAAAATCTTCCTGACCTAGAAGTACCTCCTGAAGACTGCTTCATAATACTAGAAACAGACGGATGCATGGAAGGATGGGGAGGAATTTGTAAATGGAAAAAACAAAAATATGACCCCAGAAATACTGAAAAGGTATGTGCCTACGCCAGTGGAAAATACAATCCCATCAAGTCTACTATAGACGCTGAAATGCATGCAGTCATGAAAACCCTGGAGGCATTGAAGATTTACTTTCTTGACAAAAGGGAAATCATTATTAGAACAGATTGCCAAGCAATAATAAGCTTCTTTAACAAGTCAGTTCAGAACAAACCATCCAGAGTCAGATGGATGGCCTTCGTAGACTATATCACTGGGAGCGGTGTGGAAGTAAAGTTTGAGCACATCGAAGGAGAAAGTAACATTCTAGCCGACTCTTTATCCAGACTAATAAATATTTTGATTGCAGGATGGCCAAGCGAATCATTACTCCTAATCCTGGAAGCCACCCAGGAAGTTCAAGCCAAACCAAGCCTCAAGGCTGCTACGCACCTAAATCAACTAATAAACCAGGTGACCTCCTCCTGCAATATCAACAGGAAATGGACAAGCTCAGAACCAGGACACGTAACGGACTCTCATTTAAAGAAGAGGGATTGTCTGAAAGAAGACTTGGATCAATTCAAAAGGAAGCCTCCCGACAAGCACTTGAAGCATTGCAACAATTCTTCGACGTCCACTTAATCAAGACTAAAGAGTATCAGAGAAGGAGCGGTGGAAAAGACAACTGGTACAGGGACTGGTTACCAGTCGTTCTTCAACAGCAACAACAACTGGAGGAGGCTCTATCTCTGGTAAAAGATGTCTCACAAAGGACAACCAGCTTCAGCCTTTAGACAGCTGGAATATATACTTTGCTTAGCCGCCAAATAAAGACAAAAGGTGTAAGACAAAATATTTGCTTTTCTTAGCTACTAAGGAAAATGAGTTGAGCCCCGGGGAGCCGCTCATAGTACCATCAATAATTGTACCAAGGAATATGCTTTCCTTCGTCAAGAAGTTAGAGAAATATCTGATGAAAGGATAAGAATGCGATGGGGCCCAATGAGCACCCGGTTCTATCCTCTTCCTCTATATATTCTCTAGCTTAGTCTCTTGCAAGACATCGGTCTAAAAACCAGAGTCTTACTTGAGCTGAAATCCATCCTCTAGCAATACTCTGTAAGCATTTCAAGCTTTCTTCATATACAATCTATTGTAAGCATTTTAAGCTTTCTATAGTTCTTTGTGCTTATCATTTCTTATCATATTTTGGATCCCGCTTCCCGGTTTCAGAGAAAACCCACATTTTTGGTATCAGAGCACAACTTTATTGAAAATGGAATTTATTGAAAATGGAATTTACCCACATTTAGCAACAATGTCTAGACATATGCTATATCAAGACTAAAGAGAAACTAGCAACAGCCTTTCTTCTATAGTTATCAGAGATAAACCAATGCCTTCCTCGGGCTCCTCACAGGTTTAGATTGTAAGAGATATTATTATCAAGCATATTGAAGCGTAAATGTCAAGATAGTTTGGTTGAAAACTATATCAAAACAACATACAAACTAGCTCTGATACCAAAAATGTGGGTTTTCTCTGAAACCGGGAAGCGGGATCCAAAATATGATAAGAAATGATAAGCACAAAGAACTATAGAAAGCTTAAAATGCTTACAATAGATTGGATATGAAGAAAGCTTGAAATGCTTACAGAGTATTGCTAGTTTCAAGCTATAAAATGCTTACAGAGTATTGCTTGTTTCTTGGTATGTCTAGACAGAAACAAGAACTTTATTGAAAATGGAATTTATTGAAAATGGAATTTACCCACATTTTTGGTACCAATGCACAACTTTATGGCATCGTGTTTTGCTGCGTCTAACTGTGCCCTTAATGCAAGGATTTCCTGAAAAATTTACAAAGATAAACCAAATTTAGACATACTAAACCAAAAACTACTGACAGAATTATCAGTAATTTTTTTTCTCCTTTATCTAGGAAACTTACCCTGTCGAGTTTGGTAATAAGTTCTGTGGTTTCTGCCCTTTGTTTCGCTAACTCGTCACGTAACTCGTCAAATATGCACCTAAACAATTAGAAAAAAGAAGTTAAAAGTAAAGCTACTACATTGATGCTACTGATGGTAGTCCTATTTGTTTGTTCCAGGCATAACAAAGGTGATAAAAAATGAACAAACTCAAATGAAACATTGGATCAACATTAGCACAGTGATCTAGCAACACTCAGACCAGAACGTCACGATGATAAATCAGAATTCAAATCAACATGAACTCTGGTTTTTTGTTACCTACAACAATCTAGTGGATTGTCAGTAAAAGTCAGATTTAGCACCAAGTTTAACTATTTTCTTATGCAATCGAGATCTCTTCATCTGAACTAGCATGGTTAACCTAGTTGTTAAATTAAAAAGGTGTATTTTCTGTAACAAATATGGACAATAATTCAGCCTGAGATATCACCACATATTCCATTATCAAAAAGACATTAACATCCCTTACTCTCTCTCTCTCGAGGTTTAGATCCAAGCGCTGCCCAACAGTTACCTTGTTGATTTCATATCTGTTTAAGACAGTGAGTTTAAATTAAAGAAAGAAGTATTAATCTGGATATAATTGGCTCACTAATCTGTTATATACTTCAATGCAAACCAGACCTAAGTTCACTACGCATTTTCTCGATATCAACTCGAAGTTTTTCAGTCTCTCGTTGCAGCAATGCATAGTGATGATCCTGCAATCATATGACATAAGTTAAAAAAAAAAGAGTATATAGAGTAGAATCTGAACAGAGTGCCTAATGAACTGTAAATTGACAATCTTGTTACCCTCTTGTAGTATTATAATAGATAAATCAGCTATCAGTTGATACATCACAAGACTGACTAACATGTTCACAATCCAACTGAGATGTACCTTTACTGAATGATATTAATTCCATGCTTTGATGACCAAGCTTGTTGAAACTGCTAATTTCAAATATGGCATGATAAAGTTCAACATGTTCACAAGTACTTTAGGGTGTCTTCATCAAAAATTTCTGAAAAGTTCCTTTGGGAAGAATATTCATGGAAATGATTGCAAATGCATGAGATATGTCTAATCATAAAAGGTCTGTTAACTTCAAAATGATTATCTGATCAAATAAGTGTTTAGTAAAACAACTTCTTAACAAATATCGGTAGCAGCAAAGCTACTGACATTGGTGGAAATGGCAGTGGAAAAAATACACACTAATTGTTCAATTTTTTCAAGCTAGAAAAGTATCAGTTCTGGAAGTCTGCCATAAATTTTTCATGCATTATGCGTCATTTGCAATATTAGCAGTTCTGGAAGTCTGCCATAAACATAGCTAGAAACACTTGTGGGTGCAATATTTGCTATACTAACAAAAAAGATGCTTGTTGATGCTACCACACAGACTTGTGATCAAATCTATCCAAACTAAATCAATAACTTAAACATAGATTGAAGTTTCTAGACTCATTTTAAACTATTCTCACAGTGGATGTACCGAAAACTCATGCCCAGTTTGTCAATTCACAATACAAATAACTAATATATAGTGAGCATTCAATTACTTAAACTGATATGAAAAAGGTCTCCTGTGATATTTCCGGATATATGAGAATGGAAATGTAGCAAAACAAGAAAAAGTGAAGTTATAGGAATCAAATAAAGGGGAAATAGAAAACTGACATGGGCTTCCCCATTACAGACTCATTGTCTTTTCTTTTCTCCGCTCATGTTTCCGGATAGGCCATGGAAACTTGCCAACCGATTAGGAATATCAACTTCTATTCTCCGCTCATGTTGAATTTTTTTGAAGAATTAACCAGATTCAGATATTTAAAAAGTAGTTAAAATTGCCATCTTTTGAAAATGCCTAATGATAATTCTGGTGCTAACCTTAGATTCCTTTATCCCTGTATAATTTTTAGCTAATTAAAAGCTCTCTACAACTACAAGTATGCACATAATCTCTGACACTGACGGAAAAGCATTTTAACAATGACACACTACGGAAAATAAAAACAAAAAAAGTATTTCTGATGAGCCCGCTCATTTTCATCATCTATTACCTTGCTTCCAAGGATTGAAAGCATATAGTGCTATTGCCCTATAGCCCGACGTACTTCTTTGTGATACAACTGAACGGTGTGTCACGGACAAACTTCGAAACAGGATGTTTGATGTAATGCTTACGTATGTCCGTGTCTTTCTATTTGTTTATGCTTTGCACAGCATATAGATGGACAACCAAAGGTTTAATAGTCTCATTTTAGTTGGGTTTGGTGGCCTCTTTAGGCTTGTAAATAAAGGTTGTGTCATGTAGACACGTGTGAGAGATTATTCGATCTGTAATGAACCATTTTACCCTTTTGTTGTGCAACTGTTATGAGCTTATAAAGTCTATTTGTAATTTGCATTGTATATGAAGTGTTTTTCGAAAATGTTTGCTTGTGGATTCCGAGTGAGGCGTTTACTCTAACCCGTTTTCTCTTTTGTGGGTCCTAATGGATCATGGGAGGTTTCGGGGAGACTGACCTTTGCGGACGGACACGCAAGGGTGCCGCACGACTTAGGCAAAACTAGCTAAGTCTGTGACAGATGGCATCAGACCGGGACAAGCACCCATATAAACACCTGACATACAAATCTGGGGGACCTAGTGGGGTTGCGTTGAGGGCAGTCAGCACACGCGCGACCGTTTGGGAGAAAACGGGCATAGAGATGTAGGAAAAAGGAGTCGCTCGGAGGAGCGAGCATCTGAGACTGGCATTCGGAGGAATGACAAACCCTTCGCGCAAGAGGCACCACGAGGACAAGCAAGCTGGGAAGAATGTGAAGCGCACAAAGGTTCGAATGGCTGAGTTCGAGCTACGGCTCAACGTTGACAACAACACTTGATGGTGCTCAAGGCAAGTGAGGCGCTTGGTAAAGGATGAGACAATGCAAGGTGGAAAGAGTTGCTCAGCGATCGAAAGAGCTGTGCAAAGCTCACAGAGGTGAGAGGAATTGCTAACTCAAAGAATTCGGTGCTCATGTAAGGGCTTGCATGCGGATGATGGAATGTTCGTGGCCATCCCAAGGCGACCGAAACTCGGTGCCAAGGAGCATTGAAACTTTCTCTTCGGCATGTGAAGGATACGTCCGTGGAAGGCTAAAGTGTGCAGCAAGTTCAGCATGTTGCTAGGGCTTGAGTGATGCAGCGGGGGCTGTATTGACGTAGAGTCGCAATCTAGCAAGTGCGTTTGCAGGAGGCGGAACAATGCACAGTTTGTTCAGCAAATCGGAGTAGTCTAAGGGGATGGTGGTCTCCGAAACGAAGAGAGATGTTGCTACAATATGACAGTTATTTAGGAGGGATAGATCTCGGTTATCCGGAGGGAGAATCATGTGCAACAGATCGCACATGTTGAGGAGGAGTACCTCAAAAACAACAACTCCACGAAGCTCAATGGACCGAGCGAGCGATGAGGAGTCATTGAATGATCTCACTTAAGAGAATGCATTGGTGGATGCATTGCGAGATCAAGTGAGAGAGCGATCTAAAGCAACATAAATGAAAGCACACTTGGGAGTAGATATGATGATCAGACTCAAGGAAGGGCTGACCCGAGGAATGGTGGGCGTGAGGGCCACCATCAACTCAATGCAAAACGAGGAGCGGAGCAACTTGGGTGTAACTTGGCGAAGTACCCAAGCCGTATGAAGTGAGCCGGCATAAAAGATGGAACATGGAGCGGAGGCACAAAGCTTTCCTTGGACAGAGGTCAAGGACATGAACTCTTGCAAAGGCAAGAGTAGGATTATGTTGTTCCATAGGTCATTCATTCTGACGGAGCGGACTCATCTTGTATGGTGCCAAAGACGAAAAAAGTTTATGGGCACATGCACCTTATCTCAGAGAAGCATTTGATGGAGGAACTAAGGCAACTCAACTTGCGGAGGCGAAGTTGGGTTCAGAATGCCTTGGCACGGGGCAAGAGAATGCGGAGGCAGGTAGTCTTGAAGAATATGCCACAGTGATGCCATTCAAGTTACTTGAAGGAAGCGATGTGCAGCGGAGATTGTGCTTGTAGGGGCAGAGGCCCAGAATCCAGACAATGGTGCACTAATTATAGCGAAGTTGGTGGACTTCGGGAGCTACTAGGCGATGGATTGTCCTAGAGCGATGCTTCAACTAAGTGTGACCCAAGAGCGGGTGGATGAAGGTCGATTGTCAAAGGAGCGAACAAAAACGAAAGTGGAGACCCTGCGATGTATTGGCAGAGGCTACACATAGAGGGTTCACAATTCAAGTTCATCCCACAATGATCAGAATGCAATGGAGATGTCACCAGGAGGCGACATGGTGCAGCGGATCGTGGTGGAAGCAGTTCGTGGCAATGCGATTCACACGACACAGTCCCGTGAGGGACTTTATCATACGGAGGTATGATCGGGAGCTACTGGGAGCTCCACTTCGGTGAACAACACGACGGTAAGAAGAGCTATGGATACAAGGAGTGAAGGCCATGGTACCGTAGAGGCAGGTCTTCCGTGCGTGCATCGAATTTTGAATCGGATGAAAGCCTTGGTCATCAGCATATGGAGGCTGTGTACCACCGAGGGAAAAGTTCGAATGCAAGTACCAGTGAGTCCCATTGGGGGGACTTGATCATGCAGAGGTATGATCGAAACAACTGGAGAGTTGGACTGCTCCAGAGTCATATTCGCTTAAGGGAGCCCGACAAGCCAAAGGACAAGGTCGAGTAAGCGAACGTTGCTACCAAGGAAGCTAAGGAGAACATAATCGGTGCAAATCCTACAACGTAATGGCAGAAGCCATGCATGAGAGTTGCAATCTGTCTTTCCATCAACCAAAAGGGATCTGCTTGGAGAACACAGAAGTGTTGAAGCAGGGAGTCGAAAGGGGCGAGGAAGCGACGATGAGTCCAGAGGGACTTAGCTACCAAAAATCAAGTATCAGTTAGAATGGAGGTGGACTCGATGAAAAACCACATAAACATATCTACTGATCGTGAAGAAAATGGATGCAGATGCGAGGCGACGGATAGTAGGGCCATGGGCATGGTAGCGCCATGGTATCGCAGAGGCGGGACTTCCGTGAAAGTCATTGATCCCTTGCTCTCATGGAGGGAGAGCGCTTGGCCGTGAAAGGGGCCGAGGAGGTAGAGCATGCAGAGGCAAACTCCAAGTACCGAGATAAGGCTGAAGGGCAGAGGCCAAGGAACTTCGTAAGACCGGTGTCAATGAGCTTCTCATCGAGATAGCCGAAAGTAAAGGACTTCGGGTCATATAAGAGTGCAAGACTAAGGAACGAAGCAGGCAATACGCGGTACTGTACCTTTGCTACTCAGTGGAGTAGGCGGCAGGGTTGATGGAGAAGATGATACAATCCCAGAGGCGACCAAAACTATTATAGACTTACTCCATGTTGGGGGTGAAAACTTCCTACATTCTAGAAGTTCGATGGTATTAAGAAGGTGAATCACAGTAGTTAACTCAATGCAAGGAGTGCAAACACTTCGAGTGCTTCAGACGTGTGAGCAAAGAACATGCGAAGGCTAGTAACCAGCTCGATGCATGAAGTACAACAGTTGAGGAGGTGGGCGAAGTCAAGTAACCTTTGTCTTCTCAACTCTTAAGAGAATGGGCGAAACCGAGTACTCCAATTCTCTTATCTATCCAGCAGAGGAGCTCTGCACAGGTTCAAAGACCCTTCGAAGATAACGGAAGACAATAGTTGTCAAATCCTCACCAACGGTGATCGATACTACTAAGAACAGATTATCCGCTTCATTTCCCAACAGAATGTCATCGAAAGCAGAAGTAATGCGAATATACTTGGAAGTGACAACTAAGTTAATGAAGAGTCAATGGACAAATTTTATGGAGGAAGGGACCCAAAACTTCAGAAAGTTTGGAGGCGATGCTCGTTAAAGCTCCAATAAGCATCCACCCAGTTCAAGCAGCATGAGACATTTGAGAGACTAGCACATAGTAAGGATGGTCTTTTCCTTCATCTGAAGGATCCGTAGGAATCAATAAGGATCAACACAACTCAGCCAACCCCACACCAGAGTCAAAGTCATTGGCAAGTTGAAACAGCATATCAGATCAAAAGTTCGACTACTCAACAACAACAACGGAGAGCAACTGGGAGCCAAGAGGCGCATTGCAGCTAGAGCGGAAGATTGAAACCTCAACATAGGCGAGGAGTTGTAGTGTCCACAAAGGCTTCGACGAGGACGTCGAAGGTATGAGTGGGGGAGATTGTCACGGACAAACTTCGAAACAGGATGTTTGATATAATGCTTATGTATGTCCGTGTCTTTTTATTTGTTTATGCTTTGCACAGCATATAGAGAGACAACCAAAGGCCTAATAGTCCCATTTTAGTTGGGTTTGGTGGCCTCTTTAGGCTTGTAAATAAAGGTTGTGTCATGTGGAAACGTGTGAGAGATTATTCGGTCTGTAATGTACCATTTTATCCCTTTGTTGTGCAACTGTTCTAAGCTTGTAAAGTCTATTTGTAATTTGAATTGTCTATGAAGTGTTTTTCGGAAATGTTTACTTGTGGATCCCGAGTGAGGCGTTTACTCTAACCCGTTTTCTCTTTTGTGGGTCCTAACGGATTATGGGAGGCTTCGGGGAGGCTGACTTTTGCGGACGGACACGCAAGGGTGCCGCACGACCAAGGATTGAAAGCATATAGTGCTATTGCCCTACTGCCCGACGTACTTCTTTGTGATACAACTGAATAGTGGGTGAGATGCAATCAAGTGGAGCAAACCTGCGAGCCCTTCATTTCCAACTTGAATTTCCAGATATTAGAATCTTGAATCATCTCACTCTGTGTTAAACATCACACACAACAAAATGTCAGCAAATGTGAACTACAAAGCAACAAAACCTAATAATACTCAAGAAACATAAAAAGAGGTCAAACCCTCTGCATCTCGGGCTTGGACACAAAGGACTGGGCGACACTCTCCAAGCTCTCATTCAAAACCTCCGTGATGGTCGATGTGATGGCCTCTGCTTGCTTCGACGGGACCCCTTCCTTCTCCAACCTCCAGACCTACACAAGCAAAAACACAAATGTCAGCAAATGTGAACTACAAAGCAACAAAACCTAATAATACTCAAGAAACATAAAAAGAGGTCAAACCCTCTGCATCTCGGGCTTGGACACAAAGGACTGGGCGACGCTCTCCAAGCTCTCATTCAAAACCTCCGTGATGGTCGATGTGATGGCCTCCGCTTGCTTCGACGGGACCCCTTCCTTCTCCAACCTCCTGACCTACACAAGCAAAAACACAAATGTCAGCAAATGTGAACTACAAAGCAACAAAACCTAATAATACTCAAGAAACATAAAAAGACGTCAGACCCTCTGCATCTCGGGCTTGGACACAAAGGACTGGGCGACACTCTCCAAGCTCTCATTCAAAACCTCCGTGATGGTCGATGCGATGGCCTCCGCTTGCTTCGACGGGGCCCCTTCCTTCTCCAACCTCCTGACCTACACAAGCAAAAACACAAACACCTGTAGCGCAACCAAGACCCCCTCCCATCAATCAAACACCGACAAGGTAGCGCAGTACCAGAGCGAGCGTGTCGATAAGGCAAGCCCTACTCCCGTTGCTCTTGACGAGTTGCGAAGAGAAGCGCTGCAGCAGCGACAAATTGGACCGAGGGCACCCGACTTGCGCCGCCGGCAGCCGCATCAGCGACCAGCAACGAAACCCTAACGCGGCGGCGCCTCTACTCCAGGTGATAGCCGCCGCAGACATCTGGATCGCGAAGTGAGAACTCGTCCGTCCGATTCGAGATCGAGGGGGATGAAAACGAAAAAAGGAATTATATTGTCGCGCCCGCTATCGACAGCCTTTCTTCTTCCTGTTGCTTAGGCCGCGAAGAGAAGGGTTTGATTTGGCTTCGAGGCCCCCTTGGCGCGGTTGCTATGATGACGAAGACCGCGGAGCAGAGAGTTGGCAAGGCAAGCATCATAAGTTCATGTTCATAGCATCACACGTCTAATAATATTATTGTCATCCTTTTTTAGCTTATAATAAAAAAAAATAATGCTGTCACAGTTGAACAAAGAAACTAATTAAAATAAAACATATTTCTCTATTATAATTAATTGATTGTATAAAATATTATGATCATATCTAATAAACATAATACAATAATTATCAACATGAATTGTAAAAAATGCGGTCATATCTAATAAAATTTTATTTTATTGGATTGTAAAAAATATTACCCTCATCTCTTATAAATATAAACAATAATTATCTACATATGGATCTTAGCAGATTTTAATAATTTTTAATATTAGTAAGATTGATGTAAATACTCTTAACTCGTCACTTAAATCTAACACTTTTGCAACAATTTTCATATAATTCATTTATCTTTCCCATCTTTCCTTTTTTCTTCTCGACTTAATTGAAACATAAATCATGATCAACCAAGTCCTCTTAGGGGTTTACATAAAAATAAGAAATATCTTATGAAAATATCATGGAATAAGGATTGATCATATTCACGGGGATTATGTAAATAACTCATTCAAAGTTCGAAACAATTATGACTTTTTTCGAGTTTGGAGACGGTTATTAATTCATGATCTGACATGACATGATCAGAATGAAAACTTCATTCTCGATTCTGCGAGAATTTTTATTAAAGCGTTTCACTAGATGGTTAGGGAACATATGTAAGAGATAATTTTAAAATATTCAAAATTCTTAATGTGAGGTTGTAAGTAACAAAAAAAAAAAAAGTTACAAATAGTAATCTCCAAAGATAAGAGTATGAGTGGTAATTGAGGGGTTCTATTTAGTAAAATTATATTTTATGTTTTAAAAATAATTATATAAAGTAAGTGATTACCAATAGCAAAAAAAAAAAAAAATAGCAATCTCCATCTTTTATTATCATTAAATTTATTTATTTATTTATTATTTTTAATTTAAACTTCTTGAGCAATCCTCTACTTCTCCTCACTATCATCAATTGTCGCCCATACTTATATCATCTTAAATATTTCTAATTTTATCTTTTATTGAATATTGGTGAATAAATCTTTTTTCTCTTTTCTAACTTTCCCAATAATAGGCACCGATTCTCTCCTAATTATTCACACATATTTATATTATCTTAAATATACCTATTTTATCTTTTATTAAATATTGGCAAATGAAAATATTTTTTTCTTTTCTAACTTTTCTAATAAGAGGGCAGCTTCAAAAATATAATAAGATTCTGAGGTGAATCCTGTATACCACTATTAAATCAATATCTTAGATTAAAAAAAACTATTGAATGATATTATTTTATATAAAAATATTTTTAATATAAAAAATTATCATTGATAAGCAGAAATATAACAAGAGTACAAATCTAAATTTACATAATCATAAAGAATTATTTTTGTTGCGACAAACAATTTTATTGTTATTAGTGTTGATAAGAAATTATTTTAGAATATGTCAGAATATATCCCTATGACAAGATCCATAATAATATTTTAACCCTGATAATGTACATAATACATTTATTCTTGTGTCAGACCTAAAATTTCTAAACTTATCACCAATTTATAATGCTCATTAATAAAGTCCATATTATAAAGAAGTTTCAATGGATAAACTTTACATGTTATCACTAGAAAAGTAAAATACATGCAACAGATGACAAAACTTTAAACTCGAGTGCTAAGTGCTCCAGCGCTGCTTACATTGGCCTTGTGGTTACTATCAGCAATGGCCAAACTCATATGCAGCATCTAGGTAGAATTGAGCTTATTAAAGATGGAATAGAAAGAAACAAAGTTCAAACAATCGCACCTGAGTTGTTAGTCAATAGAAGGTTTTACTTGGGTGGCTTGCGAGAAGGATACAAAATATCATCAATGTTTTCCTTTATTTAGTTCCCCACTTTGTTCAGGTTCGTAGCTACACCTGAGGCCACCACCCTAGCATTCTTTCTAAACCTACACATTGACAAAACTTTCAGCATTTCTTTACTCAGAGTTGGACATGGAATATGTATGAATAGAATTAAAACTAAATACTTTCTTGTCGAAGAATTCATCCACTGAATGCTAAGCTGGTTGGTGTGCGTGTGGCTCAGAATGTAGTGTAGTATCTACTTGATATCTTACAAGTGAATCCCTAGAAACGCAGTTCCATGATGACAGGCATTATAGAACTGGCGCAATCGAGAAATAATAGATCAGTGTTACTGAGATGGCACAGGGAATCTATTCGGTCAAAGAGAGGATCACTGTCAAATGACCAACCATATTTATAGTTCATATCACTCGAATTGAATTGCTTTCGTGCATCTCAAAGCACGCATTACCTTGATTTCTGCATCTAGCCTCTGACCTGTGGGCGCTAGCCGTCTGCCATTCCTCTCCTTTGCCTTGTAACAGAAGAAATCGTTCGCTTCCTAAATGCCTGTGTGCAACGATATCTAATCAGTATCAAAGCCTTGTAGAAACAGCCAGATGATACAATGAGTTGAGGTTCCCCCAACCTGCAGTTTGCTGTGGTGAGTGGTTGACAGCCTCGTGCGCCATCACAAGTACACACCCTGGAAAGGCAGGCGAAGGCAAGTGAAGCCCATCGACTCCGACAGCTCATTAGGTGAGAAGGAAGGAGATATAAAATACTCCATTGGGACAGAGAGACGCCCCTATTCTTTCTTCTCTGGTCCCATTAAAGTCAGCAGCGCCACTTCCATCATGGGGCGTCTGAACCCAGGCAAGCTTCATGGGGCCTCACCCCAGTTTCCTTGGAGACCGTTCATGACTGCAGCAGCAGACTCCATTTCCACGCCTAATTTGCTGCTGCATCTCCACATTTCTGCCGACCTGAGAGCCCATTAAAGAAAGTAGAAACTGCGAGGAAATGGTCTCTTAAGAGACCCTCTGCTGCCACTTTCATGGCAGTAACGAATGCTTTTTTACTCCAGTTTGATTCACCGCCTTTTCATTGCACAAGTTCTTCGACTGGGGAGAACATCTGTCGACCCTCGTCGATTCTTTCACGTAAGAGATGGATAACATGCAGCCGCTGTGCCTCGTCTTCCTCTTCCTCTGCTCCACCCTGTTGCTGCAGTGGTCGCAGGGATGTCACCCCCACGACCGTTCGGCCCTTCTCACCTTCAAGGCCGGCATCACCGCCGACCCCTCCGGCCTCCTCCGCTCCTGGGACTCGGCCACGGACTGTTGCTCAGCGTGGGACGGTGTGGCCTGCGACGCTGCCTGATAAGGGTAAAAAACTGACTTGACATAACCCCCGGATTTGACGTAATACACCCCCCCCCACGTCGGACGCCCAGTACGACGCGCTGCCCCAGAAATAGCATTAACGACGACACGACACGCACCCATACCCGTCGTACCCGAACGACCTCCTCGGCTGACCCATCACGGCCGGCCGAGGCAGTCAAAGGCGCCAACCGACACCCCCCATACCCTGCGGCAGCTCGGCTCTCCACGCAACGCCCACGGCGGCGACAGACGCCGTCAGAGGTACGGTCATGCTCTGGCAGGATGGCCCATCAGGTAACATCAACCCCCCTTATAAATACCCCCCCCCGGCTCCCAGCACAAGGGGGATCTCGAACCCAATACAATACTCCTTCCCACTAACTTGATCGTCGGAGGGGTCGGGTCGAGATACCGACCCGACCTGTGTGCAGGTACCCGACCACCGTCAACCCGGTTCGTCAAGGCGGAGCTCTCAAGCAAGACCCTCTGCATCCGCCATCTCAAGCCCTACAAAGGGAGACACGACCGATCCCAGGCATTTGGGGCCCTGAACCAGCCGCGTCAACCCCAAAGTCGTGGCCAGAACGTTATTTACCGTAACAGATTGGCGCTAGAAGGAGGGTCGGCGTCCAAATGTCAAGCGATCAGCAAATTTACCCCGGCGGATCCTCAAATGCGGAGCTCCCCGCCTTAGGGGAACGGCGTGACGAGACCCACGACGAACGCCCCGCAGCGGTGTCAGAACGCTACTGGCGACTGTTCAACGACCCGGGCTTGTCACCCCCTGGCGGCGCACCCGCCAACTCCTCACAAGTGTCGCCCGAGGCCTTTCATGACCTCGCCCACCAGGTCCGAACTCTGACAAGCATGGTGCAGACCATTATCTCCCAACGAACCCCTCCGCGTGCGGCGAGGCCCTCGCAGCAACAGGAGACTCTCGCCCGGACCCACGCACCACCCCCAGAACTTCCGGGCTCGCCTCGAAACCCCACAACCCGACCGGGGAGCAGGGAAGTCGAGGACACGGTGAGCCGCCCCGAGCTCGAGGCCTCGACTGCTGACTCGACGAACGCCCTACGGGCCCAGCTGCGCCTCGTCAGTCAAAGGCTGGACGAGGTACAACAGGAGGTTCGTAAGTCAAAAGGAGAACCCGGGACGGACGGACACCAAGGATCTCCGTTCACCCCCGAGATACAGGATCAGGCGATCCCGCCGCACTTCCGCCTCCCTGCCCTGGACGCGTATGACGGCGCAACCGACCCCGCGGACCATGTGGCCGCTTTTCGGGCCCAGATGGCGCTGTTCGGGACTTCAGACGCCCTGATGTGCCGGGCGTTCCCGACGACCTTACGAGGACCAGCCCGCGCATGGTACAGCGGCCTGAAGCCAGGGACCATCGCCTCCTTCGACCAGCTCGCCAAGGATTTTGAGCTTAACTTCCTAGCGTACTCCCGACCGAAGCCATCCATGGCGTTGCTCTTGGGGCTCAACCAGAAGGAGGACGAGCCCCTTTCTCACTTTGTGAACCGGTTTACGACGCAAATCCGTGGACTATCGGATGCTCACCCCTCTCTCTTGATGCAGGCCTTCATGACCGGCCTACGGCCCTCCAGGTTCTTCTGGTCGCTCGTGGAAAGGCCCCCCGTCGCGGTCCCTGAGATGCTCCAACGGGCCAGCCAGTTCATCGCCGCAGAAACCTGGATGGTGGGAAAGCGAGAAGAGCACAGAAAGGTCAAGTCGGAGCCGCCCCGACACCAGCAACCCACCACCTCCCGGTGAAAGTTGGACAGGCCTGACCCAAGGCCTCCTCTTCCCGCCTTGAACTCCTCCCGGACGGAGATATTCCTACACGAAAGGGGGAAGGGGCTGCTCAGGGACCCCCACCCGATGAAGAACCCGCGGGAGCTCACAGACCGCTCAAAGTACTGCCAATTTCATCGACAGCACGGGCACGACACGGAGCAGTGTTACGAGCTAAAAAGACAAATCGAGGAGCTCATCCTCATAGGCCATCTCGGCCAGTACCTCCGGCCGAGCAAAGAGTAGTCTCCTCGTCCGGAGGGCCCTGTTGAGCGACACATCGATGTCATAGCCGGGAGCCCCGCATCCGGAGGAAGTTCTATGTCGGGCAGGAAGGCCTATGCCCGGACCGCCCCCGACGAAGCCTCGGGGCGTGAGCCTGAGCCCGAGATCACCTTCCCAGCCGGAGCCACTGAGCGGCCCCACCATGACGACGCCCGGGTGATATCGGCCAGGGTAGCCAACGCGCGAGTGAGAAGAATCATGGTCGACACGGGGAGCTCGGCCGACATACTCTACTTTGGCGCCTTCCAGAAGCTGGGCCTAGCCAGGGAAAATTTAAGCCCGATGTGCTCGGCGCTCACCGGCTTCACGGGAGATTCGATATCACCTCTGGGAGCCATTACCCTACCTCTGACTCTGGGGACCCCGCCGAAATCAAAGACTGCCATGACCACTTTTCTAGTGGTCGACCTTCCCACCGCTTATAACGCCATACTTGGTCGGCCGACCCTCAACAAGGTCAGAGCCGTCGTCTCGACCTACTACCGGACCGTCAAATTCCCGACACGGGAGGGAGTCGGGGAAGTCACCGGAAGCCCCCAAGAGTCCAGGCGCTGCTACCTTACCTCCGTCTCATTGGGCAAAAGGACTAGGGGAGAGGCGCCTCTAGAAGATCCCCGGGAGGCAAAAAAGTCGGCCCCTCACCCTGAGCCGAGGGGGTCCACTGTTGACATCCCCTTACAGGAAGCACGGCCGGATCAGACGGTCAAGGTCGGATCAGAGCTGCCCGAGTGGGAACGGGAACAGCTCGTCGGTCTTCTGCGGGAGAATGCCGACATCTTCGCCTGGTCTCCATCGGACATGAAGGGAGTCGATCCCAAGGTCGCGGAGCATCATCTCAATATCCCACATGATGCCCGTCCGGTAAAGCAAAAGCCCCGGCGCCACGCACCTGACCGACAACGTGCCATACAAGAAGAGGTGGACCGACTCTTGGCGGCAAGCTTCATAGAAGAGGCCAAGTATCCTCAGTGGTTGTCCAATGTAGTTCTCGTGAAAAAACACAATGGAAGCTGGAGGATGTGCGTTGACTACACCAGTCTCAACGATGCGTGTCCTAAAGACCGCTACCCCCTCCCGAAGATCGACCAGCTGGTCGACGCGACAGCAGGGCACGCGCGCCTCTCTTTCATGGACGCCTATTCAGGATACAACCAGATCAGGATGGCACCCGAAGACAGGGAACACACGGCTTTCCTCACCGATCAAGGGATATACTTCTACAAGGTCATGCCGTTCGGGTTGAAAAACGCCGGAGCCACATACCAGAGGACGGTAAACAAAATGTTTGCCCCCCAAATCGGGAGGAACATGGAAGTCTATGTGGACGACATGATTGTGAAAAGCAGAGAAGCCGGAACACACCTTGCCGACCTAGCCGAGACCTTCGCCACGCTACGCAAATTCGGCATGCGGCTCAACCCCACGAAGTGCGCTTTCGGCGTCACCTCCGGGAAGTTCCTAGGGTTCATTGTACACCAGAGAGGAATCGACGCCAACCCAGAGAAAGTACAGGCAATAATCGATATGCAGTCCCCCCGGACAGTTAAAAACCTGCAGCGACTCAACGGTAGACTTGTCGCCCTGTCTCGCTTCCTCGCCCGATCGGGCGATCGCTGCCTCCCTTTCTTCAAGGCGCTCAAAGACCCGAAGAACTTCCAATGGACATCGGAATGCGAGGAGGTTTTCAAACAGATGAAGCGGCACTTGGCCAGCCTCCCTCGACTCGCTTCCGTCATTCCCGGCGAGAAGCTGGGACTCTATCTGGCGGCCTCCCCGCACGCAGTTAGCTCCGTCCTCGTCAAGGAAAGCTCCGGCACACAACTCCCGATCTACTACGTCAGCCACGTCCTGAAAGGACCTGAGGAGCGTTACACGCCGATAGAAAATCTCGCACTCGCCCTGGTGCTCTCGGCTCGGAAGTTGCGCCCCTACTTCCAGGCGCACTCGGTGGAAGTCGTCACCGACCAGCCTCTCCGGCAGATCTTAACAAAGTTCGATGTTGCAGGTCGGCTCCTCAGATGGGCGGTGGAGCTCGGAGAACATGATATCAGCTACGTGCCCAGAATCGCCATCAAGGCTCAGGCGGTAGCCGACTTCATCGTGGAATTGACTCGGGTGGACAAAGACCTCGAGCGAACTCCTGAGGCTTGGACCCTACACGTGGACGGCTCGGCCAGCTCAAAGGGTGCCGAAGCTGGGCTGGTCCTTCTCGCTCCCGACGGACGCTCATTCGAACGTTCCCTTCGCTTCGGGTTTAAAGCCACCAACAACGAGGCGGAGTACGAAGCGCTCCTAGCCGGATTAAGGCTGGCCCTCGAGATGCAGGTGGCCGCAATACACGTCCTCACTGACTCGCAACTCGTGGCCGAACAACTCAGCGGTGGATACGAAGCTCGTGACGCGACCATGGCCAAATATCTGGCACGGGTAAGGGATCTAACCGCGAAATTCCCTTACTTCACATTATCTAATGTTCCGAGGGAGGAAAACGGACGAGCCGACGCGCTCGCTAAGCTGGCGTCAAGGCGAACCCCCGAAGCATGGCCGGAGATAGAGGAGCTTCCCGCTCGCGCCATTGAGGTAGCAACCACGGCCCCAGGCGGCGCGCCGACCACGTGGGTGCAAGAGCTGCTGAGCTTCAAGCGAGATGGAACCCTCCCTCTCGACGAAGTCGCGGCTCGGCGTCTGCGCCGCACACACGCGTGGTACACCGAGGAAAGTGGCCGGCTTTACAGACGATCCTTCACCTACCCCCTACTGAGGTGTTTGGAGCCTGACGAAGCCCAGACCGTCCTGGCTGAAACTCACGAGGGGATCTGCGGCGAACACATTGGCGGGCGGACCCTGGCGCACAAGATACTACGCCAAGGCTACTACTGGCCAACCATGTGTCGAGACGCAAAAGCTTACGTGCAGCGGTGCAGCTCGTGCCAGCAACACGCCCGCGCGCCCCGACAGCCTGCGGTCCCCCTCAGTCCCATCGACTGCGCATGGCCGTTCGCCCAGTGGGGACTGGACCTCCTCGGCCCCTTTCCACCGGCCTCTGGGCAGCGGAAGTATATAATCGTGGGAGTAGACTACTTCACAAAGTGGGTCGAGGCCGAGCCACTGGCCACGACGACGGAACACCAGATGGAGAAATTCGTTTGGAAAACCCTTGTGACCCGGTTCGGGTTGCCCAGAGCCATTGTCACCGACAACGGACCTCAGTTCGCCGGCACGAGGTTCCGGGAATTCTGCGCCGGTCATGGCATTCAACTGAGGTTCAGTTCGGTGGCCCACCCTCAAACGAACGGGTTGGCCGAGGTAACCAACCGATCCATCCTGGATAGCCTCAGAAGAAGAGTGTCCGCGGCCCGATCGACCTGGACGAACGAGCTCCCCAGCGTGCTGTGGTCGCTGCGCACCACCCCCAAGGCTGCGACCGGAGAATCCCCCTATAGCCTGACTTTCGAAACCGAGGCCGTCCTACCGCCAGAGATGACTGTCGCTACGCTTCGGACGAGGAGCTATGACCAGGAGGCCTCGAACCAGGGACTTCGCGCCAACCTCGACGTGCTCGAGGAGCGACGCGCCGATGCACACCTGAAGGCCCTCTCTCACCAGAGAGCCGTCGCAAGGGTCTACAACAGAAAGGTGTGACCCAGGCCAATCAGGTTAGGCGATCTGATCCTACGAAGGGCCGAAGTCAGCGACCCAACCCGAACGAGGGGGAAGCTGGCCCCCAAGTGGGAGGGACCTTACCGGGTTACCAGCGTGGTTCGACCAGGTACTTATCGACTCACAACAATGGACGGTTCCTCCCTGCCGAGGACATGGAACGTCCAGAACCTTAGAAAGTTCTTCGTCTGAGGCCAATGCCCCAGCTCCCAAGATTGAAGTTGTGCAATTTTCGGAGCTTAAAAGACACTGGAAAAAGATTCTTTTATTCATGAAGATGTCTGAGGCCAATGCCCCGGATTTGACGTAATACACCCCCCCACGTCGGACGCCCAGTACGACGCGTTGCCCCAGAAATAGCATTAACGACGACACGACACGCACCCATACCCGTCGTACCCGAACGACCTCCTCGGCTGACCCATCACGGCCGGCCGAGGCAGTCAAAGGCGCCAGCTGACACCCCCCATACCCTGCGGCAGCTCGGCTCTCCACGCAACGCCCACGACGACGACAGACGCCGTCAGAGGTACGGTCATGCTCTGGCAGGATGGCTCATCAGGTAACATCAACCCCCCTTATAAATACCCCCCCCGGCTCCCAGCACAAGGGGGAACTCGAACCCAATACAATACTCCTTCCCACTAACTTGATCGTCGGAGGGGTCGGGCCGAGATACCGACCCGACCTGTGTGTAGGTACCCGACCACCGTCAACCCGGTTCGTCAAGGCGGAGCTCTCAAGCAAGACCTTCTGCATCCGCCATCTCAAGCCCTACAAAGGGAGACACGACCGATCCCAGGCATTTGGGGCCCTGAACCAGTCGCGTCAACCCCAAAGTCGCGGCCAGAACGTTATTTACCGTAACACGAACGATTTGAGACATAGAACACAAGAAAATCACTTGAGCATAAGCTGAAGTGGTGATGAATTTGAACTTGTATAGAAATTTAAAAAGTTAATAAAACAAAAATTAAAGAATAAAAAAACCGGAATTCATCGGCCGGGTACCTGCAACGGAGGCACTAGACCTCCATGGCAACCACCTCACCGGCTCCATCCCCATGGAGATCGGATTGCTGCGAAGGCTCGCTGTTCTTGATCTTTCAGAGAACAAGATCTCCGGCGGCATCCCCAGCTCCATAGGCAAGCTCGAAAACCTGGTGGTTCTCTACTTGAACCAGAACCGCATCACGGGAAGCATTCCGCCTTCCATCGCCGGTATGATCTCGCTGCAGTTCTGTAGGATGTCGGAGAACCAGCTCACCGGGAGCATCCCGGATTCGATCGGCGGCCTACCTAGCATCGAGAGACTGATACTGGAGAACAACAAGCTCACCGGTCAGCTGCCCGCCGCTATAGAACGCCTCGCCACTCTCACGGACATCTTCTTCTCCAACAACCGATTTACCGGTAGGATCCCTTCCAGCTTCGCCAACCTGGCCAATCTGCAGACGTTAGACCTGTCGCGGAACCGCCTCTGTGGTCCGATCCCCGCCGAGCTCTCCCGGCTGCGGAACCTCCAAGAGCTGGATCTCTCCTTCAACTCCCTGATGCACTTGGGCAGGCCGCCGAGCTGGCTCGGCCAGATGAACATATTCAAGCTTGTCCTGGCAGACACAGGGATCTCCGGTCCGCTTCCTGACTGGCTGTCGTCGGCGTCGTCCATCTCGATCCTCGACCTTTCCAGCAACGGACTGGGGGGAGATCTCCCGCAGTGGATCGGCAACATGACCGGGCTCTCGTTGCTCAACCTCTCCAACAACGCTCTGCATTCGGGGATCCCGGAGGGGTTCAAGAACCTGACGCTGCTGATGGACCTGGACCTGCACGCCAACGAGCTGTACGGCCGGCTGCGGCCAGTGCTGGCGAAGGGGACGCAGGACCCCTTGGGGCACTACCGGACGCTGGATCTGTCGCGCAACCGGTTCACCGGGGGGCTTGACGAGGACGTGGGGGAGCTGGCCGCGATGGACACAGTAGAGAGGCTAGTGGTGTCGCACAACCCAGAGCTTGGCGGCGGGATACCGGCGTCCATGTCGAGGCTGGCGGCGCTGAAGGAGGTGGGGATGGCGGGGAACGGGCTCTCCGGGAGCATACCTGAGGGCGTACTGGACCTCGCGCGACTGACCGAGTTCGATGTGTCAGATAACAGGCTCAGCGGTCGGATACCGCGCCATCGGGCTCCCTTGACGGCGGAGGGCTTCAGAGGAAACACGGGGCTCTGCGGCGCGCCTCTCCCGCCATGCAAGCTGTAGTAACGAGCCAAAGTACACAGGAAGGAGTCTCAGATTTAATTTTCCGATGTCAAGGTGACGGAGAACAAAACAAAAGTTTCTTGTTTGACAATTCATGGAAACGTAAGAACGGCTTGCTCTTTTTTTCTTTTTCGTTTTTTTGGGTCCTATTGTCTATTAAGGTGAGGAATCTTAATATATCAAACTATATAATATAATATAAGGCTACATAGTTACATAATTGATAGAGATTGATGAATATATCTATATACTTGAGCTCCTCCAATCGAACAATATCCATGTGTTGTGTCAGTCGAAGTAATAAAATTGATTCAAACCGTTTTCATTTGATTAAAATAAGATAATTTGAATCGTAATCGATTGAAATTTATTTAATCGATTCAATTAATTAATTTATAACTTAAATAATTTATATATATATATATATATATATATATATATATATATATATATATATATATAAATTAGTTCAATTCAATTGAACCGAACTGAAATCTTGGTTAGGTTCAATTTGAACATCTCCACCATTTATGGCTTGCACAATATTTTTTTAATAATACATTTACAAATGTGTATCAAAATTAAATCTATGATTATATAAGAGGACCTCATTAACAGATAAAATGAATATTCTTTATAATTATTTTCATCACAAGTAAATTTGATTAGGTTTTGCATTAATCTCCAATCTCCGTATGTTAAAGAGCGACAGAAGTTATGAGATTGTTAAGAAAAATCGTTTAATAGTGAAAATCATATATCATGGTCTACATCGACTCAAAATATTTATCATGGTATTAAATTTCAATTATATATTGATATGATATTTAAGTTTTTTTTCACTTAAGTTCAGTTTACCGTCATTCGAACAAAAATCTTATTTATCATGTCATATCGTGACAAATCTTAGTTTTAATGTCACTCCAGTGTTTAACTGGTTGACAGAGTTGTTTTTGCATTAGAGAAACCGTCAAAGGACTGCTCCTTCGAACGACACTTGCAATGAGCATGATCTCGAACGGAAAGCAAACAGTGGAAGAAAACCGATCAACCAGTAGCTTGACATTAAGGAAAGAAACAGTTCGATTCAACCCTCCATGGGAACTAATCAGGCAAAGTAAAGGGTTACCTTCTTCGTAAATGAAGTGAGATCCATGTCCGAAGTGCCACTCCAAAGAAACGCAGCTGAAGGTGATCCCGCCCTAATCACAGACAAACACCATTCCAAGATCAAGAACCAAGGAAGGAAGAAAATTCAAGAAACGGTTGAGAGATCGGAATTACCGAAGCCGATGAACATGATCATCGGGAACCCCGTCGCCGGCTCCACGGACAAGGCGATCTCCTCGGCCGCTTCCAGATGCGAGGACTCCGACCGGGAGAACCGCGATCTGGCAAACGTCGATCTCTCCTGCCACTTCTTGAGGCGGCGGCAGCGGGCGTTCGTGGTGGGGCGACTCCAGGAACAAGACGATCTCGGTCGTCTGCTTCCAGATGCGCTGACTCCAACCAGTGGAACCGCGATCTCGCAAACGTCGGCCTCTTCTGCCGCTGCTTGAGGCGGCGTCAGAGCGCGTTAAGAAGGCGAGAGAGTGGGGGACGACAGGAGAGGGGAAAGCGAGAAGTGGCGATGGGGGAAGATGGGGACGGGGAGTTAAATAGGCAGGAGGCAAATCGAAATGGGAGCGAAAGCGAGATTTGATATATGCAAAATAGACACGCAAAAATAAAGCCAAGATTTTCTGCAAAATTAAAGTTTGAGATTTGATGTGAGCGGCACAAGACCAATATCAACAGTATATACCGATTTAACATTTGATATGAGACTAATCCACCAAAGCCCTATATACCGATCTATTGACATACCCTACTGGTATGATCCGATATGTACCATGATCGATCAATACAACGATATGGATAGGTAAGACAAACCATATATATAATAATTCTGAAAATACTATAGCCTTGGAGAGAATCTGATCAAGATAATATGCAAATTAATCCTCTAAAGGTAACATGAAAACTCGAAGGGTGGCCAAAACTGAAATTGCATGTTATCAAGTGAAATAATCTAAATTGAGTGCTACAAGAGATTTCAATTTGCTTCATCAAAACACTATTAATAAGAATGATGGAAATTCAAAGTTGCCAAAAGACTATTACATCTAATTCAAAGTGCGCATTCTGATGTAATAGTATTGCATTGATACTCTTGTTTCCGTATCTGCTGATTTTACATCAGAATGCGCACTACAGCTAGACCAACAGCAGATATGGAAACAAGAGTACCAATGCAATACTTTATGACATCGTATTTTGCTGCCTCTAACTGTGCCCTTAATGCATGGATTTCCTGGAAAATTTACAAAGATAAACCAAATTTAGACATACTAAACCGAAAACTACGTACAGAATTATCAGCAATTTTTTTTCTCCTTGATCTCGGAAACTTACCCTGTTTTTTTTCTCCTTGATCTCGGAAACTTACCCTGTCGAGTTTGGTAGTAAGTTCTGTGGTTTCTGCACTTTGTTTGGCTAACTCGTCACGTATGCGGCTAAACAATTAGAAAAAAGAAGTTAAAAGTAAAGATACTACATTCGTCCAGTACAGCACATGAAAAATGAAAAGCTCCTTGCAATAAGCACACACATAATCATTGATCAATGCTACTGATGGTAGTCCTATTTGTTTGTTCCAGGCATAACAAAGGTGATAAAAAATGAACAACGTCAAATGAAACATTGGATCAACATTAGCACAGTGATCTAGCAACACTCAGACTGGAACGTCTTGATGATAAGTCAGAATTCAAATCAACATGAACTCTTGTTTTTTGTTACCTACAACAATCTAGTGGATTGTCTGTAAAAGTCAGATTTAGCACCAAGTTTAACTATTTTCTTATGCAATCAAGATCTCTTCATCTGAACTAGCATGGTTAACCTAGTTGTTAAATTAAAAAGGTGCATTTTCTGTAACAAATATGGACAATAATTCAGCCTGAGATATCACCACATATTCCATTATCAAATAGACATTAACATCCCTTACCCTCTCTCGAGGTTTAGATCCAAGCGCTGCCCAGCAGTTACCTTGTCAATTTCATATCTGTTTAAGACAGTGAGTTTAAATTAAAGAAAGAAGTATTAATCTGGATATAATTGGCTTACTAATCTGTTATATGCTTCAATGCAAACCAGACCTAAGTTCACTACGCATTTTATCGATATCAACTCGAAGTTTTTCAGTCTCTCGTTGTAGCAATGCAAAGTGATGATCCTGCAATCATATAAGTTTAAAAAAAAGAGAGTATATAGAGTAGAATCTGAACAGAGTGCCTAATGAACTGTAAATTGACAAACTTGTTACCCTCATGTAGTATTATAATAGATAAATCAGCTATCAGTTGATACATCACAAGACTGACTAACATGTTCACAATCCAACTGAGATGTACCTTTACTGAATGATATTAATTCCATGCTTTGATGACTAAGCTTGTTGAAACTGCTAATTTCAAATATGGCATGAAAAAGTTCAACATGTTCACAAATACTTTAGGGTGTCTTCATCAAAAATTTCTGAAAAGTTCCTTTTGGAAGAATATTTATGGAAATGATTGCAAATGCTTGCAATATGTCTAATCATAAAAGGTCTGTTAACTTCAAAGTGATTATCTGATCAAATAAATGTTTGGTAAAACAACTTCTTAACAAATATCGGTAGCAGCAAAGCTACTGACATTGGTGGAAATGGTAGTGGAAAAAATACGCACTAATTGTTCAATTTTTTCAAGCTAGAAAAGTATCAGTTCTGGAAGTCTGCCATAAGTTTTCATGCATTATGCGTCACTTCATAAAATTGCAGCACAACAAAAACAATGCTAGAAACACTTGTGGGTGCAATATTAGCTATACTAACCAAAAAGATGCTTGTTGATGCTACCACACAGACTTGTGATCAAATCTATCCAAACTAAATTGATAACTTAAACATAGATTGAAGTTTCTAGACTCATTTTAAACTATTCTCACAGTGGATGTATCGAAAATTCATGGGCAGTTTGTCAATTCACAATAGAAATAACTAATATATAATGAGCATTCAATTACTTAAACTGATATGAAAAAGGTCTCCTGTGATATTTCCAGATATATGAGAATGGCAATGTAGCAAAACAAGAAAAAGTGAAGTCATAGGAATCAAATAAAGGGGAAATAGAAAACTGACATGGGCTTCCTCATTACAGACTCATTGTCTTTTCTTTTGCTCCATAGAACACCACAGTTGATAGGCCATGGAAACTTTCCAACCGATTAGGAATATCAACTTCTATTCTCCGCTCATGTTGAATTTTTTTGAAGAATTGACCAGATTCAGATATTAAAAAAGTGGTTAAAATTGTCATCCTTTCTTTTGCTCCATAGAACACCACAGCTGATAGGCCATGGAAACTTGCCAACCGATTAGGAATATCAACTTCTATTCTCCGCTCATGTTGAATTTTTTTTGAAGAATTGACCAGATTCAGATATTAAAAAAGTGGTTAAAATTGCCATATTTTCTTTTGCTCCATAGAACACCACAGCTGATAGGCCATGGAAACTTGCCAACCGATTAGGAATATCAACTTCTATTCTCCGCTCATGTTGAATTTTTTTTGAAGAATTGACCAGATTCAGATATTAAAAAAGTGGTTAAAATTGCCATATTTTCTTTTGCTCCATAGAACACCACAGCTGATAGGCCATGGAAACTTGCCAACCGATTAGGAATATCAACTTCTATTCTCCGCTCATGTTGAATTTTTTTGAAGAATTGACCAGATTCAGATATTAAAAAAGTGGTTAAAATTGCCATCTTTTCAAAATTCCTAATGATAATTCTAGTGCGAACCTGAGATTCCTTTATCCCTGTATAATTTTTAGCTAATTAAAAGTTCTCTACAACTACAATTATGCACATAATCTCTGACACTGACGGAAACGCACTTTAACCATGACACACTCCGAAAAAAAAAAAGTATTTTTGATGAGCCCGCTCATTTTCATCATCTATTACCTTGCTTCCAAGGATTGAAAGCATATAGTGCTATTGCCTTACTGCCCGACATTCTTCTTTGTGATACAACTGAACAGTGGGTGAGATGCAATCAAGTGGAGCATACCTGCGAGCCCTTCATTTCCATTCTCGAAGCAAGTGGAGGCCATCACATCAACCATCACGGAGTTTTTGAACGAGAGCTTGGAGAGTGTCGCTCTGCATCTCGGGCTTGGACACAAAGGACTGGGCGACACTCTTCAAGCTCTCATTCAAACATCCGTGATGGTTGATGTGATGGCCTCCGCTTACTTCGACGGGACCCCTTCCTTCTCCAACCTCCTGACCTACACAAGCAAAAACACAAACACCTGTAGCGCAACCAAGACCCCCTCCCATCAATCGAACACCTACTCCCGTTGCTCTTGACGAATTGCGAAGAGAAGCGCTGCAGCAGCGACAAATTGGACCGAGGGCACCCGACTTGCGCCGCCGGCAGCCGCATCAGCGACCTGCAACGAAACCCTAACGCGGCGGCGCCTCTACTGCAGGCGATAGCCGCGGCAGACATCTGGATCGCGAAGTGAGAACTCGTCGGTCCGATTCGAGATCGAGGGGGATGAAAACGAAAAAAGGAATGATTTTGTCACGCCTTTCTTCTTCCTGTTTCTTAGGCCGCGAAGAGAAGGGTTCGATTTGGCTTCGAGTCCCCCTTGGCGTGGTTGCTATGATGACGAAGACCGCGGAGGATAGAGTTGGCAAGGCAAGCATCGTAAGTTCATGTTCATAGCATGACACGTCTAATAATATTATTGTCATCCATTTTTAGCTTATAATAAAAATTTTTTAATGCTTTCACAGTTGAACAAAGAAAATAATTAAAATAAAACATATTTCTCTATTATAATTAATTGATTATATAAAATATTGTGGTCATATCTAATAAACATAATACAATAATTATCAACATGGATTTTTATTTTGTCATTTAAGTTGTGCACAAAACAATGTTCATAGTTGTATTAAAAAAATGTTTTTATTTATTATTTTTGTTCTATGTTCTAATTATTGGATTGTAAAAAATATTGCGCTCATCTCTTATAAATATAAACAATAATTATCTACATATGGATCTTTTAGGAGATTTATATTGACAATCATATTTTAATATTAGTAAGATTGATGTAAATACTCTTAACTCATCACTTAAATCTAACACTTTTCCAACTACTTTCATATAATTCATTTATCTTTCCCATCTTCCCTTTCTTCTTCTCCACTTAATCGAAACTTAAATCATGATCAACTAAGCCGGGGGCTTGCTCAAGAATAAGAAAGAGGAATCTTATAGAAATATCATGGAATAAGGATTGATCATATTCATAGGGATTCCGTAAATATCTCATTCCAAAAATAGAAAGTTCAAAACAATTTGAACTTTTTTTGGGTGCAATTACTATTTCATAATCTGGCATGTACAAAATGAAAACTTTGATTGTACAAGAATTTTTACGAAAGCATTTCATTAGATGGTCAGGGAACACATCTAAGAGATAATTTATGAATATTCAAAATTCTTAAAGTGAGGTTGTAAATAACAAAAAAAAAAAAAGATTACAAATAGTAATCTCCAAAGATAAGAGTATGATTGATAATTGAGAGGTTGTATTTAGTAAAATTATATCTTATTATTTTTTAAATGATTATATAAAGTAAGGGATTACCAATAGCAAAAAAAAAAAACAAAACAATAACAATCTTCATCTTTTATTATCGTTAAATTTATTTATTTATTATTTTTAATTAAAACTTCTTGAGCAATCCTCTACTTCTCCTCACTATCAACGATTGTCACTCATACTTATATCATCTTAAATATTTCTACTTTTATCTTTTATTGAATATTGGTGAATAAATTTCTTTTCTCTTTTCTAACTTTCCCAATAATAGGCACCAATTGTCTTATAATTATTCACACATACTTATATTATCTTAAATATACATATTTTATCTTTTATTAAACATTGGCAAATGAAAATATTTTTTTCTTTTCTAACTTTTCTAATAAGAGGGCAGCTTCAAAAATATAATAAGATTCTGAGGTGAATCTAGTATACCACTATTAAATCAATATCTTCGATAAAAAAAAATATTGAATGATGTTATTTTATATAAAAATATTTTTAATAAAAAAATTATCATTGATAAGTAGAAATATAACAAGAGTACAGATCAAAATTTACATAATCATAAATAATTATTTTTGTTACGACTAACGATTTTATTGTTATTGGTGTTGATAAGAAATTATTTCAGAATTTGTCAGAATATTTCTCTATGACAAGATCCATAACCATGTTTTAACCCTGATAATGTACATAATACATTTATTCTTGTGTCAGACCTAAAATTTCTAAACTTATCACCAATTTATAATGCTCATTAATAAAGTCCATATTATAAAGAAGTTTCAATGGATAAACTTTACATGTTATCACTAGAAAAGTAAAATACATGCAACAGATGACGAAACTTTGAACTCGAGTGCAAGTGCTCCAGCGCTGCTTACATTGGCCTTGTGGTTACTACCAGCAATGGCCAAACTCATATGCAGCATCCAGGTAGAATTGAGCTTATTGAACATGGAATGGAAAGAAACAAAGTTCAAACAATTGGCATCTGCGTTGTTAGTCAACAAAAGGTTTTACTTGGGTGGCTTGCGATAAGGATACAAAATGTCATCAATGTTTTCCTATGTAGTTGCCCACTTTGTTCAGGTTCCTAGCTACACCTGAGGCCACCACCCCAGCATTCTTTCTAAACCTGCACATTGACAAAACTTTCAGCATTTCTTTACTCAGAGTTGGACATGGAATATGTAGGAATAGAATTAAAACTAAATGCTTTCCTGTCGAAGAATTCATCCACTGAATGCTGAGCTGGTCGGTGTGCGTGTGGCTGAGAATGTAGTGTAGCATCTACTACGATATCAAGCAACAGGTCAGACACAAAATTGAGAAAACAGTTCGTGCACCGAGAATAGCAAGAAATGCTGAATAACTTGTTTCATGGCAAAAATATTTTAGAAGAGACAAGATGCAACACCAATTAGCCCCAAGATCCCAACAGTGAGCCTTTTCCTGAGCTATATTGATAAAAGATACAGGATGTATTGCAAAAAAATAATATGATGCTTCAGTATATATGAATTTCATGCAAATTGACAAACATAAAGTCTCACAACAATTTGAGGTGTAATTAAAAAGTTATTAGTACTTGATCTCAAATTATTAGTTAAAACCCTTGAATTAAAAACTAACTTAAAATTTTCTACAGCGAAGGAGCAAACTCTGCAAAAATGTCATCCTCTTAAGACAGCAGACCTCTTCCTTATCAAAACCTCCAAACATGAGAGCACTTGTACCTCTCCATCAAATCAATTTTATGCTAACAAAGGCCAAACATCAACCCATGCTGCTCACCACACGCACAAGATTCCAAAATTTTTTGATTAGCTGCATCATATGCACTTTTTTGTTCTACCAAATTGTCACGGATAAATTTTTAAACAGAATGTTTGATATAATGTTTATGTATGTCTGTATCTTTTGGTATGTTCATGCTTTGCACAGCATGTAAGGGGATGACCGAAGACTTAATAGTCTTATTTTAGTTGGTTTGGTGGCCGCTTTAGGCTTATAAATAAAAGTTGTGCCATGTGGACACTTGTGAGAGATTCTCGGTTTATAATGGATAATTTTGACCCTTTGTTGGGCAACTGTTCAGAGCTTGTAAAGTCTGTTTATAATTTGCATTGTCTATGAAGTGTTTCCTGGAATGTTTGCTTGTGGATCCCGAGTGAGACGTTCTCTCTAACCCGTTTCTCTTTCGTAGGTCCTAACGGACCATGGGAGGCTTCGGGGAGGCTGACCTTTGCATACGGACACACAAGGATACCGCACGACTTAGGTAAAACCATCTAAGTCCGTGATAGATGGTATCAGAGCAGGACAAGCACTCATAGAAACACTTAGCATGCAAACGTGGGGGACCTAGCGGGGCAGCGTTGAGGGCAGTCAGCACACGCACGACCGTTTGAGGGAAAACGGGCATGGAGATGTAGGGAAAAGAATCGCTCGGAGGAGCGGGCATTTGAGATTGGTATTCAAAGGAATGACCAACCCTTCGCACAAGAGAGACCACGAGAACAGGCAAGCTTGGAAGAATGTGGAGCGCACAAAGGGTGGGATGGCTGAGTTTGAGCTACGGCTCAACGTTGACAACTATACTTGATGGTGCTCAAGGCAAGCGAGGCGCTTGGTAAAGGATGAGACAATGCAAGGTGGAATGAGTTGCTCAACGACCGAAAGAGTTGTACAATGCTTACAAAGGTGAGGGGAATTGCTAACTCAAAGAATTCGGTACTCATACATGGGTTTGTATGTGGACGATGGAAGGTTCACGGCCATCCCAAGGCGACCGAAACTCGGTGCCATGGAGCATTGAAACTTTCTCTTCGGCATGTGAAGGATACGTCCGTAGGAGGCTGAAGTGTGTAACGATTTCAGCATGTTGCTAGGCCTTGAGTGGTGCAGCGGGGGCTGTATTGACGTGGAGTCGCAATCTAGCAAATGCGTTTGCAGGAGGCAGAACAATGTGCAGTTTGTTCAGCAAATCGGAGTAGTCCAAGGGGATGGTGGTCTCCAAAATAAAGAGAGATGTTGCTCCAATGAGATAGATATCCAGGAGGGATAAGTCCCGGCTCTCCAGGGGGAGAATCATGTGCAACAGACCGCACATGTTAAGAAGGAGTACCTCAACAAACAATAACTCAACGAAGTTCAATGGACCGAGCAAGCGACGAGGAGTCGTCGCATGATCTCGCTTGAGAGAATGCATTGGTGGATGCATTGCGAGATCAAGTGAGGGAGCGACCCAAAGCAACACAAATGAAGGCACACTTGGAGTCGATATGGAAATCAGACTCAAGGGAGGGCTGACCCATGGAATGGTGGGCGCGAGGGCCACCATCAACTCAATGCAAAAATGAGGAGCGGAGCAACTTGGGTGTAACTTGGCGAAGTACCCAAGCCGCACGAAGGGAGCCAACATAGAAGTTGGAACATGGAGTGGAGGCATAGTGCTTTCCTTGGACAGAGGTCAAGGACATGAACTCTTGCAGAGGCAAGAGCAGGATCATGTTGTTCCATGGGTCCTTCATTCTGACGAAGCAGACTCATCTTGCATGGTGGCAAAGATGAAGGGAGCTTCTGGGCACATGCACCTTATCTCGGAGAAGCATTTGATTGAGAAACTAAGACGACTCAACTTGCAGAGGCGAAGTTGGGTTCAGAAGGCCTTGGCACGGGGCAAGAGGACGCGGAGGTGAGTACTCTTGAAAAATATATCACAGTGTTGCCATTTAAGTTGCCATGAAGGAAGCAGTGTGCAACAAAAATTGTGCTGGTAGGGGCAGAGGCCCAGGATCCAGACAATGGTGCACTAATTGCAGCGAAGTCGGGGGACTTCGGGAGCTACTAGGCGACGGACTGTCCTAGAGCGGTGCTTCATCTAGGTGTAACCCAAGAGTGGGTGGATGAAGGTCGATTGCCAAATGAGCGAACAAAATCGAAGGTGGAAGAGACCTTGTGATGTATTGGCAAAGGCCACGCATGGAGGGATCACAATTTGAGTTCATCCCACAAGGATCAGAATGCAATAGAGATGTCACCAGGAGACAACATGGTGCAGCGGATCGTGGTGGAACAGTTCGCGGCAATGCGATACACACGACATAGTCCCGTGAGGGACTAGATCATACGGAGGTATGATCGGGAGCTCCTGGAAGCTCCACTTCGGTGAACAACACGATGGCAAGAAGGGCTATGGATTCAAGGAGTGAAGGCCATGGTACCGCAGAGGCGGGTCTTCCGTGCGTGCATCGAATTTTGCATCAGATGAACGCCTTGGTCATTAGCATATGGGGGTTGTGTTCCATCAAGGGAAAAGTTCGAATGCAAAGTACCAGTGAGTCCCATGAGAGGGACTTGATCATGCAGAGGTATGATCGAAGCAGCTGGAGAGTTGGACTACTCTAGAGCTCATATTCGCTTAAGGGAGCCCGGCAAGTCAGAGGACAAGATCGAGTAAGCGAACGTTGCTACCAAGGAAGCTAAGGAGAACAGAATCAGTGCAAACCCTACAACGTGATGGCAGAGGCCATCCATGGGAGTTGCAATCTGTCTTTCCATCGACCAAAGGGAGCTGCTTGGAGAACACTGAAGTGTTTAAGCAAGGGGTCGAAAGGGGTGAGGAAGCGACGACGAGTCCATAGGGACTTAGCTACCCAAAATCAAGCATCAGTTAGAATGGAGGTGGACTCGGAGGAGTGTCATAGAGACATATCTACTTATCGTGAAGAAAAAGGATGCAGATGCGAGGCGACGGATAGTAGGGCCATGGGCATGGCAGCGCCATGGTGCCGCAGAGGCGGGACTTCCGTGAAAGTCATTGATCCCTTGCTCTCATGGAGGGAGAGCGCTTGGTCGTGACAGGGGCCGAGGAGGTGGAGCATGTAGAAGCAAACTCCAAGTATCGAGACAAGGCTGAAGAGTAGAGGCCAAGGAACTTCGTAAGACCGGTGTCAACGAACTTCTCATCAAGATAGCCGAAAGTGAAGGACTTCGGGTAATGCAAGAGTGCACGACCAAGGAACGAAGCAGGCAGTACGCGGTGCTGTACCTTTGCTACTCAGGGGAGTAGGCGGCAGGGTTGATGGAGAAGACGGTACAATCCCAAAGGCGACCAAATCTATTAGAGAATCACACCAAGTTGGCGTGAAAACTTCTTGCATTCCAGAAGTTCGATAGCATTAAGAAAGTGAATCACAGTAGCTAACTCAACGCAAGGAGTGTAAACACTTCAAGTGCTCCAGAAGTATGAGCAAAGAGCAGGCGAAGGCCAGTAACCAGCTCGATGCATGGAGTACAACCTCGAGGAGGCGGGCGAAGTCAAGTAACCTTTGCCTTCTTAACCCTTAAGAGAATGAGCGAAACCGAGTACCCTAATTCTCTTATCTATCCAGCAGAGGAGCTCTACACAAGTTCAAAGACCCTTCGAAGATAATGGAAGACAATAGTTGTCAAATCCTCACCAACGGTGATCAGTGCTACTGAGAGTAGATTGTCCGCTTCATTTCCCAATGAAATGCCAATCGAAAGCGGAAGTGATGCGAACTTACTTGGAAGCAACATCTAAGTGAAAAAAGAGTTAATGAGCAAATTTTATGGAGGAATGACCCAAAACTTCAGAAGTTTGCGAGACGATGCTCGTTAAATCTCCAACAAGCATCCACTCAGTTCAAGCAGCTTGAGGCATTTGAGAGACTGACGCAGTAAGGATGATATTTTCCTTCATCTGGAGGATCCGCAAGAATCAACAAGGATCAACACAACTTAGCCAACCCCACACCAGAGTCAAAGTCATTGGTGAGTTGAAGCAGCATGGCGGATCAAAGGTTCGACTATTCAAAAACAGCAATAGAGAGCAGTTGGGAGCCAGGAGGCGCATTGCAGCTGGAGCAGAAGATTGAAGACTCAGCAAAGGCAAGGAGTTGCAGTGTCGGCAAAGGCTTCGATGAGGACGTCGAAGGAATAAGTGGGGGAGAATGTCACGGACAAACTTCTAAACAGGATGTTTGATGTAATGCTTATGTATGTCCGTGTCTTTTGGTGTGTTCATGCTTTGCACAGCATGTAGAGGGACGACCAAGGCTTAACAGTCCCATTTTAGTTGGTTTGGTAGCCGCTTTAGGCTTGTAAATAAAGGTTGTGTCATGTGGACACTTGTGAGAGATTCTCGGTCTATAATGGACCATTTTGACCCTTTGTTGTGCAACTGTTCAGAGCTTGTAAAGTCTGTTTGTAATTTGCATTGTCTATGAAGTGTTTCTTGGAATGTTTGCTTGTGAATCCCAAGTGAGGCGTTCTCTCTAACTGGTTTTCTCTTTCGTAAGTTTTAACGGACAATGGGAGGCTTCGGGGAGGCTGACCTTTACGGACGGACACGCAAGGGTGCCGCACGACTTAGGCAAAACCAGCTAAGTCCGTGACAAAATGTCACTTCCAAATTTGCATACGAGCTATCAAGGTAATATTAGGTTCCACTAAGGCAAAAAAGCTTGAGAAACCTCTAGGTTTTAGAGAAGCATTTGCAGATCCTCTATTAAGAACAACAAAAGCTTTTGATCACTTTCAAGTGATTAATCCACTACATGTTGCCTATATAAAAGAAATAAAAAGCAACTCACTCATTAAACTAGCTCCAAATTTTCGATATTGATTTGACAATGCAAATAATTTTCGGTATTCATCTTTGATAACATGTAATAATAATCCTCTTTGCACGTATTAGAAATTGGTCAAGGATAACAAAATTTTCCAATTTGTCACAACTTCCCAAGTCAATGTTTTTCCACCCATGATTGTACCAAACAAACATTCTACTTGGCTCATTTTCTATGCTTAGCATAAAACAGTCGTGATATAATGACATTTTTCTTTTTTTTTTTCAAGACCAGAAAATGCTCTAAGCTAATTACTGGTCAAGATTCCGATCTAATATCTACAAGAAAAAACAAAAGTTACATGTTGACCTCAGCCATTATCTTCATTTAAATATATAGAAAATTAACATATATTTATGCTCTACTTTCCCAACTCCTTGATCCATTTAAATAACAAATGCTTACAAAAGATCTACCGTCCACCACCTTCTTCTAGTGAACTAGAACAAAAGTTTCATGTTGTTCATAATACTGATCTTTCCATATTGTCCACCTTATCGACCTTTGTGAAAGAGTTCCAAAAATTGGAAATTAAGGCTCGTGAAATGCCATAGATGTTGCTGAACCTAACCCAATAACCGATAAAATATAGCAAAGATATCAAGAAATTGGCCTTATGATCCAATGTAGCTAGAAACACAGATTGACATCCATCCTTGTTTTAAATAAAATAGAACTTCCAAAAGATCGTTTACAGTCCATCACCTTCCTTGTTAACATTTGCAGGAATATGACCAGCAGTTGAAGTTCTTCTGTCCGCCAATATCTGCAATAAATTTCATATGGATGTTAGTGAACTGACAATGAAAAGAAAAGTTCTGAAACACATTTGCAAGGGAAAAAAAATACAAGAGTTAACTCTCCAAATTGCACTCTTTAGCTTTCCTTTATGTCACCTATATTCTACATCTTATAGCACTCCTTGGCACAGTGATGTCCTCCATCTCTTATAAACTAAAGCACACATCTAGCACAAATGGATATCTCAAACGTGATAAAATCAAGTACAGGAAGCATATTTCATTATTCACAATACAGGAGAAGATGATCCCATGCAACAACATCTGTATCAGGATTTCTTTAACGCAGATAATTCTCCATTGAATCCATAATTATCTAAACATTTTTCGGTCTTTGATTGTGAATTCAATACCTTTTGGGTTATACAAACACAATATTATTCTTAAAAGAAATAGTATGAAAGGTGAATATAAACCCAGCGCCAAATTCAACAACCACCACATATATATTGGATGAAATTATTCTGAACTAATCTACCTTTGCGTGACTGATGCTAGATAAGCTACGTCAAAAGTTTAGTGGTGATTGCCTGTGCATACAGCTAAATATAACAATTGTCGTCTGTGCCTATAAAATAACCAAAGCAACAGTTGTATATGCATATAGACAACAATAGTGTATCAATGTTAGTCGATACTTGTAACCAATTATTTGTTCCAGTAAGAACATTTAGACCTATACAATAGAGATCAAAAGGCATACTCCTGAAAAAATATGAAAGGAACACAATATCAAGCAACATGCAGTTAAGAAAGTCAGAGAAGCAAGAAATGACCTCTATGCCCACACAAAATGGCAATTCTGCTTGGTTCTCTGGCTTTTCAGCAGTATTATCTTTCTTATCTAGGAAAAGTGAATAACCAACACAAGCATACTTGAAATCTGACAGGCTACGACCATCTTTTGTAGCTTCCGTTTCAGAATCACCAATGATGGAGTTAGGTACTGGTCACAAGAGTTTCACTTAGTTGTTAATGAGAATAGGATGAATCTTATTCACTCAATATTTCAGTAAACATAAGAACAACATGATGAATCCAATCTTTCATGGTAAAGCATCATGGACCAAGTACCCGCAAAAAAGCTGATGAATTTTTCCACATAATATGCCAGTATCTAGTGAGTTGCCCTAGACCAAAATGGCTTCTTAAGCAATGATAGAAAAGGACCAGAACCAAAAAAAAAAAGGCAGATGGATATGTGTTAACAGTAAATAAATTATGACCAATCCGAACCAGTCACAGTCCACTAGTTATCAGCGGTTAAACAATCCCAAAAAACCAACATACTTTTCAGATAATATACACTTATTACTTGAATGTTTTCAACTTGTGTCAAGGTCTTATCTTCATGCCTAACTCCATGAAGCTAATCAATGGAAATATTATAAACAGGAATTACTCCATAAAGGAGATTTTAACATGTGAAAGCTGAAAACCCAATTAAATCCGGACAGTATTCATACATGGAATAGATGTATGTATAAAACTGATTGGCTATCTTAGGACAAAAGGACCAATTAACCTAAATCCAAAATTAGAGGAAGACATTCTACAGACCCTGAAGGAGATACACCTCAACAATTGAAGAAATGACCAACTCAGTTTCTTTACTTATCTATTTAAAAGCACAAGAAAAAGAGATGTAATTTCAGAACACTGATCTACAATAGCGCTTGAGAGCTCTACACTGTTGTAAATTGGTTCAATTAGGAACATTGTTGGAACTGATATTAAATTCAGCACCTTATGAGTCAAAATTCCATTGCACACAGTTGCTTCCCTCTATTAATAAGGAACATTGTCGAGTCATTCACATACAGCTTGTATCATCATTTTTTTAAAGGATCATAATCTAAAAACATCATTTTCAATGTCTATTAAAAAAAAATTGCAGGTGGGTCGGGGGTTCTGAAAGAAGCATGGACCAAGCAACTAGAAGACTATTTCATTTAACTTCAGACAAGTTTCCTATGCATAGTTTCATTTCTCATTTCAGGGTTCACTATTATATACAATATAGCAACTTGATTACCTAACCAAACTTAGTTTTCTTTATAAACCAGGCCTCAGATATGTTATAGTTATCATTATTTTAGATGTTGGCAAATATCATCATGCAAACTTCAATGGGTCATTATGTGAAGGAATCACTCCCATAATCCGTGTTAGTCAATGAATAATATTCAAGCAAAAGGCACAGTTCTAGCAATCTTGCTTGTTTGATCAAATTTTAAAGTTCAATAACCCTAATTCATGAACATTCGCATAGCATTTTATCATCCTAAGTCCCACCAAATGCGCACACTTTTTAGATTCCTGGAACACGCACCACTTAGTTCATAAAAAAGACGACGACATCACATCTTTGCCATGTAACAAAACTGATAGACAGAAATCGAGGTTATAATCTGCATATTCCAGCACAAAATTCCCAGACACAACAGACAGAAAGCAAATGGACCTTGTGGAAGAGTCCGACCGATGCCAACGCAGACGGGATTGTGGCCGTCGGACTTTAGGCGCGAGGAATAATAGAGGCAGCCCTTACAAGACTTCCCCCTGTAGCTCGGCGGATCGGGGACACGGCGCGGATCGCCGTCACCTGTGCCGTCCGCACTATTGAGCCCATCCTCATCGGGTGGCTCGCCCGTCATGCTCCCGCCTCGCCTCGCCTCGTCCGATGGATCTTCCGGCCCTAATTGTCAGCCATGCGTCCGTGTCGGGGAAGGAATTGGGCGACGTCTTCTTCAGACATCTCAGCGTGGGATGCGCTAAGCTTCGGCAACGAAATGCGGGCTTCGGGGTCTGAGCTGACTCGGTGTTCTAACGACCCGAGTCATGTGAACCAAATGTCACTCGTCCTGCCGAACTATGTGGCTTCTTTTACTAACATATTACTTATTTGTAAACCTTTTTTACTATTTACTATCTTATTTTTAATTTTCTTTTCATATTTTTAATATTTCTAAATTATTTTATTATAAATATATATAAATATCCTCATTTACCTTCTCTTCTTCTTATTTCTTCTTTTTTCTTGAAGAACAATATATGAGTGACGATGAGTGAGGACGAATGACGTCAATGGGGTGACGAGTGAGGTCAAACGACGTCGAGCATCAAGGGTTCATTGCATGGGCATCGATAACGCGACAACAAGTGGAGAGATATTCAAGGGGATAGTGAATGATGTCGGCAATGAGTAAGGTTGATTATGTCAACAATGAGGATGAAATAAAAGATTATGAGAAAAAAATAAAATAAAATCGATAATACGAGAATAATAAATAATAATAGTGCACGAGGCCGATGGTGTTCTAGAGGAGATTTAGATGTTGCCTCCTCTATCAAATAGTATCTTCCTCTCTCATTTTCATCCCCTCTGGCTTCTCTCCCCTTCGGTTATGCTATCCTTCCAAACGACATACCCAGCAACAGCGTTGGTGGCACATGAGACCAATGGCATTCTAGAGGAGATTTGAGTGTCGCCTCCTTTATGAAGCACTATCTTGCCTTCTAGCTTTTCTCCCCTTCGGTTTTCCTTCCCTTTAGCTATGCTATCCTTCCAAACGACATATTGAATGATAACATTGATGGCATATAAGGCCGGTGGCATTCTAGAGGAGATCCAATCATCACTTTCGACATCCGTGAAACGCTATGTATCCTTTTATTTAATCTAATGATCATGTGCATTCTTAAGTTTTACATGATGGTATCTTAGAGCAGCATAATATTACATGTTAAGAAAAAGTTTTTTTTTAGCACTTCTTAAGCTTTATCAACCTCTGTAAGCATTATCATCTCCTCCAGCTTCGTTATCCTCTCGGACGACCTATCCAACGGTCGTGTTAGTGGTACGCATAAGGCGGATAGCTCTCCTACTTCTAATCTACAATTCGAGGGAATTAGAGTTTACGATTGATGCTATAGATGAAGACGATGTGTCAAGGTAAAATTCTTATTTTTGAGTTGTCGGATGATGAAGACTTAAGTAAGTGTTTAAATTTTTTTTATTTTAAATCACTATATTTAATGCAGATTTATTGAATCATAATTTAAATCATAGTTTTTAACTTATGTTTAATTTAAATTACTGTATTAAAAAAAATGATTATTTAATAAGATAAGAAGAGTCAAACTCAAGTCAAAAATCAACTAATTAAAGATCTTTAAATAGGGAGCAAAATTACAAATATTAGAATGTTTCAATATACAATATGTATATTTTAATGACATACCTAGCTTTTTATTATATTTTGAGTAGAAAACTTAGGAAAATGTCTCCCACCTAGTATTTGAAATACAACCAACGAGCTTATGTTGTATGATCAAATAAAGTAACATGTATTACATTCTATCTAAATTAAGATTTTTTTTTAAATACTAGAATAAAATATAAAATTTCCTAAAGATCCTAAAAACACTGTCAAAATACTGATAGATAATGTAATTCAAAAAATAAATTAACTCTTTCCTTTATGTCAAATATATCAAAGACTACTTAATCTATCACTATCAAGGAAAACACTTGATATAAGCCATCATAAGCAATAAAAAAAGCTTCTTTTAGAGTATCGATAATGAAATTCAATACATTTTGATCAAGTTTGTATCAAGGCATGAAAAAAAAAACTTAGACTAAGCCTTTTAAAAAAGTAGTCCAATTAGATGCATAGAAGGATAAATATTGTGATGAGAAGTTTATAATTTATAGCTATATCTTTTTTTATAAAATCTATAAAACTTTTATTTAATATAAGAGTTATCTTTACTTTTGGTATGTTAATGATGTTTTTGTCTTTTATTGTAGATGGTCTTTTTTATTAATTGTGAGAATGGTTCCAACGAGAGTGAGAACAAAAGTGTACTAGATCTCCTTTGGAATGCCATCTATATTGCTACTGGGTATGTCTTCCAAAAGAGGCACTTCACAAAAGAGGCAATGCCTGAATCTCCTATCAAACGCCACCGATGCAACCACAAGGTATACCATCTAAGCACAATCAAAGGATTTTTTTCGTTGATAAAGTTGATGACATGAGGATAACTAAGATTAAATATTTCATAGTATAAAGATCTCAATGTAACTTTAATTAAAGTGTAGAAACTAAAATACTAAATATAATTAACAACAGAGAATAATATGTAATTAACCCTGATGATGATAGAGGATAATATATAATTAGCCCTATTGATAATAATGATGATTGATTAAGGATTGAAGAGTACTGTGCTTAGAATGATCCATTTATAATCATCCACGAGAAAATAAGTGTTATAGAAGTTTTCTTTCTTTGTTTCACAAACAAAAGATATAAAGAAGAGTTAGGAAGATAAATTTACGCTGTTACAATTCCGGTACTACACCACGTCATTCATTACAATAGCTATTACTTGTATGTTGTGACATGGGACTTAAATGTATCCCTAATGCTTTCCTGAGTGGGCACGACTGTGTTTTATTAGAACGTGCTATATAGCTTAGTTCTGATAAAGATTTTGACACGATGTTAAGTTCAAATCAAACCTTCATCACTTACTCATTTATACATAAGCATGTTCATATGAGCATATAAAATGAATGTCTTTGACATAATCATGATTTATAAGATTATAAACTTTAATGCATATAAGATGAATGGCCTTGACATAATTATGGTTTACAAAGGTACCCGATAACTTAGCTGACAAAAGTCATTAACGTATCATCACAAAATGCTAGGCTCAAATCGTACCTATATCTATCCCCTACCCTTTAAAAAACATTATGCTTTATTACTTGAATGTTATTCTACATCAAAAAATTTGCTAATTTTAAAGCTCCAATTCAGATCACTACTCTTGCCCCGAATGTAAAAGCACTAACAAACAAGGATCATGAGAAAAACTGGAGGCAGCAATCATTTAGTGCAGAACGAAATTACCAAACTTATTTATGCGAAAACAAAATAGTCATGAAAACGAATTGACAGGATTAAAAAACTATAAATTTTTTTTTTTATCTGGACATGGATACATGTAATATTATAATGTCAGACATATATATGATTCATTTTTCTACAAGCTTAAAAACACAGAGCTCAACCATCTACTAATAGAAAACAGTACAAAGCTTAGTTTGAATATCAGGAAACACTTTATCAAGTTAGGTTGCACACTAGCTGAAATGAACAGGAATAGCCAATATGCCTTTTAGTGCTCTTGTTTCACTTTGACATCTCCATTCGGTAGAGCACTCTGGGACTGTGCCAGCCGCTTCGATTCCTGAAAGTGAAATGTGAAATCAATCAAACAGCAAAACTAGGGTAAACTCCCACAAAAGACAGGACACCAAGGCAGTCAACATGGACAGTTAAGGTGGGCTTCTAAGTCGCATCAACACGTTCAGATGATTAAGATGAAATGAGTGGTACCACTTAATGCTTAGGTTCAACAGCAATTCAGGCACAATTTAGTAAGATTTACACAAGTAGTTTGCAGCAAAACATATAACAATTAACCTCTTGCGTTGTTAATTTATATTGACAATCCCTTCATTTGTGGTGCATTGAACAACCTAATGCTATTTCCTAAATCCAAAATTCATCCTTGCCGGTTTATATTGTTGACAGCAGCCTACAATAAAATATCATGTTTCATATCAAGGTACAATACTCGCCATTTTACCTTCTCTTCTTACTAATGAGGAATCAGAGAACACAATGACGGAGGCTGTGATGAACAACAACTGAGATGTAAATATGGTAGTGCTGGTGATAATGAGGTAACAATTGTCATAACTAGAGTGGAGGTTAGAGGAGGTAAATATGGTGCCAACAATGGCAATAAGATAGTGGATGGTGGATGTTAAAGAAGTACGAGGTAAAGGTGAAGGTGGTGCAGATACTCCTAAGCTATAATATGTTTCCAGTACCTATATCAGTTTTAAAAGTGACAAGATCTAACGAAATGCTACATTTACAAAAACATACATGATTCACATAACACGTATCTACCAGTTAATTACAAAATTGAGAAATTGACATTTCTCACAGTACAACACTTGGTTATGGCTTAGAATTTAAAAACTTCCATTGCATCCAAGGAAAAAGCTTGCTCCCATGTACTGCTTTGGTTGCCCTCTATATGGTTTCACGTCTTTACATAGGATCAAATGAATTTTATCTCTGGTTGTGATCTTCTATTAGGTCTTATGACCATAGTCCTCGGCCTTGTCTTTTAATCGGAACAGATCAAATAGTTGGTACAGAGTACAGATATTCATAAAGAGAGGCTCCATGAAATAGTGGAATCATCAAATAGCCTCAAGACTAACTATTATAACAGTAATTCATTATACATTTGATCTTTTGTCAAAAAAGAAAAGGCAAGCACAAAGATCTTACTATTCAGTGAAAAAATAAATTTAACTGTCTATTTAACAGCCATAAGTTGTTATATGCACATATTTATATACAAAATAACAGAAAAAGAATATAAAAAATCTCACCATAAGAGTTGAAAATAGCAAAAGAAATATGGATTCAGTGAGAAAAAGAATCTAAGAGATTAGTGGAAGAGTGGTAAGCTATTATAACTTACAGCAGCAGAAGAAGCACGGATCTCCCTATAGGTTTCCACTTCATCAGGAAAAGCCTGATCAAGCTCCTCAAGAAGGTGCTTTCGCAAGCTCTATTAACATAAGACAAAAGTAAGCCATTGTGCAAAGACACAGTAAATATAAAACAAAATAGTAAAATGGACTACTAATGACAGGTTTAAAAGCTAGAACGGAAACTAAGGTTATGACAAAATAAGTTCTAATGATGTATATCCTGTATCTACAATTTTTTTTGCATGATACAGACCAAATAGCATTAATGACATTGAAGACATTGAGGGTCAAGAAAATAAATTGAAAGAGTTGTTAATGACCAATAATTTCGCAATAGTCTGAAAGTGATTGTTTAGTCCAATGATATGTAAGTAAAGCCTGATCAAAAGTTCATAATCAGAAATTATGGTTCTAACATTTCCTGTAGTAATATATATCATAAATGACATCTCTAACTAATTAACCTTTTCTGACTTTTTTCTGTAATAGACATTGAAGAGTCACCAACATGACAAGGAATGAACCAAGAATGATAGTCCATAGAATTTACTGAACAAAAAACACAACTATAGATCTTGGCATTCACGGTGGATACTTGTGTTTAACAAGAGTATTAGGCATTGCAAGTTAGATGCAGTCACCTTGAATGTCATACAACCAACTTTAAAGTTTAAACGTGTCGATTTCCTTTATAAAACAGAATGATAAACTCATTCAAGGTTGTCCAAAGGTCAATAAGGAACTTGATCAATTATTAGGTAATGAAAACCATGTAAGGACACTGGTTTAGGCATACTAGTCCAACAACTTCAAATAAACGGAACAAAACCGTGACTAATAGAAAAACTTAAAGGTTTAAGGCTAATGATCTCTCATAATACACTAACATTACAATAACAGTGCATCAAAGAAGCAGAATCTTCCGCTGTACAGAAGTTTCTTAATTCTCTCATATTACTCTCACATGTAGGCATGCTAAGATGCTGGACCATGCATGTAAAAGTCTTTTAATTACCATGCTACCCTAACGTGACAGCATATATAAACTTGAATGCGGAACTTTTATGTATGACACTCTTACATCAAATAAAAAGTGAAAGCCAACAAAATTACAATAGGTGAACATGCTGTCAGGTTATCTAATACCATGCAATCACAATCTTCAACATAGAACTAACTCCATGAGATCTTAAAGATTCATTTTATATGTACTTCGAGAATAAAGAAAGGTAACAGTGAAGTATCTCATGTTATTAGATTAGACTAACAATGAAGCAAAAGAAAACAAAGAATTACCTTAAAAGCATCAGTCTTTCCTTTGGTTATCTGGTTCTTGGCAATACAGCTATTGATCACATCCCTAGTGAACTCGTCAGGATTCTTCCCATCGTCAATCAAACTGCACAAAAAGATAGAATCTTTAACGAATCGATTCCAAACAGTCAAGAAAGAGATCAAGAGACTCACTTGACGACCTCCATAGGCACCTGGATGTTGCACTTGTCCGCCATCTTCTGCATCGCGTCAAGCTCCGCCACCAAGGCGTTCCTGTGGGAGCGAACCCAAAAGAACCACCCCCGCCAAAAAGGAAAAAAAAAAAAAACCCTAGGATCAGAGGCACCTCTCCAGGGCGGGGAAGGAGAACGGGAAGGGGGCAACAAAAAGGAGGAGGGCTCACAGTCTCTGGAGAAGCGGGAGCTGCGAGGCGACGCTGAAGGAAGAGACGGTGAGGTAGAGCTGGTGGAGGAGGCCGAGGGTCTTGTCAACGGAGTTGATGACCTGGGTCAGGTTCTGCTTCGCCTCCTCGGCAGGGTCGGCCGCGGAGCCGATGGTCCCGGCGGAGGTCGGGTTGGGGGCGGGGCTGGAGGCGGCGGCGGCCCCGGTGGAGGGGAGGCCGCCGTTACCGGCGGTGGAGGACGAATTTTGCGGGGAGGGATCCATCGGGTTGAGTCCCCCAGGGATCGGGAGGGTACTTGCGGTGAATCGCCAGCCCTTTTATAGGGAAGGTCCAATAGTGGACCCCGCGTGGGCCCATCGAGGACCGGCCTGTATGACCTCTCGTATACCCCCAAAAGAAAATGGAACGGTAGGGAGGGGCCTCAGTCGAGTACCACTAGAAGTTGAAGTCATATCGATCACATGAAACACAAGTGATCAAATGATTTGGTTTATATATAAGACTAAAGAGGTAAAAGATTGCCTGCTCAATTCAACGTGGTGAAATTGATCGGACTTAGTTTTTTTAAGTGATATCATTGGTTGAGAATAAATCACTCTGATGGTAGAAAATACCTCTATCGATGTGACTGCACCAAAAGTATAATTGAAAAGACCATTTGTTTATTGGTAATGTGAAAAAAGCACATAAGAAGTTTATTATTAGTTTAGCAAGTCTGATTTAGGTTTATTCAGCTTATATTACAATGTTTATTTTGGAACCTTAATAGACTATTATAAGTAATAAATACTATGGTTGTTTTCTTATCTTGGGCGTATACATCTAATAGAAGGGGATGCGTAAGTTGGGCATATTGGATGTCTTATTGTTGAAGTAAGTGGAAGTATCGCACGTTAAGGAGATGCTCTGGTGGCGTCCAATATATATATTTTTTTATCATTAGTGGGTGCATCGTACACAAAAGGGGGACACTCTTGTTGCCAAATGTTTCGGATTTTTTTTGGGTGCAATTAAGTACGAAATTAATACTCTAATCAAGTCAGATGCTTTAAATTCTTTTGTGTCGGTGCAACATATACAAAAGGGAAGTCCTGATTATGATAAATACTTTAGATGTCATATGAACATCAACATCAACGTAAAAATCTTGGATCAGTGATTAAAATAATTGATGAATTAATCAAGATGGATCGTAGCAACTCCCGTTTCATCGTCATACCCACAGGTTTCTGATAGTTATTCCATGCTTCCATATTACCGTCAACATTTTTACGTTCATGTGTTCCACTAGCATGTCTGGCTGTCATCAGCAAGGTTGTTTGACTTGATAAGATCAATTACAGCTTAACCATGTACATCACTAACTCAAGTCACTGGAACTAGTGATATCCATAAAAAAACATACAGCTAACAACAGCAGAACAAGAACAAACCACACCATTTGGAATGTTTCCAAGAGATGCAACTCCCCACTTTGATAGGGATATCTGACATCAAAAGGACAGCGTATCTGATTTGCTCTTCACAGAAACACCAGGAACCCTTAAGATCGACAAAATCCTGTGGCCATTCGATCTACTTACTGAGTTCATAATCTGAGGGACATCTATTATTCCGCTAAAAAACTACCACTAAAGCAAAATCTGCTCATACCCTGTCAGGAATTAGACAGTATGATATTAAACACAACATGAATTTACTTGCTTCGGTAGGGCTATAATCATCTATCAGACATCCTACTTCTTGACCTCTTCGTATTCTGCTTCGGGTGCCTGATCACCACCTTGAGAACCACCAGATGAAGACCCACCTGAGCTTCCTGCCATGTGCTGCCCAATCTTTGAGACTGCCTTGTTTGCTGCATCAAGCTTGGCCTTGATGTTGTCGATATTATCTCCTGCCATCTCTTTCCGTAGATCACCTACTGCAGACTCGATCTCTGTGGCCACTTCAGCCGGAATTTTATCCCTGAACTCGCCCAAGCTCTTTTCAATACTGTAAATTGTTGTGTCTGCACTGTTCTTGATGTCGATCAAAGCTTTCCTCTCCTGGTCCTTCTGAGCATGGAGCTCGGCTTCCTTGACCATCTTCTCAATCTCATCATCAGAGAGGCCACCGGATGACCGAATAGTAATCTGCTGTTCCTTCCCAGTGGCCTTGTCTTTGGCAGAAACTGTCACGATTCCGTTGGCGTCAATATCGAATGTAACCTCAATCTGTGGCATGCCTCTTGGAGCTGGTGGGATGCCTACAAGGTCAAACTCGCCTAAGAGTTTGTTGTCTGTAGCCATTTCCCGCTCACCTTGTAGCACACGAACACCAACCTGGGTCTGGTTGTCAGCCGCAGTGGAAAATACCTGAATGGAGAAAGAAACCAGTAAACAGTCTACAGTGTCGAGTTAAATGTTTGACATCCTATTGCATATCCATGAAAGCAGGAAAATGCATATTTGCCAAAATCCAAAATAATACAAAAAACCACCCTGGTGAGAACAGATTTTAACCATATGATCAAGAAATGATGTGTTAGCAAAACCTAGGCACAATGTTCAAAGAGAAAGGTTCAAAAATTCAGTTCCAGTCTCCTTTTCAAATTGACAAAGGCAAAATGGTTATTTGACTATCATTTAAGTCAAAGTCAATAAAAAAATGGATAGAAAGCCTGCTCCAGAAGTCAGAAAACAGGTAAGAGGATGCAAATTATCAAAAGAGAAAGTCAAACCAAGCACATTGCTAAATTTCTTCAAACAGTTAGAGATACATCATGGTTTGACTGGTTGCCGGCAAAATGCATGTAACAAACTTAAGCTTACGGGAGGCAAAGCTGTCAAAGATTCGAGTAAACTACTATGACAAGGATCTTCCCATCACTCCCAGATTTCAAATTTAACCATGAGTTGTTGCTTGGAGCAGGGTATAGAGGATCCACTAACATGGTTGTGGCATCCAACATGGTTGCTGCTTAGTTTTAGCTACAAGGATATGACCTAAAAGGTCAGAATTGAAATAAAAATATGGTGACATGGATCAATATTAAAATAAATAAGTACACATTCTCAAAAAAATATAGACTTGAATATTCATATAAAAAGTTCTTATTTTTAATTTTAAAAATTATTCCACATAATACAGGAATTAATTTATTCTTTTTATAACTCATTACCCCCTTATTATTTATTTTGGTAATATAAATTAATTAAAACATTCAATATGCAAGAGAATATGCATCTTCTGCCTAAGTCTTATTTCAAGTTCTATCAGCTGTGTACCAGGCTACCAGCAACCTAGAGGTGACGTAAAAAGCAGTTCCATAGTCTTGGAAGGCAAATCTCAACAATTTGGACAAGTCAAGATCATCACACACCAATAACAGGCTGGCATAGAAGCACCAGCACTGGGGACTGCGCTTCATGCCAGTAACTCTACATTGTCACATGACTACTGTCCATATTTGGGCACATGAGCTCACACCTAATGCTAGTCACTCATAAGGCATGCCCTTTATCAAAGGAATCTCCAGGAGATGATCCACCTTCAATCATGAGTTTTAAAGTAATTTCTTTGTGGAAAATTTTGATCCATAAGACAAAGAAAGCCAAAAAGGACTTGCATTTACCATTTGAAGTAAACTGTTTTCGGTGGATGTTTATGACCAAAAGTCACATTCTATATGGCATGTTTTCTATACGCATGACAACTTTATGTCCATAGCTTCTTTGAATGAACCATCTACTAAGATTAACTTGAGAGTTCAATTCAACTACTTAAATCGATCCTTACCTGACTCTTCTTCGTGGGAATGGTTGTGTTCCTGTTAATCAACCTCGTAAAAATACCTCCAAGGGTCTCGATACCTAGCGATAGGGGGGTGACATCCAAGAGGAGCAACTCCTTAACATCTCCACGAAGAATACCACCCTGGATAGCAGCTCCCATTGCAACAGCTTCATCTGGATTTACTCCCTTGCTAGGGCTCTTTCCAAAGATTTCTGAAACTATTTCCTGAACTTTTGGAACCCTAGTCATTCCACCAACAAGAAGAACCTCATCAACATCCTTGCTGCTTATGCCAGCATCCTTCAAACAGCTTTTACAGGGATTTTTTGTTCTTTCAATCAAGTGATTCACCAAAGTCTCAAACTTTGATCTTGTCAGAGTGATATTCATATGCTTTGCTCCTGAAGCATCAGCTGTTATAAATGGAAGATTGATATCAGTCTGAGATGTAGATGATAATTCAATTTTAGCCTTCTCAGCTGCTTCTCGAAGCCTCTGTAGAGCCAGCCTGTCCTTTGAAAGATCTATTGCCTCAGTTCTCTTGAATTCATCAACCAAGAATTCTACCAATGCATTGTCAAAATCTTCCCCACCCAAGAAAGTGTCACCATTTGTGGCTTTGACCTGAAATCGAAAATAAGATCAACAAAACCTGACAAAAACATGAAAACAAAATCCTCAAAAGCTATAAACTTAAGAAATTATACCTCAAATACACCATTTGATATTTCTAGGATGGAAACATCAAATGTTCCACCACCAAGATCAAAAACTACAATGAGACCCTCCTTGTTGTTCAACCCATAAGCAAGTGCAGCTGCAGTTGGTTCATTGATAATTCTTTGAACATCGAGACCGGCAATTTTTCCTCCATCCTTTGTAGCCTGACGTTGTGCATCATTAAAATATGCAGGAACGGTGATAACAGCCTTTGACACACACTTTCCAAGATACGACTCTGCAGTTTCTTTCATCTTAGTCAAAACGAAGGCACCAATCTGGCTGGGTGAATACTGTTGACCATTAGCTTCAACCCATGCATCTCCATTAGGTGCCCTCACAATCTTAAAAGGAACCATCTTCATCTCTTTCTGTGTCTGAGGATCATCAAAGCGACGGCCTATCAGTCGCTTGGTACCGAAAAGGGTGTTTGTAGGATTGGTGACTGCCTGACGTTTTGCTGGAGTTCCAACAAGTAGTTCCCCTTTTTGATTAAAAGCTACAACTGATGGGGTGGTACGAGCTCCTTCAGAGTTCTCTATGACTTTAGCATTCTGTGACAAATAAGCATAGAGTACGCATTTAAATAGAGTTCCAGATGATCAAATACAAAAAATATTTGGAGAATATGCATAAAGAACAACCTTTCCCTCCATAACTGCAACACAAGAATTTGTAGTTCCCAAATCAATTCCAATTATATCATTTCCTGCTGGTTTTGTGCTGTATAGAAAAAAAAACTTATCCTTGGTGAAAGAAACCAGAGAATAGCAGAAAACAATATTGTGATATCTTAAAGGAGAGACTCTGAAAGTTCACTTCAACATTTATAAGCATGAGATTATACCTGAAGGGTCTAACCAAACTAGACCATTTGTGACCCAGAGGAGCACCCCATGGCATGATTGCATTACTAGATAACTGCAGAAATAAACATGAAATATAGGTTACTTCAAGATGTTTGTTGCATCCATGTTGTGTCTTTGTTGAACACCTAGTTATTGGACACCTCTTGGCATCTGTTGTGTGGTTCGAATAAACAAAGGCTCTCATACCATCTGATATTTATTAGATATAAATGTATGCATGTTTGATATTTAAGTCATTCACACAATGCATAAGTAAAATAATGCACTATATATATATATATATATACATATATACATATATATATATATATATATATATATATATATATATAATAGACTTTTATGTACTCATTTACATTTTACACATGTTATTCACCACTAATATGAATGAATGCTATGCTGCTTCCAGAAAATACATGCAATGACCCTAAAACCTGGCATCCTATTTTTGTAGGACTTGCCATGTAGGTGTATCATCCATGCCTCATGGCTATGTCCAAGCATCTTAGCAAGAATAATAACTTTATTGCTCAACATCAAGAGTAGAAATAAGATTTTAAGAGCCCAACAATAGGAATCTCATAATCAAATAGAGAAAATATATAAAAATCTGGTTAACAATAAGGTAAGGAAAAAGGAACAACAAAGATAATGATGTACTAAGGGAAGTCCAGTAACTATCATATGATTAACATAGAGAATTTATAACAAATAACACATGAACAATATGAAACTAACATGGAAATTCCACTGATTTTGTTGTCTATAAAAAGGAGCATGTGATTAGATAATCTGTCTGAATCAATATAGTGAAAAAAAGATATATAGCTACTTAACCATGCTTTAGCCCCATCTATTATTTTAATTTTCTATTATTCTATTTTCAGGTACGTGTATGGAGAAAGTCCCCATTATCTTCCAATGTTATCCGCTTCCACTTGCTAATGGTATAATAACTTCACATACATAGGACATGCAGATGATTAGTCATTATTATAAATCATTGGAATTATAAATATTAGCTAAAAACTTACTACAAAATCCAACGACGAAACAATGATGTAAAACGGAAGAGCACAAAAAATTAAAATTCTCTGTTGAGATTATTATAAAAAGAACAGTCAGTTTAAGTTGCTACAATTATCTCGTACAAAACTAATATACAAGTCCAAATCACATCGACTTGTTTTTGTTATCAAACGTACTCGAGAAACACCAGCACATACAAGCATGGTCCCATTCCTTTAGATAGTAGTCGATCCATCGAACTCAACCAAAGATGCAGATACTGTACATGGAACCAGAAAATGTAACTTGACTGTCATTAAAGTCAGATTTAGATACCAAATCCAGAAAGGAGACATAACTTGTCAAAGACATGTTCATGCCAACAGGCAGTACCGTGCTAAAATCTGAGCTAACTAGGAGAAAATGGAGCTTTAACCAAATATCATTGCTGATAATATGTATGTCAAGTAGAATGGAAAAAAAAAATCTGTTGCTCCAATACACAACACAAAAAAAGGTTGCATATCCTTTAACTCAAGAAATCGTGTTCGTGATTTCTTCGGACACAGTAACCCAACATTCGAAAAGAAATACAAACAAAGTAGGAGTCAAAGTAAACACCTAAACGATGTGAAACCGCCAAAAGACGGATTTCCAGAAAGCAAGAAATTCAACCCATGTCAAGATTACTACATCCCAATCGCTTCCGAAGGCGTGGACAATCCGAAAAAGAAAGGGAGCTTACAGATCTGAGGCGAGAGGACAGATAGGGCGGCGACATATCGCGCCGCCTCAGAGCTCGAAGCATCACGGAGGCCGCCATCGATCTCCTACGAAACCGAAGCGTTAGGGCTTTACAGGGGCTTTTGGAGCGATCGCTCGAGGAGTGTTTCGCTTCCTTGTGTGATCGAACGGCTGCCCTCAGGAGCAGGTAAACCCGCAGCGCTAGGGTTCGCTACTTATAACGACTCTTGGATACCCACCAATTGGGAAATGGAGGCGCAATCCGACCCGTTTATTTGAACCGATCAGACCGGGTTCGGGTTTTGAAAACGGGTCTTCTGCTGTAAGATGCGTGCGGGAATATATCATCTGTGAGAGCTTCAGTTCAGAAAATGCTGCTCTAAATTTATAAAAGGAAATTATTATGATTTGAAGATAAATGCAATTTAGAAACTTGAGATAGATATAAGATTTTCCTCGGCCAATTGTTGGGACTTGAGCAAAGTGATGTGCATGAGGATATTGCTTGTTCAATGGGAGACAAAATGAACATAGACGCACGACAACAAATGATAATTATCAGCCACTTAATATCCAAACACACAGGCTCATTCTTGTGAAAATGGTAATGCATTAATGAAGGAGAGTTGCTTCCTGTTGGAGGTGGTGTTGGTTTCTTGTTCCTCCTGTGAGGAGTCAGTCACCATTGAAGCATCTGCAGCAAACAGACGGGAGTGTGTCATCAATCCTCCCTCAGCAGTGGCAACTCTTACATTCTCTCGGCTTCTTTTTGCAACTTCCTTTTCTTCTTCTTCTTTTGTCTCTGCCTCTACAACTTCTTACTCTTACCATCGGAGGAATTCATCTTCCTGGGTGGAGAAGGATTGAGAAAGAAAGCAGCCCTGTTGTCCAATGTGCCAATGGTAACAATGCCATGGAGAATGTCACGTAATAGTCGTGTTTCCTTCGGCATCACACCCTCGAAGATCACATTTCAATGTTCTTCGACATCTCCACAGAACACATCTGGAGGTCAGAATGTAAATCCATGACAAGCTAAAAGAGGATCACACCACATACTCGACCTTTCTTTTCAGAAAACTGGGAGAACCTGATGCTGAGTTGCATCTTGCAGTGCATCCAATCGAAGATCCTGCAAAAAAGCATCGAAGGAGCACACATTAATCGCTGCTAAACAGTGATTGTATAATAATCAAAAGCTGGCAAAACTATGGTTACAACACAGAGACAAGAGGGATTTGTCTACTTACCTTGGTTGGCATATATGATCACTGGGAACCACTGAAGTGGAACTGGAATGTAATTGAGTTCCACTACAAGGCTGGATTACTGCCCGTAAACTTGTGACGTTGGGCCAAGATTCTTTAGAAGGCTTTAAGGAAGAACATTTAGACATATTAGAGAAATAATGGTGCAGATATCTAATCATAAAAACCTTTCAACTCACCAACGACAAACCTTTGTTCTGAATAAAAAGAGGCAATGAAAACAAAGGAACGAATTAGAGGAGAAGGAATATAAGCAGCGAGGAATCATCAAGACTACAAATGACAACAAACATCGGAACTCTAAATTTAACTGAGAACTACAGCTTTATCTAAGCATTTCACCGAACACCTTGCGAACACAAACAGAGCATTCATAATTTAACAAAGGCTGGGGAATACCCATACAGGGTCCAGTGGAGACTGGCCCCTGAGCAAACCAGGTGAATCAGGGTAGACAACCTCGACGGATTGCTCTTCCAACGAGAACACATACCACGCATCTTTCCGGTAGCTTACATAATAAATGCAGTTCCCTCTTATCCCCGATCCAGCGGCGGCAATCGACCCGGCAAACCCCATTGACCCAAGGAATACTGTCCTTCCGCCCAAGTCAAGCACCTCTACCCAGCTACAACTTCCCGAGTCCCAGCGGCAAACATCGAACCCACCCCTGAACCTGTGGCAGAGAACCATCAACTCCCCACCTGACTCGGCAAGCCAACGTTCCCGATGCCCTTCCGCTGCTCTACCGCCACCGTCGCCCAGTAGCCAGAGTTTTGGATCGGCGGCGAGGTCCACGACGACGAGCTGCATCGTGGCGGTTAGAGCGTAGAGCCTGTTATCCCGGAAGAAGATCATGTCGTCAACCATCCTCAGCATACTCCAGTCGCGGATGGTCCAGAGGGAGTCCCCGACGCGGCAATACTGCAGCACGGTGCTCCTCTTGGCGAAGAGGACAACGATGCAGTCGAGGGCGGGGTCGGACGGGTGCGAGGAGAGGCGGACGCGGCGGAAGGGCTCGGGAACCTTGGGAAGGCGGATGCGAGACTCCGAGAAGATGTTCCAGAGTAGAAGCTTGGAGTTGGGGGGATCGGTGGCGGTGATGAGGTGGCCGTGGGCGTAGGCGACGGATCGGCGAGAGTGGACGCGCCATGGGAGCTGGGCACGGTAGAGGCGGCGGCGGTCGAGGTCGTAGAAGGCCTCGGTGTATGCAGGGAAGCGGGTCAAGAGGATGAGCGGGAGCTGGGCGGAGAGGGCGTCCGGGGTCGGGGCGGCGAGCTCTCGCCAGCTGCGGCAGACGCCCCGGAAGGCGAAGAAATCCTCGAGGCTGTCGAGGCGCCGCAGCACCGACCGCAGCAGGGGCTCCGTCAGGGACGACCAATCCCTCCTCTTCGCGTCCAAGCCCTCCTCTTCCTCTTCCTCTTCGTGATCCTCCTCTTTGCAAGTATACGAAGCTATCCTTCGCCGTTTGACAAAATCCATGACCAGAGTTGCCTACCGTGGGGGTGGGGAATGGCTACTGCCCTGCAGGTGATTGAATGAATGCCCAGGTATCATGTGAGGCACAATCGAGTCCAACTTCTCATCATTGACCTGGGAAGACTCCACAGTCCACAAACTCATTGCTTGGCCAAAACGAAATCACAGCTTCTTCATGGACCGGTTGTAACACATCATCAAGATTATGCTCGCAGATTGACATTGCTCAGAACATTAAATAAAAGATAATGTTGCCCATGCGGAAGTACCTAAATCTCAATATGTTGTTCCTACAGCCATTGCATTCTCAAATGGATGCATCAATGACCTTACAGAAGAAGAGACATGAGAATTGCATCAGCAAGAGGGAAAGATTCTTTAGCTAACCAAATAGATAACAGAGGTATCAATTGAACAACATCACAAACGCTTTCTTGTAGTAGTGGAAAAACAATTATCAATTTACTCTGCAAGACACAAAGTAGGATGAAACAAGAAATTGTCTAATTCATCTTTTTTTTTTTTTTAAGATAAGTCACTAGACCCAAAAATAATGGATAAAAGTAAGGGCTAATTATATATTAGCTTTTATACTTAGACCCTATTAGCATTGTGATCCCTGCACTTAAAAAATTTATATTGAGATCCTTATCATTCTGAAAGTAAAACAAATAATCTTATTTGTTCTAACATTGCCAGTAGTATTGATAAAAAACACAATACGTGATACCACATGTTGGATTGGCATGAAAGTGATGGGCAAAAAGTAAGGACTAATTACATATTACCTTTTATACTTAGACCCTATTAGCATTGTAATCTCTGCAATTAAAAATTTTATATTGAAATTCCTATAATTCTGAAAATAAAATAAATAACCTTATTTGTTCTAACGTTTTAGCTGTAGACTAAAAACACAACAAGTGATGGGCAAAAAGGTATTATGTTTTCCGTCAATACAGTTAACGGCATTAGGACAAATGAAATTATTTGTTTTATTTTCAAAACTATAAGGATCCAAATGTAAATTTTTTAAATATAAAGATCATAATGCTAATAAGGTCTAAATACACGGGATAATATATAATTAACCCTAAGAATAACAATCAAGTAGCTACATGAAAAGTAGATAGACACTAAAAAATAACAAAGTAAAAAGGGATTTAATCTTGTAACCTCTATAAACCTTCACATGAGAAGAGGATTTATGCATATTATAGTGATTATACTTCACAAATGTAGTTCCTAAAATATAAAGAGCAGGGCCTACAAACTTCATCTATTGATTGAGAGAAGAAACATCGACATGATGCTTGATTTTGGTAGTCCTACCTATCAATGTGTACCTCAAACCCGAACCTTAAAAACAGAACAGATGTTGAACAAATGGTCAGGATAATCACAGAAAAGAAATATTAATTCTACAGATTGCACAAAAAAAATTTATGTAGTTTAAAGAAGAAAAGAGAAATAGTTCCTAAACTGCGCCAGCAATAACCACAATTTTCGCTGAAATGGATCCTCGAACCTGCATCAACTATCCATGTAAAACATCAGTACACTAACTGCAGGCCATAAATTCAACATATCATACGGGGGAACAATTATCCTTATCAAGATGTCACAAAGTGGAACAAAGTACACTTTGCCAATGAACTTGGATAAGCACTGCATCCTCTACAACCGGGATAAAAGGTGCAGGAAAACAAGAAGCAAGATTATACTATCCAGCTTAAGGTTTGACACATCATGACTCATGCTGCTTTAGTCCACAAGCAATCCACACATTTCATATAACCATTAAACAACACTTGCTATTGTTCAAGAGAACTATCACTTTTGAAACATTGCCACCAACCAGAGTTATTATATAAGAAATTAAAAATGATATCAACCATAAATTCTGTTAGGAAATAGTTATACGTGAGAATAGAGATTAAAAGAGGACTAAGAGAACAGTCTTGATTGATAAAGATTGAAGAGGTCGGATTAGGTTTTGACCCACTACTCAACAAGTTTAAGTTTTAGGATTGAATTGGTATATATGTACATGTTAAATTTATTCATCATGTTTCCTAATATGGTATCAGAGCCAAGATTCATCAAAAAAAAAAAAAAATATATATATATATATATATATATATATATATATATATATATATATAACATAAAGTTATAGCTAGTTTATAACATAAAGTTAGATCTGAATGAGATTTCATGCGCATAATTTACAGTTCCTCATTTCAATCTCACATTAAAAGTAGATAAAAATTTGAATTAGTTTATAAGAACTAGATGTGTCTATTATTATTAACTTAGGTATAAATATTTTGGACTGTGTGATTCAGACTCGACAAGTTAATAGATTATTTATTCGAGACATAGTAAATGACTCCAGTAGTAAATGAATGCGACTAGAGGCAAATCGGAACCACCTTGGACTCCCCGTCATGTGCATCATGAAATATTTTCCTTTAATCTCACATAAAAAATGAGTAGTCTTTAATTGACGAATAAATGTTATAAAGGCTAGATGAATCTACTATCATTAATTTAAACTTAAACATTTTAATCAATGGTTCAGCTCAAACAAATTAAACAATCAATTATAGTGTCAAACTAGGCTATGACATGGATACTAATCGCGATGTACCTTCTTTGAAATCGGCCAAATATTAAAGCTGACTTTTAAGTAATTCGCATGAGATAAATTCCTTCATGAACAGAAAAGTCACTAAAAAATAACAATTAACAACATAATCTTAAACATCAAAAAGGTCCACAGAACCCTAACCTCGATGAGCACCACGACGTAATCGATCAAATGCCCAAGAGCCCCCTCAGTAACCCTAGACGATTAATCAGTCGAAACCTCCGTCTGGTATCAAACAAGACATCAGCAAAACGAATTACAATGCGAGGAAACCCCGACAAATGGAGACGAATCGAGACAAGAGAGAGGGAACGGAAAGTGAAACGTGGAGACGCATCCGCGTAATCCGGGCGCAGGCGGTTGAGGGCGGCGGTGGAAGGGGCCAAGGTAGCCACCGCTAGGTGCGGCGACGGCTAGGGTATGCCGGCGGCCGATGGCTCGGGCCAAAAGGAAGCAGGCAGGGCGAAGAAGGTCGGTAAAACGGACGCTCGAAGCGAACTGAACCCGCCCGCCCTCGTCAATCACCTTTAAATAAAGCCCCGGACGAAGGGGGACGTGGGTCTTGAAATCTCGTGCACATCTCCATCGTGAGATCCTGACCGTTCGTCGTCCACATGGACTGGCACGCGCCGCCCAAAGTTGAATGATTTTAGCACGTGAATATAAGCCTCTTTTGATGTTTGACGTCGGAGAATTTTGCTTTAAAATCGATTGTGATTCTCGTGTACTTGAAAATACAAAAAATGATTGTTATCTTCGTAACCTTTAATGGTCAAATCGGATTCATAGAGTGCAAAGCTTTTGATTTAGAGTCCAAAACCTTGAGGTTATCATCCTGCCCATCCCACTCTCTCATTCCTCTTCATCCCACTCGTCCTTGAACTCTATTATGGGATGGCTTGTTTGATTCATTTCCTTCTCCTCTAAGTACTGGGGTTTCTCATTGTGGATCAACGGGATAGTAAAATTAATGCAACCTATATAGTGCCCTCCAGCTTGAATGCTATGTCGAATTAGAGGGCCTTAAGGTTGCTCGACAAAATCAACTCACATGTCTTAAAAGTATGCAGAGACCCAAAATTCATGATTAATATGCCCTCAAGCATTTAATGGCTACTTTACCCACTTTACAGTGACATTTTGCGGCATCAACGGTGCAAATCACCCAATGATCCTATTGAATATCAACACTTTTTTCTCATAATCTTACAGATTTTGATAGATAGAACAATACTGATTTTTGAAAAGAGGACCCACCTCCTAATATCTTGTATGATGACTCTTTTCACTTTATATATATATATATATATATATATATATATATATATATATATATATATATATATATATATATATATATATATATATATATATATATATATATATATGATTGTTGAATTGAGATGATAATTAATGTCAATAACAATTACATGGATTGTTTGATTGTTACTGAGTCGTGAGATCGTGTATTAAACCATCAAAATACATTTATAGATAATAACTCGTCTTGATATCGAAATCACTAGTCATCATCTCTAATGAATGAATTATCTCGATGGAATATAATCGACATTTGCATCATAATAATAGGACATAGATTCAATTATTATATTGATCAGGTGGAAATGATATATCATCATACTTTCTACTCATCATACTTCTCATTTATCATAATCAAATGATTATGATATATATATATTTAAATGATACTCATACGAGATGAGAGTGAAAGATAAATGTATAGCAGTGGATGAAACGTATAAATTGATATGTAGGCTTGGCATGCTGTGAAGCGAACCACTTCGATCGGTGGTCGAGATGGTGCCAAGCTCAAGCAACAACGTAAGAACATAGGAAGTCATGAAAGAGACATTTAGATGTCAGAAATAATATGCGGTCAAGATAACATCAAGTGTTAGTCTCGATGTCGGAATGAGCGAATCATCGTGATCATGCTTTGGAATGGATAAGGAAATTGATATGGCACATTTCAGTAACCCGCCCTCCAACCATTGTTCACAGCCACGTTCTTTTGACCACAGTGTTGCCTTGGGACGATGTCGTCCGAGCACAATGCTACCCCGCAAAAATCGGGATGATGCCACTCGATCGTAGTGCTGCCCCGCAAAAGTCGAGATGACACTGCTCGAGCATGAAACCATCTCGCAAAAGCTGAGACGGTGCCACTCGAGCACAGTGCTACCCCGCAAAAGTCGGGATGGCACCACCCGAGCATAGTGTTGCCCCGTGAAAGTCGAGTCAACAATCATAAATATGAGAGGTACAGGCGGTCTCTTAGGGAGAGAGATAAAAAGTCCCTCGCAGGCCAACAGGCGAGAGGATTTTTTAGCCACTTAGTTCTAACTAGATCTTTGGAGGGATCATAGTTGCGAGCCCATTCCTTACCACTACATGTGTGCAGGGATCGGAGGCCAAGAAGTGTTGAATCTCGTATTTTGATGATGAAACTACTTGATATATGTTTATGATTTAATCTGCGTTTTGAGTGACGCAGGATGCTTTGATCAGGATGAGACAATTAAAGTAGGAAAATCATGTTGTGCCGGAGGAACATGTCAGAAGATTGGACGTCGGGCCGGTGGATCGGTCGACGTATCGACAGAAGGCTTCGGGCCATGGACTCGGGCATTGGGCCAAGAAGAGCGATTATTGTGCCAAGGATATCGGAGTTGCGGAGTCAACTGGCCGATTGGGCAAAAGGCCGCAGGAGAGGACGATGCGCCGAAGAATCAGACGAAGCGTCGAGGGACCAATGACATGCCGGATAACTTGGTTAATTGCTTAGGATTAATTGTCTCGATCGAAGTTTTACTTTAATTGTGCAGGATTAACTACGATGAAAGTTAGACAAGCACCAGGAGTTGTGTCGGAGTCAAGTTTATGATCACGTTGGGAGTTCGAGAGTTCGACGGAAGTTCGGACGATCGTCGGAGGTTCTACGGGAACAGATCCGAGAAGTCCAGAAGCTTGCCAAGCGAAGCTCGTCGGAACTCGCCAAGTGGATCATCGCAAGTCCAAGAGTTTGCCGAAAGTCCGCAGGAGCATCACCGATGGTTCATCGGATGATCGACGAAAGTTCACCGAAAACTCGCCGGAAGAAGCGAGTGACGCACCGAAGCAAAGCTGCAGAAATTGTCTTAGATTTAATCGTAGTTAGCACGTTGATTAAGTTGGAAAATGGGAGGTGATCCCATTAGCTTAATCTTGGGGCAATTGGGCCCCTGAAAAACCGAAATTGGGCCGAATGGAGCTACCCATTCGGACCCTGATTGCACCAGGAGGTGCAACCGCCCCAGCCAGGAGGTGGCATCGCCTAAGCTCAGTCTTCGAGCAAGACTGGGCGGTGCAACCTCCCCTGACAGAGAGGTAGCACTGCCTAAGCTCGGTCTTCGAGCTCTGGCAGAGAGGTGCAACCGCCTCAGTCAGGAGGTGGCACCGCCTGGGGCTCAGTCTCCGAGCCAGACTCAGGCGGTGCAACCACCCCTGACAGAGAGGTGCAACCGCCTGGGCTCAGTCTCCGAGCTCTGCCAGGCGGTGCAACCTCTCCAATCAGGAGGTGCAACCGCCTGATCCCGGAATTCCGGGATTTGATCGTTTTGAGCTCCAAATTTGAACTGGGTTGGGGCCTATAAATACCCCACCCATTCAGCATTGAAAAGACACAGACCTACACCGAATTCTTGATCTTTTCTGTGATTCTAAGAGCTCAAATTTGTGTAAAGTCCAAAAGTTCTCCTCTTTCTGTTCTTCAAGTCTTGAGTTGTAAAGAGAGGAGAGAAAGGTTCTATAAGGGTTGTCTCCTGAGCCCATCAAAAGGAGTGAAACTGTAAAAGGGCAGTTGGCCTTCGCCTATTGAAGGAAGGCCTCTAGTTGACGTCGGTGACCTCGTCGGTGGAGGAAGCCAAAAGTTGAGTAGGTCAAGACTGACCGAACCATTCTAAATCTCTGGTTTGCTTTTATTTTGAGCACTTTATCATTACTGCAAACCTCCTTCATAGCTACTACTCTCTGCGCTTTTACGAACAAGTTTCTTGTTAGGATCGAGAGCACTAAGAGGGGGGGGGGTGAATTAGTGCAGCGGAAATCTTACAGCGATTAAAAACCAAAAGCTGCGTTCGTTCAATAAAAACTATTATGATGCAAAAGCTAATTCTCAGTTTGTATCTAAGTGCAGTTTGCGTCTAAGCGCAGATTGCGTCTAAGCGCAGTTTGCGTCTAAACACAGTTTGCGTCTAAGCGCAGTTTGCGTCTAAGCGCAGTTTGCGTCTAAACTCAGATTTACGTCTAAACGTAATTTTACGTCTAAACGCAGATTTACGTCTAAACGCAGTTTTACGTCTAAACGCAGATTTACGTCTAAACTCAGATTTACATCTAAACTTTGAAACTCGTTTGTATACTCGCAGAAGACAGTATGCAGTTGAAATCAAGACGTAAACGTGAACTGAGAACTGATGATTGTGAGAGGAAAGCCGATTTACGTCTAAATGCAGTTTTACGTCTAAATGTTGAAACTCGTTCGTAAAATTGTAGAGGACAGTTTGCAGTTATCAATAGGATCAAAATGTAAGTGTAAACTGCAAAGAAACTCTTTCGTAAAATCACGGAAGACAGTTCTGCAGAATCAAACGTAAACGTAAACTGTAATTTACGAAAATACGAATTTACGTCTGAATGCAGATTCGGAAAGATCAGCGGTTAGAAACTTGTTCGTGAAAGCGCAGAGAGCAGAAGCAATGTAGGAGGTTTGCAGTAATGATTAAGTGCTCAAAGATAAACGCAAACCAGAGATTTATAGTGGTTCGGTCAGTCTTGACCTACTCCACTCTTGGCTTCCTCCACCGACGAGGTCACCGACGTCAACTAGGAGCCTTCCTTCAATGGGCGAAGGCCAACTGCCCTTTTACAGTTTCTTCTCCTTTTGACAGGCTTAGGAGACAACCTTTACAGATCCTTTCTCTCCTCTCTTTACAACTCAGAATTTGAAGAACAGAAAGAAGAGAACTTTAGGATTTTTCACAAGTTTGAGCTCTTAGAATCACAGAGAAGATCAAAAATTCGGTATGGATCTGTGTCTTCTCAGTGCTGAATGGGTGGGGTATTTATAGGCCCCAACCCATTCAAATTTCGAGCTCAAAACTATCAAATCCCGGAATTCCGGGATCAGGCGGTTGCACCTCCTGACTGGAGAGGTTGCACCGCCTAGTAGAGCTCGAAGTCTGAGCTCAGGCGGTTGCGCCTCCTGACTGGAGAGGTTGCACCGCCTGGTAGAGCTCGAAGACTGAGCTCAGGCGAATGCACCTTCTCTGTCAGAGGTGGTTGCGCCTCTCTGCCAGAGCTCGAAGACCGAGCTCAGGCGGTGCATCTCCTGATAAGAGAGGTTTCACCTCTCTGCCAGAGGTGGTTGCACCTCTCTGCCAGAGGTGGTTGCACCTCTCTGCCAGAGCTCGAAGACCGAGCTTAGGTGGTGCATCTCCTGGCCAGAGAGGTCGTACTTCTCTTCCAGAGCTCGAAGACTGAGCTCGGTGAATGCATCACCAGGCAGAGCTCGAAACTTGAGCTCAGGCGGTTCTACCGCTTGACAGAGGAGGTTGCACCGCCCAGTCTCGCTTGGAGACTGAGTCCTGGGCGGTTGCACCTCTTGGCTGGGGCGGTTGCACCGCCCAGTCTCGCTGGGAGACTTAGCCTGGGCGGTGCTACCTCCCTGCCTGGGCGGTTGCACCTCCCTCAGCTACTTGGGTTCGAATGGGTTGAACCATTCGACCCAACTTGAGTTCTACAGGGGCCCAATTGCCCCAGGATTAAGCTAATGGGATCACCTCCCATTTCTAACTTAATCACCGTGCTAACTACGATTAAATCTAAGACAATTTCTGCAGCTTTGCTTCGGTGCGTCAATCGCTTCTTCCGGCGAGTTTCCGGCGAACTTCCGTCGATCATCCGATGAACCCTCGGTGATGCTTCTGCGGACTTCCGGCAAACTCCTGGACTTTGCAACGATCCACTTGGCGAGTTCCGACGAGCTTCGCTTGGCAAGCTTCTGGACTTCTCGGATCTGTTCTCGCAGAACCTCCGACGACCGTCCGTACTTCCGTCGAACTCTCGAACTCCCAACGTGATCATGAACTTGACTCCGGCGCAACTCCTGCTGCTTGTCTATATTTCATCGTAGTTAATCCTGCACACTTAAAACAAAACTTCGATCGAGACAATTAATTCTAAGCAATTAACCAAGTTGTCCGACATGTCATTGGTCCCTCGACGCTTCGTCTGATTCTTCGGCGCATCGTCCTCTCCTGCGGCCTATTGCCCAATCGGCCAGTTGACTCCGCAACTCCGATATCCTTGGCGCAATACCCGCTCTTCTTGGCCCGATGCCCAAGTCCACAGCCCGAAGCCTTCTGTCGATACGTCGACCGATCCACCAGCTCGACGTCCAATCTTCTGACATGTTCCTCTGGCACAACATGATTTTTCTGCTTTAATTGTCTCATCCTGATCAAAGCATCCTGCGTCACTCAAAACGCAGATTAAATCATAAACATATATCAAGTAGTTTCATCATCAAAATACGAGATTCAACAATCTCCCCCTTTTTGATGATGACAACTATTTGATGACGGAGTTAACCTTAACTCCCAGAGTTTAAACAAACTCCCCCTATCAATATGCCATATTGATAGAACTTGGAATTCAAACTGAATTCAAGTCATTGCAATATTCATCATGAATACTTGCAACACGTCAACATGAACATATGCATAAACTTATGTATCACATGTCATGTCATCAACATACTTCTCCCCCTTTGTCATCAACAAAAAGGAGAAGTACCACAATCAAGTGTTTGTGATATGGTTTAACTCATTGCATGAAAAACATATTATCAAGTTTTATCATCATGCAGTTTTGAAGCCAGAAAAATTTAGCAAATGTTACATCATGCTTCAAACATTCAAGCTATCAAGTTTTAGATATGCAAGTTTTGCAGCATACAAGATAGCACTTTTAGAACATGCAAGCTAGCAGCTTTGAGATGTTCAAGAAAGCAACTCTTGCTTCTTGAGATATGCAAATTTGTCAAGTTTTGCTAGATGTGCAAGTTAGCAAGATAACACATTTGCTTCTTTTGAGATAGCAACTTTTCGCTTCTCTTTAGACTACAAGCTAGCAATTTTTACGATATACAAGTTTCACAATATACAAGCTAGTAAAAACTTCGAAAGCAAATGCAAGATAACTTTCTTGTGTAGGCTCATGATTATTGCTTCCTATTGTAATGTGCAGGTTGCAAGTCTTGCTTCTTGAGATATTCAAGATAGTGATGTTCAAGAAGACAACTTTTGCTTCTTGAAATAAGCAAGTTAGCAATCTTTGCTACTTACGATAGGCAAGCTAGCAATCAAGTTTTTGCATCTTCTTGACTTGTGCAAGCTAGCTATCTCCCCCTTTGTTATTGTCAAAAAGAAAGGAAGAATACAGTTTTGTAGTTCTTTTTCCTTTTACAATGATTTCAAAATCATGACAAAGGATGAATAATTAAGTTATGAATGTCAAGACAATTTTTCATCATGAATATTTTATCATTGCATGCATCATTATCATAAGTTGAAGTATTACATGCATAATATCATATCATCATTCATAATTACATTAATGTGTAACTTAGCACTCATAGCTTTTTAAATCATGATTTACATCATATGCAATACATCACATCATAATTAGAAGGCACAAGTATTGCATGCATAATTGCAAATCATAAGTGTTTCATATCATGATGGTATCAATTTTGTCAAATTATATCCTACCATGCATGATCAATACTTCTCCCCATTTTATCATTGAAAACAAGAAGGAAGTAGGGAAGAGCATAAAAGTGTAAATTATTTCGATCATTTCAAGGCATTTATAGAATTTTTGAAACATAGGAGAATGATTAATTTAAGCATGCAATGTTTCAATCCAATTCAAGTCATGAATACCAATACTTTCATATTGTGAGTATCAATTCATGAATACCAAAAGATATTATTTGTGATTTCAATTTTGCAAGATCATGATTATGATTTAGACATAACTTATTCAACTCAAATCGTCAACTTGAAACTCATAATCAAGTCATTAAAATTAATTTCGAGATTCACAAAATATCATGAAATCAAAAGACAAGTTGCATTTCATTTGAAGAACTCCTTTTTGATAAATGTAGGGAGCATAATGAACGATCTTGATTTATAAAGAGCTTCATGTTATAATTATCAAGATCATGATTTTAATAATTATTCTCTTTAGCAAAGAATCACAAAAGCACTTTATTTTTGCATAAGAATTCTCATTGTATTATGATTTATAAATTCTTTTTCTGCACATGAATCATAGGAGATATGTATGTGAAACAAATTTTTGCAAGCAAAGACACTATCATTCATATTTCAAGATGGAATTTATAAGCAGGAATCATTTCATCAAATCCATTTTAGAAAAATATTTTTCATAAGTGTATGAGAAAATCCGATTGTTAGGATACCAATTGTTAAGTGAATCCGAAAATGAAATTAGTACTTTCATGCATTCGGATAAGATTTTGCTATAGATTTTCAAGTTCAATTATGAAGATAAAACATGCTCATGATCATAAAAATTTATGTATCCAAAACATATAATTTCCAACATGTTATAGTGTAAAATCATCATGGCAATTAAGTGATTTGAACATTGAATCAAGAATGTCCGAAAAATAATCTTAACACGTTCATGCATTCGAGCACATTTTTGCCATAGTTTTTCAAATATACTCATGAGAATAACACATGCTTATCATCGACTTAAAACCTCATGCATAAAATTGTTAATCAAAATATTTAATTTCATCATTATGCATTTCTTCAAATCAAACATGATCTTTAATTAAAGTCGAGAAATAACAATGGAAATCAACGTAATACACATTTTTACTTCTTAACCATGATTTCATATTTTCAATCAAGATCATTTTATTTATTTATTATAGAATATGCAATATTATCATTTTCGAAATTACTAGCATGATCATGTAATTTTCAAGAAAATTAATTCTAAACTAAAAAGAAAATACATCATGAAAGCGTCAAGTAATTTCAAAATAAATCAAAGGCATTCTAATTACCTCAACGTCGTAGGCTGTTAAGGCGTAGTTTGCCACCTCGCTTTTGTTGATTTTTTCTTCGTCTTCGGAGGAGCTCGATTCATCCCAATTTTTGTTCTTCTTCTTGCGTTTAAAGCAAGTAGTTCCATTCTTTTTGCTTTTTAATTTTCGTTTCATTTGTAGTTTAAGTTCACCATCACTTGAGCTTATGCTCGAGTGGTCTTCAAATGTTCTATGTCCCAAATCCTTCCTGTTCTTTGGAAGGTTGTTTTGTTCATCATTGTCCTCATCACTTGAGTTATCGCTCAAGTGACATTCATTTGTCCAGAGTTCCAAATCCTTCCTGTTCTTTGGAAGGTGATTTTCAAGTTCTTTACGTGCATTGCACGTCATTTCATATGTGATCAATGAACCAATTAGTTCTTCAAGTGGAAATTGGTTCAAGTTTTTCGATTCTTGAATAGCAGTTACTTTTGAATCCCAAGTTTTAGAAAGTGAGCGCAAAACTTTGTTAACGAGTTCAAAATCCGAAAAGCTTTTACCAAGTGATTTTAAACCATTGACGACATCCGTAAAACGGGTGTACATGTCAACAACGGTTTCGCTTGGTTTCATATGAAAAAGCTCGAAATCATGCAGTAAAATATTAACTTTCGAGTCTTTGACTCTACTAGTTCCCTCGTGCGTGATTTCAAGAGTGCGCCAAATATCGAAAGCCGTTTCGCACAAAGAAACCCGATTGAACTCATTTTTGTCCAAAGCGCAAAATAAGGCATTCATAGCCTTTGCGTTTAAAGAGAAATACTTCTTCTCCAAATCCGACCATTCGTTCGTCGGTTTAGAGGGAAGTTGAAAGCTGTTTTCAACGATATTCCATAAATCCAGATTTAGAGAAATAAAAAAAAACTCTCATTCGAGTTTTCCAATAAGTATAGTCCAATCCGTTAAAGAACGGTGGACGAAAGACCGAAAAGCCCTCTTGAAGAGCCATTTCTCTCGGGTGTAAATCCGAAATGAGAAATACCCCGCTCTGATACCAATTGTTAGGATCGAGAGCACTAAGAGGGGGGGGGTGAATTAGTGCAGCGGAAATCTTACAGCGATTAAAAACCAAAAGCTGCGTTCGTTCAATAAAAACTATTATGATGCAAAAGCTAATTCTCAGTTTGTATCTAAGTGCAGTTTGCGTCTAAGCGCAGATTGCGTCTAAGCGCAGTTTGCGTCTAAACACAGTTTGCATCTAAGCGCAGTTTGCGTCTAAGCGCAGTTTGCGTCTAAACTCAGATTTACGTCTAAACGTAATTTTACGTCTAAACGCAGATTTACGTCTAAACGCAGTTTTACGTCTAAACGCAGATTTACTTCTAAACTCAGATTTACGTCTAAACTTTGAAACTCGTTTGTATACTCGCAGAAGACAGTATGCAGTTGAAATCAAGACGTAAACGTGAACTGAGAACTGATGATTGTGAGAGGAAAGCCGATTTACGTCTAAATGCAGTTTTACGTCTAAATGTTGAAACTCGTTCGTAAAATTGTAGAGGACAGTTTGCAGTTATCAATAGGATCAAAATGTAAGTGTAAACTGCAAAGAAACTCTTTCGTAAAATCACGGAAGACAGTTCTGCAGAATCAAACGTAAACGTAAACTGTAATTTACGAAAATACGAATTTACGTCTGAATGCAGATTCGGAAAGATCAGCGGTTAGAAACTTGTTCGTGAAAGCGCAGAGAGCAGAAGCAATGTAGGAGGTTTGCAGTAATGATTAAGTGCTCAAAGATAAACGCAAACCAGAGATTTATAGTGGTTCGGTCAGTCTTGACCTACTCCACTCTTGGCTTCCTCCACCGACGAGGTCACCGACGTCAACTAGGAGCCTTCCTTCAATGGGCGAAGGCCAACTGCCCTTTTACAGTTTCTTCTCCTTTTGACAGGCTTAGGAGACAACCTTTACAGATCCTTTCTCTCCTCTCTTTACAACTCAGAATTTGAAGAACAGAAAGAAGAGAACTTTAGGATTTTTCACAAGTTTGAGCTCTTAGAATCACAGAGAAGATCAAAAATTCGGTATGGATCTGTGTCTTCTCAGTGCTGAATGGGTGGGGTATTTATAGGCCCCAACCCATTCAAATTTCGAGCTCAAAACTATCAAATCCCGGAATTCCGGGATCAGGCGGTTGCACCTCCTGACTAGAGAGGTTGCACCGCCTAGCAGAGCTCGAAGTCTGAGCTCAGGCGGTTGCACCTCCTGACTGGAGAGGTTGCACCGCCTGGCAGAGCTCGAAGACTGAGCTCAGGCGAATGCACCTTCTCTGTCAGAGGTGGTTGCGCCTCTCTGCCAGAGCTCGAAGACCGAGCTCAGGCGGTGCATCTCCTGATAAGAGAGGTTTCACCTCTCTGCCAGAGGTGGTTGCACCTCTCTGCCAGAGCTCGAAGACCGAGCTTAGGTGGTGCATCTCCTGGCCAGAGAGGTCGTACTTCTCTTCCAGAGCTCGAAGACTGAGCTCGGTGAATGCATCACCAGGCAGAGCTCGAAACTTGAGCTCAGGCGGTTCTACCGCTTGACAGAGGAGGTTGCACCGCCCAGTCTCGCTTGGAGACTGAGTCCTGGGCGGTTGCACCTCTTGGCTGGGGTGGTTGCACCGCCCAGTCTCGCTGGGAGACTTAGCCTGGGCGGTGCTACCTCCCTGCCTGGGCGGTTGCACCTCCCTCAGCTACTTGGGTTCGAATGGGTTGAACCATTCGACCCAACTTGAGTTCTACAGGGGCCCAATTGCCCCAGGATTAAGCTAATGGGATCACCTCCCATTTCTAACTTAATCACCGTGCTAACTACGATTAAATCTAAGACAATTTCTGCAGCTTTGCTTCGGTGCGTCAATCGCTTCTTCCGGCGAGTTTCCGGCGAACTTCCGTCGATCATCCGATGAACCCTCGGTGATGCTTCTGCGGACTTCCGGCAAACTCCTGGACTTTGCGACGATCCACTTGGCGAGTTCCGACGAGCTTCGCTTGGCAAGCTTCTGGACTTCTCGGATCTGTTCTCGCAGAACCTCCGACGACCGTCCGTACTTCCGTCGAACTCTCGAACTCCCAACGTGATCATGAACTTGACTCCGGCGCAACTCCTGCTGCTTGTCTATATTTCATCGTAGTTAATCCTGCACACTTAAAACAAAACTTCGATCGAGACAATTAATTCTAAGCAATTAACCAAGTTGTCCGACATGTCATTGGTCCCTCGACGCTTCGTCTGATTCTTCGGCGCATCGTCCTCTCCTGCGGCCTATTGCCCAATCGGCCAGTTGACTCCGCAACTCCGATATCCTTGGTGCAATACCTGCTCTTCTTGGCCCGATGCCCAAGTCCACAGCCCGAAGCCTTCTGTCGATACGTCGACCGATCCACCAGCTCGACGTCCAATCTTCTGACATGTTCCTCCGGCACAACATGATTTTTCTGCTTTAATTGTCTCATCCTGATCAAAGCATCCTACGTCACTCAAAACGCAGATTAAATCATAAACATATATCAAGTAGTTTCATCATCAAAATACGAGATTCAACATTTCTAAGTTCTTATCTTTCTGAATCTGCATTCAGACGTAAAATCGGTGTTTTCGTACGATCTTTACATTGCAGTTTACGTTTACGTTTTGATTCTATTTATAACTGCAAACTGTCTTCTGCGCTTTTACGAACGAGTTTCTAAGTTCAGATCTTTTCGTAAAACTACGTTTAGACGCAAACTGCGTCTGGACGTAAAACTGCGTTTAGACGTAAACTGCGCAAACTGTGTTTAGACGTAAAACTGTGTTTTAGACGTAAACTGCGCAAATTGTGTTTAGACGTAAAACTGTGTTTTGGACGTGAACTACTTTTAAACGTAAAACTACGTTTAGACGTAAAATTACGTTTAGACGCAAATTGCGTTTAGACGTAAAACTACGTTTAGACGTAAAACTGGGTTTAGACGTAAAACTGGGTTTAGACGTAAAACTGCGTTTAGACGCAAACTGCATTTAGACGCAAATTGCATCTAGACGTAAACTGTGTTTAGACGTAAACTGCGCTCAATCTTAAGTAATATTAGAATCGGCTTTTACATCGAAATCGTGTTTATAGAACGAACGCAGCTTTCGTTTTTAATCGCTGAAAGATTTCTGCTGCACTAATTCACCCCCCCCCCCTCTTAGTGCTCTCGATCCTAACAAGAAGTAGACAATCAACCCGAGGGAGTCTCCGACCTTGAAGCCCGAGCCCAAGTCCGACCTCGTCAGACTACGACTCTCGCTGATCAAACGCTAACAAGAGTGATCTTACACACCCGAGACTGAACCGAGTCATGCCAACTCACTTTGCCACGATGTGAATGATAGAAATGAATTTCCATAACTCATTCATCATCCAAAGATGGATGAGGATAAGTAAACTACTAAAATAGATTTAATTTTTTATATCTTTCTTTATTTAAATTTGTTCTTTATTCTTAAAATGTTTATAGGCCATGGGTATATTTGTTTGTCATCTCATGTATATATTTTTTTATTTTAATATTAATTATGAATAAAAAAGTTTTTTAAAATGGAGAAAAGGAGAGAAAAATAAAAGAAGAAAATACTTTCAAATGGAATCCGATGAATTCGTATATTTATTTAAGAATTTATAACAATATTTATTATTATTATTATTATTTATTATATATGGGTGAGTAGTACAAAATAAGAGATTTTTCCAAACCATATGTGTCGGTGTTAAACCTGATTCAAATAAAATCCTTAAAGGTCGAGTTTAACTAAATTAGTTTTCGGTTTGGCTCTATTAAAATAAGATATATTTGAACCAAAATTAATTTGGACCTTTCAAAATTAGATTCAATTTATAATTAAAAAAAATATATCAAATAAATTGATTATATTTAATTAAATCAAATCAAAATCTTGGACTAATTAGACTAGCATGATAAAAATTTTATAATTAGATCCACATCATTTATGAAATTATGACATTAGAATCAGGCCAAATTAAACTTTTGAACCGATTTAATTAATTTGTTTGAACAAGATTAAAATAGTAAACTCAGTTCGAATAATGTTTTTTAAAATTAAAATCAATTCAATTCAAATCGATTAATCGAATTTAAGAATAAAACCTTCCAAACGAGATCATTTATAGTCTTCAAAATCGAATCAAATTAATTTAAAACAAATTGATTTTTTTTATTCGAATTGAATACCCCTAATTATAGGATTATTTTCTATTATATATATATATAGTATAAAAAAAATTAATGGAGGAATTATACTATTTCCAAATTATATTCCATAATATATATATATATATATTTATTTATATTATATACCATAAAATGGTTTCACCTATCTTCTGCATCGCCTGCTCGTCCGTTAACACCACGCTGACTACTACTTAGAGCGGCGTCTTCGATTGCCCCATACCCGTCGCCTGGCGTCACAGGGTGACCGGGCGCAGTGTGGGGCCCCAGTGGCCGATCCAATCATACGATATAGAGACGGTGAGCGGATTCATTAAGAACTCTGTTCTCTCTCCCCTCCTGTCGCCCAGAAATCCCCAATCTCCGCCTTTAATTCTTCCCATAGATCCAGGTAAAACCCAGTCCTAATCCTAACTCGTCCGATGAACATTCTTTCTTCTCCTCTGCAAACGAAGCAAGGAATCTATCAATCTATCTATATAGATACACATTTTTGGGCGCTACTTTTGATGAAGAGTAATTTTGTTGGGTTTTGATATTATCTTGATTTTACCAACAAATCTTAATGGCTTTCACTGCAAACCCCTCTTTTTTTCCCCTCCTTATATTGTTCCCTAATGTTTCGTGCTTCCAGTTCTTTCCCCTTGTGCGGCGGCGACGGTAGTCTAGTGGTACGGGTGTTCGATTTTAGGTCAGTTGATCCTCTTCGATCGTGGATTGGGGTTTTGCTTGTATTGGGGGTATTAAGGTTTTTGTCATTTTTGGTGTGTTTTGGTGGTGTTTATTTTGTTTGCGGGAAGTGGATTGACTTTCTTGTTTTAGCGTTGATTAAGAGCAGCCGGGGCGCCATCCATGGCGGAATTGATCGGGCCTCGTGTTTACAGCTGCAGCAATTGCCGAAACCACGTCTGCCTTCACGATGATATCATATCCAAAGCATTTCAGGTGAAGCTCTTGTAGCCTATTTCTTCATATATTCCTTGATTTCTTCAGGTATTCCTGCATGCATTTTTGTAGCCTATCTGTTGTGTTTTGAGTTGATGTTGATGATTGTCAAAAGTTCTTTTTGTCTTACGCAATAGTTTATATCGATGGAAGTTGTCCTTCCAGTGAAAACTTGGTGTTCATTTTAGAACATTCTTTGCTGATTTAGGAGATTCATGATAGTATGTTGTTAAAGTTAACATCTTGCTATGATCAAAGGAGGCGACAATTTGGTCAATTGATTTTGTGATCTTTATTCTACATTGCCTTGATCGGCACAGGGGAGAAACGGGCGTGCCTTTCTGTTTTCTCATGCCATGAATGTTGTCGTGGGGCCAAAGGAAGATAGGCAGCTGATGACAGGGCTGCATACGGTTGCCGACATTTACTGCCGTGATTGCCGTGAGGTGTTGGGATGGAAGTATGAAAGAGCTTATGAAGAGACACAGAAGTACAAAGAAGGGAAGTTCATATTTGAGAAACCCAAGATTGTCAAGGAGAACTGGTAGTAAAATTTCTAATGGATGCTGTGTTGGTGAAGCTTGTGTTGTGAGCTTCCTGTCAGTGTAACATTGTTGTCTGTGTGTTCTGAATCATCTGATAGAACCATCTGTTCTTGTGCATAAGGCAAATGTAAGTGAGAACTCATCCCAATTGTTGCATTCTTGCTTCTCTGTTTCTGTAAAGATTGCCTATTGGCAATTGTTTGATCTCTGTGAATATCAGACTATGGTATTGTGGATGTCGGTCCTACAACCATGAAATCGATTGCGTATTACTTGGGAACAACCGTAAGTGCCTTCTTTCGTTTATGCTTACATCTTTAAGGCATATTGTGTGATTTATTTTGCTGTGATCTACCTAACAGTGGGTTTTAACTGCTTAATCAGTCACCAATTCTAGTACATCATTTTCATTCCATGCATTATTTATCAAAAAGCATGCCTTGCTCTGAACAATAATAATTTAATCTGAGATGAGTTTCTTAAACTATTAGATGTCAATGGATCGAAGAAGACAACATCCTTACCCATGACAAAATCAGGCATAAACTTACCTTGTAAGAAGAAAAGACATGAAATGGTCTGAAGATTGATTTGACAAAATCAAAATGCTTACGAAAAAAATTCATCAAGATCTTGTTTTGTTAAGTTGCATTATTTGGTTTTAGTTCTTGACATTTGATGAAATTCTTTCAGCAGCTGTTGTTAAAGAACACCCCTTTCCAAAAGTTATCGGCCTCCCTCCTTGTTTGGTTCTACACTACAGTATAGGCTAAATGTTTCTGCAAAGCAATGGCTATCTCATAGTCTATTTCATGCATTTAGAAAACCAAAAAGTTTACTTATTTGATAATTATGGGGATGGGAGCCTTCCCATTTATTTCTTTTTATTTTTTCTGATTATACTCCTGCTAGAATACTTTACTAGGCCTGTCACTGCTTAACAAGTTGTTGTTTAAATATCAGGGATATCTCAGTTCTGATGGTTATTGATTGTTAGTTTCAATTTAGTTTTTCAAGATTACCCCAGCTCTAGCATGGCTAGCAATTTGACACTCTTCTGGTGAAGGTTCTGATGACATTCTTACTTTTCACAATTTTTCCTCAAAAGATAATCCGAAAGAAAAGCAAGAAAGTCCAATTAGCAATGTTTAAGATTGTAAAGTTGTGGCCCTGCAAGTTCATCTTCTTGCACTCATTTATGTTCCAGACAATATAGTATATCTCATGCTACATTTTGGATTTAGTGTCTGTCTCAGTTGGGAAAATTATAATGAACTGATGTCATTTTTGCATTCTCCAAATGAACCCCTTGGTGAGATGTAAAATTCCTTTAGTGGATTGGTTTATTGTGTCCATTTACATGTTATGTTTGTGTGCTTATATTGTATATCTGAGTAGTTTTAACTTTTAACCAAGGTGATGTATTGCCATTCTGATTCCTAAGGTTGTTGCCTCCCTCTTTTTACATGTTTATGTGTTCTACTTTTACTTCCACAAGCCCGAAAGATGCTTAAGAGTTGAGTTGAGATTTTTGGTGGTCATGAATAAGAGGCATTAGTTGCATTGGCAGCTATGCTACTGTGCTAGAGGATATTTGTTTCAGGAAAAATAAGCTATATAAAATTTCTCCCTATAAATAAATCTCGTTTGTCTCCAGGATTAGCTAACTTGATCCCCTTGGATGGTTCTGAATTCACTTCGATCTGCAGTCTCAAGAACTTCCTCAGTTATATATAACTCTAGAACATATTATTATGTGTGTGGCATGCTGTATTCCTCCATGAGCTAATGACTGCTATCAGGAGTATGTATGTTTTCAATATGGTCTGATGAGAAAAATATTGCTTCCATCTCACATTGGCTCATGTCCTTCATCTTTTGTGGTGCTTGCTTCTTCTAGTTTCTGTGGTGATGATGACAGTTCTGTATCTAATCCAGAATGGGTTTCAGACAAATAATGTTTTCCTAACCTGGATTTCTTACGATAATATGGTGTTAAATGCTGTGGAATTTCTGTATTTAAAGCCTTTCTACTTCTCCTCATTATTGTTGCTACTATTTGTGCTTAGTAGAATGGTCTAAAATTTTATATAGTTTGGCAACATAAGCCTAAGCCTTAGGGACACAATCTATCATCATTTAATATATAAAACATATATGAAAAATGACATAAGCTGGTGTCGTGGTGTAGTTGGTTATCACGTCAGTCTAACACACTGAAGGTCTCCGGTTCGAGTCCGGGCGACGCCATTGGTTGGTTTTAGTTTCTCTGTTAGTAGTTTTTTCCCCCTCATTTTTCTAGGAAGATCCAGTTATACATTGGAATATGTTCAAGGGATTTATAAATATTATGAATATGTTCATCTAATAGCTCTACTTCAGTAGATCGGTAAGCTTGACTCTCGACTTGATACGAAAATGTTAGGAAGTCTAACCCAAGAAATATTATGAATATGTTCAGCTTTGACTCTCGACTTGATACGAAAATATTACGAAGTCAAACCCAAGAAATATTATGAATATGTTCATCTAATAGCTCTACTTCATTAGATCGGGAGGTATAAGATGATGATTGGGTTCCCTCATAGAATATTACATGACATATTATCTCTTTATAATGAAATATAGGAAACCTAAGAGCGAATGGTGTCGTGGTGTAGTTGGTTATCACGTCAGTCTCACACACTGAAGGTCTCCGGTTCGAGGCTGGGCGACGCCAATGATAGGGTTTAGTTTTTCTGTTGTAATTTTTTTTCCTCGAAACATCTGGTTATAAATTATGGAACATATTCAAAGGATTTATAAATATTATGAATATTTTCATTTAATAGTTCTACCTTAGGAGGTCGGAAAGCTTGGCTTGATCTCAGCCAATATGCAGCCCTCCTTGATAATGAGATGATCACGGTCTTTCAAATAATATGAGATGTATGATGGACTCGATATGCCACTAGGTCGAAAATAGATCAAAGATGTATGAACTCAATATACCGGATGAACCATATGCCACATTTCAAACTCATTTGGTAAGAGTCTCGAATAATATTCTTCGGAACTCTTGCCAAAGGAGTTCGAAATGTGGCATATGATTCATCTGATACATTGAGCTCATGATTCTTTGATCCATTTTCGACCTAGTGTCATATCTAGTCCATCGTACACCTCGTATTGCCCGGAATGTTCGTCTTGGATCACCTCCTAAATGATGACCTTCGTCTTCTCCTTCAACCCTATACACCATGTGACAATTATGTGTCGAATAATGATTAGCTAACGACGTGCTCTCCCCCCCCCCCCCCCTCACAAAAAAATATTATTCGAGACTCTTACCAAATAATGAATCATATACCACATTTCTAACTCCTTTGGCAAGAGTTCCGAAGAATATTTTTTGATGAAAGAGGGAGAGTACGTCGTTAACTAATCATTATTCGACACATAACCATCATATGATGTCCAGGGTTGAAGGAGAAGACGAAAGTCACCATTTATGAGGTGATCCAAGACGGACATTTCGGATAATACGAGGTGTCCGATGGACTAGATGTGCCACTATATCTAAAATGGATCAAAGAAGCATGAGCTCAATATACCGGATGAATAATATACCACATTTCGAACCCCTTTGGCAAGAGTCCCGAAGAATATTTTTTGGTGGGGGGGGGGGGGGGGAGAGAGTATGTCGTTAGTTAATCATTATTCGACACATAACCGTCATATGATGTTTAGGGTTGAAGGAGAAGACGAAGGTCACCTTTTACCCATTTGCCAATGTGAGCAAGGACCCAAGGAAAACAGTTATAGATTGCTCCTCCCTCTTTTGTGACCCATCTGAATAATAAACCAAGAAGAGGTTATTGAAGACGATTACAAACTGCTTTCCCGTAGAATATTTCATGAAATATTCTATCTCTTTATAACAAGATATAAAAGCTTATATCAAACACAATAAAAAAAAAAAAAGGAAAAGAGGACTTATCTATTTCAAACATTCACATCCATAGATTATTAAAAAATTTCCGCGCAATTAAGTGCAAGCCTATTTATTTCCAGCAATCATTCGTTGGAAATCTCTGACCTCCAATCATTTGTAAGGAGCGGTGGGCCGAAGTCCAAATCAATTTAATTTAGCTTGAATCGAACCCGAATTGATTGATTGGGTTCGACGAAGCCAGATTCCCCTGACACACTCCATCGCCCTTCTCCTTTCTCCCTTTAACCTAATCCTCGTCTTCCTCGGCTTCCTTGCGCGCATGCAATCCGGCGGCCGGCGTTCGTGGGTAAGTCGGGCGGGCCTCCGACGTGCATCCCCTCTCTCAGACGGAGGTACCTTCTTTCATCTCCCCGTCGCTCCTTCTGCGTTTCTCCTTCCCTCTCCCCCTCTGGCGGTGTGACCCCGACGTCCGGCTGTATAGCCCTTCTCCCCAGCGAGCCGCCGTATCTCCCCTTCTTCTTCTTTCCCTCTCTGCTTCTCCCCTGCTCTCAGCCAGCCTCCCCCTCCCACCGACGCACTCTTCTCTTCATGCTTCTTTCGCTCGCCGACAGCCCCCATCTGCCATCCAGCCTGCAGCCCCCTCTCTGATTCTGTCAGCTGCCTTCAACTGCCTTCCTCCACGTTCAGTCGATCTCCTCCTGTTCTCAGTCCCCTCCCCGTACCTAATTACACTAAATTCTTATTAATAATAGTTCATGCAATGTGTTGCTTATTGAATTTGTTACTGATTGGTTCTTGAATTGTCACTGCTAGAATTCTTGCCAAAATTCCTGGACTTGTGATGTTAATTTTATTTTATTTTATGTTTTATTATTATATTTGGGCAATATAATACCTCGATGCCTTATAGATGATTAAGGGAATGAATGTTTTAGTGGTGATATCTTCATCATTGTCTATATCCTTAATTATATTTTTTAATTTTTATACTGATGAGCACCTCACTTTGCTCTGAGTGAGGGCCTAAGCATCTCGGGCATTTTGGAGCCTTAGTGCATTTTAGCTCGCTTAAGCGAGCGCCTATGCCGCCTTTGACAACACTGGCTAAGACTCTAGAATAATTGGAGGCACTCTGAATGCTCCCTTTATAGCAAGTTTTGATGCTGCTGCCTATGGTTCTCTTGAATACCTCTGGCTGACTCTTACTCATCTTGATACATTGTTGGAAACCTCAAGAGCAGTGACATGCCCACTCTTGGACCGGATGGCCCTGGTTCTCTTGCCTTGCTACTCGGTCCTAGTGGAATCCCGAAAGGGGTCAAATCCCCCAATCAAATCTGTCTCCTTTCTCTCCTTAGAGTTTCTTCTTCTGATACTCATTTATGGTTGCTCCAATTTAGATGAACCCTTGTTTACCAAGGCTGAGTGATGATCAGTCATGGGTTCCTCGGTGGGACACTATTCACACATAACAACCCAAACGACCTATCCTCCATCCCCCCCCCCCCCCCTCCTCCCAAAGATCAGTGTTCTTGAGGCATGCATAAGTGACATGAAAATATGTTCAGTACTTCCATTTTTCACAAAGAGTGTGGGAATAGCGGGACAAAATTAGAAAAAGTAAATAAGGTAATGTGGTTACAGTTCATGTCTTGTTTTTGTTGAAAAAAATGAGAGCTACTGTAAAGATAATATGTACTAACTACAGGTAAAAAAAAAACAATTTAGCTAAGATTGTTATTTTCAAATGAATAATTGATATATTACTCCTGAAGTTTGTCAATTGTTGATTAATTCTTGATGTTGATTCAGTGGATAATCTCTATTAGAATATTCATCTGTGTATGACTAGAAAAATTCCAACACATGTCTCTAGCTTGGAGGAAGTTGCTCATGTCCTTAAGGTACCAACAGAGGTTTCTATCAACCATGTTCTATGATTTATTTTTGCTCCAATAACTTCTAACAAGGAAAATCTTAATTTTACAGTACCTTGTTTTGGCAAAAGAAAGCTCTCTATAACAGGCCAGTGATCAGACTCGTCATAAACAATACATGGTTCCAAAAGTTCCTGTGTTAGACGAAAAATGGTGGGGGTTGAATAGGCTTCAACTGTTGGTGATTTATGTGGAAATATGTCTTCTTGCACAAGATATTCTACTTCAGTGTATCTGTCAAAAAATTCTCATAGTTCATTATGATGATTGATTATATGTTAATCATATCTTGCAAGACTTTGTGTGCTACATATATTTAGTTATGTGCATATCTCTAGCCACATAATACCGTACCACTAAATGATGATTAAATTTTGGATAGGTGCATGATACACGAGTACACTTCTGATGCTTTTACACAAAAGTTGGAGCATGCACACAAGATACATATTAAATATGGAAAAGCTGGGAGCTGGCCAATTGAGAATAGGGAATGCTGGTGTCAACATCCAAGGGTATGACTTTGCCGACATTTCTAAACATGGTAGATGTTCTCTGTGTATAAGTGGTTCTAGTTGTTTTCATGCTCAATGTGTCTTATCAATTGTGCATTCAGTGTAATCTGTTTTCTTCGAATATGTCTGGTAATAGTATTTGACTAGTTTATTTAATTGAGGGTATTGTTCATCCTGATAAAAAAGACACCATGTCTTACTAATTGGTCATGTTCGATTCAAAATTTTGCAAATGGTAGACAAAGATAGCCTTGAAACTCTAAATAAGTACTGGTTCCATTGATGATTACTCAAAGAAATAGAAAAGTCCTATTATGTGTCTGTATGTCCAAGGTCTGCAAAGCCTTGTGCTGACCAGCATTGACCTAAAACATGTCATTGGCACAGACCAGAAGGTGTGCCAAAAGGACGGAGAAGAAAAAAGGACTTATTTTTATATTTGAACCACTGGTTTAAATCATTTTATACTAATCATGGATCTAAACGATGGGATTGAATGTCCTGTTCAAGATCAAAAGTTATATGGTTAGTGTACCTAAACTTTGTTAGAGGGAAAAGAAAGATAGCGGCTGCCGGCATTTTGACGTGGATTTCATTTACATAGTAACAGTATAGTTTGATTTGAGTAGGCTTTTGTTAAACCATAGTTATTAAAATCTGAACGTTTTTGACCTCATTACAGACCTATAGCATCTCTGCAGTTCATAAGGAAAGCATGAATCTAAACAGATTATATTTGTGCAAATGGAACAAGCCTGCTCTGCTAAGACTCGTGGCTTTGGTGACCGGACAACAAGTGATGTCACTGTTTGCTTGAGGAACAGAGATGGTAGGCCAGAGTGGTTCCACTGCCACTCAAACATTTTGAGGAGAGAGAGCAAATATTTTGCAGATCGGCTCCTTGAGAACCGTCCTGCTTCTCCGAGTCATGATACGGGTAATTGCATTGAAGTTCACTGCACAGGAAACGAGTATGACAATTATGTTAAGGTCTTAAAGCTACTTTATCTCTCAGAAGAGTCAGTTCTAGACTCATGGGATTCTGTTAAATCTGCCATTGGTGTTCTTCGAGTTTCAGTTTCTCTTCAATGTAGATCAATCATCCAGAGCTGCATCCTGTACTTGGAGGCTGTACCTTGGGAGGAAGACGAAGAGGAAGAGATCATAAAAGTGGCCTCTAGCCTAGGCCCTGAAGCTCAACCACTTTTAGCTCGGATAAAACCTGTCAGTACAAATGACACTAAGAATGTATTCCTGTCAGCTGTTCGTTTTGCTATGTCCGTCACAAGTCCTGTTCCTCCATTCACGGATGAACTGAAGACTTCTGCCCAGGAACAAGTCGAGTACATGCTTCTGGAGGATGAAGATGCTCCTCTGGTTGCAGTGGATGAGGATGTGAAATCTGAGGTCAGTACAGGCCTAGCCAGGATGTTTACGACATTGGAGACAGCACTGAATATGCTCGCCTCAGATGTTGATCAGTCGCTCGAGGCAGGTGAACACCAACTCTTGCAGAGCCTATCAGATCTTGAGTGGATGTGTAACATAATTCCGAAGATGGAAATGATGAAGGAATTTGTCTTCGGTTGGGCTCATGTCTCTGATCACATCCTGGCAGTCATTCAAGATGAGAAGTACAGCTCCAGCTTGTGGTCCGTCAAAGCAAAGTCGATAGAAGTAACTGGAAAAGCTTTGGATGCTATCGGCTATGGCAGCGTCATTCTTCCAGCACCATTCAGAGTCCACTTCTTGAGAACATGGCTCCCTTACATCAGGAAGATGAAGCCTTTACTGGATTTGAAGAGCATGGAGGACGAATCATTTCCCTATAAGATGGATGGCGATTTGTGCCAGAACGTAGAAGGTGCGATCACATCTCTTGTGCTTGCTTTGCCGTCGAATGATCAAGCGGAGATATTCACAGATTGGATGAAAAAAACTGAGCAGTTGAGTTATCCTGATTTGAGTGAGGCATTCGAAGTGTGGTGTTACAGGACCAAAGCTGCAAAGAGGAGGTTGATGGCCAGCCTAAATGAAGCCGGCAATCCTGTGGTCAGCCTCCGATGATCTCATTTTTGTATGTCGTAACAGAGACACTATTCCTTTTCATTCCTATGGCTCAAGGTTTCTACTGTTGTTAGTAATGTTTCAAGGGAGATGAACCTGTTTGACCCATTTATACATTCTAGGGCATGTTATGGTCAACCGTTGACTTTGCAAAAGGATGTGCTTTTGAGTAACGACAGTAAAATCGAGCTCAGGGTGGAAGAATCTCGATATACACACGATTGCATCAAAGAAGTCCTTTGAGTTTTTACTGGAAGATGTCTCATAATTATAGTTTCCTATGATATCGTAATTCTGTAAATACCTCTTGTCATCATCCATCCATGACCCAATGCCTTTGCTTTGTTGCCTATGTCGCTGACCACTCTTTCCCTTACTCATCTCGTCCTCGGGGTCTATCAATTTTCGTCCCAATGGTATCTTCGTGGAGCATCGTCTCACACTCTCTTACCTTGCCTCGGTCTCACCCCCATTTCTCTTCTCAAGAATGCGATAGATGGAGGGCAAGGTAAGGGTGTTCAAGCGATTGTCTACAACAAGGAGATTGCTGGTTGATGGTCTAATGGATGGAGAAGGATAAAACAACAACAAGGGATATATATAGGATTAAAAGAAATAAAGGACGCTCATTATCTGAGAATATATATATATATATATATATATATATATATATATATATATATATATATATAAAATAATAATAATAATAATAATAATAATAATTACTAATGGAACAAGATAGGCCCATAAACTTGTTACATGGGCCTGCGCTTGGTAGTAATATCGCATTTAGTTACCCGCCACAGTGACCGGGAAATCTTCGCGCCAAATCCGACCCCTGATGCCGCGAGTGCGCGCGAAAACGTTCGTCCCCGCCGTTTTTATAGCTCCAGCTACAACAGCCGCGACGGTTCCTTTTTTTCTCACCTATCTCCCCTCTTCCCTTCCCTTCTGCCATCCTCTCTCTCTCTCATGGCCCCTAAGACCCCCTTCAGGAGGCGGACCAATGCGCCCTCCAGCTCCAGCCTCTCCTCTGCCGTCCTCGACGCCATCCGGTGCGAGGAGTGCGGCTCCGGGGAGTCCGCCGACAAGCTCCTCCTCTGTGACAGGTGCGACCGAGGGTTCCACCTCTTCTGCCTCCGCCCCATTCTCGCATGTGTCCCCAAGGGCCTCTGGTTCTGCCCCCCTTGCTCCGCCGAAAAGAGGCCCAAGAGTATGTCGACCCTCGATCCGATCCTTCGCCCCCTCCCTCTCCTTTCTTCATGGATCTGCGGGTTTGGTTGCAGGGTTTCCGCTAATCCAGACAAGGATCATAGATTTCTTCCGGATACAGCGGTCGTCGGGGCTAGAGAAGCTGGAATGCCGGAAAAGGAAGAAGAGGAGCGGAGGGCTGGTGGTGGCGAAGAAGAAAAGGAAGCTCCTACCTTTCAACCCGATCGAAGACCCCGATAGAAGGCTGGAGCAGATGGCGTCGCTGGCCACGGCCTTGACAGCCACCGGCGCCGTGTTCAGCAACGAGCTCACCTACCGACCGGGCATGGCGCCGAGGTCGGCCAATCGCGCGGCCAATGAGAACGGAGGGATGCAGGTGAGGAATTCATCCGATTTCTCTCCGATTCCACTCCTTTGAGCGCTCTGATCTCCAACCATATCTGTAGGTGCTGTCCAAGGAGGACGTAGAGACGCTGAACCTGTGCAAGCGGATGATGGAAAGGGGCGAATGGCCACCGCTGATGGTCGTCCACGACCCACTCGAAGGGTCAGCATCTCCCTCCCCCTTCCTCCAATTCAATCCCAAACTGGAACTCACCATCGCATCTGAACAGGTTCACAGTGGAGGCGGACAGGTTCATCCGAGACCTAACCATCGTGACCGAGTATGTGGGCGACGTCGATTACCTCAAGAACAGGGAGCACGACGACGGCGACAGTATGATGACTCTGCTCTCGGCGACGAACGCTGCGAGGAGCCTAGTCATATGCCCTGATCAGAGGAGCAACATCGCCCGGTTCATCAACGGCATCAACAACCACACAAGGTGAGGCCTTTCTTTCCCCTCTCCATCAGATCTCAAAACCCTAATCTGAGAAGAGGCTGAGGAATTAGGTGGTTCCAAGCAGGGAAGGGAAGAAGAAGCAGAACCTCAAGTGCGTCAGGTTCAGCGTCGACGGGGAGTGCCGAGTTCTGCTGGTCGCGAACAGAGACATATCGAGGGGGGAGCGACTGTACTACGACTACAATGGCAGCGAACAAGAATACCCAACCGAGCATTTTGTTTAGGAGTTGACTTTCTTTGGAAACCTCATGAAATGGTCAAACCATCAGCCAACGTTTTTGTTTTACATCATGGTCAAAGCATTTCGAGTATTAGCAAACAGTAAGGAGAAAAGATTTGCAATGTTGGGGATATTTTGTTTCAAATGGAGTTCTAATTGTAATGATGGACACATTTTGTTTCAAATGGAGTTGTTCTAATCTATGTTATGGATATGATTTGGGCTGATCAAACCAGAGTTGTAAGCTGGATTCCATTGGTTTATTGTGCAAATGTACATGCAAAGACAAATCATTACTAAGTTTAATATTAACTACTGTCACAACCCATGTGGAATCATAATGTTCTGAAAAGGAATTAATGTAGATTGAAATAACTTACAGTAACTAATAAAAATTAACTTTTGAAATTTAGGGGTATGCAAATTGAGCAAAAAAGAAATGATTTATGCAACAGTGAAAGTGATGCAATACCAAATCATATCATGTTTAATATTGTACATTGTACACATCCAATCTACTAATTAAATTAATTCATGATAGTACCTGCACAAAGTAAACACATTAAGAGCAAATTGGCATGAGAAGAACTCAATCCACCACCAAAATGGCATGACCAAATTGTGGGCTCATGAAACTGGATTTTATATTACAAGTGCAATTACAAAAGAAAAATGAAACTTATCTGCTCTCATAATTGCCAATGGTAGATAGCAACTCGATACCTTCCCATAGTTTCCGTGTATGCCAATTGTCGTGACAGAATTTTGATCTTAATTATCCTGAGTAGTTGAGTGAAAAGTGGAATAAGAATAAAAACTATAGCTTTGTGGAAATTGCAAACGACCATAATTACTCTCCACTGAATGCCAAAAACTTGCCTGGTTTGGCAGCAGTCTCAAAACTGGGTACAGTCTGAAGGTTGCCACTGTCAGACATGTAGAAGTAATTGTAGTTGATTCTAGTGACCAAGTCTGCCAGATGAGGGAAGTGCCCAACATTAAGCTTGAATGAGAGGATCTGCATACAATCATAATTCATGCAGTTCATGTCTCCAGGACATTTGTAAGCATCAACCAATGCTCAAAAAAATTTCAAACATGAAATCAGTCGAATGTCAAAAATTACCCGAAGAAGAAAGGCCACGCAATCATCAAACTGTTTCTCTATCCGATCTACTTCCATTTCACACCTTGCTTTGATAGCAGCAGCTGCTCCACCAGTGCTTAGTGTTTGCTGTATTGCATAGAAGTCAAGTGCCAATCCAAGAATGGTCTTAATTCGACTTGCTATCAGCGCCCACTGCACTTGCATGGCAATAAAAGAACATTGTGATCGTAAGCCTTTACAAAAGAGAAAGAAACCACTAGTCGATCAGAGTGAAGATAAGTGACTAAGAAGATTGTACAAGCTTATCAGAAGCCACAAAGCATTGGCGCTGAATGGACAGCAGGTAAGTGTCATGGACTTCTATAACTTCATCAAGAGAGCCAGCAGATGCCATACCATTGCAAAGTTCAGACCATGCGCTGTGCAATACCTGCGTCGGACAGGTTCAGTTTAACATCTGGGTTTCACTTCCACTATGACGCCAAGAAGATGAACAAGCTCTTATTTACCCGATCCATCACATACTGATGAAATGCATCGACAAAATGGAGGAGTTTCTGCTCCACTAACAAATGGTGCTTATAATTGTGTGTTGAGCTACCTCTGTCCTGCCAAATGTTTAAAATCTCAAAAAATATCAGAAAGTAAATGTATCATTAACATTCTTTCTTAAGTAATAATAGTTCATGGTTCTCAAGTGATGGTTACTAGTGGACTATGGCAGGAAAAGTATAACAGAGAAGCATTATTACCAATTTCAAGAAAAAATTCTAGTAGACAAACTTGAGATTAAACCAGCAGGTTCTAGCATTCACATTGATGCTATTGTGAGTACATGGAGATCTGAAACTTGCAATAGAACATAAGCTGCCACATATTAGATGATACAGTAAGAAATGCAAACTATGGCTTACAAAAAAGTGTCAATGAGAAAAAAGAGGTAATTATGTAGAAGAACACAAGCTGCAGGGATTTATGGCAACATAAATGAATGGAATATTTAGTAACTCTAGAGAACGATTTCTTACCTAAGGATTTAGAAAAGTCAGTCACATTCTTTCAGGAGGCTGTATACTTAGTGGAAAAAGAAACAGTACCGAGGATAGATTTCAGGTAACTAATTGCAAACCAACTACAGAATAGGAAAAACAAAATAATAGGTTATAAGGCAACATTTCGTGATGTTTATTCAATCGGTTTTCAACCAAGTGGAGAGAACTATCTGTTTTGTTTGCACATACTAACTCTCCTTTTTTAAATAATCTTGAGAAAAAAATTAATGATTTAGATGTTTAGTCAGAACAAGGAATAAAATCAAGTTGCACCTTCCACATCCACCTTCGAGCTTTATCAAGAACAAATTTTGCACGTTTGACCTTTAATAAGAAACCCATGACCTGTATCAAGCACAGGATCAAATCATTGGAATGTCCATGCGATAATCATTCTAAAACAAGAAAATCAGTACCTGGTTATATTTCTTAAGTGCCTCCACATTAGCTATTAGGTCTAGCGGCCAAGAAACCTATCATACCAAAGATTGATGACTCAAAAAACAAAAATAAAATGACTTTGTTTAAAAAACTTTCTACACTTACCTTGTATGTGAATTTCAAAATATCAAGCGCATTAATGCCGAAACAATGATTCCGTGCATTCCGTGGAGTCGACCCGTTTCCAGTTTCAGTTTCCTCATTATCAGCACCATGCTTTGTAACTGAAACAACCAAGGCATCTGGGGCACTGAGAAGTGCACCATCTGCAGAATTTCTGATAGACTCCTAACCATTTCAAGATATGATGACTGTATCAAACAACATATTTGGATGGAAAGCAAAGCCAAGTGTAAGCATAGCACAACTCTAAACAAAGCCACACCTGCAACATGGTGTTCAACTCAAATTCATCGTCCCAAATGTCTCCCCTATCTAACTTGTTAAAAGTTACTATAAGGAACTGCTGCAGCAGGTCACCTGAAAGAATCACAGGGAATGTCTATAATGTACATGTATTAGTAAGCCTGGCAAACCCCTGAACCACTTACCCGAGCCTAATAAATAAATAGCCCGTAACACCCCAAGCTCGTCCAGTAATTTCCAATCATTCATAAGCCTCAACAACATATGCTTACCCACATGATCCACCTAGAATGTAACAAGACATCTTAGCAGCATATGAGTAAAAACTCAAAAGAGTAGCAAGCTACTAACCTGTTCCCTGATGTAAACAGCAAGGCATTCCTGGATGATCACTGCAGGTTGTAATGTGTCCTTCACTTTGTTACTCTGAATCCATTTGAGGATCCTTGATGCAAGGGTACTATTCTTCTGAAAAGGCAGCAGCTCTGAAACGGCACTGCTTTCCTGCTTTTACAAATATTGTTTCAGCAGCAAGTTCGATTACATAAATCTGAAAAGGAATATATAGAACAAACTGAGGTACCTGCAAACAAGGAAGAAGAGTAGGAAAAGCATACAAAGTTTCCAAAGTTCTTTCATCATCTTGCCTGCGTATGTGTTCCCGTTCATCAAATTGAAAACCAAAAGCATAATCAGTTCTACCAAGTCTAGGCAGGGCTCCTTTGCTCAAAGGATCGCCAACCATCCTTGCATCTAGATATCTATCACTGAAGATGTTCTCTCTTAATTTTTCATCATTAACTGGAGGAAGATGATAATTTTTTGATATATTAAGCTCACTCCAAGAGGACATATTCTTTCTAAGAAACTCTCTGCTTACAGTTATTACGGGATTTCCAGGGCACAAAGAGTTAAGAATAGTCTTTCCTAACAAGCTAACAGACTCGTTATCTTGCCAGTTCTCTCTATGAAGTTCTGCAGCCTTTTCTGTTCCTTCTGAGTCAAAAGAAGAGACCGAAAAGCTCGTTTTACAGTCAGCATAATCCTCTCTATTAATGTCTCTGTGTCCCCTCCTATATACAACATCAGCTAAGAACTTTTGCCATGTTTTTCCACAGGTGGGTGCAGTATGTTCACCATCTTGAATTCCCAGTCCCATGTTACATTTCAACAAAAAAGGTTCACATATCTGATAAATTTTGGGGGATGACATCCTTAAATACTTGTAAGTCTGATCAGTATCACCTAGCAAACCCACCATTGATACCAAGAATATTTCAGGCAATGTCAAAAATCCCATAACCCGTGTATGATTAGTCTCATGAAAATGGAAGATAGACTGTTCATCAGTATAATCACAATTCACATTTTCATCTTCAACCATGTCAGACCTAGTAATTTTAGGATGGCCTTGACGATCAGAAGTCTGAGGGCCCATTTCCAGTCCCTTTGATGTTTTGCAACATCCAGATACTTTGCTGTCATATGATAGGAGAATGTTCTCGTCTTGAACGTGTCTGACCAATTGCAAAGATTTCCCAGCAGATACAATAGCCTTAGCCATGTCCTTGAGGAATATAGGACATGCTACATCATCAATATCAGAATGTTCTCTCCCTCCTGCAGTGGTAGACACTGAAATGGGCTCCTGATCACTCATTTTTCTTCTGGCTTTGACATTGGACACATTCTCAGTCCCCAGGCCATGATTAGATTTTAATTTCCTCCATCTCCCTTCTCTTAGAAGATAGCTCATCTCCCAAAATGCTGGTTGATCAATGGCAACTCCATCATTGGCATAAAAAAACATCTGCCATGAAGCTCAAATAACACAAAAAAAAAGAAACTAGTCAAGATACACTTGAAAAAAAGAAATTTCATTTATCCACAATGCTCTTTTCAATCCAAAAATATGCTGTCAACAAAAAGTAACCAGGATGCATATCATCTGAATGAAGCAACTTAGCTTCCTGGAACAAGATAATAATTAATATGTAACATTCAAACAATCAATTGATGAAGCATGAACAATTTCTAGCTCTCTCAATCAATTCGCCTTCCTCTTCAACAACATATAGCATGTAAAAAAATTTCTCATCCTCCCTTAAGCACAGTAAGGCATCAATCTTTTGAGAAGTAAATGCATCATAAGCAAAAGAGCATTGAATGTTGAAACTAACTAAATAAGAAAATATCATTTAAAGATAGATGATTTTGTTAGAGTAAATTAAGGCCTCATACTGATATGGCAAACTAAATAATGAAAACAGTGGCATATAGATGATTCATGCCTATATCGACCATGGATAATCCCTTCTTAACATCACCTTAGTTAGTAGTCTGAATATCATAGAATGCTCTGCAGAAAATTAATAAATAGATTAACAATCAAAAGCAACTACCTCCTCAAAAGGGTCATCAAGAATTCCATCATAGAGCCATGAGTCAAGCCCCTCAAGATATGGTAACAAGCTTTCGGTAAATAAGAAAAGCAGCATATGGTATGCTTCCTCCTGTTATTTTAGCACGACTCCTCTAAATTAAATTGCATAAACTTAATGGGGGATGCTAGAAAGAAAATTGGATAATGATTATTTTACAACCTTGCCACCTTGTACAAGACAGAGTTCATTCAACTTTTTGAAAAGATGGTTGAGAATCTGAACTGCCAGTTCACTAGCTGGTATGGATGTTTGAAGATATGTCACTGGAATTGCTCCATAGACAACTTGAAGAAGAACCTCTGCCCCTGCACATAGACTGCAAATTGGTGCCTTAAGTGAGCTGAGTATACGCATAGTGCTAAAAAGCAAAATTATTGGTCACTAAACATGTTAGAGCAATGATGCTTGGTTGTCATGTCCATCATTATTTTAAACCTCATTAGCACCATAAATCATATATCATATGAAATTTAAGATCGGTAATAGGAAAAACCATATTAATGGACTAGACAATTGCCACTTTTAGATCTGATAAATTATATGAAAAGCAAGATAGAAGTAACAGAATATTTTATTATTTTCAGTATATGTTAAAAGACCTAAATCATTTCACGGGTCAATTATTTCCACATATTAACTAAAAACCATCATAATGACTTGACAAGTGAAAGAGCCAATCATGGCCAAATTCTGAGCAACAGATCTGATGTTTTGAAGGACACTGAATAATAAGAAGCATTTCTAAAGACAGAAACAAGTGAATCCTCAGGTCAAGAAGCTTCCTGACTGAAAGCACGAGATGAAGCGCTTATGTAAGCAGAGAGAAGAGATAATGTCACAGAATTCAGGTCTTGAAAGAACAGAAAAAGTAAATATATAACAAAATACATATTGCAACTACAACGATGGATAATTCTGCTGAATATATAATGAGGTATGAAGTGTTTAAGAGATAAATATTTACAATGTGAAATGTTAACTAGTTTATTTAATTTAATAGAACATTAAGAATCGAGAGAATATGCTTCCTAAATATAAAAGATAAAACTTTCCAAGTTATGCAAACTATTTCATCCTACAAGTAAAAGGATGATGACCTAGTCCATGAGGTTCCTGACAATGCGGGATCAGGAAGGGTTGTTCTTACTCCTACAACTATAAAGGTTGCCTTTATTTACATTAGAAAACATGTTTTCTAGGAATTCAATCGAGTGATTTTACAGTGAAATAAAGTAGAATGGGCACAATACATTAATGTGATTGCAAGAAATAATATAAAGAACCTACTGATGCAAAAAAATTAGGTGAGACTGGAGAGGTTTAGGTAATCTTGTCTTTTACACCAAAGGTCAAACCAGAGTTAATCCATTCACAAATGATCTTCAAAACGAAATTATTGTGATACTATTTGCGGATGGCATCATTTTAATTGATGACAGTAAATAGAGATAAATCTAAAAATATATAATGAGAGAAACTTTAAAATTCAAAATAAGCAAGTTCAAAAAAGGGTATGTAGAGTATCTGTGTTTATATCAGGTTAAAAAAAAGTATATCTGAAGTTATAAAATTTTGCCTTTTTCTGCAGGTGTCAAGTATAGTAACAAAATGATAACACAAATCAACATGAGAACACATTAATATTCAAGCTAGATACTATAATGTTATGAAAAAATCCAGTATATATAAACAGGTTGACCTTGACAAAGAATTAGTAATTCCCAGTAGAGTTGCTGTGGGTCCACTATCTGAACTGACATAGTTGACTTCCTCCTTCAAAGCAACATCTCGCAGCCGCTTTTTCATTTAAACATTATAGATTAAACTGAAGAAAGAAAATAATGGTATAGTTTGCAAATTGGAATATAAAAACAAATGCTAACCTTAAGCCATGAAGTGATAGAATTAGCAAAAGCATTTAGGGTGGGGACTCTAACATGTGTGGACTGCACCTTCTGAACATATAATTCAACTTGCTTCAAGCATGTACCAGCAAACAAAAACCGGCTCAGAATACTGTACAGACTCGTATATGACAGGTGCAACACATAAGTCCCATCTTTAACAAAAAATCTTTGCTGTTTCTCATCCCAATAAAACAAAGAACTGCAGTGTCCTTGGAGCATTTGTAGGATTCCTTGCACCTGGTAAGTAGAGAATCCTGTCATTCATGATCAGGAAGAATATAAGATATCTTGGTGGAAGAATACCAAACAAGGTGAGACGAGTACCAGTTTCCCTTCATCTGTCTTAAAGGAGAACACCGGTTCTGCATGAGGAAAACCATTCGAAATGCTCAGGTGAAGGTTACTAATGAAACTTTCAACATTTTCAACCTGTGGGACACCTGAAAGAGAAAAGAAAGGAGATAGGACATTTGGACTGGTCAAAAATAAATCCAGAGGTCATCTCATATACATGCACATGTTGGATATAGGGAAAAAGTACATCAAGGATGCATGAACTTTATAATCAGTAAAAAGGGTATTCGAATTTTCATTCACAATTGAAACAAAAGATCAAAAACAATGTTCGATCTACTAAACCACCAAGGTTGGGACTTGAACAAGTCCCATTTGTCTGGATTCTGGTGCCATCCTAGAATATTATTTTCAAAGCACTCTGAGCCTTCACAAGTCAATATGTACAGTGCTAAACAAATAAATAATGTGTTAATGCAGTTATCTGGTACAATGAAAGAAGGAAAAGAAGATTGACAGTATATTCTCAATCTAGCAAGACAATACTAGGAACCAAAAAATTTAATGGCTAGTATGCTCACCTTGATGTTGTGCATAAGAAGTTACCTACTGATACACATGCATAATTAACTTTGAACTACATGCCTGAGGCTAGAACTTCCTGAAGTAATGGATGCTACCATGTCTTACATAGCACAAAGACCCTACTGAAGCTGAACAAATAAGTATTGCAGCAATATGGTCAGAGCCAGCATATCAGAAGCACATGGTATGAGAAATGGTGCCAAAGATCACTGAAGCAACAAAACTGGTTAACAATTTTGCATCTGATCTTGCAAAAGCCAAACTCAAGAAGATTTTGTTCTTCTTACAGAAAGAAAAAGAGAAAGTCCAATTAAATTAAAAAAAAGTTGAAAAGCACATCAAAAGTTCCAAGCAAATAGCAGTAAATATCTAAACCAGAATAAAATGAAAGAAATTTAAATGCAACGTATCAATGTCATTACACAATAACTACTGGTAATTTTACCATACCATACAAGATGTGATTATCCATGCTCTGCATGTGTCACCAGCTACCACCATTTAACAAGTAGCAAGAACCTCAAAAACGCTTCTTATTCAAAGAGGAAGTCCTACAAAGGTCCTACAAAATAATAGAAAAACGAAAGAAAAGATAGCATATACATAAAAAATCAGTCATGTTAACTGTGGCCATCCATAATTATATGTAGATGAGCAAAACAAAAAGATAGTAGATTAAAGATATGATGGACACATGTAATTATATCACGTGCATGGCCTGCATATAAGCATACAATAATGAGAAAATCTCACGATGAAATAAATGATAAAACATTTAAAATAAGACTATACCATTTAAATATCATTGATGCTCGTTCAGAACATCGACATAGAATAGATGATTTTGTTGGACTAGCAATACCCATGTTTGTCAATTCATTCATCCAAAAAAACCTAATCAAGTGACAGATAAAACTTAGCTAACAAAAGATTCTAGCTTCACTTGGAATACCTAAGAACAAATCCAAACTTGGAGCAATGTGCGTAACCATTCATCATCTTAGTTGCTACCAAAGAACGGAGAGGGAGGGAGGGAGGCAGTTCAGGATTGCAGGGCACCTGCGATGGCAATAGCGGCAGAGGTCATCTGGCGGCTCCGACCGGTGGACAGAGGGAAGTACGGCGAAGGAGGGGGAGAAGAAACATATCTATGCCAAGGGAGCGAGGCATGCGGCTGAGTGCATGCGCAATGGCGAGCGGAGCCGGCGAGTTAACCCTAGATCCCACCGAAAATGCAAACTGGGTTCTTTACCTGCCAAGGGAAAAGCAGCTCAAATTCTGTACTGTTTCTTAAAGTTCCGTACATTTGAGAAGAGGAGGAAGTTGTGATGAGTAGTTGAGGTTAAAGAATCATGACGGCCGAGATGCAGAGCATTCCAAGACCAGTTAATTCTGCGTCGGTGTCCGTGTTCCAACTAGTTCGTGAGACAACGCGGCAGGGAAGTTGAGGATGACGAAAGGGAGAGGGCAGGCAACGGTGTGTGGTGAAGAGAAAAGAAAGAGAGGAGAGGGTGATGGTCACGTGACAGGAGAGGAGAGAAGAGAAGATCGTACCAGAGGGAGACGGTTGGGCGATGACGGTCGGATCTCGGCAGTGAGAGAGGCGAATGTACGTGAAAGATCGGCTTGAGAAATCCGGAAGGCGGCGGGCGGGCGACGAGCGGCTCGAGAATCTCGCCGGCAGCAGCGAGCTTCACTCCTTCGCTAGGGTTCGCCCGATTGGTGTTCGGGGACGGGCGTCTGCGAAAAGATCGCGCCCTTTTTTGGCCCTGCGACATCTCCCCAAGTCGACTCATACGACTCGGCAGTCGACCGAGCCAGGCATCATCCGGTTCAACGGCCGGTCCTTCTACGGCCCATAGGCCCATGAGTTCAACAATACCCCCATAGGGCATTGTTTTGCCGCCATTGCAAGGATGGGTCGGGCTTCGAGTTTGCAGCTACAGTAATGGCCGACACCATGTCCGCCTTCACGACGTTATCGCTTTTCCGGTAAAGCTCTTATCGAACTCTTGCCTGTTCACGTAGATAACAATGATTCCCATCAATCAAGTAGGTAACTCTTGCTTGTGTTCGTATCATTAATTTCTCGTCAGTCATCCCCTCCCTGCATTCACTCTGTAGGCTATTTATGTGTCGACGATCGTTAAAAGTGCCCTGTTTGTTCACATCGGTGGAAGATGTTGTTCTACCTGCAAGATGTGCAACTTTAGCATTTCATATGAGGTTTAGATCTTGAATATCAGGTAAAGCAATTCTTGATTTGCATCCTTCTTGTGATAGTTCTTGCATTTGGTGAATTCATGTTATGATCTTTGTTCTTGTGGTCTTGTGGATGTTGGTCCTGCAACCATCATTGCTTATTAGTTGCACACAATCAGAGGTGCCTTCTTTTCTTTGGTGCTTGCCAACTTTAAGGAGTGTTCCAGATTATTTTGCTGCAACCTACATGAGAGTCGGTATTAGGAACATCTAAGAACTACTTGGTCAGACTCGATGGCTACATCATCTTTATTGTTCAAAAAGCATGCCTCGCCTATATTGATCTCTGAAACTATTAGATGATCAATGGAAATGGCCTAAGATTGAATCGGCATCTTGTGTGATATTTGGTAGGGATGAAAAACAAACGCTTCGCAAGGATTTTCATCAAGGTCTGGTCTTATTCATTTGCATCATTTGGTTTTTAGTTCTTGACATCTGATGAACTTCACTGTCAATCTTTTAGCATATTTCTTGGATTAACAAAACCCAAAAGTTCTGTTATTTGATAATTATGGGGATGGGATGTTCCAGCTTATCCCTTCTTATTTTGTTGATTGCATTTCTGATATAACACTTTGCTGGGCCTGTCAAATTGTTGTTTAAATATCAGGGATTTCTCAACTCTGGTTGTTTTTTGTTGTATTTTAGTCAACATCTTTAAGTTGCCCCACTTCTAGGATGGTTGGCCTTTGACACTGTTTGGGTTAAAGTTTCGCATTCTTGCTCTCCACCATTTTGCCTCAGAAGATAAATCTAAAAGAAAAGCAAGAATTTAGGGACTTAATTTGATATGAATATTTTAATTAACCCTGCTTTGCTTCGGGGATTATTGACTTTTATCTCTTCTTTGCTAAAATTTGTCATCTAGTATTCTTCTTCCTCGCCTTTTTTGCTTTCAAAGATGAAAGGAAAAAAGCAAGGAAAGAAGGATACAATTTGTTTTATATATATATATATATATATATATATATATATATAATTGTTGAAAAAGTATGATGTTTGAGCTTAATTTTGATTGATTGTCATGTGCTTCTTACCATAATTATGTGGCCACTGTAGAACTTATGGAACTTTCTCCAAAATTGACAAATCCCACAAAGTTGATGTTTTGATATTTAATACCTGTATACTCCATGCCATTATGTGATGGCTATGCCATTATGTCAATTTAAACATAATATCTTCAACATGTGGTTCCAATATTAAATTCATTTTATCATGTTTATGCCCCTATGTTACAAATGTTGCTTTCAGAGCACGGTGTGACAAAAAAATAAATGAGCATCCTTATGGTCATTGGTCCTAATCTTGGAATCTGAATAGAAGGACCTAGAAACTGAACTTTGATCAGCTTGTCCTTATCATTGTGGTCCATTTATTGTGTTGGTACTAGTAAGTTAAATGTTATTATCTGATAAATACTCTTTATTAAAGTGTTTTCATCTGCTAAGTCTAATGTAATCCTGCTAATTATGCATTAAGATCAATAATTGTTTTAAGATTTGAATTCTGAAAGAAGTTATCTTATGTTTCTCAATGAATTCACCTGTGTGCTTCATTAAATTTTGTTGATTGGTAGATTTGAGATATCAAAAAATAATTTCAGGTCCACAGAGAATAATATGAGGAGAAGATGAAATTGGGTGAAGAGATTGTAAAACAATTATGTTGGAAAGGACATGCCCAGACATCATAGAACAGATAATTCACATTCTCATACAACATCAGAGTAGAAAGCTGAATCAATATCAGAGTTAGGAGAATTGTCAGAAACTTATAATTGTAGCACATAGCTTTAAAGAACTTCAGGTTTTCAACCAGACCTGCTGAGAGACTCCATGATGCAAATTGATGGTTCATCTTCTCAGTTGAGCTCATGCTACACCTCAAAATGGGGAACATGAGCAGTATCAAGCAGGATTACACCTGACAAGACCACTATAGAACCCCAAAACCACTATCCCATTTGCATCTACTAATAAATCATGTTTTATTTCAACTAGTTGTGTCAAGCAATAGAGACAGCTTCTTCTCATTAAGCTTCAAATCCTTACTCCTCTATATTTTAGATTTGAAGCTTTTATATTAAGGTTCAAATTCTTCTGTATTTTAGCTTCAAATCATTAAGCAATAGAGACAGCTTCTACCATATTTGATCTATCAGCAACCAAATATAGGTTTCATTTTTATTTTTTTTATACATATATGAGCTTGTACAGAATTATATTTACTAGAAACTATTCTTAATTTTTTTTCCGTAGAGTCTAGCGACCGACTCCAAATAATTGAAAAATATGGCTTGTTACTATTATAGTCTATACGAGTTTAATGGTTGAAAAAATATCTATATAGTTGACCCTGAATTGTCAAGAAATTACAATTTGATTAGCTCATGAAAACTTTTTCTATGCCAGTAGGGAGGCTGAAATATTAGTCACTGTTATTTATCATCCAATATGTCTACTAAGAGACTTGACTCTCCTAGTGACTTCTTAATGATGTTTGATTTGAGATCTGCATTTAGTTATTATCTTTAATGATTTATTTTCAGCGCAACTTTTGTGGCAAAGTTATTCGAAGTTGCTTTACATAGACAAGATGCATTCAGATTCTTTGAGCCGTCGCTCTCCAGGGGTGGACATGCCTCTCCTTTTGTAGTGCTCGTAAGTCATCCAAACTTACTTTATACTCTCTTTTTTCTCTTTTGCCTGATCTTCAAGTCTATCACACACAGTTTCTAAAGAACCACCTCTTTTTGTCAAATGCTTTCATGATTATTGTTTGTGTTGCTCTTTGGTCAGCATGACCGGGTCCACGGGTCGGTGTCGAGAGTGTCACATTAGCTGAGCTAGACGTTGAGACGTCGATTGACCCTCGGTGTCGGGTTCTTGGTTAGCTGGCGCTTCTCAGCCTATGAGCTGAACAGTCGATGGCTCACCTGCGAGGTCGTCGATCGACGACTTTCGAGGTCGGGGCGCCCGCGAGTCGTGGGTGGTCGCTTTTTTGCAGAAAAAGGCCTTCGCCGGGTGATCCCCGGCTGTGGCCCCTCCGACGAGCAAGTTAGTTGAATGGTTTTTTCTCTCCCCCTTGTGGGTATCCACGAAGGGTTCTTATATTATGGCATGAGGGTGGATCGTACGCGGTTCGAGGTGATGGATATGTCGGACAGCGTCTCAGCACGCATGGGCTCTGACCTTGCGTGCGAGGGTGATGACGTCATGGATTTATCGGAATGAGACGTGTGGGATGTCATGACGTGTGACATTTTGGTATGGGTTCTGACTTTGCGTGTGGGATGCGATGACATGCCTGGGGTCCATAATTTGTCATATCACTTCTCCCTCCCCTCCACGGCGTGCCGTGGGGTCCTTCGAGGGCCAGGAGGCATGCCGGTGTCGGAGTGATGCTTGGGTTGGATTGACTCGTCGTGAGGGGATCTAGAGAGGCGGTACCCCACGTCTTGGGCGGGATTGATTCTGCTGATCGGGCGTTGGATCGATTAGGTGGTTGCGCTCGGGGTCAACGGGTCGCAAGTCGGGAGCGATCTGTAGCGACTCGGGCGCGAACTGAACCTTGAGGGCCGAGCAACTTTGCTCGGGCTCCGGTTTCGGTGCCGACGGGTCGCAAGTCGAGAGCGATCTGTAGCGACTCGGGTGCGAATTGAACCTTGTGGGCCGAGCGACTCTGCTCGGGCTCAGGTTTTGGTGCTGACGGGTCGCAAGTCGAGAGCGATCTGTAGCGACTCGGGTGCGAGCTGAACCTTGTGGGCCGAGCGACTCTGCTCGAGCTCAGATTTTGGTGCCGACGAGTCGCAAGTCGAGAGCGATCTATAGCGACTCGGGCGCGAACTGAACCTTATGGGCCGAGCGACTCTACTCGGGCTCAGGTTTTGGTGCCGACGGGTCGCAAGTCGAGAGCGATCTATAGCGACCCGGGCGCGAGTTGAACCTTGTGGGCCGTGTCTAGCCGGCGACTCCCGGTTTCGCCCGACTTTTGGCGGGAGATCTAGGACGATTTGACGCCTCTGGCGGGAGATATGGATGACAGGGCATCTCTGGCGGGGATTCCCAAGTCGGCAAATCTTGGCAAATCCGGGGGGTCATGATGGGTTTTAAATGTTTGCAACTGCTTTTCTCCTCGGAGAGCCCAACCGTCGTCTTGCGGTGGTGTGGCTTATCCTTTATAAGCCTCCTCCAGAACCCTTATGACCATTTCTTCTTCGTTCCCTCAACTCGCACCTCGGCTTCTTGCTTCCAACCCTAAGGTTGAGATGTCTCCGTCCTCTTCTTCTCCTTCATCTTCTTCTTCCGGAGAAGTACAGGTGGTCGGAGTGTCCTCCGATGGTGCTTCGCCAGAGGCCGCAGGGTGTTCTACCGCACTCGCGACCCTTAAGTCCTGGCACGATGTGGACTCGATGGTAACCGAGGACCTTCTAAAGGTACTCCGGGATCGTTATCACATCCTAGAGTGCTATATAGTTCATGCTCCTCGGCCGGGTCAACAGTCATACGATCAGTTTCCTGATGGGTTCGACATGACCGTGGGGACGCTTGAGGCGGGACTACGGTTCCCACTGCATCCTGTCATTGGCGAATGTCTCCGGAAACGGGGCATATCGCCGTCTCAGATGGCGTCAAACTCTTGGCGCTATCTCGTGGTCTTTATCGGAGAATGTCAGGGGGCTGGAATCGAACCGACTAGGGCTCTCTTCTTGGCCTGTTTCCGTTTATGTAAAGGCTGAGGGGGTTATTACCTGACCGCCTGCAGCGGCTTTAAAATCAGTGGCGCTCCTTCCAACAACAAAGGTTGGAAGAACCGCTTCTTTTTCATCAGTTGTAGTCGGGGGTGGGGCTTTAGTATTGGGTGGTCCTCTCGAACTATCGACAACACTCCCCCATTGCTTTCTGTCGAAGAAGCGGCGGGTGTAGATTGGCTAAGGGGTGTCTTGTCCACCTCTCGGGCAATCGGGGCGATGACCGAGGAATGGCTGGTTCAAGTAGGGTTGAGTCCGGCTGCTCGGGGTATGGCCACTGGTGTGTTATAGGTCGACCTCCCACCCCGAGACACCTGACCATTATTGTCTATTTACAGAGATGGTGGATCTTCAGCGGGTGAAGGGGCGCCTTGTGGTAAAACCGCGATGCCATCGACTCGGGGTGGCGGTAGCTCTGGAGCGGGGGGCGCCTCGCGGAAGGGTTCGCCGAAGAGGCCATCTGGGTCACCGGAGGCGAGCTGCCCTTCGAAGAGGAGAAAGGTCTTGGTCCAGAAGGAGCCTGCGGGGTCGACCACTCGCGGGGGCACCGTGCCGGGATTGCCCAAGGTCGTTCCTCGAGGCAGCGGCGTGGAGCACGCACAAGGAAATGGGATGCCCGGGACATCGGGCGGTGATTCCCTCCAGAGGGCGCCTGCGCGTCCGGCGTCGATGCGCCAGTTGTGTCGCGTCCGCCCTCGGACCGAAGGCGGGGATTTCGAGGCCTTGGCGATGGCCGACCTCCCAACTGGGGAGCCGGGTGCGCCTTACACCCCTCGGTGGTCGTCTCTCAAGGCCGACAGTCTCCTCTAGGGCAACGGCCTGACCGCCCGGGAGTTCCTCCGGGGGGCGCTGCATCCGGCCATGGCGAAAGAACTTTATTGCACCCCTACGGAAGCGCTGGTGGACCGGGCGGGCCTCCGGCGGGGTTGCTCCGGAGTGGCGGAGGTAGCTTCTCGGGGTCGCTCGACCCTTGGCTTCTTTCTGTCTGTGCGCCTTCCCACCATTAGGGCTTCGGCGGTGATGTACTAGTTGGCGCGTTGGAACGTCTCGGGGATGATTGTCAGCGGCTTCTCGATCAATGACCAGAAGAACCTTGAGGGCTTCAATCCCCTTAGGAACGCCTGCATGATCAAGGAAGGGTGAGCGTTTGGGAATCCCCGGATTTCAGCAGCAAAACATGTCACAAATTGGGAGAGCGACTCGTCCTCGCCTTGGGATAGCGCGAGCAAGGCGGCCTCGGAAGGCTTGGGTCGCATGCTGGCGACGAAATTCTGCTCAAACTCCCTGGCGAGCTAGTCAAAAGATGAGACTGAGGACGGGGGTAGTCGGCTGAACCACGCACGTGCAGGTCCACGGAAGGTGGTTGGAAGCGCCCGACACATTAATGCATCAGAAGTACCGTACAGGGTCATTTGAGCCTGAAACGCGGCGACATGTTCCACGGGGTCAGAGACGCTGTCATATGTCTCTAGCGCAGGCAACCTGAAGTTGAGGGATACAGGCTTTTCTTGTATTTCCAGAACAAAGGGGGATCTGCCCGAGCCATCTTCGCTCGACTCGCTCCGCGACTTCGGGAACTCGCGCTGGAACTCGTCCAGGCGTTGGTTGACCCGGGACAACTGGATCCTGAGCGAGTCATTCGCCGAGTCTGCCGACAGGAAATCGGGCTCGGCGCAGGGTGGCATGACTTGGTAGGGTGCGGGTGTGTCCCGCTCAAGCGGACCTCTCGGGCCTCTTCAATCCCGGCTTGCTCCCCGCTCGATCTTTGTGTTACCAGATTGGTCGGGGGAGCTGCTAGTCGTATAATCTGGGGTATGAGTGGGACGAGCGTCTACAACATTCCTGCCATCGCCTGGACCTGCTTGGTCAGACCGAGGAACGCCTTGGGTGACACGGCTGAAGGCCCGTCGGCAAGTTTGGGGGGTGATAGTCCCGGGTCATTGAACAGGCGCCAGTAGTGATCTGGCGTTGAGGCTGAAACCCCTCCGCCTCTGGGGGGAGGCTGATCCCTAGATCGGGTCGGGAGGCAACCGGTCGGCAGTCCTCCTTTCGGGGAAACTCCTGCGGGGAACTCCTTCGACATGACCCTCCTTCTAACGTCAAACTGTTTGTGAACGAATGTGTCATGGCTCGTTGGTCAGCATGGCCTGGTCCACGAGTCGATGTCGAGAGTGTCCCGTTGGCTGAGCTGGATGCCGAGACGTCGACCGACCCTCGGTGTCGGGTTCTTGGTCAGCTGGCGCTTCTCAGCCTATGAGCTGAACAGTCGATGGCTCGCCTGCGAGGTCGTCGATTGGCGACTTTCGAGGTCGGGGCACCCGTGAGTCATGGGTGGCCGCTTTCCTGGAGAAAAAGGCCTTCGCCGGGTGATCCTCGGCCGTGGCCCCTCCGACGAGCAAGTTAGTTAAATGATTTTTTCTCTCCCCCCTGTGGGTATCCATGAAGGATTCTTATATTATGGCATGAGGGTGAATCATACGCGGTTCAAGGTGATGGATGTGTCGGATAGCGTCTCAGCACGCATGAGCTCTGACCTTGTGTGCGAGGGTGATGACGTCCTGGATTTATCGGAATGAGGCATGTGGGATATCATGACGTGTGACATTTTGGTACGGGTTCTGACTTTGCATGTGAGATGCGGTGACGTGCGTAGGTCCAGAATTTGTCATATCAATTATGATTACTTGCATCACAAACACTTACCATTGACCAAAAATATTAATTCCATGGTAACTTTGTCAACATAGTCTAGATGAAGTATTGATGAAGGATTTATGTCATGTCCTATATTGATACATCAATTTAAGATCTTATCATGCATCTTATTGATCTGCTGTGCTACATTTAGAATCCAAAAGCAAATGGCAATGTATATAATAAAGAGATTCTAATTGTGGCACAATAGCAGCCATTTGTTTAGAGGTATCTTGACGTTGGAATGGACCGCGATGGAGACGGTTGTAGTTTGCATGGTAAACACCTTGTTGCACACCACCCTCCGCTTGCCTTCCTAACCGCGTCTCGCCCCGTTGTTTCCGATCTGAACTCTTGAAAAGATCCGAAACCTGGTCCTTTCCTACCTTATCGGGATCGTTGTGCTCGACCCATGATCTGTCGACACGCGTCCGTAGCCCTCCTCTTCTTGTCGAAGCTCCCCGCACCCTTCCCGCCACCTGTCTCCATCACAAAAAGGCATCACCGCACCAGTGAATCATGCGCCGTCCATCTCCCCCTCCGATATGGCCGATCTGCCCCCACTGCTCTACGCCACCCCTTTCTTCCGCCTTCCCCCATTTAATATTATCCGGAACAGAACCTTCTGGAAGCGCCTATAAGGTTTCCGCCCGACCCGGTATTCCCACCCTTCCTTTTCTTCCACCCAAAACTTGGTCTTCCTTCCAGAGAAATCGAGAACCTTTCGGGTGGTGATCCGGCGGCGATGGCGCCTCCGCCCTTGCCTTCCGCCGCCGCCGAGAAGGCCGCCGAGCAGGCGCCGCCGGATGGACAGCGGTCGCTCCCGACGCCCTTCCTTACAAAGACGTACCAGCTCGTGGACGATCCGTCGGTGGACGACATGATATCGTGGAACGAGGACGGGTCGACTTTCGTGGTGTGGCGGCCCGCTGAGTTCGCCCGCGATCTCCTCCCCAAGTACTTCAAGCACAACAATTTCTCCAGCTTCGTCCGCCAGCTGAACACCTATGTCGGTCTCGATTGCAAGATTGGACTTTTTTTTTTCCCCTCTTCGTGGTAAATTTCCGGTTTTTATTGATTTTTAGGAGATTTATTTGGTAGGGATTTCGGAAGATTGTGCCCGATCGGTGGGAGTTCGCCAACGATTGCTTCCGAAGAGGCGAAAAGCGCCTCCTTTGCGATATCCACCGCCGCAAGATAACCCAAGCCGCCCCGGCCGTGGCGGGGCCGGCCGCGGTGTCTGTTCCAGTAAATCGGGCAGGGTCACCGGCGAACTCGGGGGAGGAGCAGGTCCTCTCGTCGAACTCCTCTCCCGGGCCGCCTCCTTCCGTGGCCGCCGGATCCAGCAGCTCGGTGGAGCTGACGGAGGAGAACGAGAGGCTGAGGAAGGAGAACACGCGGCTCTCCCGCGAGCTCGCCCAGATGAAGAGCTTGTGCAGTCACATCTCGGTCCTGATATCGAAGTACGCGGACGAGGGCGGCGGCGGGAGGGCGGCGGAGGCCCCGCCTCCGCCGTCGACGGTTCTGGAGCTCATGCCGGCGAGGCGAGAGGAGGAGGAGGAGCTGGAGGAGGAAGATGAGGAGGAGCTGCAGGAGGCGGAGACGGAAACGGGGATGGAGGTGGAAGGGGCTGTGAAGGCGGAGGAGATGACGAGCGCGCGGCTCTTCGGGGTGTCGATCGGAGGGAAGCGGGCGAGGGAGGAGGACAAGGCCGAGGATCCAACGCCGGAGGTGAAGTCAGAGCCGTCGGATCCGGCGTCGGACACGAAAGAGGACATCTCGCCGGAGCGCCATCAGCGGTCATGGGTGGTGTATTGCCCTCGGCCGGTGAGGAGGGCGTGCCATGGAGCCGAAGGGGGTGTTGGAGACCGGGACGGATCGCTCACGTGACTCACGTGACGACAACTGGACCGCGAAGAAGTGTGCAGCTGTAGATCTAATTCGTGCTGTGTAGAATGCAATTTTAGCGGTACTAGATTAATAAGTGGGGAAGTCCAAAGATTCCATGTGCGTGCAGGTGCTTCTTTTGTTCCATCGCACGAGTTGTGAGCCGCATCGATGCACCAATAGCTTGATCATCTGTGCACGTGTTGATTGATGCGTTGCTGACACGGTGACTGATGATGCTGATGAGGATGCGTTGCTCATACGATGATGATTAGATTTTTATGTGGGACGACAGACGCACGCACAAAGACTAAGCAGGGAAAGCATTATAAAGATAAATTCTCTATATTGCGGTTGCACATACACCATTTAGTCATAAATTACATAAGTCATGTCAATGATATGCAATCCTTATTCGACACAAAGGATAATAGTTGTTGCTCTTGTTTGCTCTCAATTGACACATAAATGTCTTGTTAGGCAAAACACGTTCTTAATGGAACCTATGTGTTCCATTATAGAGAGACACGGCTCGACCCAAACATCGATTTAGGATCCCAATCGAAATATTCGTCAAATTAGGAAACTAATCGTGCAATTTCCTCAACCATCAATTGCGAGCACGTCGCCTTACGCGTCAGTTAATTACTAGTCGGACTCCTACCGACCGGTGTTGGTAACGCCGCAGGCGATCCTGCGTCGATCCCCTGCCATCGCAACGGTACCGGAGGAGGCGCACGTGTGAGTCACGCCGCGCGCGGTACAGTCACCTGCCGACGGTCCATGTACCGCTTCAGATTCCCCGCAACGGTCATATCGGCAACAGGCGTGATTATTACCCCAACGGTCGAAATGGAACGCGCTTCCTGTCCGTCCGATCCGAATCGGACGGTCGGCCGTCGTTAAGCGGGCGCAGTCCCGGGAATCCCACCTCGCTGACCGTTGGCGTTTTTTCCCTGGCCCGGTGAAGACCGTGGCACTCACTCACCCGGCACAGTAGCAGAGCAGCAGGAGGGAACGGAAGGAGGAGCAGCAGCGCGGAAGAGGAAGAGGAGGAGGAAGAAGGGGAGGAAGAACAAATCAAGGATCTTATTTGTTTTGGTTTTTGCTTGCTCGGATCATGGAGGTGGCCGAGATGCCCGGTGGTGGCTCAGAGGATTCTTTGATGACCAGGGAATCCGCACCAGCTTGGCTGTGGGATGTCCACGGCTCCGTCGTGATCGGTTCCTCTATGTGATGATTTCTGACAAAGATTTGTTCTCGTTTGTTCTTGTTCTAACTATTCTTTGATTCTTTCACAGAGGTTTCCCGGTCTTCCAACTTAGTCTCCAAAACTCCCGTCTTTCTTTCCAACTTCGAGCTTGTCCTCTGTTTTCTTGGGACTGAAAGATCCTTCTTTGCCGCATTCTTTGATTCTTCTGAGTTCTTGAAGGTAACATTTCTTGTAGAAAGATAGGTGGAGGTTGCGTCGATTTTATCTGAACGAGAACCAGAGTTGGAGCAGGAGGATGTTGGCTGGGTGCTCGTCGACGCTGCTGTCGCCGAGGCACAAGTTGAGGATCGACGCTTCCGTGCAGTTGCAATCGTGCCATTTCCAGCTGCAGGACAAGCATTGCCATCCGCAGCAGAAGATGGGCACCCAGCGGCTCGACCTTCCCTGTGGCTTCTCCTCCCGGAAGGACCCCCTGCGGATGGCCCTGTCGGTTGAGAAGCCACCGCCGGCGGAGGCCCGGCGGAGCAGTTGCTCCTTTAGGCGCAACCCGGTGACAACTTCCTCCATGGCGGCACAAACGCCCTCGTGGGGAGGGATTGATGAAGGCCACGGCAGACCCTGGGATCGGAGGAGGAGCTTGAAGAGATTCCACGAGAGGGGTTCGTGCGACGACGACCGAGCCAAGAGGACGAGGACCGGTGGCGGAGTCTCGGGATTAGTTGAAGTTGACGGCGAGGTGTGGTTCCCTCGGTCCACCCAAGAGCCTCCGCCGGTGGAAGAGGACAAGGTGTTTCTTGTGCCCAACGCAGCAAGCTTTCCGCTTCCGGCCTCCACGAGCCATGCTTTGGTAGGAGGATCCGCTGGTCCCGAGAATGATGGCCTGAGCCCAGGCGAAGATCCAAACGACAAGTCGCAGTCCGATTCAAGTACGTCGTCGACCGCATACGCTTCTTCTCCTGAGCCAACCAAGGATTCTTCAGGCAATGTGGCGTCGAACGGGTCCCGGATGCCTTCTTCTTCGGGCGTCGCTGGTGCAGCAGGAGGCGAAGGAGAGGGTAGCTCGGCGGAGCAGCAGGGCCTCGAACTCCTCAGCTTGCTCACGTCGTGTGCGGAGTCCATTAGCTCGGGAAACTACGAAGGCATGACCTTCTTCTTGGCCAGGCTAGGAGAGACGGCCACCCCACTGGGAACCCCTCTCCATCGAGTGGTCGCCTACTATACCGAGGCCTTGGCGCTCCGAGCCGTGAAGCTCCGCCCCCACATCTTCTCCATTGCTCCACCAAAGAGCCTCGTCCACCCGACCGAGGACGACGACGCCGTAGCGCTGCGCCTCCTCAACTGTGTCACCCCAGTCCTGAAATTTCTCCACTTCACCATGAACGAGAGGCTGCTGAAGGCATTCGAGGGAAGAGACAGAGTGCACATCATAGACTTAGACATCAAGCAGGGCCTCCAGTGGCCTAGTTTACTCCAGAGCTTAGCTTCCAGGCCCAGTCCTCCGAGCCACCTCCGGATCACCGGCGTCGGCGAGTCGAGGCAGGACCTCCAGGATACAGGCGCCGCGCTCGCAAGGCTGGCAGAGTCACTCAACCTCCCTTTCGAGTTCCACGCAGTGGCGGACAGGTTGGAAGACGTGCGGCTGTGGATGCTTCATGTGAAGAGGGAGGAGTGCGTCGCGGTGAATTGTGTTCTGACGATGCACAAGGCACTCTCCGACGAGAGCGGCAAGGCCTTCATGGACTTGCTGGGTCTGATAAGAAGCACGCGCCCGGAGATCGTCGTCATGGCGGAACAAGAAGCGAAGCACAACGAGCCTAACTGGGAGACAAGGTTCTCCAGATCACTCAGCTACTACGCGGCCATCTTTGATTCCATGGACTACGCTCTGCCCAGGGACAGCCCGGCCAGGATCAAGGTCGAGCAGGTGTTTGCCAGAGAGATCAGAAACGCCGTTGCATGTGAATGGGGCGAAAGAACCGAGCGTCACGAGAACTTCGATAGGTGGAGGAAGCTGATGGAGGACGGCGGGTTCAAATCCCTGGGCATCGGAGAAAGGGAGATGCTTCAGAGTCGTATGATACTGAGGATGTACTCCTGCGACAAGTACGCCATAGACAAACAAGGGGAAGAAGGTGATGGACTCACTCTCAGGTGGTCAGATCAGCCTCTGTACACAGTCTCTGCATGGGCTCCTACAGATGTTGCAGGCAGCTCCTCTACGTCTCAACCAAACTAGTGGATTCCTCCTGCATGACTTGGTGCTTCTTCCTCAACAAGTCTCATACAGACATATTCTTTATACTCTTACAGACATGAAAGGTCCATTCTTTTTCCACTTACAAACCATATAGACATTCTTTTCTGGGCTTTTTCTTCTTTGGTGATTCTTTAAATTCTTTTGTTGCTGAGGCTCATCATTCATGCTACAGAAGTCAGAAAATGATTGTAATTTGGTTTAGTTAGAATATGAATGAAGAAAAGATGTTAGAATATTCTTTGATTATTTCCTACAGTGTATCTTTTGTCATCACTTCATATTGATTGCTGTAACACTAATAAATGAATAAGAGCAGTTGTTTCTATTTGTCTTGAAGCTTCACATGCCTTCTTTTCTGGTTCTGTGATCAGATGTGGTGGTCTCATATATAGGATATGCTGATCAGATTACATAGAAATATTATCATCTTACAAATCCTATAAATTGCAACCTGTTCCATTCATTGGCCTGAATCCAATTTTAGAACAAGAATTGTCAGTTTCTCACTCCTATCCTAACCTGTTCCACAAAGTGGTATGTCAGCCAAACTAAAGATCTTCTTTTTGGATCATCCAATGAAAATTATATTAACACATGATGCTTGAAATGCTCTCTTTGCTGTAATTTCACTACACATGGCATTCTTACAAGACAAGAAATGAAGGAAAATCTATGAATGGCCTTACAAGCCACCTATCAGATATGCTATTAGTGAACTACAAAAAGGCATGTTTCTTCTTATCTTCCCGAGTACAATCTGTTAAAAAACTCCCATGTTTTTGAAGTACAAGCTAAAAAGTAGAACAGATTGTGCTAAAAAAGGGAAGAAATGATGGAAAATCTATGAATGGTCTTATAACTCAGTCACCTATCAGATATGCTATTAGTGAGCTACAAAAAAGCATGTTTCTTATCTTCCAGAGTACCAATCTGTTCAAACACTCCCATGTTTTTTTAGTACAAGCTAAAAAGTAGGAAGAGAAACAGATGACTAAAGCCTTGGAGATGTTTATTGTGTTGTCACAAATAGAGAGAGATCAGTTCTCTATAACCAGTTAGCAATAAACAATTGTAATAGACAACTGCACAGAGCAGATATTATCTGAGTGGATACACTCCCCTGGTTAGATTGATTCTAATTCCAGCTGACATTAATTACATTGACCAAGTCAGTCATTTGTTTTTTAGATCATCCCATCCCTTGATGCTTTCATCACTCATGTGGTCACTCATCAATGAGTTCAAGACCATCAAAGGATATTTTTGGTACTTAATTGACAGGATTTCCATGTGGTAGTCTCATCAATCTTGAAACAGCAGAATTATGGCTGTGGACCAGTCTTTCATGAAGTCTGGTTTCTTCTAGGAGAAGGTAAAAGAATGGTACCCTGACATATTCCATAATATGTTGTTTTCCTGATGTTTTGACAGTTCAATCAGCCATAATAAATGCTCTTATGATCCATCATCATTCATATGGCTACTAGAAGACTCTGATGGTCCTGGTCAAAATTAGTACTTGGCACAAAGATACAGAGGGAGCCAGAGAATGGCTATGAACATGGGGCATGTTCTTCCTCACCTCAGTTGTGTAATGCATCACATGATTAATCTTATCACCTCCTACAATATACAATAGATAGATTGTTGACCCCCCCAAGTCGTTCGTCTTCTTGGATTTGCTTCAATCCCAAACTTGCTCCCATGGCCACAAGATGATGACAGAAGTGGTCCCAAGAAGAAAGACTTTGACTTGGACATGGTCGTCTCTTAGAAAGTGCACTTGGAACGGACGGCCCGGCCAGCGCGGGTTCGCCGAGACACGTCAACAGTGGGCATGGAGGACGAAGTCCAACCAGGGGGATCACGGAACCTATCGGATGGCGCCACGCAGGTGGCCGGTGCAGGGCGGCCCCGGTGGAAGAAGCCAAAGGAAGAGCGAGTAAGATACTCGCTCTTAGCGATGAGGATGCCATGGTTCCCGCGGCCCACTTGACGCCCGCCATCCACCACACTCTCTCTCTCTGTGTATATATATGTACATATAAAACCCTCACAATTCTTCTACAGGGAGAGGGCAGAGCGGCTAACAAGAGGAGAAGACCCATCAGACAAGGTGAGCTTCCTTCTCATCTAAGTTCCATCCTGAATGATCATCTCCGAGTCTTCATGAACAACTGCTTCATCTAAAAAAGTGAATTTGATGCCTTCTTGTGGTGTCATCTGGAATTCCTTTTCTTATTTTTGTTGCACCAATCTTTGTTTCTTGGGTAGAAGATGATCACAACTTCGTTATAATCTTTGGTTCAACCATTAGGTTGGTTCTTTAGTTGGTGTTTTCTTGATGTGATTGATATGTCAGGAAGCAACAATGAGTTAAAAAGGGTCAGCAGAAAACAATCAAGAAAGGGTTTTTCTATATTTTACTTTGGAATGTGCAGCATCCTAATTGGTTAATTCGTTTGTCTTCTCTTTTCTTCTTGAGGAGTAAGTTGGCAGAATTTTGTGCTATATGAATACAAATCGAATTGGAAGATGAATCAAACAGTTCGAATCAAGAACATGTCTGAGATGTTTTGCAGAGGTCTTTCATCATAGGTTTGAACATCCAGAGCATGGAAGGCCTATTCTCAACTGAAGGATAGGTTATCCCTGCCCAATATTTGGGAAAATACTTTATCTTGGTGTATGTGTATGGAGCCTTGTGAGGACTAACAATCACTAGAATAATTCTCATTCACACCCAGGGTTCAAACTTTCTTACCTTATGCAAATATTTTACCGATTAATATTGACAAATGATAATGCCAATTTTGAGATACCAAAGTATAACTTTGCATGAAACCAGGATACTACGATTGTATGCATAAGCTGAATTAGAGAGTATGAAATTATTTAGGAAAGACTAGTTGATTACCTCTTTGTTTCTTGTTGTTGCTTTTTAATCTGTCATCAAATTTTCTCCTCTTCCTGATTCGATGTCATAATTGATTGAACTCTATCAGGCTTTTTCCTTTTCATGTTTGCAATATGGTTTTCACTGTGAGGATTAACGTAAATATGGCAGTTGTATATTTATTTATAGGTCTCAGGTTGCCCTCTCTTTGTTGGTGTATAAAACTCATTTTGTACTACATACCATGTCGAGAAAGACTAATAATGTCTATGTAAATCAACTTAACGGTGAAGTTACTGTATAATATTTCTGATGTTGTAATCTTCAAATATACTACATCACGGAAGGTTCTTTTCAAAACTGAGGTGCATGTCTTTTTGTGTCACTTATTGCAATTGATAAAATTTTAGCTAATAATCCTTCAGAACCAGGGGGAACCTTTGATCAAGGTGGCCATCATGATGATGGAACATCAGATTGTTGAGAAGCAGGATGTGACAATTCACCGTCTACACACTACGGTACCAAATGTCTCAGAAGAGATCTCTGAAGAATTTCTCCTGGATTTTGATGATCTTGCAGTTCAGGTGGGTCTTCTGCTGACTTCTATTTTCCCTACTTTTAGATTGGTTACTCATGCATGGCATCTAAGGTTCAGCCATATATGGTTCACAACTTCATATATTTTATCTCCTTGTCTATGAGGCTAATCTAATTTCCCTCTCTGACGTAAAACTATATTTAATATGCTATACTCAATCCTATATTGGACTACTATTATTGTCCATTGTCCAGTGTAATGCATCACAGAAGACAATCCGGAGGCTAAAATGTCCATCACCTTGCCTCATCCACTGTTCCTATTCTTTCTCCTATTCCTCTTATTGATGGAGATGTCTGTCCTCCTGAACTTGATAATTTTTTGTTTTGATTTTTTTAAAAAGGAAAAAGATCATAAAAAAGTTAAAAACATTGACCTATGGAAAAGAGAGTTGATAGGGGCATGTTTTCTTCTTCTTCGTTTTTTTTTCCCTTCCCTTGTTTTCTCATTTTTCAAGGGAAACCAGACTGCAACAGATGTTAGAAGGGGAAACATTTACATGAGCCTATTCAGTCCAACAACCCACACCATGGGAATGAGAAAACTCTGCAGTTTCATCGTTTTTAAGACACAATTGGATCAAGCAGGTCAACCTGTTGAACCACTGACAAATCCAGCCTCTGAGAAAAACCTGATATATTTTTTTTCTAAAAATCATTGATCATATAGCTCATCATTGTTTCTTAGATATATAATTAGAAAATAAATGCAGATATTAAGAAGAATTGTTTTATATATCAGTGCCATGTTTGTGCCTGGATTTTTACCCAAACTTCTGGATTACTTCATATTCTGCCGAGTCTTTTAGAAAGCAGACTGGCATATGAAATTATCTTCTTACTTGAGAGACACTGCAATGATGGTTATTATAGTAATCAGCTAAGTAAGAAACACTATAATGTCACTAATTCGTGGTGCAATTTTTGTGGGGAGGAAACCTAATAATTTGATGTTCCACAGCTTGAAATGAGTTGGACTTATCACCAAGTAACTTTTTCTTGCAACTATTCTCTGCAGGAAATTGTTTATCAGTCATTCCAGAAAAATTCTCATGAACATCAATGCCATGCTTCGGTTAGTGAATCTAGATCCAATCATGAGATTGGCCAGAGCAGTAATGGTGGCAGCAGTTCAGTGACCACTGATATCCCACTACAATTCACGTCTGATGAAGCTATAGCTCGGCAGTATGAAATACTGGATAATTTGCCTGCCGATGCATCTTTCAGTGCATTAAATCAGTCAGAAGCTGGTGAATTTTTTGTTCAAATCTGCCTATAAAAATATCAGATTTAACTGCTTACTGTATTTATGATATCTATTCTTATGCTGCAATCATAGCAATGGCAGAACCAACTGGTTGCTGGTTCTATGAAGATGCAGGGTATTTAAGCATATCATTACAACCATGAAATTTATGAGGATAATTCTCTAGTTTGATAGATGAAAAGCTAAATTTTGTTCATTATAGAGAAGAATAGTACTTTATTACTTGTATGAAATCTAGAAAAGTTTTATAACAGTATAGTTGGTCCTCCTAATAAACAGGTTTTTACATAATTACATAGTGATTATATCATAAAAATAAAGTTTGCTCACATTATTCATAATCTTTATTTTATGTAATATTTTTTGTCATATTATTCTCGACAATTTATTTATAAAATAACTTATGCTCATATGATTCTTATGGTTCTTATAGCAGAAAACATTTCAGAGTCTTCCACCATCAATGGTGGATCTTCTTCTGCCGACTCTCCTGGACAGGTTCATTGTTTTTCCTTCCATCCTTCTTTATAATCACAATTCCTGGTGTTGCATCATGCATCTGAGGTAATTGTTTTGCGATATGCAGGACACAAGGCAAGACAGCATTGACCCAGATCAAATGTCTTATGAGGTATGCTAGTCTGTGTTCGAGAGACCCAGTCCCTTGAAAGGCTTCGAAATTTCCTTTACATGCAAACATCTGTTTCTCAGGGACATTTCTGGCTTCTAAATTGATTTTGAACTTTCAGTTTGTTTTCAGTGGGTGTAACAGCTAACACGAAAGACTGAAATTAAAAACAATGTATTATTACCGATTCTAAAGAAAACATGGAGAAACCCATCTTTCCATTTAGACTGTTATATTAGCATGTCCTACTTACAGATGATATCTAAAAGACTTGGAACTTCTATAGGTGGATTAGCTGGACTACATAACTCTGAACAATCACCTGGACATCTCTAATCTTGTTTGATAATATTTTCTTGCTGTGTGATGCTCAGTATTGTTGTGCATGTTTGATATGGAGTCTGTGGTGTTCTGTATACGAAGAAACATATAGACGACAATGAACAATTCCAACCTACAAATTGGGAGAAACTTGTCTGTTTGCATTTGCCAGATTACAGTCATGATTTTTTAGCAAGTGATTACAGACATGATTGTACATAGTTAAAGGTTCAGACATTTTCTACTATCATATAAGACATGTCGATCTCCAGGAAATGTGATTGTTGAACTGACCATTCAAGAATTTAGTTTAGGACCTTATTGATAGACTCTACCAAAAATGGTTGGTGAACTCTACCAAAAATGGCCGGTGCAGACTGTCGTTTTAGTTTTCATTTGCAATGATTCATCTAATTAATTGTCTACATCTTTTAGATATATGTTATATATTCCTCAATTCAACTGAACTCTGATCTACTGTATTTAGCAATTGCAATCACTAGAGGAAGAAATGGGTAATGAAAGCAGAGGGTTGTCGGACGAGCTTATATCTTACTTGCGAGATCTAAAGCACAAATGTGGGTTCTTCTCAAAAGGCAAAAATGAGGAGTATGTCTATAGATTGGATCCTTGATTTACTCTTTGGTGGTTTTATATACATGTTTGAAGCATTTTTGTGAACTGTGCTACCAATATTAATGGATATTTTGTTTCTTATAAATTTTATATGATGATCATAGGAATTCTAAACTGCACAAAATAAAACAATTCTGAGAAAATATGCATATATTCATTGTTGTATTCGTGTCATGTTGTTGTGTCCTCTTACATGATCTGCCATGTTGATGTGTCTATATTGAATCATGAATCATGTCTGTTTTCTATGTCAATGACCAAGCTTCATAGGATATCCTAATATTCATGAAGTGATAAACACTACATGGACACATGTTCTTGTTAATTTCACTCCTTTGAATGTCACTTTGTTTCCCTTTACTAACGGATAAATGAGAGTCAAAAAGAGCTCCTAGGAAGACAACCTGAGAGAAAATAAAAGCAAAAGGCTAAAGGATTTGACCTTTCTGTGTATATGTATAATTTGACCTTTAAAATATAATGTACAACCAGATATGGACTTTGCAGCTTATTTGCCTATTGATCTGTATCTTAATTTTTCTTTGAATTGCAACATTGCACTCTAAATATGCTCAGAAAAATGTGATACCAATCGTAGTTTTTTGAAGGAAACTCATTAGGTTTTATGAAGACATACATATATTTCTTATTTAAAGTTATGAAGTGACCTCTAATAAAACGAAGCCAGATTTTGTCATGCAGCACACAATTACTTCAGTACTGGATGACCGTTTCTGTAATATGCACTTAGGTAGAATCGTAGAAGAAAGCTTGAGGCCTCAATCATATCACCTTTGCACATATGTATGTATGCATGCTGTTAGAATAATTCCAACATATGCATTCAATGGAGGAAATCTCAAGTAGTTTAAGCTAGAATATGATATGAGGCTAGTATTTCATTTTCTTGATCTAATGCTTCTGAAAATGTTGTAGCCAGAATTCTGAATCTCAAGTGAAAGTAAATAACTAATATAGTTGATCTAGAAGTTGCATCGCTTGTCTACTACTAAAACAAAAATCAATCAGATCTTGCTAGGGAAGACTTCACACCAACTAACAACTCCTCTCTGAAAGAAAAGGAATGCCATAAAAAAAAAGGTTTTGTTAAGTGACAACCATTTGAATTCTAGTCATGAAGGTACATCAATTGGCATGATCAAATATGCTTGCTCAAGTAATAAAATCTCGGAAGCATGACAAAGTAAAATGCTTATATATGTTCACTACTGATAACTCCAACAAATGAGCAAAATAAAAAACTATTGTAGTTGATGCAATTGTGATATTTCAAAGTAGGTTTGTTTCAATTGGAATATATAAGAGTTCTTATGTATATTCAACAAACAAAACAAAATTCTTTTGGTGGCATAAGCACGGGGAAATGATTGTAAAATGTTCTTTAAAAAGTTTGTATGCTTTCCTATAAATATTTCTTTTAGAATACTAACAATGACTTCTTTTGTGCAGATGTGTCATTTGTAAAATGAATTATAGGAGAGAATGGTTGATTACGTTGCCTTGTAAACATTGTTATCATTCACACTGTATCATTCGTTGGTTGGAGGACAATAAGGTAAGATGTTATATGACATTGCTATAAGTATCACCTGCCTTTTAGCTGTGGTTAAAGAAAATTTAGGTTCATTTAAATTGCAACCAAACATGTGTATCATTCACAATATGTTAGTCTTCGAAGGGAGACTTTTCAGTCTAGATTTAGCTGTACAAGAAATATCAAATTCAATGCTGACCTGAAACTTGAACTGGAAATGTTTTGATGATTCTGAACACTAACCAAAGGAGTTTTACCCAACCAAATAGTACTCTAGAGTTTAGAAGTCCCTAAATTTAGTCATCATTTAGTTATTAATGAAATCCAAGAAGTCTTTCTGCACTTCAGAATAGAACCTTGCAGCCAGGATTTGCTCACCTGATTGTATTACAGGACAACAACAGAATCTGAACTCTCTCTCTCTGTGACAAAAACACAGTTTTTGGCAAAAACAACCCAGAACTGTTGAAAATCCTATAGGAGGCCACAAACATCTGGCTCAGTTGATTGACCTATTTTTATATGAGCCGTAGAAAAATTCATTATTGAACAAATGACACCACATTTTGGATTCATTGAAACAGATTTTTCTATATGTCTAGTCCCAGAGCAGTTACATTTGCAACCTATCAAGCCTTTATCTAGAATATCAGTCCATTCACATCCCATGTTTCGGTCTGCATTTTGTCTATGGTTTAGATAAAAAGAAGATCTAAAAGATATAAGAAGTGAATAAAGAAAAAAGAGTACTATAAAAGACAACAACAGCACCACCAAAGGTATAAAGTCCCAACTATTCGAGTCGATTACATGAATCTTTTACCACCATTGAGATCCGTAAAGAGTCATATCTCTAGTTAAGTTAAAACTTAAATGTATTTAAATATTCATTTATAGTTTCTGTTAAAATCTTTTAAGATCTCCTCTGACCCTTCTAATACTACTAATAGTAATCATTTACCTCTCCTAGCTACTGCACTAGAGTAGTTACAAAAGAAATGGGCTAAATTGACATGATTGAGCTTTGAATCTACCAATCTCAGCAGCAGCACTCAGATAATAGATGAAATATTGCCGCAAGTGAAGTCTATATTACAGAAAGCTAAACACATTTTCTCTTGGTATGGAGCATGAGCTTTTAGAGCTTTCATATGGTAGAATGTAGCATAAGAAATCATTACTATCGCAATGTCAACCATTAGTTCATCTAGCAGTGTCAAGAAACTAGATACTTGTCATCTATTATGCATTCTGCAACATTGCCTGAAATGTTAAGGTTTGTATGTTAATGAGATCTTTTTTGCATAATCAGGCATGTCCCATATGCAAAGAGGAGGTATTTGGATAAGATTGACATTGCTGCAAAAGAATGCCATGAAACTGAGGACTCAATGAGCCATGATGTGTAGATCACCATGTAATGAATTACTTATTCTGTAGTTTGTGGTGCCAAAGAAATCTCACCAAATAATCATACTTTTGTCATGTAAAGGGGATGCATAAAAACCTGATTCAGTTTGGTGGAGATGGATGTCAAGCTTGTTTGAGTAATGAGTGTTGTTTTTGTGCTTTTGACTTTTTTTTTTATTAGCAGAAATTGGTTTTTGTGACAAATTTGCTTAAAACAATTGAGCTTGGTGGAGATGGATATCCACTTGTTTGAATAATGAGTATGATTACATTTGTGTTATGACTTTCACATTAGCATAGTTGTATCAAGGCCTCTGCTCATATGGTTTATGTGGCAACTTGTTTTCTGGAGCACAAGAATGTATAGAAGCTTGTTCATTCAGAAACAACATAAGTAAAAGAAAAGAGCAATAGGTTACCAGATCTGATTTAAGAAAATAAAAGAAAAAAACTACGTCGAGCTCTCCTCCCATCCATTTAGAAAATGAGAGAAAGAAGCCAACAAACAATTCTTTTCGCTTTCCATTTTTCGAGATACTCGATGTTGTTCATTTGTGACTCGAATAATGAAGATTTAACTCGATGTTGTTCATCTGTGACTCGAATAATGAAAATTTAACTCGTGGAAATAATATTAAGACTTTGTACTAACTCATGAATACAATATTAAGACTTTGTACATTATCTCTCGTTCATCGAACCTAATTAAAAAGAATATTTTTCATTTGAACATTCTTGATGCTATTTAGGAAACAAAAAGTCAATACTAGTCTTTTTATGGAGTCGTTTCATTTGTAGAAGTTGGCTGAAGGCATCAAGGAAGATGATGGGGAATCGAAATCCCCTACCGTCATCAACAACAGCAAAAGATCATAATCTTAATTAGATCGAGACCATCCGGTCTCTGTTTGTATTTGCTGCAGGTGAGATCCACTTTCTTGGTCATGAGCAGGTTAATAGAAGCTATAACAGGTTATGGAGAACAAGCACCATTACATGACACGGGAAACCACCATAAAGCCACACTAGCGAAAGAGAAATGGAAGCAATATATACATAACAAAAGAAGATTTAGTGATGTAGTTGCTGCTTGCGATTGCTAAGAATTCAATACAATTCCAATTCCAAAGAACTAGTTTTGGCATCTTGACAGGCAAAGCAGGCACCCATAGTTTGCAACATATATGACCAACTATCCAGATCTTGTTCTTCTAAGAGGATACTATCAAACAAGAACAATTCTGGGCATTCAAGCAAACAAGGCCCCGGCACGGCCCTGGGCACCACAAGATCCTGCAGAATGAGCAGTAGCAGAGAGTTCTTTCGGGGTTGGGATGGAAATAAATAGAGCACATTGACTTTGAACAAGAGCACAAGCCTCTATTCTTGTGCATCATTGCCAGATCTGCTGTAGGGCATGTAACGGTGGTCCTTGGAAGCATTTTTCTTCTGCCTCTTCTCAATGTAAGAATCAAGCTTGCCTGCAGCCTGTGATGTACTCAAGACAAACGTGGAAGGCAATTAAGAAAATTGTAATGTTTTCAGACAAACAGCCAAGGTTAAATGGGAAAAGATAATACCTTGAGTTCATTGTACTTCTGTATCAGTTTTCTTTCTCGAATTTCCGCTGCATAAACAAAATTCAAGTTAGATGAGACAAGAAGAAACACAGAGCATAGGAAGACATGCACACTTGCACATGCACAAGCACAAGCACACAAGAAATATCTGACTGTTGTGCACCTATAGAGATGCAAAAAGGAGACAAATGAGCATGTATACTGACATTTCTTCAAGTAATATGGTTGTTTCCCACGCTTTGCTGCTTCTCTTTCTTTCTTTATATGCTCAGACAAAATCTCAGATTCAGCACTCTTCCGAGGACCTGATTTTATCTGTTTATCCTGAATAACCAAAGTTGTTTTAGACAATGATTAGCCTTTCAGGTCATCCAAATTGTAACATAGATAATTTCAGCAGATATGATTAGCACAAAATTCCAAATTTCAAGTAAATTGTGCACAAGAAAATGAATTTGTAAAGCATTTTCGACCATAAAAACACACGAATCACAGAGAATATTATGTTGCGGACTAGCACATTCCATATGAGGTTAAATCTGGATAAGAACTGAGGCCTCTGTACTCTAGATAGAACTACTAATACATGGTCTTGTTCTTAAAGATGGCCTTCCACCAAAACCTTGACCTTGTGATTCAATATGTGAAATGAGACGGGTTCTCAGTCTATAGAGCAAGGACACAGAATGAATTTTTGTCACGAGTGAATGACAAAATCACGAGTGAATGAATTTTTGTCACATCACGCAATTTGAGGTTAGCAATCAAGAATCTACAATTAAGATTACACAAATGTGCACTTGTTTTATTCCTTTTTTTAGGATAAAAGCTGAAATGAACCATTACTAAGACAACAACAATATCAGTAAGTAAATAAACAGTGAAACAATGAAGCAACATTTAATTTAGACTCTCTCAGTGAAGACGTACAATCCAAGAAAGATGGCTCTTTAATTCCTCAACTGCATTTGGGTCTTTTGACTTCCTGATCAACTTTTGAAGTCTCTGCAGACATCCAATGGCATTAGTACAACTATCTATCATTCAGTAATAATTTCAAAAATATGTTCATCTGAAAAAGTCACCTCTTTCTCTGCAGGAAGTTCAACCTCAAACAGAAAACTGTACCGTTTTCTAAACCTGGTATTACAGCAAAAAAACATAATAAAAACATTTAGTTTGTTAAAATAACAGAAGAAAGCATAATGTTAATGAAACAACTAAAATTTAGAGGAAAAATAATGTAACAGCACAATTATTGAGTTTAATTTTTTTACCATTTAGTGATGCATCCATTCAAACGGTACAACAATAAAGGAACCAACTCGGAAAACACATGTGAGAACAGGAAACACATAAGAAGGATACATAAAGAAAGGAAGCATCTTAATTAAGCGTATTTAATGTTCAATTGACTAGGTTATTTTCAACAAAGATACCTTGACACCACCTTTGAAATATTGTACATTGTTTATTACAGTTTATAAATTTCTGGAAGGCACATTCCACCCAATTAGCAATATACAATAATATTGGCTTGAAATTCGTTAGCGATCCTCAGATCATTCTCTATTATTGTAAGTACTTTTTCTCTTCATGAAAGGATATGGGGTTTTGCCATTGTTTTTCTCCTTTCATTTTTTCTTGAAGAAATTAAAGCTGAACTCTTAAAGAGAATAAGGTTGCAAATCCTAACTTGAACCATAGGTATCACTCAAAGTAGCACAATAAAAAGTCACAAAATTAGCATGTGTATACTCATGCAAATTCGTTCCAGTTGTCGCACTTCTGAACAATTAGCTTTTCATCTTTGTCAATTTGTAAGAGTCAGTTCACTTTTTGTTTCATGATCCAAGAAGTTCTACATGGAACTTGTCTCACAATCTATGTTTATAAGTGCTGAAAGAATCCATTTTTCACATTTAGGTATCATAGAGTAAGCGGCTGCAAATGATACATATATAAAGAACAAACGTCCTCACACTCAGTATAGTCAAATTACAGCAGTTATGCAAATGCCTGTAAAATTGTCTGACACAATTCCAGAACAAGATACCATCTCATGGAACTCCCACATTGCAAGTAACTGCTTATTTCATGTGCACCAGTAAGCATGAACTATATTCAGGATCATGTCATCAAAATGTTACGACATTGGCAGCATCCTCGAGTCCACTGTCTATGCCACACGCATCAATGTAGGGTCTTTGTTAACATTTTTTAATATAAAGTCACAGTTCAGTGAGTTTACTAAACAGGATAATTGTAAAGATACAGTGGAACAATCAATGTATTAATTTATTAGGATATGCTGAATCCAAACAAGTAACAGACCATAGTATTTTTCTTTCTCCAAGTATAAATGGTTTCGGCTTGATGGCCTGAAATTGATCATGTTCTTAATATAAGTAGCTTCAACATTTAACTAATTCATATATGTCAGATCTATCAGCCTATATACTTTTATTTTGTAACTCTTGTTTTATGTTCTATTAGTATTGGCAGAATTAGTTGAATGAGCTAAATCTTTCTTTTATTTCTCATACAACTCAAACAAAATAATACACAAAGGGAGAAAATGATGACGTAATCAATATGATGACATAGCTGTTGATCATTCCTATAATCCAAATCTTGAAATTTTTTCCAAATGATCTAACTGACTAATAGAAAAGGGATTACATTAAATATGTTCATTGTGTTCTAGGTAACAACTGGTGTGCTAAAATCATGAATAATATTTTCTGAACATTTGTACTTAAGCACGTGGACCAAAATGCACACAAAAATTATATATACAATCAGAAAGAACATCTAGGATACTGGATAAAGCTTATTCCACGGTACTTGAAACCTCCCCCACTCCCCACACACAAAACAAAAGAATCGCCAAAAAGGAAAGAAGAAGAAGAAGAAAAGGCATACCCATCTGTGTCAAGAGTTCCACATAAAGATTCAAACCGTGGATCTCTTACGACCTGCAAAAAAATGATGACCACACTTAAAACAATAGATAAAAGTGAGTAGTTCACTAAACTGCAACTTATGGAGTTGTGATGTTATTTGCAATTTGAAGAGTTTTATTTTATTCCAAAAATCTCCGTCAACCACTCTGAGTTTTTACCAACATATGAGTCCAATATTTGCCCCTCAAAAGTACATTATAATGTCACAGGCTATGATATTTCCTTCTCAAATTTCCAATGGCAAAGATAATATGGTATTCTAAACAGGAACTTCTAATAACAATTTATACTAGGAAGTTAAAAAAACAATCGCATGTAACCAAGAACTCATGCCAAAATTTCTTACAAACACTATCAGCTGGTTAAAAGAAAGACAAAAAAGAACTATAAGTAAAATACTAGTATCATGTAGTTCACTTTCAGATAGTGCTTTATGGGAATCAATACAAGGTACAAACTCAAAGTTGCTCATAAATAATTGTAAAGCATTAAAAATCACAACAATACAAATCTAACAGAGTAATCATTGTTGAACTAAGACAAAACAGAATGACATCCGAATATCTGTCCTGAGGGGCTCAGAGGATTGGTATTTGGCAAATCTGGTGTAAGCACTAGGACAAGTTAAAGCATTGGTTATCTGAAGCAATTACTTTAATCAGTGAATTCTGCTGCTGTTGGAGATGAAATTTTAATGTATTTTAAAATGCATTTAACAAGTGCAAAGAAGCATTTTAAGACATCATTCTAATAGTCCTTTAAGATAATTCGTAATGGGACAAGACCAGTATCATAAGAGTGGCATAGTCACAAAGCAGTATTGACACTGTTGCTCACACAGATATGGAAGCAAATGCAAAAGCATGATAGGGTTAAACAAGTAACTTCAGGTGATATACTGACAATCCATTCCCCGTAACATACTGTAAACCTACCTCTCTTTGGTGTAACGCCAAATTTCCAGACTGTACTAGCACAGATGTCATGCTGTGTAAAAGTATTGCTGTATGTACACATTTTATATGCTGGCATCTCATGCAGATAGCAGGGTTCTGTAACACCATGCAATTGACTATGGCGTGGCACCACCAATACAGCAAAATAACATATCCGACTCCACAACTGTACTACAAATGACAGCAGGCATACTTCTGAATATGTGAATATGAAACTCTGGTATCACAAAAGTTCACCTTTTTTGGTGCCTGGACGACCTCCCTAAACCTCCCAACTCTCACTTTGCTACTCATCTCCATTGGCCTATTCAACAAAGAAATTCCAAACCAATGTGTATAATCAGTACCAATCAATTACAAAATACAAGAAAAAAAGAACTGAGATACCTATTCTTGTTAGCACGGCTGGGCTTCAGTTGTTGATTAAGCTTAGAGGCATGGGAGCCATGGGAGCCATCAGCCCGAGCTCTTTGGATATCTTCGAAGGTTATATCAGCAAGCTCGTGCTCCAACTCCTCCTCTTCCTATTAACATAAAGAAGATCAATTAGATGAATGAAGAAGATTTGGAAGACATGAGGAATAAAAAGTTTTTCGAACGAAAGTGAGCGTTCACTCTTCTATTACCTCTTCAGAGGCCTCTTCATCTTGTTTGTTGGGCTCCCTCCTGTTAAGAGCACTAGAGAACATAAATTTCTCAGTTCCCATGGACACTCTGCCTTTTGATGTGTTCTGTGCAGGAAAATCTCAATGTTAGATTCTTTTAGTTCTAATTCCTGAGTAGCTTAATCTGAGGCAGACCACCGCAGAATCAGTATAGTCAAAGCCGAGAGGCGGTAAATGGCGCCAAAGGGGCCAAAACATGGCACTAGGCGCTCGCTCGGGCAACATGAGGCTCTCCCGATTATTAAAATTTTAAAAATATATATGTCATGACTAATAGATATAATCATTAAAACAAAAAATAACACAAAAGGACCAAATTACATTGTTCAAATTTATATTATAAAAACAATTAACCTAGTAGGAGGAGGAGGATGGAGAGGGGGTTGTTGGGTATGGGAAGGGGTTCCCCTCAATTGGGAGGGGAGCAAGGATGAAGGGTGGTCCGAGGAGAAGGAGAGGGAGGAGGAGGTATGGGAGAGGGTTGCCGACGGTTGGGGTGGCTGTCTGATTGTTGTCAGTTGAGTTGCTGTCAGTTGGGTGGCAGTGGGTTGTTGTCGGTTGGGAGGGGAAGAGGGAGGAGGAGGAGGCTGTTGGGGAAGCTGGCGGGCGGCCGCAGCGAAGCGAAGGGGGAGAAGACGCTGGCCGCGGGGGTGAAAGGATGATACGGAGAAAGCCGCTGCCGTAGGGAGGAGCAGGAGGCTATCGGCGCAGGGAGGAAGAGGAGAAGACGGCGGCGAGCGTAAAGGAAGAGACAGGGGTAGACGCCGGCCGCGGGGAGACGAAAAGAAAGAGACAGGGGTGTGGCTACGTCGAAGGTGGAGGCAAGAGGGAAGGAGACGTTGGAGGCGGGGGGAGGGGAAGAACGCTGAGAGAAGGGGGGGAAGACGCTGGCGGCTACGGCGGAGTGTGCGACGGCGAAGAAGGAGGAGAGAGAGATAGAGATATACCGACGACAAGCCCGCGGGAGGAAGACGCTGCTGCCGCCGCCGTTCACGATGAGGAGGAAGCTGCTGCCACCGCCTTTCGCCGATTAGGTTTCCACGGGTCGTCTCGTCGCATGTGTGCGCCGGTTTGTGTGAAGATTCGTTGATCTGGTTCGATCGAACCGGATCCAGGAAACTCGATCCTGTCCGATTTGAATCAGGCGGTCGCCTGAGCCGCCCAGCGCCTACGCTCAGGCGCGCGCCGCCCAAGTGAAGGCGCTGTGGCCCGCCGATCGGGCGCTCGGGCCGTGCGTCATCAAAGCCCCTGACGCGCTAAGTGCTCATCAATATAATAATAATAATAATAAATATAATTATTAAAATAAAAATAAGACATAATATGAGTTTCATATCATTTCATATTCGAATTATCACCACTAAGTATCAAATTATATTCATTTAATCATCTGCAAATTATTAAGGTACTAAATTGTCCCAACTAGAAAAATAAGAAGAAGATTAACATCAAAATTAACAATATTCAAAATTATAGCAAAATTTAAGTCATAATTACAGTAATTCACTATTCATAAATTATTATTCATAATAATAAAATAATAGAAACAAAAATTAACATGATTTTGTGGGAGAGGGGGTTGAGAATAGCGTAAGGTCAATTGAGAGTAATAGAATCCAAGTGAGGGATGTTGATGGTAAAGAAAGATAAGGATGCAGACTTAAAGCATGAGAATCCAAGGGCGAGTGCCAAGAGCAGTAAGGGAAGGCAAGGATGCATGCTCAAAGTATGGGAGCCAAGAGCAAAGTGCTCAGAGCAACAAGAGATAAATAGGAGATGTCACGTACTCCTTGAATTATCACATTTAAGAGGTATGATTCTGTCTTAAGTCGATAATATTAAAATTTCATCAACAATCTAATTCGGGATCTAAACTAACATTTAAGGATATTGAGAAACATTCAAGTATCATTCACATCCGTAAAACCTATGTAATTTATAACACATCACTCAACAATTCACATTTATTAAAACCCAAGCCAACTTAACAAAACGTTAACCACACTTATAAATCCACAAGAGTAAGAATTTATATAATAAAAAACTTCAACCATTTACCATGAATTCATTTCATCATAAACTAAAAATAACATTCTAAAATTTTAAATGTGAGAGGTCTTTTAAAACTTTTACAAATATATCAATTCAAATCTATTGCCAACATTTCATTATATATAAAATATACTTCTACAACAACCATAATATAATACATCCATTGATAAAACTTACACAAAATCTGAATAACTTTCCACTACCTCAGCCCAATTCTAAAATTTCAATGAGTGACAAGCTAACTTGAAAATTTTATATAACAACGGAGTGAGTTACAAAGCTCAGCAAGTGATAAGCATAACAACAATAAGAGAGGATAGTTTCAAACAAATTTGATATCAAAACGCATGGTAGAGATATAAGAGTTCATAGATATCATCTCATTAGAAATAGAATCACAATGTCATTTCATTCAAAACATATTTGATTCATAACAAATAGAGTAAAGAGTAATTGAAGCATATCAATAGTGTATGAAATATTTCAAAGCATATTAATAGCGTATAAAATATTTCGAAATATATTAATGACACATGAAATATTTCGGAGCATATCAATGACATATGAAATGTTTCAGAGTATATCAACGACGTATAAAATGTTTTAGAATATATCAATGACATATAAAATATTTGGAGTATATCAATGACATATAAAATATTTCAAAGCATATCAAAAGAACAAATATGAAACAAAAGCTTAAATGTCATATTTAACGTTGTATTCATTTCATTTTTATCCAAAGCGCACGTAGAAACATATAACTAAACCTTTGAATATCATATCAAATACATAGAAGGTAAAGTATGATCATAACCTAATATGGTTAATCTATTTCTGATTGACTACCAAATATAAGTCTCCAAAGTCTGGGAGCTTTATCCACCCGCGTCTAAGTAAAGTCATAGGGGGTCGACAAAGCATCGCAAGCTCTAAGCATAACTCTTTTTATAATTTCTGATAAAGGTTTATATTATCCCACAAATACTAGAGTATAAAAGGACGTTGTGAATGATAAAATTGACACATATCGGAAGCACATGCGGAACAATAAAACATATATGTGTCTTTATGAGTCAATACAATGCAAATATATTCTTTCACAAGTGTATTCAAATTTAAAAGAAAATAAAAATAAGAGTATATAAGGATTCCAAGCAATCGTATATAGCTCAATTGAAGGAAGAATGCTAGATGAATTCAATGTCCAAAGAGATAAAGCTAAAATAAGCACATTTGACGAAAGTTTTGTTCTAGTAGATTCTGTAAGGGATATTTTATAAATAGTTCGAACTATCAATTATACTCTAATTTATTTAAGAAGGATATCTTAAAAATATAGTTTAATCTACTTTCACATAAAATAAGTTTCTTATGAATTGAACTTTCGAATAGAGAATTACAAATAATTTGGTAACTAAAGGTCAAAGAACAAAATCTTTATTTTACAAAATTCATAGTATCAAATTTAATAGATAACTAGGTAGGTATTTGCACTCCAAATCTTTCAGTCAAGATATAAAAAAAAAAGATATATGAGTCTAATTTTTACAAAGTAAGTTTTGTATAAATCAGAGTTTCCAATAAGGATTTATAAGTAGTTTAGTATCAAAAGGTTAGAAGTTATGATCCCTATTTTGTAAAATCCATAGGGTCATTTGAAATATAAGCTTGGATAGGCAAATTTACTCTAAATCCTTAAAATAACTATCAAAAGAAAGATTTATGAGTCTATATTTAGATCAAATAATTTTTACCTAAATTAAAAATTAGTGTAGAGATTTATAACTAAAACAAGGTAGAATGGTAAGAATATCGATAATTTTTCATATTCAAATCTTTACATCCAAATAAGAGAGATATCATATTGCAAGGCTAGAATTATTTAAATTTCCTCGCAAAAAAGAAGATAAAAATTATAGTAGAAAAGGATTAGGACATTTGCCTTTCAAACATTTTGATCCAAGAAAGTTTGAAGTCTAAAACCTTCTTCTACTCTTCCTCCTCCTCTTCTCCCTGGTTTGTTTTTCTTTTCTTCTCTTATCTTCTTTCTTCCTCCATAGTTGCAGCTTCTTCTTCCTCCCTCTTTTTCTTTCCCAGCCATAGCCACAACCCCTTCTTTCCCCTCTCTTCTTCCTCTCCTTCTCTTCTTCCTTCCTCATAGCCGCAGCCCCTTCTTTCCCTTCTCTTCTTTCTCTCCTCTTCTTCCTTCCTCTTCTTCTTCTCCCAACTGTAACCTCTTCTTCCTCCCTTGCTCTTCTTCCACTCCTTCTCTCCTAACCACAACTGTAGTCGTAGCCCCCTCCTCTACTTCCTTCCTTCCTCCCCCCCTCTTCTTCCTTTCTCTTCTTCTCCCAATCATAACCTCTTCTTCCTCTCATTCTCTTCTTCCTTCCTCTTCTTCTTTCCCAACCACATTTGCTACAGCTATAGCCACAGTCACAACCTTCTTTCTCTCTTCTTCTTCTTCCCTCTCTTCTCCCTCTTCTTCTTCTTCTTCTTCTTCTTCTTATATAAATTAGATATTTATAAATAGGTCCTCAAATTTATAAATAGGTTCTTATATAAATTTTAGAAGTGAGAGATATTATAGAAGAAATTGCACGAAGAAAGAGAGAGGAGGTGGCAACAACAGCAATGGAAGTTGGGGCTTTAGTTCGTTTTCTCATCTCACGATATTGGTTTCATTTTTATATTACCTTTTATGGAGCTCATCAAGTCAGACTCAACTTTCTCATCGTGTGACATTAGTTCTATCTATCTTTTACCTTTTAACGGAGCTCTAGGAGTTGACTCGAATGAGTCAATCGATTTCAATGAGTTGACTCGCGAGTCAATTTGATCAGACAAAATTTTATATTTCAAGAAACGATTCAACTCACCCAACTTAACATAGATCCTGATCACAAGTTTGAGAATAATATTTTTTTGAGCAATGACAACAACAATAATAAAATCATAGATCTCATTAGTAATATTTCTTGAGTAATTTCTATTAATTTTTATTTTTTTAAAATATATTTTTTTATTATTCTCATATTATCATGTCCGATATTTTTCTTAATTAAAAAAAAACTCTTCATCCTTTCCCACTCACTTCTAATGTGGCTTTCTCTTTTTTCTAGTATTAGCTTTCACCTTGTTGCTACTCTTAATGATCTCCTACAACTCTCCTAGGCCCCGGAACCCGTTCACCGTCAGTACCTCTTAGGTCGATTGCCTCCTTGATGACCTCCTTTAGGGATGCGAGTTGCATAGGTCCCGATGTCAAAATGACAACAAATACGTTGTGGCATAGAATGTCAACTTTAGCCTCAAAGAGATGTTGCTTGAAGGTGATGGCGACAGAGTGGAAGGAGCCATGGCCATCGATGAGGTATCCAAATTTTATATTATAAAATATATATACCAAATATATCAAGGATGAATTCTTGAAAAAAATCTTTACTTATGAAAATTTCTCGTAGAGCATCCCTTTATTTGTGAAAAAAGATAATTTTACTCCTATTTTTATCGGACCTTTCGTCGGCTCTGCTCTACATCATTGTCTCCTCCTCCTAGATTTGTAACTCATAGCTCTTATGCATCGCGGCCCTCATGTGAGTAACGAAGGGGGTATAAAGATGACTATAAGTTTGATAAGGGGTTAATAGGGTCCACAGAAGCGACGATGACCCTTACCACCTCCTTCCTCGTATAAGAGTTACGAGAGAGATATATAAGCACAAGGTTAACAAGGTTGACAAGGTTCACAAAGGCGATGACGGTTCTCGTGCGAGTGCCATGAGACAATAGTATGACAATCGGAGGGAAGGGGAGTCAATATAGGGGGTAATGGCGACGACCCTTATGCTTCATCATTCCTTATGCGAGGGTCATGAACGAGCACGACAACGTAGGGTGGAGGCGATAGCGATCCAAAAAAATCCAAGAGTAAAATAATTATTTATGAAAAAATATTTTGAAAGAATAAAGGCACTATACAGGAAAATTCTAAATTAGATATTTTTTCCAAAGATCCTAATTAGGCGAAGACAGCCTGTTACTTTTACAAACTTTAAAATGTAGCCACTCCGGCACCTGCCAATAACCTTCACCAAGTAATTTACGCAGCACCAAATTGGGACAACTCAGCCGCATTGTGGGGTGAGTAGTGGTACGTGGGACGAGTCGCTGAGCTACCAAAGAAATTATTATGCTATGCAGAGTCAACACCCACCTTCATACCCAATTTTGGGTTGCAGAGCCTAAATCTTGGCCGAGCTTCCAATCAGGCTCGCTTTATTTTAGTTGTGGACGAGGACCCACAAACCTGCTTATGGGACCCATAATATACCCAAGGAAAAGTGTCCGTCTATGTTCTGTCCCTCGATCGAGACACAAAGAGTCTGCGATTCTCTTACCTCGTACCATCATATTAATAACTTCCCATTATATTCAAAATAATATTATGTATATATACATAATATTCCTTTTCTTCATTTTCTTTAGTTATAGAATGTAATTATAAATTAGCAAAGGAAAATTACAGAATTACGGATGTTTACGGGGACCGCAAACGCAAAAGAATGGCCTCTTCTCTGTCTCTCAATCGCCCGTTCCCATGGCGGCGGATATGGAATCGATGGCGGCGGTGATCGGGGTCTCCATTCCCGTCCTCCGTTTCCTTTTCTGCTTCGTGGCCACGATTCCGGTGAGTTTCATGTGGCGGGTCGTCCCCGGGACGCTCCCCCGCCACCTTTACGCCGCCCTCTCGGGGGCGGTTCTGTCCCACCTCTCCTTCGGAGCCTCCTCCAACCTCCATTTCCTCATCCTCATGGCCACGGGCTACGCTTCCATGGTCCTCGTCCGCCGCTACGCCGGCCTCATCACCTTCTTCACTGGCTTCACGTACCTCATCATCGGATGGTAAGATCTCGCTCCGATTCAAGCCCAGTCGAGCTTAATTTTCTCCTATCATGTTGGATCCCCGGTGCTTTGTTTCGCGATGTACTGCCATTTGGATGATTGGGAAGACTGGGGGGCTTTGATTCCGTGAAAGATGATTCTTTTACTTGATGTGTTCAAGTTTTCAGTAGAAACGGGCATTGATAATCACTTTACCTATCCTGGATATGTTTATGGTGCTTTGACGATCCTGTTTGCTTGTTATCTTTGTGGTTTGCATGGTGTGAAGGTATTCGTACTGTCTTGCAAGCGTCATAAATAAGAATTTATTCTTTCTTTTGATATCTGATCTATGCTAAGTTCATTCCATGAGAAGTCATTGTCCTCTATTCTGAGTTAACAAAAGCACAATTACCACTGCCTCTCTTTTGACACCTACAAAGAAGTGCAGCATCAGATTTAGGTGATATATGCTGTGAAACACGTGGCACGTGTCTTTACAGCTATGTGTCCAAAGGTTGGTTCTTTTTACCCTTGAACGGAAAAAGTGACATATGTGGTCATTCACATGGGGACAATTTTTTGTACAGTGATAAATATCAGTCAGTGGCATCTTAAATAATCTGAATTGCTTTTCTTTTCCTATTTATATCTAGCTACTTTTCCCGTGATCTGAGTTTCAACTAAAAATGTAAAAAAATCAGTGGATTAATTGAAACCAAGCTTGAAACTTGATACTTCTGGATGTTTCAGACAAAACCATATGTACTTCGAATTTAGATCTGGTCTTGGCATGGGATTGGCTTGTTTGAATCGATATTGGTTGTGCTCCAGTCCCGTTCATTTGTGTTTTTTCTTTTAATTCCAAAATCATCATCTACCCACTACCCTATAAAAATGAGAAATTTCTCTTTAAAACCCCTTTGTTTTAGGATCGAAGTCATTATATTATCTTTTCAAGTGTCTAATTGTGTTCTCTTCTTGACACATTTTGTTAATTGCCTTCTTTTATAGCCATATGTATTACACGAGTGGGGAAGCATTGAAGGAAGGAGGGATTGATGCAACAGGTAATGAAGTTTTGCTGGCATTAATAAAATTTTTCATTAATTAATCATTAGTTTTATCTTTTTTCATTGGTTGTTTCTTGCTGAGCTATAACTTCTGAAGGCATGCATTACATGCTTCAAATTAAATACAATTTTTCATCCTTTTGTTTGGTTTAGAAGTTGGGTTTATATATTTTCTGGGGCATATTTGCATATTTAATTTTCCTCATTTGATTTAAAAAAAACCGCACGGAATAAAGCTTATCTTATCTCTGTTTGTAGAATAAGGGTGGTATTTCAGCTTTCAGAGAATATAGATTATTTGATTGGACGTACCTATTAGACCTGGAAGAAATTGTTTATTAGGGTCTTCAACTCTTTAAGCTTTGAAGATAATTCATTCTTCAGGATTTTAATGCAAAAGTAAGCATTAATTATAAAGCATATTTAGACAGAAAAAAATGATATTTGCTGTTGAGCTGTTGTCACAATACTGCTTGTTTGAGGTGTGAACTAATTGTAGTCCTAGTCATGATAACCAACAGAAATGGACCACAAACAAATGAAGAACATCAATTCTCATTTAATCAAATACCATGTTCATTGAAGTTGGCAAATGCGTGAACAAACTCTATGATGCATAAGTTTGTAACATGTACAGTGTTGTTTTGTTTGTTATCCTTTGTTACACAGTTGCTGATAACAGCTTGCAACAGTGAATCATTTCTGGCCTTTTTTCTGAATTTTCAGGAAGGAGGTGAAGAAAACAGGTTCCTCTGAATTTTCTTCACTGATAGACTAAATTTTGCATGCTGCTGCATTGACAAGCTTATGCAGGTCGTCCTTCTGATCTTACTACTATTTCATTACCTTAGATTTTTGATAAACTTAGGCAAAATACGATAACCCTTTCTTTTTTCTTTTTCAAATTGCACCTTTTTGTTGCAATGATTGAATAGAATAGATGGATATATGTAAGGATATCTACCTATTATCTACAAATAATGCAGTAGCAGATATATCAAGTCATTTGTTTGTTCTTTTGAAAGAAAAAAAAAAGCTTATCTACGATGAATGGCAAGCAAATCCATTCTCAAAAGTTGAAACTCTGGGAGTCAACCAGGGAGCCCTTTCACAATGGAAGCATGCTTTGGAGAACTCATTTTGGGCCAACAAAAACCCTTACAGACAGGCATGTACATAGAAGGGGTGTGCCAGATGTCCGCAATGGTATAGGAGGGGGGGGCCTTTGACACTCTCCTTAACGGGTGTCATGCGGTTGTCCTTGGCACAGGAAGCAACAAACTGAGACTTGTAGTATCTCTACTCAAGGCATGCTTGTGGACAAGAATATGGATTGACTTATAAGAATCTAGGATGTAATGGATGTACTATCGCCAACTTAGGTTTAAACATTTTGGTTTTATAGTTCAGACTAAACGATTTAGTGAGTCCGTTATTATATTTAAAGGAATTGAGTAGGAAAGGATTACTTATATATAAAACTAGGGAGCATATCATAGCATGAAGTCACCACAGGGTTGGGCTTTATATGCACCATGCTAAGGTTCTTAGGTCCTTAACGAGGATATCAAGCCTTGATTTAGTTTAACATTAAATGTGTGAAAGAATTTATATTGACTTATAAGTACTACTGTTAACTTGATTTTAAACATCTTGGCTTAGTGGTTTAGATGAATGCACTACTGTTAACTAGGGTTTAAATATTTTTGGTTATTGGTTCAGGTTCAAAAAGTTAATGGGTTCTATCAGGCTGGGTTGTGACAGTGTTTCCCAAATGATTCTCTTATTTTTCATGTACATGAAATTGCTTTAATGACTTCAGGAATACTTCAAGTTAAACTGAAAGAAAATTGACTAAAGATTGCCTAGATCTTAATTATGTCAGCATGAGAAAACTTTTGTTGAGTTCATTTCTGTTCATAGTGCTGATTCTTTCCTATCTGGATACGTAGGTTTCAAAAGGACTCTTGCATGATTCTTTGGCAACACGAGCTGAACTATCGTCACGATGTTAAAATCTAGTAATGATGAGATACTGTTCATCTAATAAATTTAGGCAATTCTGTATACTGATAAACAGTGTCTAAGTTGATGTCTCGTAATATTGACACTGATTGGAATATTCATAGTGTGAACTTATTCTTTTAAAGTGAAAAATAAGAATATTAACTCCTGAAGACTGCATCTATATAAAAAGATGCCACTTTTTATTTTTCAGATTATACATGAACCTGCATTGTAATAGGATGACTCTTTGGTAGTGACTTTCTACCTTTACTGTCTAGGAAGTCTGGTTCAGTATCTAATAACTGAGAAGTATTAATTTTTGTAATAATCTAATCACCAACATTCAGAAGTTCAACTCTTAATTCCTGTAGAAGTATCTTAACTCTTGAGCTCATAAATGATCTTTCTGTTGCAGCAAAACTAATCTTTGACATATGGATTTATGCTAGTTGGAAACACTATTCAACATCTGTATGACTGCATCATGCTTAAATAGTGACTCAGGGTTTCCCCTTTTCTCATTATAGGAGCTCTCATGGTGCTAACTCTTAAAGTCATATCTTGCACAATAAATTACAGTGATGGGCTGCTTAAGGAAGAAGACTTGCGTGAGGCTCAGAAAAAGAATCGATTAATTCATTGTCCCTCTTTATTTGAATATATCGGTTACTGTCTCTGCTGTGGAAGCCACTTTGTAGGGCCTGTCTATGAAGTAAACGATTATCTTGAGTGGACAGAACACAAAGGAGTAAGTGCATCATGTCGTTTTTTCTTTACGTGATTTGATGTAGATTAACTCTTCACCTTTCCTCCCAGATTATGTTCTGTGGTTATAGTTTTTTGAATTTTATCCAGATTTGGGCTGCTTCCGGTGACAGACAATCGGCATCACTTGGTGCAGCATTACGTGCTTTGCTTCAAGCTGCAATATGTATCGGTTTATACTTGCAACTGGTACCACATTATCCACCTTTTCAGTTCAGTGAGCCTGTATACTATGAATGGGGTTTCTGGCAAATTCTGTTCTACCAGTACATGTCTGGATTCACTGAACGTTGGAGGTACTACTTTATATGGTCAATCTCAGAAGCTTCTATTATCATATCTGGTTTTGGGTTCAGTGGTTGGTCAGATTCTTCTCCTCCTAAAGCACTGTGGGGCCGTGCAAAAAATGTTGATATTCTTGGGATGGAGTTTGCGACTAGTGCAGTTCAGTTGCCGCTTGTATGGAACATACATGTCAGCACTTGGCTACGTCATTGTAAGTTTATAAACCTTTTTTTTTAATGGATTTGGTTATTATATGATGTTTCCTGTTCGATCTAAAACCACAAATATTGATGTGAGCTTCTAAATACGCATTGATCTAAGTTGATCTTGGTCTGGTGTAACTTCTATTAGGTAAAATTGCTTTTGGATTGTGTCGATATTTGACTGTTGTACATAAAATGTGTGTATTGACCGTTTAAACTTGTGGATGTCTCCTAATGCATGTGTGCATATTCATATGCCTTCTTAGACACATCCTTTGCAGATGTCAATGTTGAAACAACAGTATAGTTGAACCTGTTATGTAGCCAGACTGCCAGAGAAGCTTGGTGTTTATTAGTTATTGCTACTTAATTGATTTTCACCTGTTGAATGTGTTCATCTTTCAGAGAGGCGTCAGCAAGGTCGAAGAACTCCTTAGTGTGGTTTAAAGAACATGAATGCACTTATCAAATTTGCAAGGATACAGTGTAACGGAAACTCTATTATTTTGTTAAGTTTATGCTGTTTTTCACTTTGCTTAGGTAGTCAGAGTGAGTATTATTTTCAGTTCTAATATGTTATGGTGTGTGTCGTTGCTATTACATGTTGCTAAACTTTAACTAGTACTATTGTGATTTGTTTTGCCCATAGTTTGAACTCTTTGCTAATTTCACAAATTTATACCACACGATATGCCATGAGATCTAAGAGGCCATTTTGAATCATACAAATTTATGTGATCTGAGAGCATGTAATCTGAGAGACCATAGCTGTTACTCTTCTGCTAATTAAGTTGATTTATTGAGTAGAATCTGTAACCTGTGAGGCTATTTTGTTCCAGATGTTTATGAAAGGCTCATTCAGAAAGGGAAGAAACCTGGATTCTTTGAGTTGCTGGCTACACAGATGGTTAGTGCTGTTTGGCATGTAAGTTATGCATAACCTTTTCTGAAAAGCTTAAATATCATATGAGATGTTTTACATGGAGAAAAGTTTTACTTGGCAGTTTCATAAGTCTTGAGCTGTTTGTTTGTATTTGATTCTATTTAAGTCTACATGCAAGTATTAGCCCATTAAGAGCTAATGATCTTTATGTTTTACAGTGTCAATTTCTTTGTTCATTTGATCTCTTAAGTTATTTTAGACTTTACTGCTAGGTAGTTGTCTGTCAATGCTATTCAAAACAAACATTACCATTTTAGATCCATTGGTATTATAAATAGGACTGCAGTTTATCCATATTTTTCTTTTCTTTTGTGTTTGTTCTATACTAAACTTGCCTATGCAAAAATGTCTGCTGCTAATAATTTCTCTCATACCTGTACAAGGACTGTACCCTGGATATATCATATTTTTTGTTCAGTCTGCATTGATGTTTGCAGGTTCACGGGGTAATTCTCTACCAAAATTTTGTCTAAATGTTGCTATTTTCATCTTTATTTTATTTCATCATGAGTGTTGTCTGAAGTGTTTTAACTTTCTTTTCCTTTGAATTGAACAGTAATCTACAGATGGCAACAAGCTGTCTCCCCAGAGAATCTTTTGTTCAGAAAGATGCTGATACTAATGAATTTTGCCTACACTCTCCTCGTTGTCAATTGTTCGTGCATTGCTTTCATGGTTAGTTAGATCATGGTTCTAGTATTTTGCACATAGCCATATTTAGGTTTACAATTGCAAATAGTACAAGTCATTCCAGCCTCATCTTCTTTTGTCATTATTATGCTCAGTTCTGTCCTCCTTTAGCATTAGAGATAAATTATAATGATTCCTTGGGTCCTTCCCCAACACTTTCCGCACAAGTGAATTATTTGTGATGAGAATCACCAAACCTGGCCATTATTTTAGTATGTTTCTTGCTGAAACCCACTAGAAAACATGATGTCATACTCCTAATTCCTAAATGCAATGTTACTTATTTCTGTAATAGATATCTTAATCTGTAGCAAAGGCCTTTGGTTGATGTTTTTTTTCTTTTTCTTGAAGGTTTTGAGCCTGAAAGAGACCCTCGCAGCTTACCAGAGTGTATATTTTGTTGGCACCATCGTTCTCATCATATTTATCCTGCTTGGTTATGTTATCAAACCAGCAAGACCTGCAAGGTCCTAGACAGAAAACCCAATAAGACAAGAAGGTTCTTTAGTTTTTGTTGTTGCGCTGACAGAAGAGGTGAACGTTGCAACTTCTGGTTATGGGATTTTCACCCTGATCCAGAGTTGGTCGAGGATATTTGTCTTTATGAATGCAGCTCTATTTCTTCATCTCTCTTCTTGTGTAAGCTTAAGACACTTGGCTTCAGAAACTTAATTTTATTTTCTAACTATGCTAATTTCATCAGCATTGTTGTGTTGGTGTTCGACATTTCTGTGTGACCTCCAAAGATTGCATCATTCCAACATCCTGTTCTATGAGATTTCAAGTATATCAAGAGATAAGAACTCAAAGACAGTGGCAACCCCCTTCTGAGATGAATGCCATCTTTTATTCTAGGTCTCTTCTGTTAATTAGGTTTAGCCGTCTCTATATATGATTTTGTCATTGATTTGGAAGATAATCATAACTAATCATGTATATGATTTTTAACCATTCAGATAAGACAGTTTTAGAATCCAGTCAACTCCAATGTGGTCCATTAGTATGCTAATTCTCTATATGTCTCTCTTGAAGTAAACTTGGGGCAAAGTTGACCTAATGGGAATGACATCTCATGGCCAATCTGTCAATGACTGCGACAGGCTGTCATTGTTTCCAAGAGCCAAAATTTTAATTTTAAAGGGAGGAAATGAGAATTAACTTTTGACTGGAAGCCTTATCAGCTACACGATCAGGATGAAACTATTCTTTACTATATCATTTAATGACTAAAATGTTCTCAGTGATCTTTCTCTTGGTCTACTGTAAAACAGTTCCTATGAACAAGTGGGGGAGTGTTCTATTATTTGTGTTGTGTCATCTTTCCATTTGCTATAGAGTTTATGTCTGACTTCAATTAGCTAATAAAAACTTCTATCCATCACTGTCAAATCTTGCTGTTGAGATCTCAAAGTGATTGCATATGGAAGTTTTAAGGACCTGTCAAATAAATAAAGAATAGATCACTTGGTTCTTTATGCAACTGATATAGGAGTACCTATCCAATACATAAAGAGCTTTAATAACCTTGTCTCTGCTACCAGTATACATTTCCATGCATGGCCACACAACCTTGCAAATTTTACTTTTAATATACATTTCCTTTTATTTTGTGTATCATGAATATCTCCCACTCTTTTTCTTTTGAACACATGATTTAGGTGCCATATTTGCTATAGTTGGTGGGAATTCATTTCATACCTAACTCATACTTGTGCTAACTATTTCAGAATCATGAATCAATAATCACCCTTTCATATTGAGTACTCTTTCTTAATGGAGGTCTAGTGACTCATAATTTCAATACTTGGCATAGACTTGGTGAGTTCTTAATCAAAAGTCCTCAGATCAATACCAGCAAACAACTAACCTTGCTGTATTTGGTTGGTGTGTTCATGTCAATGGCATAAGATCAGGATATCAAGCAGTCAGTAGTCAGTCCAGTGACTTTGTGTGCATCTTCTAATCTTTGGCTGATGCTAACTCTCATGTCTCTTTGGAGTCCAAATTTGATGGATACTGATAGATGGAACTCTGAAGTAGATGGACTCAATGTGACTCACCACCTGCATCAACTTGAACTTACCCCCACCATCTGCTGTTCTGGGTCTCAATGATCCAGCTCTAGAACTTTGCTCTGCAATCCATTTGTTCTGGTGATTCCCTCTCATATTTTGAACTGGAGGTTCACTGGGTCATTTTTGATCCTTGGTTTGTATTTCTGTGTTTCTTTGGTGATAAAGAAAACAAGTTGAGGTACTAAATAGAAAAAACCTTGGGACTCTTTTAAGTTGTTTACAAGTCTGGTTTCTTCTTAGCATGCTCTAGAGACAACGATTGTAATGTTTTCTACATTTACTGATGACGCATGCATTCACATATGATTTGATTGTGTTAGAAACTTCTCCATTCTTGTGGGCGAGAATATAAGCTCTTGATTGATGAAGAGTTCAACTTTCTTGTTTTCACACTGACAAGGAAAAGTTGAAAGCTTCATCTTAACCATTACAATTGACAGCAAATGGTACATGAGTGACTTCTTAACCACTTCATATTAGCCACAGCTGAAATTTAGATACTTTTTGTTGGAATTTTAGCAGATTGGATTTCTTTATTGTTACTGTACTATGGTGATGATTACATGAGTGACTTCTTAACCACTTCATATTAGCCACAGCAGAAATCTTTGTATTCATCTGATTTAATATTCAATTTAGATGTTTTTTGTTGGACTTTTAGCAGATTGGTTTTTTATTGTTATCGTATCATGGTGGTTTTCAGTGCCTGTGCTGAACTTGGAGAAAGTTTATGAATCTTTAACTTTTTTTTTTTTTTTTTGAAGCAGGCTTTAACTTCTATCTAGTTAAATTTTGATGATCTATCCTATGATCTTTTAGACAATATAGATGGCAAAAATGTATGGCAACTAGTATAGTAGGACATGAGATTTTCATGATGAACATTCTGTTCATTATATTGTCTGAATGAATTGTTTAACAGGAGCCAGGATTCAACCTTGTTGCAGATTTTGGTTTTGCTTATATGCACATCATGAAGAACACCAGGATTTCAGTATCTGATTGACTGTATCCTTGGCATTATCTTTTTGTTGACTAACATGATATTTCTTAGCTAGCTCTGGGGGGGGAGACAATAAAAGTGGAGGCTCGCTTGATTCTTGTGAAGTTTCTCAAGCGACATCCAGAAGTTGGTGCACACAGGAAGCTTTGTCAGGGATGGAGAAATCTGACCTAATGGTATCACGAGAAGCCTAACTTTTATCTGTTAATTAATTTAATCTGTTTGTGCATGCACATAATATAGTCATAGAATGGAAGGGGCATAATCCTGTATCATCAAATCATTATGGTTTGATCTGCATGAAAGGCATAAACAGTTTGTCATCATTCTCCTTCTCTAAAAGAAGAAAAAAATAAAGCTCATCATCATTATGTTAAGTCTTGTGGGTGATCCTAATCCAGCTTTTAACATGCCAATGTGTCTTAATTCCAGGATCATGATTAGTTAAAGTGACCTTAAAGCTTGTTCAACATGCATTATTCTAGGAACAAAAAGCAAGAAGCACTACTATGACATGTGACATCTGAATGTTTTGTGAAAGACAAATATGTTTGGTTGTCAAGCTTTGATGTGATGCATTGTGTTTGGGTGGACTCGAAAGTGCTATTTAATCTCCCTATGGACATGAAAGCTTTTTGCCTATCTTTTATGACCATAGACTTTTGCTTGTTGGTCTTCATGTCTTTTAGTCTGCATATATTGCTTGGAAAACACATGTACCAATCTCTAACAAATATTAGTCCTAAAAAACTTAAATATCTTTAGTGCTGAAGTTCTTTATGTTATAAAAAAATTAAAAGATGAGTAAATTAAAAGAAATATTATGAGTATTAATGTAAAATTGAACTGTTCTTAGTTTGACAAAATGAGATTCATATAGCTAGTTAAATTGAACTATGACAGCTGATTGTTGTGTCATAACATAAGTAAAATGTGAGACATGATTCACATGATACAACAATAAGATTAAGTTATAGTAACCATGAATCACAACAAATATGATGAGCAATCAATAGAAGTTTATTTGTCATGAACTATTTACTTTTTTTTTTTATGAATGGCAGGGTGTGTTAGAATTGGAATTTTATAAGGTGTCAACTTCAGCAATAATTGAAGTATTTTCTGTTTTCATTGACAAGAAAGGTGAAAGTACTTTAGGAATTTTAAGTAGGAAGGCATTTTTGTTAAGAGTTTAGAAATGATATTTTATTCTGTTAAAGTTATTTTATTTTTAGGAATTTTTTTTTGTAAAGCAATATTTTATTTGGTAGTTTTATAAATAGTGTCCTGAAAAATAGAAAAAAAAAAATATACTCTCATCCTTTTTTCTTTCCCCATTGATTGCAATATGTTATTTTTTTTCTTTTTGCTTGTTCCAGTAAAAGAGATTTATTCTATTTTTCATAATTATATTTGTGTTAGAGATAATATCGATTGAATTTTGAGATTATCCCCAAATTCATTTCTTACCTTTTATCTTTTAATTCATTTATTTAATCTTTCTTAGTTCCTTTAATCATACTCGATTATTTTATTATTTCTTTAGCCTATTATTAATCATGGTCCATTTGGTAAATGAGCAAATAATTAGTGTCCTCTCTGCCTTACACAAGAAGTACATGTCACCTATTCGCTGTTATGCAATTATTAGCTATGCTTCTTAATCATTCGACAAACGTTTTCCTTCTATACGTGCCACCATCTCATCACGATGGATCGATCACGATCCGACGGTCACCAGCTGTCCGATTGATGTCGCACCCAATCCCTTTTGTCCTTTAGCTGGATGCTATACTGTTAAGCATGTCTCCGTCGATATATAATACTAATTAACCCCTCTTTACACCCACTGACGATGAGATTAATAATACGGCAGGCTTTATGTGGTAATTATTTCTTAATCATGTACAGCGCGCAGATCCGACGGCCCTGGCAGCCCCCACGTGGCTCCTCGGACGAGACCATCAAGTTCTCGGAGTGTCGGTGGGCGCGGGGGCCCGCGGTGCAGGTAGCCGACGTAGGAAGCCGGCCCCACCGGCTCGTGTCGGCCGATACGATCTGCGTGGGGTTCCAGTCACCAGGCGGGTATGACGCTGGGTGAGTGGGAAAGAAAGTAACGGGATGGAATCCTGGGGAATTAAGACACGTGAACGTGTTTGTTGACCACGAGACAGAGGGCGGGTCCCGCGGAGCGATTCGTCCCGACGCGTGGGTAGGTGGCGTTGAGCGTCATTATTGTTGGACTCGTATCGTTTTGGACCGGTTTAATAGATAATTAAGAGGGATGACGTAAAGCGTGTCGGTTTCCTCGAGGCGTGTGAATATAACGGGATGTTACGTATCGGCTTCGCTGCTGTGTCGTGCTTTTGGTCGTGTTGGCATCCTGTTGTTGTTTCTGCTCGGTTCGTGGCTTCCTCACCGATATAAATATCCGCTTAGTCTACCCGTTGTGTTCGTGTCTCCGTTAACACGATTCATCCCCCCGTTCCTTCCTCCCTCGCTCCCTTCCTCTCCTCGAAGCAAGAAAGCGGAGCTCGGAGAAGCAGTTCGTCTCCTTCTTGGCCTAAATTTTGGCTCGTGCTCGACGAGTTGTGGTCTTCGTTTGCGGATTTGGGAGGAAAGTCGCGGTCTTTGGGTTGCTTGCTGCTCTGTAGATCCTCCGGATTCCGAAGATATGAAGAGCAAGATGCGGTCGAGGACAGGCGAGAGAGCGGCAGTTTTCAGCCCCATAAAGGAGTCACCGCCGGCGGAGAAGGCAGCGGAGTGGGAGGTCAGGCCCGGCGGGATGCTCGTCCAGAAGCGCGATCCCGACGCCGACGCCGTGGCCGCTCCTGTACCCGCTATCCGCGTCAAGGTCAAGTACGGCGCCGTGTACCACGAGATCTACATCAGCTCTCAGGCCACCTTCGGTAAGAACTCGAACCGGCGTTTTCTGTTTCTTCTCCTTGCTGTGGCGGTTGGTCCGGCCAAGGCGGTCGACGAATTGACTGAATGAGTGTGGCGGCGCAGGGGAGCTGAAGAAGGTGCTGTCAGCCAGGACGGGGCTGCACCCGCTCGACATGAAGCTGATGTACAAGGATAAGGAGAGGGAGTCGACGGCGTTCCTGGACATCGCCGGCGTGAAGGACAAGTCGAAGGTGGTGTTAGTGGAAGACTCCACGGCGCAGGCCAAGCGCCTCCTCGAGATGCGCAAGACCGACAAGATGGAGAAGGCCGCCAAGTCCATCTCCGCCATCAGCCTCGAGGTCGATCGGCTCGCCTCCAAGGTAATCGTTCTCCCACCCACCATTGTCTATCCTTCTCTCAACAGTGATCTCCGTAGGATCATCATCCTGAGGACCTTCCATTGACCGAACGACTAGGTGTCGGCGTTGGATGGGATCGTGAACAAGGGCGGGAGGGTAGTGGAGACGGACGTGACCAATCTCATCGACTCGTTGATGAACGAGCTGATAAAGCTGGATGCCATCGTCGCCGACGGGGACGCGAAGCTGCAGAGGAGAACGCAGGTCAGATCAATTCCTCGCCTTGTCGGCTAGGCGTTTGCTCAATTCGGTTGCTTGGCGATTGATTCCTTGCTTTAAACAGATTAGGAGAGTGCAGAAGTATGTGGAGACCCTGGACGCGATCAAGATCAAGAACTGGATGCCGAGAGGAAATGGTCCCCCGGGCAAAGAACAGCCGCAGTGGTCACAGCCAATGCAGCAGAGGAGGGACTCACAACCTCAGCATCAGCAGCAAAAGATGCATTTGCAGCAATCACAGAACCAGTACCAGCACCAAAATCGTCATCAACCACCACAATCCCATTTCCAACAGCAGCAGCAGCTAAATAAGCTGCCGCAGCAAGCCGTGGTACTGTCGTCGATGAACTGGGAAACATTCGATTCCCTGTTCACGACATCCACCTCCACGCCCACGGCCGCCGCCACTTCCACTCCCCATGCAAGGTTGGACTGGGAGCTGTTTTGAGCATGGATGATGCATTGCAGCCATCGGAAGGAAAGTTGCTGATGTGTGTGATTGAAGCTCTGTTGCTGCTGCAGTTAAAGAACACCAACACTTGCTTGTGCTCTCTTCGTATTCTTTGTGTGTGTATATCTACTGTTTGAGAGGGGTCTCACTGAGATCCAAGAGAAATAAATGGACTCACGATGGTCATGTCCTATCTATGTATGAAGAAGAGAGGAAGGTAAAATGATCATATGGTGCAACGAGAGAAGAGAAGAGTGGTTATATAATGGGATTGAATTCATTGTGTTGATATGAGCTCATCATTTAGCCTATGAGAAGAGGCCTTTGGGACCTTGGAATGTTTCCTATGTACCAGTATATATCTTTTAGGTGGATGCCTCTGCAATGATGATAAGGTGGATTTTGGAAGGTACAGGACCATGTCTTGGATAGTGGAAATGAGTGGAACTTATAATTCTCTCTCTTCCTTTTTTTTTTTTTTCTTTAATTTCAGGAGAAAACTTGTCTGTGTTGGATAGTGGATGTGAGCGCAGCTCATAACTCTCTCTCTCTCTCTCTCTCTCTCTCTCTCTTCCTCTTTTCCTATGTTTCAGGAGAAAAGTTTTCCAAAATTTTTTCCAAAAATACCATTTGTTCCATTACTTTCAGGCATTAAATTGCTACAGCCACAAGCTGGACCCCAGTGGGGTCTTGGTGGGCCCCTCATTTGGTGGATCTCTCTGTGCAGCAATGTATACCATCTGACTCAGTTGACCTGAAACTTAATGGATGGCCCAATGCTGGTTGTACAGTTGTGCTCTTCTTGTTCTATAGCACACTATTCACATGATGAGAAAAAGACTGCTCCTTGGATAGCATGTTGAATATAAAATATTGAGGAGTGAGATGAGTTAGAAAATATTTTTACATAATTGTGAATATATATATATATATATATGTATATATCATATGAACATAATCCATAATCCAAAAAATTAGTTATGAATGAGTTTTCTTTTTTTTTTTTTTTTAGTTTTTAGGAGACAATCATCTAATGGTTAATGTTTGTGATGAGAGATTTGGCCTCTAGGCTACATGTTTGATCCAAGTGAGCTGCTATTAAAGTACATGAAGGGGCAAACAGTAGGTAACCTTATAAATGTTCAGCCATTGCTCTATGTTGTCTGCCAGTGTACCACAATGATTGTGTTCATGAAGGGAATCTTAGCTTGCCACTGTCTCTCACAGGTTAGGACACAATCACTTCTCTAGTTTTTAGCCTTTATCATGATTTGATGCATACCACATATCAGTAGTTCTGTTTACTTGCATTGCCCATAGTATGCTGATATCAAATATCATTTGCTAGGATGGAGGTCCTCATGACACACTCATTTCATTCATGAACTAGTTTATCCTGTAAAATGTTCCTGGGAATGTATTCTTTTTCACTTTTGTAAGTCTCATCAGATCATGTGCTTATGAAATTACTTGTAAAGTTCTGTTCTTGGCAGCTGATGTATGTGTGCTTTTGGCACCACTTGGTGTAGGGATGCTTCATTCTTCAAGATACACATCTTTTCCATGTAGAGTAGTATAAATTGTGGAGTATTTCAACATCTATCCTACTTTGTTTACATGAATTTAGACATAAATACTGAATTTAATGTGCACTATATTTAAATTATAATAAGGACAATTTTAAACAAGACAATGTGTGGCACCTCAGTTAAATCACACATGCTTAGATGAGCTTATGGAAAGCTTAAACTATGGTAGTTTGAAACAATAATTCATATTTATAAGATAAATGAGTTAATTATCCCATCATATCGGATGACGGGACATACAAACAATTTTAATAACATTATATACATAATATTTTTTACTAATATGAAAATAATTGATAAAAAGACAACAAAGTATCAAATCCATGGAATCTTCAGAAAAAATATTAATTATAGCCTACCAACCACAAACACCATCTTTAATGCTTCTTGTCTCATATTTTATGAGACTAGTGACCATATGCTGTGCTATGCTTCCAAGCTACCCATTCTTATCTGTCAATGGCTTTAAAGTTCACTAATGTGCTTCATCTCCATCTTTATTACAATGTTTGTTTGTCTTCTACCATATTGAAATATTCTTGTTCTTCAAGAAATTTACTGCTGGAGAAATCTCCAGATGCTAAATGAGACCAGAAACAGCAGGATGATCTATGAATCAAAATCTGCTTCTACTCTCAGGCTCACAACATAACCTGGAATCTAATGCAAATTCAATGTAGAAAATAAAGATATTGCTACAAGGGAAGTGCATCAAGAGTTTCAAGTAAAATACAGCAACAATTTTCACTTAATTTTTTTTGGGTCTTGTTATGTTTGTCAAAATATTTATAAATGAAGAGTATTTTAGAAAGAAAATAAAAAACTATGGATCTAAAATAACTTTTGGTGGGGGAGTATAACAAGAAGATTATCTTGTACAGTTTATTAATCTAAATGGTCTCAGTAGTTTCTGCTAGCAGAAAATATACTTCATAATAGTGTCAGGATAGAAGAAAATATTCTGTAAAATTATTCTTCCTTGATTCGGAGGATTAATGTGACAAATAATATGTCGATCGAACGGGACCTAATATCGGATATGGTGAGAGATACAAGTTCACAAGGATCATCCATGGATGGTATTGGGCTGGGCTTTACATATTCTATTAAATGATTTGCTATTAGGTTTTGATGAGAGAAATCAAAATTTGGCTTATATTGGGTCTATAGGTTAATAGATATAAATTGCTATTAACTTAAGTATAAGGATTTCAAATTATTTGATTTAAGTCTATTGATCATGTTAACGAGTCGATTATCCTATCGAACTTCTTTATGACCGACCAACAATTCTTACTTACAGAATCTAATCCAACTCTGGCTCAAACTATTTCTTTGCCGTGATGGGTTTAATGTTGAATTCTGTAAAAATATCAATTTTCATCCTCTGCTTGTCTTCAATAGTCTCTTTCTTTTCATGGATTCTTTTGTTCAAGAACAGCTGAGGTATACCACCTGCATAGCAAGGTGTGGCTTTAATTCCAATCATCACCTTGATTTGATGTGACTAGTTAGTATAAATCAGTCATTTCTTTGTCAGTGATTCAATAATCCAACAGGTTTATGGTTACAATCAATTAATTTATGCTGTTCTAACTCCACTTTGCACTTCCTTCAACCTCAGATCATTATGCTAAATCACTTGCTTTCCAATGGATGCTGTCAATTTGCACTAATTTCAACCTCAGATCTTTATGCTAAATCACTTGCTTTCCAATGGATGCTGTCAATTGCTACTGAACTGTTGCTTGATGTTCTTCCAGCACTTCCCCTACTTTAATCTCCTCTCTTCTTATGGTTGTTGGTGTTGATGTTTCAACTGCATGCCTTTGTTTGACTCCCTGCTTTTGTCTTTAGCATTGGAGTCAACATCATCATCCTCTTCAGAGTTCCCTCAGAGCCGACAATCTCAATTTTGGAATCTGCAAGGAGCTGGTAATCCTTGTCTTCTCTGGAACTGAAAGCAAGCAAGCAAGCAAGCAGAGAAGACCAAGCCACACTGAGCTCTGCTCGTTTCTGCTGCTCACTTCAGATGGAAATGGCAGATTACTTTATGTATGCGTTCCCTGCCGGCTTCCACAAGACACGCCAATCTCTCTCTCTCTCTCTCTCTCTCTCTCTCTCTCTCTCTCACAAGAACAAGAACATGCATCTATGGGATCTACACCCTTTGTTCACTATAATTTATGATGTAGACTAGTCTTCAACACCATCTTCTTCATCGAAAGGTGGCATGATTAGTCCCTCTCTCTCCTTCTCTGTTCTGGGCACTGTTCATGGCCCTGAAAAGGAAGATTAAGAATGCAGTGGCACCACTTTCTGCAAGCACTGACAGTGGTTACTGACACTAAGATTTCACGGCCAGATTCAGTGTCGATGATGGTGTTTGAATGCAGAGTGGAAGTCCTTATCACCATTACCACTAGGACATGTGCACTCCTCTGAGAATCATCTTGATGAGCGAATCAGCAGGTGGGCATATGATCAGTGAGCACAAAAAGATGGTCCTCGACCTGGTGGATTTAAGCTGTGATTTGGGGACCAATCGAATGAATCATATAGCGTGAATTGCTCCTCTCGTGGATATTTTTCCTGGCAGTCGATGGTGGACAAGATCTTTTAGCTTCAGCCATCCAATAATTGGTGAGCTCAAGCGTGCATGTTCTTCTGCGTCATCCACCATGCAGGCTGGACAGCGTCCTCAGACGCAGGCCTGATCGTTTACTTGAATCTTACTCATTTTTAATCCTGCAAACAAGATTAGACTTTTGTGTCGAACAGTTGGGGAGTGATTAGAGTAATCGGGGGAGATGACACTGCGGCGTACTGGTGACCTTTGGGGGTACCGAAAAGCCCGTAACGCTTTAGCTAAGCGTTGCTTGCTTCGATCCTGCAGTCGCCCTCTCATTAAACTAGTCGACAACTGCAGCTCCGGAGGAACAAGTTGATCCTGGAAACTCGTGGGAGGGATTGGCTCTGCTTGTACTTGTTGTTGGTATATTCTTATACGTGCATGCATGAACAGGGCGACTAGGTATCCAAGTTGCTCCAAGAATCTTCTGGGCTCCACCTGCATCTCCAAGGATCAGATGAGTGCTGCCACTTTGGTGAGAGCAGGGATGGATAGGCCTCTGTAACTTCGTCTCTGGCTGGAGCAGAGTCATGGAGGTGAAAGAGATGGGGTTGACTGTGTCTGTGCAAGATGATGATGGTCCACAATTTGAATGCCTTTTCCCGTGTGCTAGTGGAGTACTCGCAGGTTTCTTCCGGATTGACTGCGTGCTCTGCGAGTTTGGGCTCTGTTTCTTCCATGCAAGCTTCAAACTCTCTTCGATTGGAGCTGTACTCGTTTGACCGAGTAGGCGACGATCTAATTGGTGAGTCAACAACTTGGACGACGGATCAACCTGCACAACTTGGAGCCAAGTTGAGCGGTAATGGAATTGCAATGTAACGGGAAGGGGCGGCCAGCAGCGAATCACTGGAGAGAGAGAGAGAGAGAGAGAGGATTGAAGATGCGGCGAAGTCGAGTGGTGTGAAGCTTGAGGAGTTTTATTGTTCTTCCCTTTTGCTACAGTATTTGATCCCTTCACATGCGAAAAGATCACAAGAATTTGGGTGATGGCGACGAATGGAAGAAGATATGAAGCTCAATCGACTACTGCGTAATGCAGTCAATCGGTCAATGGTTTGACCAACAAATGAATCGCGCGCACACACACACAGACTTCTCAGTGTTGTTGGGCTCCGAGCTTTGCGGCTTGCTTGATTGCGTCGAGATCGTTGTCTTGGACGACGACGACGACGACTGTGGCGTCGGTGTTCAGAGGGCCGCCGGTGAGACGCTGCGCCCGCTGGGCCTGCAGCTGCCAGTCGGTGCGGTGGATGACCAGCAGCATTAGCGCGACGCACGTGGCCTGCGCCGCGAGCATGCCGAGCCACAGCCCGGGGAAGTCCAGGCCGCCCCAGAAGGCCAGCGCCGCGGCAACCGGCATCCCCACGCCGTAGAAGGAGCCGAGGTTAATGTTGGCCCCGGTGCGGGGGCGGGCGCTTCCCCGCAGCACGCCGCATCCCGTCGTCTGCGGGCAGTTGCCCAGCTCGCACATGCCGACGATGGGGAGCACGGCGGCGGTCAGCCCCACGATGGCGCCGTCGGACGTGAACATGCGCGCCCACGCGTTCCTGACCGCCACCGCGAACGCGAAGGCGAGGAGCCCCAGCGCGGCGCCGCAGGCCAGGCCCACCGTGGCCGCGCGACGGGCGCGGTCGGGGCGGTTCGCGCCCAGCTCGTTGCCGACGCGCGTCGACACGCCGAAGCCGAGGGAGGAGGGGAAAATGTAGATCAACGAGGTGGTCTGGATTAGGATTCCCATGGACGCGACGGTGGACTTGGGATCGAGGAGGAGGCCGCAGAGCAGGACCATGATCTCGTACCACCACCACTCGAGGCACACCGAAACGCAGCTGGGTATCGCGAGGTTGAGCAGCGACCGCCAGCCCCTGAAGCTCTCCGCCGTGATGTTGAGCGCCCCCGTGCGCTCATGCACGCCGGAGTGGTAGATGTAGACGAGGAGGAGGAGGAGGAGGTTGAGGTTGGTGCACACGGAGGCCAGCGCGACGCCCCGGATGCCGAGGCGGAGGACGCAGACGAGGACGTAGTTGACGGGGAGGTGGAAGACGGCGGCGGCGGCAGCGCAGTAAGTGAGAGGGAGGGTGATGGACTGGGAGCGGAGGTAGATGCGGATGGGATGCAACAAGGACTGGACGAGGAGGTCGGGGAGGGAGGCGAGGACGTAGGCATGGGCGGCGGCGGCGATGTCGTCGTCCTGGCCGCAGAGGAGGAGGAGGCGGCGCATGGAGACCCAGAGGGCGGATACGGGGAGGGAAGCGGCGAGGAGGAGCAGGACCGCGCGGTGGAGGGCGAGGCCGAGGAGGGCAGGGCGGCGGGCGCCGAAGGCCTGGCCGCAGATGGGCTCCATGCCCATGGCGAGTCCGGAGAGCACGGAATATCCGGTGATGTTAGCAAACCCGATGGCCAGCGCGCCGCCAGCAAGTGGAAGACGGCCGAGGCGGCCGAGGAAGATCATGGAGACAAGGGAACGCGAGTAGAGGAGGAGGCCGGCGAGCGCCATGGGGGAGGCCAGGCACAGTATGGATCTTGCCTCCACCACGGCCGCGGTCACGTCCTTTCTCGCCTTGGGCTCGAGCCGTGGCGCCTCGGTTGGACTCGCCCACTTCCCCTCGACCAATGGCTCACTCAGTCTCTCCTTGTCCTCGCAAACTGACATGCTTCCTTCCCCCCCTCCCTCTCTCTCTCTCTCTCTCTCTCCCTCGCTCTTAATCCAACATAAAGCACACTTAAACACACCTGCCCTCTCTTTCTCTCTCTCTCTCTCTCTCTGTAATGAAGCTGTTTCTGCACTTGTGGGGGAGGCTGCCGTGTGGGAGAATGAAGAGGAGGCGGAGGAGGGGCCAAAGAGTAGCTAACAGAAGGGAGGAGCGGGAAGAGCTTATATAGAAGCTCAAGTGTTGTGATGCTGAGGGAGAGATAGGGTGGACAGGTGATGTGAGGTCAGAATTGGATGGGCAAGTCTTTTTGTCTCTTATACCACTATTCCTTATAATGAGCAAACCTGCATGGCTCTCTGCTGCCTATGCCTCACCTGGTCACCACCACCTACCAAAACTTGGACTTCCCCATTTTATTGCCATTATTATGACCATGTCATGCTTCAGGTATGCATGCAGGTATCCATACACACATACGTATACGGACTTACTACTGCTACTGTCCTCTAACCCATCACATGTAACATTACAGTACACCCGCATCATTTACACACATTCATGGATAAGGGCAGGGGAGGGAAAGGGTGCACAGAGGCGGCGCGGGACCAGTGACTGGTTGGTGAGGGTGGGGCCGGCGGAGTCGTCCTATAGCAACATCTCACTCGCAAGTAAATAAGCGAAGGGTACACACTGGGTAAAAAGGAAGGACGGTTTGGAGTCTTCCTCTGCTTCCTCTTCATCTTCATGGGGAAAATATCTGGACACCTTCAGATGCTGATCAGATGACCGGTGATGGAGATTAGCGAGAGAGTTGACATCAGTTCCGTATGGCATTTGGAGATGATTTGGTCCAGCTAATTGATGCTGACTCTGTTCTCGGGTTGATGTGTCGGTGATCGAGCCTTGTGGTCTCGGAAGATTAAACCTCTGATGATCTCTTGGGAAGGAAGGGAGAAAGAAGTCAACGTGGTATGGTCAGCTTTTCTGCAGGCGGATAGCATTGTTAAAACAGTACGGCCAAATTACAGACAAGAGTACGAGGTAGAAAGAAGATTGAGAGAAGAGACAGAAGAAGAAGAAGAAGAAGAAGAAGCGAGGTTTTTGGGTTCAGATCTCAAATCACATTGCTGTTAACGTGATAAACTGGGATCACATGATGCTTAAGGAGGAGGGAGAAAAAGGCATCGGTGTTGAAGCATGAAAGGAGACAAAAGGAGAACAGTGGCTGATGGTCATCACCTTTGCTTCGTTTGCTGCCGCCGCTGCTGCTGCTGTGTGTGTCTTTGTCTGCATCCATTTCCTTTGTCGTCTCGTGTGGAGGGATTCCTTCTCCCCCTCATGATGTTTGATCCATCATCATCATCCATGGTAACTGTGATGCATTTGCAGGCAGCATTATCCTCTGCAAATGCCTCTTCTGCAACCTTGTAGGATCAATAATGGGATTGCTTCCTCATTGCAGGACACAGGGCAGGATTGTTTCCTCCATGGGATAACAGTGCCTTGTGCAACCTAAAATGAGTTCAGTCCATCAATGTTCTTCCCCTTGTGAGAGACTGGAAGACTGCCCCCACAGTCGCGTAGCAGCAGCACTCAACAGTATCCTCTCCTCTCCTCTCCTCTCCTCTTTGGGATAAGCACAAAGGCTGCTCAAGTAAATCGTGGTGCATTGGTGTTGTCCACCACGGATCCAGATGGCCTCATGTTGCAAACAGGGAGAGTTGGGTGGCGTCTTCTTATCTTGTAGCCCAGTTGCACAACTGTTCATCACCATTGTGGTCCAAGCTGAGGGAGGACCACGAGATCCAGGTTCTGATTGCCCAGATTTGGAGTTGGATTCTAGCGCACAAGTAGGGAATCAAGGTCAAAACTTGGAAGATTGTAGCTGTGAAATTAGGCAAAGTCAAATCATTGAAGCCCATGGCAGGCAGGCATTTCCTCAAGCAGCTGGTGCGTACCACAGCCTGTGCACAGATTTGATCCGACCTTTATGTGCACAGTGAGAGGGTGGAGGTCATCAGCGTGTCTCGGAGTCCATCTCGGTGGAGAGGAGGCTTATCTGGAATCCCCTCCACAAGCAGCAACAGTGCTGCCCACCTGCAAGTGGGATTCGGTGCTTATCTGCTCGACCGAAATGCCAAGGCTTCAGCTGCCGACTTCGACTGTGGCCAAAGCAGCAGCAGCTGCTGCGTGGTCCATGTTCTCATCATCATCATCATCATCACCATCACCCTTCTTGCTGCCATTCGAGGCCACAGCGGCGCCGGCTGTCAGGATAACTCCAACCCTCGCAGGCTTCGGTTCCACACGTTGCTTCGCTGTTGTCGCCGCCGGCCGGAGGCGATGGCAGCACCGAAAAGGCTGGCGTACGTCTGCTTCTTCCTTTTTTTTTCGTTCTCGATCTTGGATTCAAGACCGCAAATTTGTCGGCTGTTAGGAGACGAGCAAGTCTTCGCTACCTCGTCGTCTCTCGTTCGGCCTCTCAAATCGCATCCCCCCCCCCCCCATTGCACACATTTTGGCCACCAAGCTCTTCTTCCGTGTCTGCATACGGAGAAACACAACATCGAACTCCGCAAGTAACGTGTTCGACCAAATGACACCGTCACGTCGAGGCGGAGTTACTTGACCCAACCACTCCTCCGACTCCATTTTCTCCGGCATTAGCAGCCGCAGACTCGATAGTTTGCAGCAGCGACCCACGAGTAGAGAGAGTGCACCGAGAACCGGTGACGAAGTCGCGAGTCAGAGTTGAGGGGCTTTGACAAGTCTAAGATCTCCACGGTCGATGCTTCAAATCTAGAGAGTGACAGAGAGATGCGTGTGAGACTGAGACTGTGGAAGAGTTTGGCCAGGAGATACCAGTGATTCGTACAAGGTTGGGAGCTGAAACCATCGCCGATCACATCCGTAGTATCACAATCATCACGGACTTGAAACTTTTTGTCTTCGTCGATAGAACAAATAAATAACTATTATCGACGAGATCGTATAAATATTATTGGCAAGGCAACAAGTAAAACCACTTTCTAAGCTTTGGATCACCAGACGACGGAGGTGTAGGGTTCATCGGAGGGGGATGCTTCTTCACCTATATATTTGTGTTGTAGGGGCACTTGTGCGTGCAGATTTTGGTGGGGGTGGGGGGGCAATGGACCGGCATAGCTGCTATTTGAATGATGGAAAGTTGGAAGAGACTTAGTTTCTTGGATCCGTGGCCTTTGCCAAGTAATGAAATATTTGTGGAGTGAAAGGAAAATAATAATAATACCCAAACTCACTCCTTTGCTTGCTTATTCTCACCGCTATTAGCATTACTCAATGGAGGGTGTTCTTGCTTACATGTGCTTATCGTGTTATTAATAATTTTATTGATTTTAAGTTATACGATATTTTTACGTGTCCATCCATGAAGGGTCAATATCCTCGAAACCTCTTATAATCCTATAAAAACATATACAAGAGAAGATGAGTTAGAGAAAATATTTAACTCGGGATCCCACAAGTAAATATTTCATAAAACATTTAATAGTTATACAAATTTGACTTTTCAAACTCTAAACGATTATACGACAAAAGAGTTTACGATCAAAAATTCTTATAAGTATCCACTTGACACTATTGCAGAATAAGATAATAAACGAAACCTAGATAAAAAATTCCTACAAGTATCCACATGACACTATTGCGGAACAAGACAGTGAACGAAACCTAGACAATACCTCAAAAGCTCATCCAGTGATGTGTCGGCGTAGTAGCTCTAGGGTGTTATGCTGGTTAACACTCTGTACCATTTTGTAAAGTTAGAAAATCTCCAAAATGATTGTTTGGATGATTTATTTTTAGATAATTTTATCTCTACGTAATGACTACACACAATCTTTATTTACAAGATTAAAATGATTACAATAACCAACTAAAATAGGGCTGTTAAGCCTACTATAAGTCATTTATATGCTATGTAAAATATGAACAAAACTGAAGAATATATACATACACAAGTATTATATCAAATACCCTATTTATAGATTTATTTATGATATTCTCTCTCACTTATTCCTTCGACATATTTATTGAAGCCTTTGCAATGCTATATCTCATCACCTTAGCTGACTATTCAATCATCTATTCTAATTACAATATGCCTCTTGGCTCCTAACTACTCTTTATTATTATTATTGAGTAATCAAATTTTGATATGTTATTGTTGCTTCAACTCGTTAATGACTCTGATTTTGATCTAGTTGTGTTGAGCTTTGTTGGTTCCTACGGATCCCTCTGAAGAAAAAGATCTTATTGTGTGTTAGTCTCTCATCTCTTGAACTACTTGGATGCTTCTTAGAGTTTGATAAGCATCACCTTGTAGACCTTAACTGTGGCACTACTATTGCATTGGATATATGTTATTTTGTTTATTCTATTATCAAAAATATTATTTTCATTTCATGGTTGACAGTTAGTGGATATAAATTAGTTTTTTAGAACATTAATTATTCAATTATATTGGTAATAAGATCACTAGAGGAACACTGAATAACAACTTATTTATACTAGATATTGCTTTACATATCATGAATGTAAATGTGTAGAAAACTTAATGAGGTGAACAGTGTGTACGTATGGCATTTTAGGTTAGGTCACATCCACGAAAAAAGAATCCAAAAGTTACTAAAGAATGAATACCTAGATCCATTCAACTATGAGTCATATGTAACTTGCAAGTTTTGTATTTATGGAAAATTGACCAACTCTCCATTTAGTAGAATTAGAGAGAGAGTCACTGAGTTACTAGAACTTATATATTGTGATGTATATGATCTCATGTCAACTCAGGCCATAGGCCATAGGAGATTATTCTTGATAGAAGATAAGATTTTCCTAATTATATGAGGAAATTTCTCTATTCTGTTAGGGAAATCCTTCCTCCTAATTTGTATAAATAGGAGAGGGAACATGTTAATGTATTGAAGCATTTTCAACTATTCAATAAAGCTTCATTCAATATTTGTTCTTATCTTCTATTATTTCTATCATGGTATCAGAGCCGCTTGCCTAGAGTAAGCTCTCTTCTCGCTGTCAATCTTTTCCATTGCCACTCTGCGCCAACGTCCGTTCCCTTCCGCTACGGCATCTCTAGTGCTGCGTAGCTATTTTCCTTCCTCTTTTGCTATAAGTTCCTCTTCTGCTACAGCTTCCTCTTCTGCTATAACAACTTCCTCTTTTGCTACAGCTTCCTCTTCTGTTGCAGTTTCCTCCTTTGTTGTAGTAGCATCACTGCAACATTGCTGTAGATTTCTTCTCTACCATCGCAGCCGTCGTAATCGCAACCATGACCAACGTCGTTGAGAAAAGTGAGGCTTCGCTCTTACCTTCGGCTAGCGACCAACGTCGCTGAGAAAAGTGAAGCTTCACCCTTCGGCCAGCGACCAATGCCATTGCATTCCTAATAACATTCGCGGACTTAAGGAGAATGAAGGGAACGCCTATGCCATCAGAGCAACAGCAATCGCAGCAGCAGCAGCAGCAATCTACACTTATCTTACTCATGAAGCCTCTTGCTTGTAAACAATTCTTTGCATCGATCCAAGATTGGTATCCTTGTCAGCTTGTAAACAATTCTTTGCATCGATCCAAGATTGGTATCCTTGTTAGGAGCACCATCTTGCGGGGGCATGATAGAAGATAAGATTTTCCTAACTATATGAGAAAATTTCTCTATTCTGTTGAGGAGAATCCTCTATTCTGTTAGGAAAATCCTTCCTCCTGATTTGTATAAATAGGAGAGGGAACATGTTAATGTATTGAAGCATTTTCAACTATTCAATAAAGCTTCATTCAATATTTGTTCTTATCTTCTATTATTTCTATCAATTCTTACTTCATTACATTCACTGATGACTTCTCTAGGCATGAACATACGTACTTGATGAAGTACACATATGAGGCATTCGAGAAATTTAGAGAATATAAGAATGAGGTAGAAAACCAGACTGGAAAGAGGATCAAGACTCTTTGATTAGATCGAGGAGACGAGTACTTGAGTACAGAGTTTACCCAGTTCCTCTAGGACCACGAAGTTCTACTCCAATGGACACATCTTTATATACCTCAGCTCAATTGTGTATCAAAAAGGAGGAATCACATGCTAATAGATATTGTGCAGTTCACGATGAGTTTCGTCGACCCACCCATCTTATTCTAGGAATACACCATAGAGTCTGTAACTTATCTTCTGATCAAAGTTCTAATTAAGTTGGTAATATCTACACTATATGAGATATAAAAAGAGAAGAAATCCAATCTTAAGGTTGTTAAGATTTGAAGCTACCCTGCCTACATTAAGAGACACAACCTTGACAAGTTGGAATCTAGGATGGAGTGGTGCAAGTTTGTGGGATACCCAAAGGAAACTTATGGGTATTACTTTTATCACATCGATGACCAAAATGTCTTTGTAGCCAAGAGAGCAATGTTCCTTGAGAAAGAACGTATTCTTGGTGGGGATAGTGGGAGCGTGAAAGAGTTGAGCGAGATTAGAGAACCTAGCTCAAGCACAATTCCACAGCCCGAGTCTGTTCAGGTACCTAGCACATAAGTTTCGACTTTACGTAGGTCCGATAGAGTACCACATCTTTTTTAAAGATATGTGGGATATATCAAAGGAGAGGATGTTGAAAATATTGATCCTTAGACCTACGAGGAGGCTATTACGAGTATAGACTCTGGGAAGTGACAAGAAGCCATGAATTCCGAGATGGATTCCACACGCTAAAAAAAATATTTAACTTGGGATCTCACAAGCAGACATTTTAGCAAATACTTAATATATAATATAAATTAGAAGCATAAATTTCGTAAGCTCTGAACGGTTGCATGATAAGGTGGTTCATCACGATCAAAAGTCCTCAGAAGTACTCACATAACACTATTACGAAATAAGATAGCGAACCAACCTTATACGTTACCCCAAAAGCTCGTCCAATCATATGCCACTTGGGTAGTTCTAATGTGCTGCGTTGGTTGATACTCTGTACTACCTTACAAAGCTATAAAACCCTTAAAATAATTATCAAGATGGTTTTTTTTTAGTTATTTTATCTCTACATAACCTTCACTTACAAGACTAAAATGGTTGCTCAACATAAACTTTATCGAAAATAAAACCATTAAGAAAAGTATTTTTGACATCCATTTGAAATAATTTAAAAAATTTAAAACATACATAGGTAAAAAGTATTCTTATGGCTTGCGATAAGAGCGAAGATTTCTTCATAATATATACATTCTTTTTGTTGAAGCTTTTGACCACAGAATTGTTTCGAACCATGACATATTGTTCCTTTTGCTTGATTAGTGTCAATCATAAGATGATCACTAGGTCTGGTAGATTATCATTTCCTTCGGTATATCGTCTAGTCCACAAACATGACGACTTTCCCATGACATCTAATTTTTCGATATAATATTCGATCATTCTAGCACGATGAAGCACGATGATCGAACCTAGAAGTCTTATTTTCGACATGTCAACCAATTCCCCTTGACATCCAATTTTTAACATTATAATTTTTCGACACATCGTTCAAACTCTTTTGCTCAACGGTTGCTCTTCGATAGTCTGAGTTCGTGTTTGAAGTATTTTCTATGTCACTTATTTCATATCTCAAATAATATGATATGACACTTTATAAAATAGCATGGCGCTTCCTTCCTCTAATGCTTGCATGCTTATGTTAGTTTCTTGTTCGAAGGATTCCATCCAATATCGAATCTACATTTTAAGTGCAAGTCGCTTAAAACCAATTCATTGTTAGTTCTTGCAAAAATTTAATATTAGCAATTCAAGAACAGAAGCCGAATGAATGAAGGATCTCATTTTACCTTTACACAGATCTTGAAAGGGAGATACAATGCAACTGCAAGCTTTAATTCAGCTTACCAACACGAGATTTCCAGTTCAACATGTAACTTCGTCGTTGTTGGGGGTGCCATTCTCAGTTCATCAATTGTTCTTTCGATTCTCCGCAAGGTAGTCAGTCATAGACCCAGCTTCCAATCTTACACAAACCCTAACATGCAAGTCGAATCACTTCTTCTACATGTGGCAGCCGAAATTTGTAGCCGTTTTATACTGTAATCATGCTTCGTGCTATTGTGCTTCTAGGATGATATTTCACCTTTCGGAATCTGGTCTTTGCACAAACCCTGGCAAAATCGATCAAATAAAAATTATGGGATGAAGATTATAAGATCACATGAATGGTTAACAGAACAACAACCAGACATCACTCTTGTTCTCCACTAAATGCCGCTTACCTTCTCCAAGTATGCTCTTGGATGGCTGACACAGATTTGACCTACTTGATCAAATAACTCTTCCTTGAAGATCCCAGCACAAGAATTCCCTTTCTGGCGGTCAGGCAGCTCATGATCCATTCTTTATAAGACACGAAGAGCTAATTTTTTGCAATTAAATTGTGTAGGCTCACAAAATCATCCAACGTTAGCTCTTCGGGTCTGGCCTGCAAAAGAAACAAGGTAAAATAATTAAACAATAACAGAAGACAAAAATAAATAAATAAATAAAATAAGCTTTAAAGAGAAGGAATTGTTGTAACCACTTACTGTGACCGGCTGACCAATGGTAATTAAAGCAGCCTCAATTTCAACAGATGGACATATATGCTGCAGTGATTTACGCAGCATTTTCCTCTTCCCATTAAAGGCAGAATTAACCTAGCCAACAACAAGATCATGGGGTTTGAGTGCTTATTTCCATCAGAAACCTTGGAAAAAAAAGATGATTATTTTACATGATTCATTTATCTCCATCCATCATATGACAAAAACTCCTTATCAAATCAAACTGCTTGGCCTTCTAATTCACAACAATATATTGTATATAAAAAATCCAGATAGCAGGTTGAATTTAGGCCTGCTAAAATGAGACCTAAACAACTAAGTAATTGACTGTAAAAACCAACCTTATTAATTAATAGATGCACCATGAGATAGAAAAAAAGAAAAGAGGTTAAGTACAACCACAAATCCGGAGGCAGGACTATCTTCTAGAATGTAAAGGCAAAAAAAAAAAAAAAGGATCCGTAACTTAGTCTCCTTTCTTCTAGAATTTGAATATCTTGAAATATCCTCCAAAATATAGAATGTAAAGGCCAAAAAGAAAGCAGGATCAGTAACTTCGTCTCCTTTCTTCTAGAATTTGAATATCTTTAAATATCCCTCCAAAATATAGACTTCATTCCTTATTCAAACCTGACAGCAGAATTTTTCTTATTGCACCGAATTATAGTTATTAGTCTCCTCTCTTCTAGAATGTGCATACTTTCAAATTCCCTCCAAACTCAAATAGACTGCCATCCATATTCAACCTTGATTAAAGAAGTTTCTTACAGCTCCAAATCATAGTTCAAAAAATCCTTGTCTGTTTATTATAGAAGTAGAGGTAAAAGTTGCTTTTTATAATCCAAACAAGCTATATAAAAGAAAAATTACATAAACAATTGTATTTTGAAAGATTTTAAGCTGCTGAAATACAACCAAAAAAAAAAGTTACAGCATCACTTTTCAAACTGTATTAATCTAAGTTTACTTGCTCTGTCTTCCCAATTTGATCCAACGACAATTCAGAGATTATGAACATAGCTTCCAACGATTACAATCAATTGAAAGTAGAGAAGTGGAAGATTGCAAACTCACCGTTGAAAAGAAGCTTTTAGATGAAGCAACCATTGGATATTCTGCACTTCGCTTCAGTCTAAATCTAATAATAGCAGCATCAACCTGCTAGGAATCAAGCATCAAACCAACAAAAAACCAATTTCTGAACATCCATGAATTACTTTCTAGACTTTTTTTTCCGTTGTTTTTCCTGATGAATTTATAAGTAAAGTCGAGAGTCAAGACCATCGTATTGGATTTCATAAACATAAGTAAAATTTGCAATATATGAGCAATCAGCATTTACTAGCCACAAAATATCAGGTGTTTCAAGGTATTCACTAGTTACTCTGTAAAAATATGAATTGCTTCCAAAACATATTCTTAAGAAATACAAATTGAGGCAATATCAAGGATCAACAATATTATATTTGCCAGAAGTTAGTCCAGAAAAGGCCATTCAGATGACTTTGTTCCAAAGATGATACCCCAAATTAAGCTTGCATCTGGCATGGTACACAACACCGGGATGAACCAGGTTGATGTTGAGCCAACACATGTAAGCCAGAGGCACCGATCACAAGGAGAGAAGCCAACATGTAATCCAATTTTATTAAACCGACTAATAGGACAGTCTAAGAGTGTTCACTTCAAAAAGATGAAACAACCTCTCTTTTGTCAGGGCTCATAAAGCTCTTTAAATTGAACTTGTAATAATGACCAAATGTTGGACATGTTCTATAGAAGCCCTAATTAAGTGATGTTAATGAAATTTTGAATGGCTTTTATGTTGAGTGAAATCTCCAGTATGAACTTAAAATTTCCAGATAGAAACAAAATTGTAATAGCCAAAAATTCAAGGTAAACAAATATTCTTGGACTTAATCCAAGTTTTTCAAAACAGATAGGACAATGATGATAAACATGCAAGCCATTAGGATAAGGAAATCAGAAACAGAAAAGACAGTCACGGCAAGCACGTAAACCAAGATAATGAAAAAAACTTACATTTGGCTCAGGAAAAAAGTTGGTCCTTTCAACTTTGATTATGTAAGCTGGATCTGTACCATCATGGAATAAATTCTTTGTTAGGAATAACACCATGGGAAAAAAAATTGCGAAGTGTGGCAAGACAAAACTATATTATTCAGCATTCGCATGTTTTCACTTTTTCATTCACCAACACTGTGAATTCGAGGCACAACGAGACAAAGTAAACACCACCAATAATCTACTCATAGTCTTAGCATAGACAATTTAAGTGATGATTCAGGCAATGAAAAATAGTATTGTAACATGACATGGATCTTCCAACAATCAAGAGTCTCACACACTTTTTGTGGTATAACTTTTGTTGAATGAAAAAGCATTGATGATCCCATACTTGCTAATCATTGAAGAGAATACCAGTAAACACACAGCTAACTAGAAACTTTAAATCTAGCAAACAGCCTCTAACTAACTACCAAAAACTTTCAAGAATATCACGATCCCCTCCTCCAATTCACATGAAAAGACTATGCCAATGACCAAATAGATATTCATTAAATAAGTTATCTCTTATTACCACTTAAAATCTTTAAAAATGGGACTAGTGGATAATGCATGTGCCTTGTGCATCGTTCATAGAAACTGTGATTGCCTAGTGGAAACTGGTTGGAGTAATGCAATGGTGTCCAATATACTAACACCGAACAATGATTCTCTAGAATCATCTCCATGAATGAGCATTAGGTGTCTTAAGGAAACAAAGGATGAATGAGAGTCCATCACTAAGTTAAACAAAAGCTGTACTGTAGTATGCATGATTGATATGCTGTAGGCCATAAGAACCTCGTAATGGACCACCTTGTTCATTGTAAGTAGTGGTAAGAAACAATTTATATTCATGGAAAAATAAATTTGCATTCCTTTAGATGAACATTATAAAAATAAAAAGCACTTAATGCATAAGGACTTGCAAACACTTTAGTTTGCATATATTCTAATAAATATTTCCAAGCCCACCAAAAATCTGGATTGATACATACTCTAATTATTTAATGATTTCTATCTCAACCAGTACCATAACCATGGTTTGGCTGGTCAAAATCTCACGCAATGGAAATGTCAAAAAGCAATATCCATGCAGTATCTCCATAGTACATTTACTGCCTTCATCAGAAGTGTCTGCCTGTCAAAGTTACTTAGACATTAAGAGGGCTATATTTTCTCAAACCAGGCATCTGGCAGAGAAAAAGAGATTTCCTGCATTCTAGGATCCAAAATGTCAAGTGTAAAGTCCAGTCTATGTACCTAATTTTGTTTTCCATAATAAGGTATAAAGCTCGAACTAAAGTTGTAATCCAATATTGAACTTGTATAAAAAATTCACTTAGAGTTGACATCAATTGAACCTACACTAGAATCCAGATAAGTTTGTCTGGCAAGAAAAACATATAGCTAACAAGTTCATTAGTAATCTGAACAAGAACAGATGACATTTAAGATGAACTGCTTTCAAATGTAAAAACTTCTAGGCATTTGCCATGGGACCAAACCTTAACAGGTCACATTCATCATAACATGTTGCCACCATCCAATGTTAACATGTTGCCACCATCCGATGTTAATAGTGACACGACAGAAAGACAAATACATGTAAGTAACCACCTAACCTGCATAACTAAGGAATTGGCTCGTCTCCAGTTTTCTCGGTGAGGGATACCACATTTAAGAGCACAGTATTTTCATGTAAATCAAAACTTTCCTCTTTAAGTCCACAACACAGAAGAGTGTGTACCTGAGTAGAACTTCACAAAAATGTTAATGGGTCTGTACTCTGGTGTTCGTAAAGAACAATCTGCCAGGCGTGATGCAGCCTCATCCTACAAACAACACAATTACTTCATCAGTCATTAACCAACCATCATGAATTAAAGCTTGAAATAATCAAGTAAAATATAAAACATAAAAAAAAAAAGCAGAAGCTTCTAACCTACAACATTGTCGATTGTCGCCAATAAAAGAACTAATTCTCCACACAAACTTATCAACCATAAAGAAATTTGACCAGCAAGTATTAAGTGACCAAGTATGAAAAGTGTAACATAATTTGTTCAAGAATAAATCAGTAGAACACTAAGTGAAAATATAACAATGCTCAAGACATAGCTTGACAAGTAATAGTGGAAGTTAAGCACATGACCAAAAAAGGTACAACTGAAAAACCTTACCAAAGTTTCAAGAGCAGGATCATCAAATATTACCAAAAATTAGAAGTGATAGGACTTAGGAGTAGATTGTCATGTGGCAATCATGAGTTGCCTATATAAATGTAAGGACTAACGAGACCTTACCACGTGCATGGTATGTATCATAGAATGCTGTGTTGAACTTGCATATGTGAGTTGTAGGTCACGTACCAATGGTAGCCGCATATGAAAGTTGATGGATGCCAATGTGTATCATGCACTAGCACAGTATCGCATGCACGGTATGCACCTCTGTACTGTATCAGTATTTTACAAGCATGATATGTAAAACATTAGAATCCGTTGCTCACAGCACTTTCATTTTTCATACAGATTATGTTTATCAAGGTGAAACATCATCTCTGACAATGATAACATATTTATGCCAGAAAAGAATGTTCATATATTCCTAGATCCACAGTAACATCCGAGTAGTGCATTAGACAAATCCGAATGACATTAGAAAATGTCTTACAGCAAGGTAAATGAATTGCAAATGACAGAAATTTTCTGGATCAAAATAGGAAGTAGAAGCAGTGAACAATTGCTGAACCACTACTGATATCTAGAGGATGGATTGAAGTATTATTAGCAATTCTAAGACCTTCCATCAACTTGCCAAATAAATCAGAAAGAAAAAAATGCTGACCTACTGAGAGTGGGGGTTAATGTCACATTTCAAAGTAATAAATACGAGTGAGTACTCATGTCCCAAAATTATTCACATTGAAACAGGTATAGGTCACAAAGTAACACTCAAGACCTGAAGTAAAAGGACGACATCAGAGAAGACATCACCCATAGGAAGAAGTTGCTTCACGACTTCTGTGCTTATATTAAAAGGTAAATTTGAAACCACCTGCAGAAAGAAAAGAAAGTGGAACCATAGAATAATGAGTTTGATGCCTTCTTATTGCTCCAAATCTATATATAAATATGATGTAATCAACTTAAATTTTATAACATGCTAGCAACATGATCTGCATAAATCAAACTGATACTCTAATTGTCAGGTTTACTTACACTTGGTAAGGGACAAAGTAAATCCTGGGGTATTATTAGAACACAAGGTATAGGCCCATTAATTTCATAAATGAATGGCATACGTAACAACAATACAAGAGAAGAAAAGATAAAATGTACAAGTACAATATTTAAACATACCATAGATATAGGTCTGTTTCTAATGGCCTACCTAATGTCCTTTGCAGCAGCCGAAAATTTTTATTCAGGACCACTGCTTTGGAAGCCTATGTTCTCAATTAAATGCTAATTATTTTATTATTGTCTTTTGGTTTACTTAAGTGCTGGTTCTATGCACCGAACCTGTGTTCTATACTTCTATGTCTATTTTAAGGCGCTAACCGCTGCTGAAAGCATAGCCATATATTGCAAACTACATACTGTACATAGATACTGTACATACATTGCAACTAAACCACATGATTTGCAAATGGGTTGATGTTGAGAAGCAATACAGGTAGTTTTCCATGGCCACTCGGGAAACAACTTCTTAGTTGCTTAGTGGACTTGGAAAATACTAGTCCTTAACTGAAGCAGCAACTTGACAAAGTTACGAAATGGGAAACTCACAGAATATATACAAACAACTTTAATATGCTCTTCTAGCAAAATTAAGTATAATGTTACTCATTGTAACTATTATGTATGTTTCCTCCCATCACATTCTTGGAGTCAATTGTAAGACTCAAAAAGAAAAGAAAACAGAATCTAGATGCATCTAATGATGAATACTTGCTTATGTAGAATTGACAATATGGTAACTAGCAAGTGATAAAAACTTTCAGAAATGCTATTACAAACATTAATCAACTATGTCAAACTACAAAACTCACTATGAATAAACTACACAATAGAATATGTAGTTTCATAAGAAATAAAAAGAAAAGAACCAAAAATAATGTAAACCTTGGCATATGTTGGACTGCTTTCCTTGTGATTCTTCTCCAATAATGAACTTAAATGTGAATGGATATGGCATTTTGTGAAGTCTTCTTGCAAAACCTACACAACCAGTAGAAGTTTCAACTGATATTTTATTAACTAATTGAAAGTACACTGCTCTGACATGTCGCCTTAAATTAGCCTCTCAAATCAATTGGAAATTCAGCACATTACATATTGATCTGAGGGAATCTAGATGGAATTTTCTTTCTAAAATGTGTCAAAAGGGTTTGATAGGGAAGTGGTACTGAATCAGGTACAAGGTCCTGGACACTTCTTGAAAAATTTTAGGTGACTAAAGAATCTTTGATAGTCCAATTTAGAAATTTTAGAATTCACTATCAATTCAAGGAACTTTAGTTTACAATCCTTGTTACATTTTCAGCTCAAGGGTCTTTAGTTTAAAAATTAAAAGCTTAAACTATATTGCGATACTAAGAAAACTGAATTTTTTTCATATTTAGAAGTCTGTTTCAGTTACAATTTAATTAGATATATGAGCCTGTTATCTTTATAAAACGTTCTTAACAACCAGAAAACAGCATGTCAGGAATAAAATATATTTTTATGAGAAGCACCTCCATTTCCTATCATTCTTGTGATAGTGATACTACATGTGTTTGTATGATACACACATAATTGTATGGAATTTCCAACAATTATAGGGATATAAATAAAACTTGCTCATTATCTTTCATATGTGTTACCGTTTTGTCAACATGATATGAGGTGCATATTACAGGATATATGGCATATTGAGAGCTCCACATAACAATTAAGTTGTCGACTCCAACACATTTTATGAAGGAATGGTTTTTCTGGAAAAAACAAACATTGAGAAGTTCTGGATATAATTGCTTTGAGGAAAAAAAAGGGATTTAAAATGAGAAAAGGCTTCCAAATCATGAAGAATGGGTGACAACAAGCAAGATTCAAGATTAAGTCACACATCCAGACAAGGATATGCCCATTGAAAAAGGGAGATCAAGGATGTGAGATCAAGTACAACATATTAAGGTAATCTCAGAGGGCCATTAATAAAAATGATAACTAAGCTATAGATGACTCCTAGGTCAAATTTCATCTAGATAAATGCATTAGGACATGGCACAAGAGAGTAATTATGGCTCCAGGAGAGATTCATAAGGTGGCTTGGTTGATTTACTCATGCAATGAGTTACTGAGAATTTGATTAGTACAAAATGTCAAAAGTACTTTAAGGGCCATCAATGAAGAAATTAGCGATTTATGTTCCATCATTTAGTTAAACATGGAAATAATTAAATATTTAGATCTTCAAGTTTCGAAGAGAGCATGTCAATCATGTAGGTGTCATCTTCTTCTTTAGGCAGGTTTCCAAAAGGTTTAGAGAATAAGGAGAACTGCCAAGTGATATGATTCAATACCAAACTACTTATTGGTAGGTTAATCAAGAACTTTCAGGTACGTGCCTGATAAGCTGATAACAGGATCTAGAGGTAGCTGTATATTATGGTAATTATTATCACAAAGTCCGTGACTCCTGAAACAAATTACAGAAACTACAGCCTGAAGTATCATTTAAGTTTTTTAGAGAAGACTAAATAATCTTAAATCGTACTGAAAAACATTTCCATGGCAATAACCATGGCAAGAACAATGAAACAAACAACATTCAGGGAAAGATCCAATAGTAACTTAAAGCAGGATTACCATCAATTGGTCTGTAGAACGAAACCTTTCCTGAACAAGAGTGGCCATGTGTGGATCCTGAAATAGAAAGGAAGTTCCAAATTTTAATGATAATTTTGCAACAAATTGGAAATTTGGATTAAAAATCTCTTAAAGATTTAAAGCATGAGTTTGAAGAAAAATTGAAACAAAAAATGCCCTATCTTTAGAACTAGTAGTCAACAGTGAATTCACTGTTAATCAGTTCAATACCTTAGTTGCAAATAGACATGTCATCTACAAAGGAGCCTAAAGTAGTGAAACTTCATACAAGCCCAATTCTCTTTAGTAAAGTAAGATGGATACTACTCCACTAGCTTGAAGACTCAAGAAATAAGGGATTCACTTTCCAGAACTATCGAGTTTGGAATAACTACTAAGCTCGCAATATGTGAGTGACAATTTATATTAAAAAATGTAGACACATATTATTATTATTATTATTATTATATATATATATATATGCAACTCACAAAGATATTCAATTCTTGATACATTGCAATCTAAATCATCAGGAACTTATTCCAAAAGTGGAAGATTTGCTCACAAGAGAAAAAGAAGTTAGTGAAAATATATATGGCCATATTTATTAATATTTTTATATGAAAAATTTTCAAATATCATGTAAAATTTTTATATAATTTTATATTTTTCAATTAAGCAAATGGTCTAATCGGTTAGACCAGTAACTGAGACTTGGCCGGACTGTCACTCCAGGTCTCATAGTAATGTCACTCTAGTGACAAGGAGGAAGAAATCAAGTAAAAATAATCTAATTGACGTATATCCTTAGGCCTAAAGAACTCGCTTACACACAAAAAGCCCGAAAAGTCTTGGCTGATTTGTGCTTTATCTTAAATGAATGTTCCTCTCGCAGCTCCCCAATATAGTCTTTCTTCACTCTATCATTATGGTTACAGACTATATGTCAAGACAAAATTAATAAAGATGTACAGATAAGAAAGGGAAGAATTTGTAAAACTTGATAGAGAATATGAGTTCTATAAATTAGTGGTAATTTTGAGGTGAAATACATTAATCTCAATACCTATTCAGAGAAAAAGTAAAAGAAAATTGCAGCTTCGTCATGTAAGCAAACATCTAAATAAAGAAAAATGCGTACAGGGTCGCGAGAGCGAAGAATTGCTGACCTTTTCGATGGCAACCACCGTAGCGCCGGCATCTATCAGGACGTTGGTCAAAGAACCAGTTCCTGGCCCTATCTCCAGGACGACATCGCCTTCTCCGACCCCCGCGACCCTAACGAGCTCCTCGTTAACGCTCGAATTCAACATATAATGCTGGGCGAACAGAGGAGACGAATCAAGACCTCGAAAGGTCCAAGAACCGGACGATCGTTATCTTTCCTTCTTGCCGAACGTGTTCTTACCTGGCCGAGCGACTTTCTTGGAGTGTGGCGGCCGCGGGAGTTGAGGGACCGGATGGTAGCGTGGTAATCGTCGTCGCCTCGTCGCCTTCCTCGCTGTCCAGTGGCGGCGGCCACGGCGGCGCAGGGGAGGAGCCGCCGAGCAGGGCAGGGGCGGGTGAGCGGCGGAGGCGGGGCCGCCAGGCAGGGCGGAGGAGAGGATGGCCGGACGGAGAGCATCTCGATGGGCGGCGGTGGGGTTTCTTTGATACACTCCCCGATGACCAGCTTTGAAGGAGGGTGGTATGTGGCAGACGAGGCTGGACAATCCTGACCGTTGGATGGATCCTGTCCTGCTCTGTTCTTCACATATCTATCCCTTCAAAGGTTCGAAATAGCATATTTGCCCCCTTACACATATTTCTATGTTCAACATATTTAAATTATTAATTAAAAATATTAGTATCCTTCCAATAAAGTCACGTCCAATAGCAAAGACTTCAATCTAAAAGGAAAAGCTATTACTCTATGAAAATAATGTTATTTGAAGCTTCGATGACGTTATTAAAAATTAACTATAATGACATTAAGGATCTAATCAGCTTAATTGTGCTACCCAGCAGCATCAGTACTCCACTCCCTGAGAGATAGTCTGTGGATGTTGGTGGTCGAGTATTGTGACATTTCTCATCTGCACCAGTCTGTGCAGTCCAAGTTGGTGCAGCAGTCGGATCTTTCCAAACTGCCACAAGTCAAAACAACATGTGCTTTAAACGGATGGTTCAATGCTTGAAACTTTTATCCTTATCCTGACGCCATGCTGCTAGCTTTGACGTAGTCAGAGAGAGAGAGAGAGAGAGAGAGAGAGAGACTGATGGATGGCTTGGGAAGGGTAGAGAAGCTTCAGGGGATGCTTCTTGAGTGGAGAGAAGGGGGCATGTTAAGTCGGGTTGTTCGGAATTGCCAACCGTCACCGACCGTACCACTAGAAAGCGCGTGTCTTGCGCGGGCGACCAAACTGACAGCTAACCGTCAGAAGTGCGTCAAGATATCTTCCATACCAAGAAAAAGTAAACGGGCCGCTGTGCCCTAAGTCGGTACTTGACACCTGCATACGTGGCATCAATCTCGGGTCGGCGGCTTCCTTCCTCGATCCTGCAGCAGAGGCTTTTACCTTTGACCACCCCGAGTCCAGTCCCGGCAGCGCCGGGCTCTGACGACAGCCCGCACCGCCCCTGTCGTTGGACAAGTACGGTAATGCCAGCGCAGACGCGACGGCCACCTGTGTCGCGAAGGTAGAGCACGCCATTACCATTCTATCCTCGAGAAGGAAAAGAGTGGAGTGAAGTCGAAGGTCTCTGCTCGGCTTGATCCAGCTGTCGTCGTTGTTCCCGCGTTGCGAGGGCGACGTCGCCGCTTGCCGCTGTGTGTATATCTATGCCCGCATGGCTCTGCCCCTTCTTCCCCAACAACAAGACACACCTCTTCAGTCGCTCCACCGCACACTCCGGAACAAAGCGTCATAGCCGAAGCATGGAGACCTTCTCTGGTGGCGAAGACGGCGCCGCGTCCGCCTCGGGATCACGGGAGACGTGGTCCTACCCAACGGTGTCGCAGGCGCCGCCGAAGCGGCCCGCGGGGAGGACCAAGTTCCGGGAGACGCGCCACCCGGTGTACAGGGGCGTCCGCCAGCGGGGCGCCGCCGGACGGTGGGTCTGCGAGGTCCGGGAGCCCAACAAGAAGTCCAGGATCTGGGTGGGCACGTTCCCCACCGCCGATATGGCGGCGCGGGCGCACGACGTCGCGGCGATGATGCTCCGGGGCCGCTCCGCCTGCCTCAACTTCGCCGACTCGGCGTGGCGGCTCCGCGTGCCGCCCTCGTTCTCCGGCCCCCGGGACATCGCACGGGCCGCAGCGGAGGCGGCGGAGGCGTTCCGGCCGCCGTCGGACTCCAACGGCGATGCAAAGGAGGGGAAAACCTTTACAGCAGCATCATCGGCAGCGGCCACGACTTCAACGATGTCGCCGGAAGAGGATACCGGAGGAGGAGACGCAATCGATGCGATGGCTTACGACGACATGGATTTGGGCTACGGTTACTACTCCGGGATGGCGGAAGGGTTGCTGCTGGTGGAGCCGCCGCCCAACGGTGGGTGTAACTGGGACGACGTGGACGCAGGCGCTGACGTGCCACTCTGGAGCCACTCCATCTGACGACGGAGATGACAACGAGTTAAAGTAGCCAATATATTTTTTTGATGGTACAGATTAGGAACATGATAAATTACATACGATTTCTTCACATGAGATAGATATGTTTATGAGGGGTTGAATATATTACCAGCTTATGCAAAGATCTCTGTCAACATCTGCCTGATGGCCTCTCACATCGTAGGATCCAATATTGATGGCAGCATTCTATCGAGGCAAGAAAAGGAAGCCCTGTCACTGTCAAAAAGGTACAGGTCTCGTTATAAGGAAGAATAATCCAGGAGAGTCTTAGTAAAAGAAGATGCATACCTGCCCATCTGCTACCAACAATGGTAGTGATTCCCATCTTTCTCCACCGTTTTCTTAGTGATAAATGAGCTGAAGAAGCCAATTACAACAATTCAAATGTCAAAAGAACTTAATTGGTCAGGCTTTGTATCATATACTTCGATCACTAATTCTCAAAATGGGTTGGCCAAAAGAAGAGGCTGCCACATTTAACATCATTTCTTCATAATATACATGAAAGCGCAGAACGAGCAAAATAGCTATACAGACACGAAAGCAAAATCTAAACTAAGAAGAGAACGGACACAAGCTAGTCGAACAAGAGGCGTCTCCGAACAGATTTGGGTAAGTTCTTATCCACATCATCTGACTTCCTTCTATGATCTCCTGGTGACTTGCCTTTGCCTGATTTCTTCTCTGAGTCATCACCCAATGCAGGTTGAGCCAATACTTTTTCTGAACGGTAAAACTCGGTGATGCTAAGCTGGACGCCAGTGGATTTAGAAGGTGCCAATTTGTCAGACATACCAGCTGTGTACATATATTTGCTCTGTTTTGATCTAAATTCTTCTGACCCCTGCAAAGTTTGACAATTGAACCTCTTAATATACAGAAAGCTATCAAAAATTTCCCAAAGTTGGAGAACTAAAAGTGAACCTTACAAGATAGATTAAATCTGTGAGGTCCAAGATTTACTTGAAGGATAGAATTAAACGGTCCTAAAATAAGAAATACTTAATAATCTTTTATAAATTGAAGTGCTAATATGTTCCAATACTTCTGATTTAAGTACAATCTGAAAGTAGCAACAGATCTGCAGCGTCATCAACAAAATAAATTCCAATACTTCTGATTAATAGCAAGAAACATAGAATACTAGAAGAATAGAGGCATCAAAGGAGGAGAAGAAAAGCAAACATAAGTTGCAATAGAGGATAAAAGAAACCAGAAATAGTAAAAGGTCAGTGACCCTTTGAAACTGTAAAAATTTTTTGACAAACAAGCTGTACTCCGAAGCCAATACCCCAAGCAACCAGACTTTCTTCCTTCTCAAACTAGGATTCTGTTAGCTCGGTAAAAAAGCTAACAAACATTCTGGGAAGCAGGTGCCTACTATTATTGCTATAACATAAGAATTACTAGCATATACTGACAAATTTAATCTGAAAACTGAAAAGAAGCAAATCCAGTAATCTGGTCGAAACACAGCCAAGTATATGCATGGTAACTTGATACCAACATACTAACCTTCTGATTTCCCAATCCAATTTGACTATTTGAACTTTGTGTTGACTGAGTCATTAATTCAAGGACCTTAGATACAAAATAGCATAAGTAAAAGATTTAGAAGATTGTCCTGTTGGTTTTTGTATATCAGGTTAAAGGCGATCAGCTCATAAGCAATGTGCTCATAAGCAACACATTGATGTCCAAGGACACAGTAACTCCTGATTGACAAATAAACACAGAGAGCAAACACGTCGCCCTAGAAATACCTTATTACTGGAATAAATGTTACAACTAACAACATAGAAGATTGTTATGAACAAGTAAAGAATAGTGCGTACCTTTTCTTCCATGAAGTTGTTGACCTCTTTGGGAAATGCAGCTTGTACAAGATTTATGTTTTCATCGGTCAAGAGAAACCAGCATCCATTATCCACAAGAATTGTTGGGACATCTGGCTCATCTAATGGATCTGTTGACTCAATGGATCCCGATAATTGGGTCTGATCGACTTCAGTTTGCTCAGTGGAGACACTATGAACGACAGTATTGATGGCAGCTCTCTTCCATTTGACCAAGTAGTAAGGATGACCATGACTTATCTTCACCCGCAGAATGGAGTGAAACTTATATTGGTCATTTAGCAGTGAGCTCTCATTCTGAGTTGAGGCCATTTCTCTCAAGTACACAGTAGACAACATGGGAATCATCCTCTGCCGAATATAAGATGGCTCCCAGTGCTGGTGATAAGTTAGGAAGTCAATCAGATCCTCAACTTTAGGCTTATCCCAGCTAAGCGAAGGGCCATCCTTTTCTGCAGAGTACATTATAATTGACTAAGCAACAATCTTTTATAGGTGAAAACAAAGGTTGAGAAATTAATCATGAGTCTAACATAAGGTGGTAAAATGACAGAACATACTGAATCATGAAAGGAAGATAGTCAATGTAATCTTGGAGATGATTCTATCGGAACAGAAACTGTCCAAATAACATTTTCAATCTTCAGGATACTAGAAAATATTAAAGCATCAAAATTTAGGAAATGGTTCAGCAATAAGCAAATTAGAATTTGTAAGCTGCCATTTTGTTATTTATTCAACTCATCCTTAGTAATGTTTCGGCATTTAAGAACACCTCATGAAGCTGAAAACCAATATGATTATTGGATATGAACATTTAGAAAACAGAACATTTTAACTTGTCACCCAAGTATCAACACATTGCATGACCTTGTATGCTGTGTTATGCCGACCATGTCAAACTCTTGACAAAAGCTAATGTGAGACACAATATACTGCAATCCATCATTTCAATATTGAACAAAATCTAGCTTTATAAGCACAAAACATGGATTAGGTTACCAGGATATTAAATTTCATCGGGAATGGAGAGTAGCAGTGTGTAGGCCATGGTTTTACTTAAAAAGCCTTAACCGAACTAAACTGACATATACATCAGGTGCAATGTATACAGTCAATAGTTATCACAAGGAATGTGGTGAAAACTATCAGTTAAATTGTTCTAAATGGATAACACAGAATCAGCAGGTTCTTAGATACCAAGGCTCTATGAAGGCTCCATGCAATGGCTTGGAGACATCAGGAAGGTAATACAATGCCACCTAGAACACTGATCTAAATCATCCTTAGGTTGCATTGACTGCTCACTGACTTCGATCAATATAAATGTTAATGCTCACCTACCCCTACTTATCATTACTATCTTACTAAGCATTTAAACTTTACCTTAGAAAAATATGTGAGCCATACATAAAGTTTACACATTAATATGCATGTCTCTTTTTCCATCAATATGAATGGTAATAGCATAACTGTTATGCAAATTCTTTTGCTTACACTAGTATAAAGTTTGAAAAACAACATATACTTGCACTCGGTGGTGGACTACAAATATGTGTTTGATTTGGTATGACCTTGTATTCCTTTTTGTAAATGCATCATGTCTCACCTCAAAGAACTGCACAAATTCCATGGTACTTGTTACAGGATTGACATCAAACCAAGGAAATAAAAACCAGCACGTAACATGTACTCGTATGCAGTGTATGCTAGCGCACGCGCGCACACACACAAACACACATAGCTGTACTTGTATGCAGCTATGCAAATTCTTTTGCTTACACTAGTATAAAGATTGAAGAACAGCCTACACTTGCGCTCGGTGGTGAACTACTAATATATGTTTGATTTGGTATGACCGTGAATTCCTTTTTGTAAATGCATCATGTCTCACCTGAAAGAACTGCACAAATTCCACGGTACTTGTTACCAGTTTTACATCAAACCAAGGAAATAGAAACCAGCATGCAACATGTACTTGTATGAAGTGTATGCAGTTGAGAATAACATACACGTAACATATATATATATATATATATATATATATATATATATATATATATATATATATATATATATATGTTGTGTGCGCCCGCACGCACAAGTGTGTTTACATATATGTCCGTATGGTTGGTGACTGGGGTTGGATGCATGAGCATGCACTAGTATTTGAAGCCAAAACTTAGCATCTCTGAAGTCATCTAACTAAGAACAGATACAAATTTTCTATACCACTATGGGGTTTGACCCATGAGCACATGGTTGTATACTGGTATTTGAATCCATAACTCAGAATCTCTGAGGCAGTCATCCAATACGAAACAAAAAAAAATACTGTGAGGAGCCCATACATAATAAACTCTAGAACCCAATGCAATAAACCTATGTACAACATCTCCAAATGGCTAAAAAGAATTTGAAGTACATGCAACAATTCTTATCTACAGGAGCTACAAGGTCTATAGCTGCTTCCTTTGAGATAATTCTACTCATTCATGATATAAGGCACTACAGACAATGATAACTAATATCTCACTCATTACCAAGATTACTATAGGTGTCCAAACTCTGGATGAGGAACAATTCTGAACCAATTCATGTTTATGCTTCTTGTCATACTAAAGACTATATTATGGACTGATTATTAAGTCAAGTATTTAACAATATATTTGTTGGTTGCCCCAAACAAGTTAAATCTATAGTCACTTTCACAGAAAGGACACCTCAAATAGAAAACCATTAGGAGAAAAATCAACATCATTAACTAAAGCAGAGGGACAGCATTACACCTCCAAAGAATTCAAACCCTTGGCCATGTATGATAATATTGCTATAGAGCACAGGGCTGGTATATTTTGCTAGATTTATGACATAAAACAAAAAAAGCTCCTCACAAGGACTAATCCCAACTTCTGTACTACAAAGTACAAACCACAGTCAGAAGAAAAAAGAAGATTTTACATCAATAATTTCTACAAGACCTAGCACATCAATTTATGCATAATGAAGGTTTCCTGTTTTTTAGGGGACCACCAACACCATGATAAAATTCACAATTTTAGAACTTTACCGCTGTAATACCCATGGTTGTTAGCTAAAAATAATGCAATGATCTCATTGTTCGGAAACTTCGGCTCAGCAGAAATGATCTTGCACATCTTGATTTGCCAATTTTCACGTCTTTGATGCTCCTTGAACTTGCGCTCCTGCCATTACAAACCAAAATCACAAATTTACTCAAAAGGAGGTACAAGAGAAAACAAGTAGACAAAAAAGAAAAAAGGATGACAGACTCTAGATTAATTAAGATGCTCTTGAGAGACAAGTCAATGTTAAACTGCTTAAAGACAAAAAAGAAAAAGGATGACAGACTCTAGATTAATGAGGCAATCAGAAATAAAACGTACCTCAGCACAGCTGGAGCATGTGCATTTGAAACCAGAAGACTTTTTCATGCAGTTCCGAGAACCATTAGTAACACAGTACTCACAAGCAATTTTGAGGTGAGCACTTTTGCTGCCTGGATGACCACAGTTTGAGCAGTGTGGGGATCTTACATTTCCAGAACCCACACTTGACCTGGGTGACTTCGTAATTCCATTTACTAGGTCTATGTCCCCCTTGCCTATCTCCAATAACCTGTAAATCATGCCAAAATTGTCAAAAGAAAACATTTGCCTAATTGCTCATAACATCTAAACAAGTAAAAACAAGGCCAAAGATCAATCTGGCAGTTACCTATTCAAAATCTCATCCTCATTAAATAACCGGACGAAGCGAACAGCAGTATCAACCCCAAAACCAGGGACCCCATGTAAATTATGATCGCTGCCAACCAAAAGAGCAATGGCTATCAGCTGTTTTCTTCCCAAACCCAGGCCTGCTTCAATATCTGATACATTGTAGCATTCAAATGGTTCCTGATAAAGTGTGACGCTTATGCATGTTAGGGTGGAAAATCAAATATGCATGATGACAACAAAAGCAGATAAATATGAGAATGTACTTCAGTAAATCAAATATGACTGGGCATAAAAGACATATTCCTTACTTTAGAGTTAGATCTTAGTCTCTTTATGACGCATGTGGCTCCAAAAAGAAAGGCATCGCTGTCGGCAGTGATACAAGCATCCACATGACCTTCACTATTTAGTTGTGCACAGAGACCTTCAGCTTCTGAACGAGCTTCTAAAACAGGCATTCCTAGAAGTCTGAGGAGCTCCTATTATTGAAAAGGATTGCGCATAAATGACTACTCCAGTTATTTTAGAAAAACTGCATCCTTAAAGAAGTTAAGATAATATAAAATCAATAAATTATCAAAACACGGAGTGTACAAACTCCTACCAGGAAAACGAAATTCCAAAGACTATCCAACATCTACAACACAGTTAACACAGAAAAGTATCAAGAAAACATAGGATACCCAACTTTACCTAGTCAAGAAATGTTGTAGGAATTCAGTTGGCAAAACAACCTTTATTCTAAAAACCAAGGATGTAAAAAATGGATGAGTCGATGCATAATATTCCAACATATCTAGTGTTATGACTTGTAAAACATTAAAGTGCACAAAATATAAAGCATGTCTTATCATTCATAGCAATCAACGGATACTTTCTAGTCATATTAGTGTGTCATCCTTGCATCTTGCCTAAATGGTGTCCAACAGATGTAAGCACATACCATGGGGGAGAATAACATGCCAAAGCCAAACCATTAATGCATGGGTGATAATGGCAGTATCATCCAAAAGAGCCTTCCAGCATGCTCACATCTGTCGGCATATTTATGAAATGACAGGCAATTTATTTTAATGTGCAATCACATTGGTCAAACGAAAACCAATGTGTGAGGAAATTCTTTTTATTTTGGGCAAGAATACGCCAATTTTGATGAATTATATCTTCTGATTTATGATAAACAAAGAGGAACTTTGGATAGTATGATCTTAACATCAGAAGAATCATAAATTATGAAATGACAAATGAAAAAATTGTGTAAATGATGAACATGACTTTGTGTAATGCACATTCGATTGGCTTGTTCATCCATGGTCAAAGTGCAGGCGACCATGAAGCACCATGCACGCAATTACTCTAGCAGTAAGAATAATAGTCGGTGTGGGTAGTGTACAAGTGTAAATCAATATTAACTAGAAAAGTATTCCATTAATTCATCTTCTCTCTTTCTGTAGGTTTCTATTTTTTCTCTGGGGTTTTGTCTACCTCTGAAGTATATCTTGAAAACAAGCAATTAATAAGCAACCATCAAGAGGAGGCCATGACAAGTGCATTGTGAATACAGAAAACGCAATCATTTTCAGCTCACCATGCACTCCCGCACACATCTGGTGAAGGCCTGATTCCGCTGCTTCACTGGACTTGCCTCCCCCTCCTCGTCCTCCACGGGCTTCGGCAGCGCCGTGGGGTCCAACCCCGACATCCGAAAGAAGCGCTCGATCCTCGCCTGCGCCTTCAACGGCGACGGCGCTCCGTCCACCACGAACACCGGATACGCCCCCATCTAACCAAATATTCCACGGATCATAAACCCTAATCGGCCATCTTCCCTTGAGGAAAGGAGGGGGGGTGGGGGAAGCCGGATCGAGAAACCGAACCTTGGAGAAGAGAGCGACGGTGCGGAAGAAGGTCGTGCGGAGGTGAGGGTTCCGAGCGCGGGGGCTCCTGCTTCGGATGGCGGCCTCGTGCTGGACGAGCCAGAAGGAGAGGTCGACGGCGACGCGCTTGTCCCGGAGGAAGTCGACCCCTTCATTGTGCGCGTAGGGCTTCAACAGGTCCCAGAAGTTACCGCCGACGCCCATCTCGGGCGAGGAGACGGCGGCGAACGAAGAGGACGAGGAGGAGAACGGTTTAAACCCGGTTGACGACTGCGCCGGTTCACCCCGGTACGATGGCGACTTGATCGGATATAGCGGGTAAGCCTTTGAGATTCGTGAATGGCTCGATGGCACTTGCTGCACAGGATCTGACCATCAAATGGAAATCGAAATGAGGATTCGCATTTATGATATTTGATTAGGAAAAATAGACTATAATTCCCATCTTAAGATACAATTAAAATTTAATTTAATATCAAAGTTTAAGTTAATAATAATAATATGAATGTTCATCAAGATCTTATATATCAATTTAATCATTATTTAACTTCTAATATGGAACTAATACGATGGTTATTCTCCATATAAAATGAATACGATCTTATAATTCAATCATTATTCAACTTTCGACAGAAACTAATCGAAAAATACTTGAGTCTATGTAAATTATAATATATCCATCAAGCTCTTATAAATTAATTTAATTATTTTTTAACATTCAATATGATATTATTTGTTAGAATATTTTCGACCTGACATCTTCGTTAAGGATGAATATAATATATAGTGATGGCTTTACATCATGATGTTTATCTAATCTCATCTCATTTACAACTTGCCTATGTCCTTGATTTTAATATTATTTACCATGATTCAATTTGATAAAATAATAAATCTATTAATCTTAATGCTAAACTAAAATATTTTTAAGTTTAAATTAATTTTAATATGGTCATAAAATTCCCATGAACCAATTCAATTCATTACTCTATTACACTAACATGTATTTCACAAAAAGAATTGATGATTCTCCAAGGCCCAAAAAAACTCTAAAAAAAGCAAAAGTCAACCCAAGGAAGATCATAAGCAGTTCATTTTAGTGAATGCAGAGCTATATATTTGAAATGCATATTTCAAATATGAAGTGATATTTGTTTCATAATTTTTTTAAAATCATATCTAATCAAGATTTTGAAATGCTCAAATGCTAATGTTACCTTAGGATAGTATTAGTATTTTAATATTTTCGAGATGCTAATATAAATTTTTAGATTTTTAGAATACCATATGACATTATCTAAAATTATAAGATTACTAAAATGATTTAATAAAAAATCAACATAATTTATATTTCTATAAGATGCATTTTTAATTATTTTTTTTAAAAAATATATATATATATATATATATATTTATTTATATGATTATATTTTTATTTAAGAAACAAATTTTTTTATAAGATTGCATATATATATATATATATATATATCATTTACTAATTAATTTGAATAAAAAATATATTTAATTTTGAATAAATATTAAAAAAATTAAAAGAATAAATTATTTAATGTACTGTTGAGATATAATTTAATTTTACCCAACAATAATTACGTCAATGCATATATAAAACACAGTCTTCATCTATTACTTATCAAACACCTAAAACATTCTATAACTGTATGTTTACTCAAACTTTTATTCTCTAATTGTATATTTAAAATGTAAATATGTTCTCAAACACAACATATGTATATATATATATATACTATCATATCAACCCCTTTTGAAGAAATATGCTACAAACACTAGCATGTCTCGACTCTACTAGAATCTGAACTATCAAATTTATAGCATCATTACCAATATCTCCTCGGCAGAACTGCAACATAAACTCACTCGAACACTACCAACACTGGATGACCATGTCTTGGCAGCTGGAGTTTCAACATCAAACTTAGAGCATCACCACCACCATATTCTTAGCAGAACTGCGTTGACATCTTAGCATATCTCTTATTAGACAAGCTTAGCTGCTATAAGCACTTGATGACCGTGTCTTGGAAGCTAGAGGTTGAACATCACTTTTATGGCATCACCACCGCGAGCGCTGACTTCAAAGGCTTCCACCACCTCCTCCTGAGAGAATCCAAATCTATGTGTTATCAGAGGCTTGACATCAATCTTTCCACTCCTCAAGAACTCGATGCATAGTGGCCAGGTTTCCTTGTAGCGGAAAATGCCAACGACATCCACCTCTCTGTGAAAAACATACAAAGGAATCTTATAATCAGCAAGTAACGAATCAACTTCTCTCATCATGTCATATTCTAAATCTTTACTAATAAGATTTTACAGTTTGATATCAAAACTATTCTTTCAAATGTTCGATCATATGTAAAAGTTTTCATAGGTCAGTCTTGAAGAATGTTGTACCTTGCTGCGGCAGGAGTAAGGGGGACAGTCATCTCATTATGTCCCATGCCTACAAGGCAAACTTTACCACCAGCACGGGTGGCATTCAAGGCTGTCGACATTGTTTTGCTAAACCCAGCACAGTCAAAGCTCACATCAATGTCACTGCCCATAGCCTTTTGTATCTGAACAACATCCTCATCTATGTCCTATAGATGTAAGTTGTGTTAGACAGCCACACCACAAGCAACTAATAGCGGTGACATCCTCAATAAACACAATAAAAAGCAACTACAATGAAGAGCATGCTGCACAGACAAAAAGGAAATCTGTTCCATTACCTAAATAAATTCATGACAAGTGACAATACCTATCTTGTTGGAGTTGCTTTTAGCATTGATGGCAAGAGAATATCTAATTAAGTCCGCATTTTTATAGCATGTCATTTACACACCTAACATGAAGAGCTGAAAATACCCATCCTTAAGACACATACATCCATCTCCATCTTTTGGGATCAGATAACTTCATGGAGAAAAATGCAGAACACATCCAAATTTGTTACTTCCAAGCTTTGTTTGATGCTTCATGAATAATTACATTGGTTTCGCAGTGGTGTGCTTTTGATGTGATTTTTCACTACTCCAACCTTGATCTTCATGTCTTCTAACAGCTTTTATCTATTAGCAGACTCTTTTACCTACATAAGAAGCACCATCCAGCCTGGCACCAACTGCAGCTTAGATTGAACCCAACCAATCCAATTTTGTTATTCATTTCAAACCAGGATTTGTCTTTATGAATTCACATATATAGTCTTCTGCATGAAATTAAAGGTTGTGAACAACTTTCACATTTACTCTCAATTGACAAGTCACTTCTTCCAGTTCTCCAACATTAATAAGAACAATCCACAAACACTATGCCAGAAAACAAGAACATCAACTTGCTTAAAAGCTTTTGCTGTACCATGCATCTAATAGGAAACATTCTGACATCAACTAGAATAAATAAGTTATCAACAGATGCCCAAATACCACCTAATAACATAGCTTTAACCCTGTGATGCAAGTTGCAACCATCATTTAAATTCTGACATACATCAGGCAGACAAAAACTTGGGAACAAGTTGGACCAATCTAGTGTGAGTAGAAAGAATAATCATACGCACCTCATCTATGATCAGTGAGTGGTCTTAGTTTCAGGGTAAAAAGAGACTTCTAATTCATATCAACTCAAAGCATCCACGTATGGATCCATAACGGATTGTTTTTGTTATTTGTATCAACTCAAAGCATGATCATGACAATAGCAACATTGATAAAGGTGATGGAGTAGATGATTCAAGTCAAGTTGATGGAATTTCTGCGAACTTATCATTAAAAATGAATTCAAAAATCGATCGTAACAAAGAGAGACACATAGGGTGCTGAAAATAGATCATATGACACTACAAACAAAGATAAATTGGACCAGAACAATATGAAATATAGAAGCCCAACCAATGTTTGAACAAAATGCTACATTAGATAATACGATATGTCATATCAAAAAGCTTATAAATCATGTTCAAGAATTTGCAGATTAGAAAAGATAAGGAAATTATTGTGAGTAGATCAAAAAGTTAAATAGCACAATATACTGCACTACTAATTCTTGATGAAAGCGACTAAATAGGCAAGAACCTGATTGTTTGTAGAAACTTTTACAACGTCATCTGCACCAAGAGATTTTGCCACAGATAGACGATAACCATCAACATCCACTATGATGATTCGTGGAGCACCGAAAGCACGAGCTGCGAGCATTGTGACTAACCCTATTGGCCCAGCACCCATAATTAGCACATTAGTTTCTGAACCTACATTAGCACGACGGCAAGCATGGATCCCAACACTAAGGGGCTCACACATTGCCCCTTCCTCCAAGCTCACATTCTCAGGAAGCTTAAAGCACAAATCAGCAGGATGTACCACCTGTAAATGCAGCACAAATTTTCATTAATTCCAAAACCAGCAACTGTGCACATTACTTTTTGAAACTAATTTTTCATGCAAGTCATACAGGTTGCATTGCAAGCATATCATATGATAAGATCCATGATTGTTAGCAACAATAGAATTTATAGCTGAAGATTATCAACACATCAACAACGACACGTTTTATGTTCAAAACAAAAAAAGAGAAAGTGGAGAGACCACTTATTAAGTTTCTTAATGCATTGTCATCTTCTTCAGCAACATAGAAAACAAAAGTTTAGAGACTTGATTGTAATTCTTTATTTTTCTTCTTAATCATGTTACGAGGAAATCCTACTCATTAGATAAAGCAAATTACCTCCAAAATTCTAATTGGAATTACAGCTTCTTTCCCTATTTTTTTTTAGCACAAATAGAATATTTTGGGTAAAATCTAAGCTTTGGCACCTGATTAGCTAGGGAGCCATGAACAGGGGGTGTAGCGAAGAACTTCATGTCAGGGCAAAGGTTATAGCGGCCACCCTTGCAGTATTTGCAGCGCCAGCAGCTGATCCCAGGTTCTAACGCCACGCGGTCACCCACAACCAGGGACTTCACTTCGCTGCCCACCTCTTCTATTACCCCAGCACACTCATGCCCGATTACCATGGGTTCTTTGACAACGAAATGGGCACACCTCAGGGTCTGCAGTTCTCAGACAAGATGAGAAGGGACATCACTCGATTCATCCAAATCGCTGTCCTCTCAAACTAAAATAGCAAGGATTCCGTAAGCAAACCTAACCTTGAGGTAATGAACATCACTGCCACATATGCCGACAGCCTTCATCCTCACCCGAACGTCGTAAGGCCCTAAAAATTTCGATTTTGATCAGTAATCTCCACCAAACAATCGTCAAGATAACTCCTTCCCCAAAAGAAAAATAAAGCCATGTTTGTACCCGTATCCATATTCCATGGTCAAGGACTCAAGATCGGTTCTCGAATAAGAACATCTAAACTAGACAGCCGTATAGAAGCAAATCAAGCCGAGAAAAGAAAGAGATGATGGAAGAGAGGCCAAACCAAGAGACGGGAGTCGGAAAGGTTGGATCTTGAGGGTATTGACAGACACCAACCACGCGGCCATGTTCTCCTCTTCCACCTTCGCCCCATCTCCGCTTCCTTCTCCGCCCTTCCCCATCTCTGTGAATGCCGATCTGCTGCTGCACTGACGGTGGTTGCTATATAGAAGGGCTTCAAGGGAGGACAAGGTGGAGAGCTCCGATAGCGACGGGGATCAGAACAGATGACCGTAAAGACGGATTAGCGGCGCGGAAGAGAGATACTCTCAATAATTGTTCCTTATCCGCCACACGATCCTCTAACTGAACTCGAAGTCTACCATAGTAAACTTACCCGCTGCGCACCACGGTTGATGGTGGTGGACCCCACATTGTGCGTCCAGTGGTACAATGCGTTGGTAAAGAATGATGATATTGTTGGATGGGAAGAACCAATGCTCACACCATATGAATGTGGTGATATGGTCCACTCATTAGACATGAATTGTCATCATTAAAAGGACTAGTATCAAATGCATGTAGTGTTAATGTGTAATTAATTGTAGCTTTTCGTTGTGATCATGACAGCATATTATATATATATATATATATATATATATATATATATATATATAATTATAATTAAGGGGCACAATAAGTTAAAAATCTAATAGTAAAAAAAAAATTTTAAGTAAAATATCCTAAGATTTCTCAAGATAGTCATTCATCATTTTTTATTTATTTTTGAAAATAAGAAACTCATGATACTTCAAATTGCAAGTATAATTCACCATTTATGACCTCTTACGTCGGATATGTTTGGATTAGTTTCCTGTTTTATAGGGGGTTTTCAAGATTAGATTATTTTATGACCTTGTAAATAATGTTGCATAACCATTTATGCGTAAAGTATATGTGTTTTCGGTTGCTAATGAAGTTTTTTTATTTGATTATGCTTATGTGATCTTGATTATGCTTATGTGATCTCCAATTATGTTTCGATAGAACAATGATAATAGTTACCCATGTATTAGCTAATTCTTGTCTTCTAAGAGATTGAATGAGGTCTCAAAGAGGCTAATCCTTTGTCAACAGATATTACAAGGGCGTCATACCACCTAAGTCGCATGAAATCATGTACACGACCATATTCTTTTAATCAAAAATGTATTTTGTAGCTCAAATTCTAATCACCCAATGTGTTGTAAAAGGGATTAACCAAGGCGAAGGAAGCATTCAATCACCATATCATTTTGTTTGATCAAATCAACCCCTTTTATCGAAGAACACTGCTACAAGCACTTGATGACCATTTTTTGATGCTGCTACAATTTATAATTTATACATCAAATTCATAGCATCATCACCAACATCTTCTTAGAAGAACTGCAATGACATGAACACACTACAAACACTTGATAACCATGTCTTTCAGCAGGAGTTTCAACATCAATTTAGAGCATCACCACCATCATCTTCCTGCAATCACAACTCTTTCCAGACAAGCTTAACTGCTACAAGCACTTGATGACCAATATGTCTTGGAAGCTAGAGGTTGAACATCACTTTTATAGCATCACCACCGCGAGCGCTAACTTCAAAGGCTTCCACCAGCTCCTCCTGGGAGAACCCAAATCTGTGTGTTATCAGAGGCTTGACATCGATCTTTCCAGTCCTCAAAAACTCAAGACATAGTGGCCAAGTATCCTTGTAGCGGAAAATGCCGATGACATCCACCTCTCTGCAACCAACATACATAAGGAACTTATTATCAGCCAATAACGAATCAACGTCTATTATCAAGTTATGTATTATTCTTTCATATGTTCAATAATATCTCTCAAGCATCTAACACTTTCCACAGATCAGTCATGCAGAAGGTTATACCTTGCTGCGGCAGGAGTAAGGGGGACAGTCATCTCATTACGTCCCATACCTATGAGGCAAACTTTACCACCAGCACGGGTGGCATTCAAGGCAGTTGACACTGTTTTGCTAAACCCAGCACAGTCAAAGCTCACATCGATATCATTGCCCATAGCCTGTTGTATCTGAATAACCTCTTCATCTACGTCCTACAGAAGTAATTGTGTTAGAGGCCACAACACAAGCGACCACTAACGCTGGCATCCCCTATAAACTCAATAAAATGCAATAACTATGATGAAGGGTATGATGCACAGACATAAAGGAAATCTATTGCTTAAAATTCAAGCATGACAAATGATAATACCTGTCTGGTTAAAGTTGCTTCCAAGTATTGATGACAAGAGAATTTCTAGTTGGGTAATGTCATAAATATTCGTAACTTACGACAATCATAGCATCAAGGTAAACTGACTGCAAATAGTTGGGGACATCACAGCTTGCTATTGGTGTTGTTGTTGTGTTTAAGAATGTGCAGACTAAAAATGAAAGTGACTAAATAGCACAATATATGCACTACTGCTTCTTGATTTAAGTGACTAAATAGGCAAAAACCTGACTGTTTGTAGAAACTTTTACAAAGTCATCTGCACCAAGAGCTTTTGCCACAGATAGGCGATAACTATCAACATCCACCATGATGATCCGTAGAGCACCAAAAGCTCGAGCTGCAAGCATCGTAACCAGCCCTATCGGGCCAGCGCCCATAATTAGCACATTAGTCTCCGGACCTACAATAGCACGACGGCAAGCATGAATCCCAACACTAAGGGGCTCACACATTGCCCCTTCCTCCAAGCTCACGTTCTCGGGGAGCCTAAAACACAAATTAGCAGGATGTACCACCTGTAAATGCAGGACAAGTTTATTATTAATTCCCAAACCAGCAACAGTGCACAAAATTTTTCTAAAAACTAAATTTTGATGCAATTATACAGGCTGTGTTGCATGTAATATATGGTAAGATGCATGATTATTAGCAAGAATATAACTTGTAGCTGAAGATTATCAACTTATTAACAAGGTTGTGAAGCTGATGGCCCGACAATGATTCTCCTGTTTGCATACCGCTTTATGTTGAAAAGAAACAAAGGACACAGACAGAGACACGGTTCGATTTAGAAGTTTGTTATGCATTTTAACCTTCTCTTGTATGAGTAGCAACATAAAAAACACATCATAGAGACTTGGTTGTAATTCTTGATTGATTGTTGCTTAATCATGTTACTAGGGAATCCTATTCATTAGACAAAGCAAATTACCTCAAGATTCGATTCGGCATTACAGCTTCTTCTTATTTTAGAACAAATATAATATTTCTAGTAAAATCTAAGCCTGATCACCTGATTAGCTAGGGAGCCATTGACAGGGGGTGAACCGAAGAACCTCATGCTGCGGCAAAGGTTATAGCGGCCACCCTTGCAGTATTTGCAGTGCCCGCAACTGATTCCAGGTTCCAACGCCACGCGATCACCCACAACCAGGGACTTCACTTCGCAGCCCACCTCTTCTATCACACCAGCACACTCATGCCCGATTACCATGGGCTCTTTGACAACGAAATGGGCACACCTCATGGTCTGCAGTATTCAGAGGAAAATGAGAAGGGACAATCATTTGATTCATCCCAATTTAGCACTCAATTGATACACAACTTGTGACATGTTCGCACTCAATAACCTTGAGGTGATGGACATCACTGCCACAGATGCCGACAGCCTTCATCCTCACCCGAACGTCGTGAGGCCCTGAAAATTTCGATTTTGATCAGTAATCCCGATCAAACAAGCGTCAAGACAACTCCAGCAAAGGGAAGAAGAAAAGAAAGAAAGATCCATGTTTCTGCTCGAATCCATACTCCATGGTCAAAATTGAGTCCCGAGTAAGAACATCTAAACTAGATAGCAGTATAATGCTAATCATACCACCCATAGAAGCAATCAAGCAATGGAAGAGAGGCCAAACCCAGAGGCGGGAGTCGAAAAGGTTGGATCTTGAGGGTGTTAACAGCCACCAACCAGGCGGCCATGTTCTCCTCCTCCACCTTCGCCCCATCTCCGCTTACTTCACCGCCCTTGCCCATCTAAGCGACTGATATATAGAAGGGCTGTAATGGATGGGAAGGGGGAGGGCTTGTGTTGCGATGGGCATCAAAGCAGACGACCACAAGAAGGATCCTCTGCTAAATCATTGTTCCATATCCATCGGATGGTCGTCCATATTAGGGTCTGGCGACAGTGGACCCCGATCTGTGCGTCGCACGGGTTCGTGACGAAGGCTGTTGACTTCGGACCCGATGAGCTGTTGGAGGGGCAAGGCGTAGTTCATCTGACGGCCTTCCTTGACTTATATCCGGCTCACGATCCTCTCCTCCGAGAGAAGCTCCATCGCCAAGTCAACGGGCTGGTGACGATGTGGACGGCGGGCTGATGCTGCTGTAGCCAATGCAATGGAAGAACGCGGGAGGAACTTACACAACAGTTTAATTGTTGATGGGAAGATTCTATGATAAATCCACCATTTAATTATTATACAAAAAAAAAAGAAGATTACCATTTGTATTTTTCTTTTACTATTTATAATTTTATTTTAATTTTCTTTTAACTTAAATATCTTCTTCTTCTTCTTCCTCTTCTTCTTTCTTCTCGGAGGGCTACATTTATAGCATCAATGACGACCATTAGCAAAAGAAGCAAACATGAAATAAGAGGTAAAAAATAATATAAAATAAAATCGACATTCCTAAGATAATAAGTAATAAAATAATATTTTTTATTTTTTAAAAAATTATCAATGGTAAAAAAAAAATCAATAATAAAAAAAGGATATAAATAATAAGCTTCATTAAAAAAGAAAAAGAACTACTATAAGATGCCTTGTTGAATCAACCTGACTCGATTCTAACCTGACTTGCATTATGAATTCCTCAATTTACATGTTCTTGATGTCCAACATGAGGCCCCATCTGATCATGTAGTCATACGATCTCAATTGCAATCTTTGTTTAGATAGATCATATCGAATTGATTCCAATATCCATTTGAATTGAATATATCCAGAAAAAGAAAAATATCGAATCTTGCTTTCATCACTTATCATTCATATAAAAAAAATAAAGATAACACATTTGGTAACACATTAACAAATCAGACGAAAAAAATTAGTCTTTCCAAAAGAAAATAACATGTTTACTTTCTCACATATGTCACTCCATCAAATCTAGAATTGAACAATGTGGTTAATCTGTCCGGTAGCTCAAAATGTCCTATAGACAAGTCATCTAATTACCTTCACTGCTTAAATCAGCAAATTCAGATCTGCTTATCAAAGGAAAAATTGCATACAATTCGTGACACCAAATACAAAGATTTATTGGCTAAATGAAAGAGAGCAAATCTCCAATGTGAAATGTTGACAAAAGGCAGCTTCAGGGAATTTGTATATGGACTTGCACAGCATACTCGAGTCGAGCAGTTCAAGGCAAAAAGCCATTCCTCTTCGCCATTTCATATAGGGCAATTGCAGCTAGAGCTTTTGCATCAGCAGTCACACGCCAAAGTGTATCGTAAGGAACAACATGTACCTTAATCAGCTCACCATGATCACGGAGGCCCATCTCCTTTCCCTGCAGGGCACTTATGATCTCCTCCTCTACATGGCCTCTATAAAGAAACAGGCTCAGTTCCTCGTCGCACCCACCCTAACAAAGCACAAGAAGAATCCTGTGGGTTTGAAAGTAAATAACAAAGTCTGAACTGCAATGTGATGCGGCAATTATATCATTCCACTGGAAATCAATCAAAATGTTCATAGCATATTTTGACGACTTCAATAGAGAAGATCTACACATACAACCCTGTGAATTCCCTTGAAGACTGACTTAAAATGGTGCAGGAGAGAGATCAACAGCTCATGGTTACATGGACAAAATTCCAAAACTGAGAATACCTTCTCACCCTGAAAATATAGTCACAACCTAGAGAGTAAAATCTTCTACAGATTGGGGCCACTTATGCTTTATTTGCAAGATTTCTTTATACTCCTCGTTGTGTTTTGTAAATCTTGGCAAATGTAGATGTTTCCTTAAGGTAAGCTTTCTGCTTCATCCTATAACCTTTGAAAATTTGAAGGGTTTTTTTTTTTTCGCAAAGAATAAGTAATGAAGACGAGATTCGAACACAAGACCTTGCGATAAACTATCAAGATCTTTACCAAATAAGTTAGCTGACAACTTTCAAAATATAAATCGGATGAGGTTTCAAATCCTCAACCTTTAGTAAGAGGATCTAGTACACCCATCACTAAATTAATGTTTTAGATGTAAAAATATATCGAATAAGTCTTCGATTCTCAACCTTTGGTAAATGAACCTGGTACACCATCACCAATATTTAAGATTATATTTTGTCAAATTTGTAGATTTCAAATTGTTTTACTAGTCAAGGACTTTGTAATACAATTTATGTTCCACATTATCAGGCAAAATCTAACTTTATTATTTTTCTGGTGGTGTGTCACGTCTTATAACAAACGCCGCCGCCTTTGAATACACTAGCAAGCATGACCTTCATTGTTGCTCAGCTCTTTACCCAATTGATGTAGAATATTAGTTGCGATTATTATATCTGAACTAAAAGGTATTTTCTTTCTTGTTCTGCAAACTGTATCACACATTTTACATATTTTCCCTTTAACATTTATGTTGAATCTGCTTTAGATTTGTTAAACTTTAAGATTTTTCACTGACTTGCAAGTCATCTTACCCGGTGATTTAAAAAGGCACTCAGGCGCTCGGGCAAGGCGAGGCGAGAGCACCTCGTTTAAAGGCCAGACGGCATGCTTCGAAGAGGCGTTGCCTGGGCGCTCGCCCGAGACCAGGCGTTGGGTCCTTGCTCGATTCAATTAAGCGAACCGAACCAGACTTTTTAAGTCTGGTTTGGTTAAATAACGTAGTTTAAAAAGTCTGGTTCGGTTAAATAACGTAGTTTCTTACCTCAAAAGCCACCCTTCACGCCCACGCGACCTCGAGGAACCCTAGCACTGCTTTTGCCTTTGTTGTTGATGCTTTCTGTTGCTGCCTCTACCGCATATGCAGCGGACCGAGCCTTCCTCTGTCGCTAATGGACGAGTCTGACGGTCCCTGTAGCTTCCTTCCGCTGTTGCTCTGTGTGCAATTCCTTCCATTGTCGACGGAGTGGACTGTAGGTTCCTTCACCACCGACAAACTTCCTCTGGAGCTTCCACCATTGTTGCTATCCACAGCTTTCGTCGCTGTCACTACTGTTGTTCACAGCTTCCGTCGCTACCGATGTTTTTGTCCGCAGCTTCTGTTGTTGTTGTCGTTTGCAGCACTACCGCAACAATCTTAAACTAATCCTCCGTTACTATTAACATTTTTTCTCCCCTCTAACTACTGTTAACAGTAAGTAATATACTATAAACAATATATTTTTAATTTAATATCATATTTTTATTTAAATAATTATATTTTTATTATATTATATATTTTTTTATATTTTAATATTTCAGAGTGTCTCGCTTCGTTTGGGCAAGCGTTTTGGGACCTTGGCGCTTTTTAAATCATTGATCTTGTCTGACTTGTCAAGACATTTGAATCAATGAGAACAAAATAAGCTGATATTTGAGATTTGACACTAATGGATCCCTTGAAATGGAAATAAATAAGCCACCCTTTATACCCATCCTTGTCGGTGACATTTTATACTTCACTCTGTATCCATTCTAGATTGACGGCACATGGAATTGTGGTTCCTGGTCATGCCATTAATTTTAATGCAACTTGGGAGAAGTTTCATCAATTTACCGGTGATGGAAAAACTTTGCATCCGGTTACAGGATCAAGAAATGCTGTAAGATTCACCATATCCTCCTTGTTCAAGTGTATCCCTATCTCCTCTTCAACCTGTCAGTGATTTATCATGCATCATTGACAAAATAAAAGAAACATAAGACAGACATTGGAGTGCCTGTACATTAAATAATTATCTTGAACTTAAAACTTAAGAGCTTAAAAGACGGATAACTGCACATACAATACATGTAAAGTCTGGAAGCATCATATTGACTCCTAAAGGTGTAAATACAATATATACCATTGTAAAGATTTTGTCATGCATGCCCAGGCTATCTGCATCATCAACTATCCTTATATCAGTTATGACTAGTGTTCAATAAGCAAAGGATTCATGTGTCAAATATGAAAATGCTGGAAATACCATCATCCTATGATTTGTCTTAAAGGATATATATGATTTGTCTCTATTGCAAATTACAATGAGGAGAAACCCTGCAGCCCAAAATGGAACATGATGGCCAATACTGTTTTGTATGTCAAAAAGAGAAGTTTTGGTCCAATTATTGATCTCCATATTGATCCAGTTCATGCTATAAGTAGCTGATTCAGAAGACAAGTACAAGTTGAATCTCTGACAAAACTAAGAGATCTATGTTCATTTTTCCATTAGCAGAAGAGATCTTTCATGTAAAAGCCTATGTTTCAATAAATCTTTAAATCTTAAAAAATGACGAAATAGATAATTTCTATGTTTGTTTATATATAGCATTTAATATATCATATTCAGTTTTGTTTGAATGAATTTTTTAACCCCAAATGAAACTATATCAGGAGTGTCCATCGTTTAATCAACCCAAATTGATTGATATAAAAATCTAAACCAGCACCAAATCAAATGCAATGGTTCCATTTAATTACTAAGTTTGGCTATGTGACATGCTAATAGTCCCACGTCAAAAGTGGGGGATTGATTAGCAATAACTTTGTTTTAAGCATTGATTAGCAATATAGTTTGGCAGCCTCCAAGTTATTGAGTTAATAGTCCACCAGAATCAATCATGACAAATAGTATCTTAGCAAACTAAGCATCTAAGGTGAATGGACGAGAGATATATCAGATGTGGAGTGATCATTGGACTGGACTATAAGTCATGTCACCTACTATGGAAACTGCTCGAGTTATATCAGATGTGGAGTGATCATTGGACTGGACTATAAGTCATGTCGCCTACTATGGAAACTGCTCCAGTTATATCAGACATGGAGCCACCATTGGACTTGACTATAAGTCATGTCACATACTATGGAAATTGCCCATGTCATACCAGATGTGGAGCCATAATTGGACTGGACTGGACAATAAATCATGTCACATGTTATGGGATGATTCTGAACTATGTTGGGCATTGGGTTTTAACAAGAACGCCGAGCCTTTAATTGGAGGAACTTATGTCACCCCAACCCGTTGGACTATTGATCCAATAGCTTTGAAACCACCTAGCCAAGAATGCTTATGCATTTTAGTAGGCCGCTTGTGAGGCTTATAGCCCAATCCAGAAATGACTCTACATTGTCACATTCAATCCTAAAAGACGACAAAACTCAGCAACTCAAAAATGGTAATAGGCTAATCTAGCCCTATAAATAATTACAATCACTCTCCCACCTTGAGTGTGAGACTAACCAAGATGTCACAGGTTTAATAGGTTCATTTGCAAAGCCCCAACTAAATTATCTAATCCACCAAATTGCATGGGCATCAACATGTTGTTCAAATAGCAGATATGAAATGTATGATCATGATCATCCCAAAGTAAGTTTTGAATAATAGGTTCATTTGCATAGCCCCAACTAAATAATCTAATCCACCAAATTACATGGGGATCAACATGTTATTCAAATAGTAGTCATATATTCCCTTCCCTAGGGCTATGCACTTGACTACCCCTTCAAATCTGATAAGTGCAGCACCTTCCATTCATAAGGTTAATATTCAAACGAAACATGCATCCTTTTATTGAAGTGGGTGAAAAACAAATTAAAATAATGGATATTACCTCACGAACTGCTGTGCCAACAACATCACCGCCTTCATCATCTATCATGCCAGCTGGGAGTTCCAAAATGAGTTTTCCAACAGGAACCCTAGGCTTAAATATTCAGTAAATTTTATCAGATTTTCAAGAAATCAGATAGCATAAAGTCTAGAGTTCTGTAGATACTAAATAGATTTAAATAACTTGTTATAGCTCATAATTGTCTTGAGATTCTATCAGGCTGTGCCCTTAAGGCATCAAAGGCCAAGTTATTCATAAAATCTGTTCTCAGTGTTGGAGCATACCTGTTCTGTAAGAACAACATAAGTTTTTCCTCTCGACTCTAAAAGAATCAACACAGCAACAGCTGGTCCCCTTGCAAACACAATTCCTGGAATCTAAAGATATTATAAAGGACACATAAACAAACCGAACAAGATCTTACATATAAATAAATGCTCATAACTAGTAACTAAAGATGCAAAGCTCACATAAGTTAAAAGTTTTAATCTTATGCAGATCACAGATAACATGATAGAACATAGTAAACACATGTAATATCAAAAACCATTCCAAGAAATTAACTTCTCAGCAGAATGCTACAATCAGAAAAAAATTCATGAAACAAGTAAATGCAGTTCAACAAAAGATGGTGATATTTTAAATGAATAATGTATACATGTGATTATTACCACAATGCATGCATGTGGCCTTCAACTCTACAACATCAGTATTTTATACATGATAACTGTGATACTTGTTTGTTGCTGCATCCTGAGCATTTCTATTTTAGTTTCAGAAACTTGCCTATTCTTCAAGAAGCAATAAGAAAAAAAGTTTGAGACAAATAGGCAGGTTCCTTGGGTAAAGTGTGCTCATCTCTCGAAGACTGCAAGTATTTTGTGTTTAAGTATGCTAAATAAGCTTTGTTTACAGAATATCTTCTATGACAGTGTTCCTGATGTTAATAAGAGACATTTTATTCTTCCTATACTTCCACAGTTCTACTTAATGAATGGTTCACTATGGTGGACACATATGAAGAGACATTTTTTCTTCTTATGCTTCCACAGTTCTGCTTAATGAACGAGTTAACTATGGTGGACACATATGAAGTTTCCTATGCATTCCAAAGAGTGCAAATGCAAATTTACAAGTCACAACCAAAAGGCAAAGACAGTAAAAGGAAAAGGCATATTAGTATCTCATTTTATGTACATTTTGCTATGCATCATGTAGTTATGTTAAGATGGGCTCTGTCCAAGATCTCAAAACTGCAAATTTTTTCATCAGTATCCACCTTTTTGTCTTTAAGTGTTTCAATGAAAGTGGTCAAACACACCTTCAACAAAATGAAAAATGAAAGGACAACCCAAAGGAATCTAGTTGGCTTTCAAGCTGAAAAACAGCATTCTCAGTGACTAACATAACTCAACAACAACATACAAAATGCAAGTTTTGTTAATTAAATATAAGGCATATTTGCAGATGCATAAAATATAAAATACATCACGTACTAGATTGAAAGTTATGATCCACCTTCTAAAGGATAAGCACATTATTTTTAGTTTTGTAAAGAAGTAATTTAACATAAAGTAAATCAAAACATACGCACATCAAAAGTGCAGCCACGTGGTCACAAGCATATGCACTTGCATACAACAAATAGAAGAAAACAAGACACTGAGGAAGGATGAGATCTTTTCTCAAAGCATCTGTCTCTAATAAGTGATATATAGCTTGATCTATTTGGATTTCCTCGTCACCAAAAGAAAAAAGTCCTAAACTTTAAAGATCCAACACTTTATTTCCAAACATAGCACACAAATATGACAAGCACATCACTTTTTCCGAAAAATGGTGGACATTAAAGTTAATTATCCTAAAATTGATAATTAGGTTACCTTTGCTTGTGTTTCTTTATCAAAAACATCTGCTTTGAACTTTAAGAACCCAACACCTCTACCAAACATATCCACTCCCTGCAAACAACATATCAATCATTCAGAAAACTGCAAGAATTCCAAAGGCTTGAAAACCAGATCACCAACAAGATAGGAGAAAAAAATGTAATTGTGCAACTGCAACTGGTTTCTAAGATTTAATCATAGATGAGCAGAAGATCAAGCCACCTGAATGTACACTTGTCTTAAAGACATATGCCCTCCCGCTAGAAGGCCAGTGTCACTCTGCATATTCTTCAACCACTGCTTAAAAAGGGAAGAACTGATGGCATTTCTGCGATTAAAGATGCAGATGTAAAATAATAACTAAAATTTAATAGGAGATAAGCATGCATGTCATAGAAATGGCATCAAAACTTTAACCTGAGGTCAGAATCGGAGACGCCGGGGGCGGCTACGACCTCGACGGAGTCGCCGCCCGGAAGGGTGATGCGCGTGGGCGAGGAAGGGGCTCGGGAGCCACCAGACGCCATTCTTCCCACGATTAATTGGGCGCGAACGCGGCGTCGACGGCCGCCGCTGCAGATTGCGGTGCTCAGCAACGGGGGTAAAAGGTGGAGAGATGGGTCGGGGATCACGCTTCGGTGGAAGGCAGAGGGGAGGAGGAGTCGGTGCGCGCGAGCTGCCATTCGACGCGGTCCGTTTTGGCTGAACCCCTAATCGCTCGAAATTGGAATTTTGTTTTGAGGGAATTATTAGATTAAAATCGATGATCTAAGAAATTCTGGTCTAATTTTGCTTTATTTTAGGTTTATTTGAGGTCACATCTTTAAGCCGGCCGGTCGAGGACGGAATCGACAAAACCAACCGGGCCGGCCCGTGGTTCATCTGTCGCCCCATCTCCCTCTTTGCTTGCTTTATCGATCGAACGTTGTCCACGGCGGAAATCGAACCAATGTTAATACTTGCAAATCTGGAGATCGACTGCCACAGCAATAGCTACTGTTTCATTTTCATTCAAACGAAAAAGCGTAAGTCATTGCATGAATGGATATTGGTTTAAATAATATAAGTTTAATCCCTCGATTAGAAATACAAAAATTAATTGGACACTCAAAAATTGCAGCTTCACTTCCTCCTGTTATTAAATCTGTTAGCTCCACCACCATATCCTCTTCCCCGGCCGCCTCCATTAGAGAAACCACCAGTTCTTCGATATGAACCGCTGCCGCCGCCTCTACCGCCAGAGAACCTGCCACCGCCGCCGCCACCGAACCTTCCTCGACCTGAGTTGCCACCTCTCGATTGGTCTCGGTCTTGCAGGGGAGGCAATTTTTCCAGGACCTCGATGTTCACCGAGTGAGCATTTTCTTGGCCTGCAAAGCGGAAGAAAAAATCTCAGTGGATACAAGTCCAGTGTGATATGTTTTGAACAATTAGCAGAACAGGAATAAGGTTACGATCAGCCCTGAAAGGTGTATACAGCTTACCTTCCAGGAATGCATCCACATCATCAGCAGGCACATCGAAAACTGCACCTGTGCCATCGGCAGTAAGAGAGAGGCCTTTAACACCTTCAATCTTGTCATCAGGCAAGAATCTTCTGAAGGTACTAAAAGCAAACCTGAGAAAAAACAGTGACCAAAAATGAGGATCATGTACTGAATACTAATGTCTCAAATTGCAGAAAACACCATCTATAAAGAGTTTCCAAATAACTTCAAACTTGAAGAATATTTGAAAAAGGTTCAGCACTTACGTAGGTGAATAGATTGGCCTTCCTGTCTGAAGAAG